>NC_053391.1:523429958-524128765 GCF_905171765.1 Bufo bufo | reverse complement strand
CCAAGGCTGGAATGCCGGCGGTTAGCCATCACTGCCATAGGGCATACATGCCATAGAGTCAGTCTATAAAGATGCTATGTGGCCACTGTAAAAAAGGGACCAACCCACGATTATTTCCTTTATTATTAGTTGGAGAGATCTCCTCTCTCAAGAGGAATATTATTTTTTTGCAAACAAGGGAGAGAAATGGCCCCAAGGTGATTGAAAAGAGTTTGCAGAACGAAACAAAAACCAGGATCTTTTGTCTTGGGTGGCTCAATCTAGGCACAATAACAGAGGGGCCTGAATGAGTTTTATAATAGGGAGCCCTCTAATCTGTGTATGTCACTGCAGGTCCCTAATAAAAATTTTGTCTGGGAACACAACAATAACATCTGCTAGACTTTGTGATCATTGAGACTCTTCATAGACAGATATAAACAGGAGGCCATCATTAAGAGTAGAAGGGGCTATCCCACAGGAAAATGAATATCATGCCTCATTGAATGTTACATCTGTTGCACTATATAACGTCCATAGTAAAATTCCAGCTCACCTTTTGTAGATTCAATCAACACCTGGTGCACGGAACAGGTAAAAGAGTCTTTTGGTAGCAAAACAATAATAAATTAAGTTTGAGCACTGCAAATTGTTGTGTCGCTTGTCTCTTTATTCGTGGTAGCAAAATTACAACATGTGGATCAAACCTCACACTTAGAGTTGAGCGAACACCTGGATGTTCGGGTTCGAGAAGTTCGGCCGAACTTCCCGGAAATGTTCGGGTTCGGGATCCGAACCCGACCCGAACTTCGTCCCTAACCCCATTGAAGTCAATGGGGTCCCGAACTTTTGGGCACTAAAAAGGCTGTAAAACAGCCCAGGAAAGAGCTAGAGGGCTGCAAAAGGCAGCAACATGTAGGTAAATCCCCTGCAAACAAATGTTTATAGGGAAATGAATTAAAATTAAAATTAAAAAAATAAAAATGAACCAATATCAATTGGACAGAGGTCCCATAGCAGAGAATCTGGCTTCACGTCAGCAGAGAATCAGTCTCTTCATGCCATAGCAAAGAATCTGGCTTCATGTCAGCAGAGAATCAGTCTCTTCATGCCATAGCAAAGAATCTGGCTTCATGTCAGCGCAGAATCAGTCTTCATGTCATAGCAGAGAATCAGGCTTCACGTCACCCACCACTGGAACAGGCCACTGTCACACATTTAGGCCCCGGCACCCAGACAGAGGAGAGAGGTCCTGTAACAGAGAATCTGGCCTTATGTCAGCACATAATCTGTCTTCATGTCATAGCAGAGAATCAGGCATCACGTCACCCACCACTGGAACAGGCCACTGTCACACATTTAGGCCCAGGCACCCAGGCAGAGGAGAGAGGTCCCGTAACAGAGAATCTGGCCTTATGTCAGCACAGAATCTGTCTTAATGTCATAGCAGAGAATCAGGCTTCACGTCACCCACCACTGGAACAGGCCACTGTCACACATTTAGGCCCAGGCACCCAGGCAGAGGAGAGAGGTCCCATAACAGAGAATCTGGCTTCATGTCAGCGCAGAATCTGTCTTCATGTCATAGCAGAGAATCAGGCATCACATCACCCACCACTGGAACAGGCCACTGTCACACATTTAGGCCCAGGCACCCAGGCAGAGGAGAGAGGTCCCGTAACAGAGAATCTGGCCTTATGTCAGCGCAGAATCTGTATTCATGTCATAGCAGAGAATCAGGCTTCACGTCACCCACCACTGGAACAGGCCACTGTCACACATTTAGGCCCCGGCACCCAGACAGAGGAGAGCGGTCCCGTAACAGAGAATCTGGCCTTATGTCAGCGCAGAATCTGTCTTTATGTCATAGCAGAGAATCAGGCTTCACGTCAGCCACCACTGGAACAGGCCACTGTCACACATTTAGGCCCCGGCACCCAGGCAGAGGAGAGAGGTCCCGTAACAGAGAATCTGGCCTTATGTCAGCGCAGAATCTGTATTCATGTCATAGCAGAGAATCAGGCTTCACGTCACCCACCACTGGAACAGGCCACTGTCACACATTTAGGCCCCGGCACCCAGACAGAGGAGAGCGGTCCCGTAACAGAGAATCTGGCCTTATGTCAGCGCAGAATCTGTCTTCATGTCATAGCAGAGAATCAAGCTTCACGTCACCCACCACTGGAACAGGCCACTGTCACACATTTAGGCCCCGGCACCCAGACAGAGGAGAGAGGTCCTGTAACAGAGAATCTGGCCTTATGTCAGCACAGAATCTGTCTTCATGTCATAGCAGAGAATCAAGCTTCACGTCACCCACCACTGGAACAGGCCACTGTCACACATTTAGGCCCCGGCACCCAGACAGAGGAGAGAGGTCCTGTAACAGAGAATCTGGCCTTATGTCAGCACAGAATCTGTCTTCATGTCATAGCAGAGAATCAGGCATCACGTCACCCACCACTGGAACAGGCCACTGTCACACATTTAGGCCCAGGCAACCATGCAGAGGAGAGAGGTCCCGTAACAGAGAATCTGGCCTTATGTCAGCACAGAATCTGTCTTAATGTCATAGCAGAGAATCAGGCTTCACGTCACCCACCACTGGAACAGGCCACTGTCACACATTTAGGCCCCGGCACCCAGACAGAGGAGAGGTTCATTCAACTTTGGGTTGCCCCACAATATAATGGTAAAATGAAATCAAAAATAGTATTGAATGAGGATGTGCCCTGGAGTAGAATAATATATTGTTAAGGGGAGGTAGTTAATATCTAATCTGCACAAGGGATGGACAGGTCCTGTGGGATCCATGCCTGGTTCATTTTTATGAACGTCAGCTTGTCCACATTGGCTGTAAACAGGCGGCTGCGTTTGTCTGTAATAATGCCCCCTGCCGTGCTGAATACACGTTCAGACAAAACGCTGGCTACCGGGCAGGCCAGCACCTCCAAGGCATAAAAGGCTAGCTCTGGCCAAGTGGACAATTTGGAGACCCAGAAGTTGAATGGGGCCGAACAATCAGTCAGTACGTGGACGGGTGTGCACAGGTACTGTTCCACCATGTTAGTGAAATGTTGCCTCCTGCTAACACGTTCCGTATCAGGAGGTGGTGCAGTTAGCTGTGGCGTGGTGACAAAACTTTTCCACATCTCTGCCATGCTAACCCTGCCCTCAGAGGAGCTGGCCGTGACACAGCTGCGTTGGCGACCTCTTGCTCCTCCTCTGCCTTCGCCTTGGGCTTACACTGGTTCCCCTGTGACATTTGGGAATGCTCTCAGTAGCGCGTCTACCAACGTGCGCTTGTACTCGCGCATCTTCCTATCACGCTCCAGTGTAGGAAGTAAGGTGGGCACATTGTCTTTGTACCGGGGATCCAGCAGGGTGGCAACCCAGTAGTCTGCACACGTTAAAATGTGGGCAACTCTGCTGTCGTTGCGCAGGCACTGCATCATGTAGTCGCTCATGTGTGCCAGGCTGCCCAGAGGTAAGGACAAGCTGTCCTCTGTGGGAGGCGTATTGTCATCGTCCTGTGTTTCCCCCCAGCCACGCACCAGTGATGGGCCCGAGCTGCTTTTGGGGCCACCCCGCTGTGAACATGCTTTATCCTCATCCTCCTCCACCTCCTCCTCATCCTCGTCCTCCAGTAGTGGCCACATTTGTACCTGGCCTCTGGTGTTGCAAAAAACCTCCCTCTGAGTCACTTTGAAGAGACTGGCCTGAAAGTGCTAAAAATGACCCCTCTTCCTCCTCTTCCTCCTGGGCCACCTCCTCTTCCATCATCGCCCTAAGTGTTTTCTCAAGGAGACATAGAAGTGGTATTGTAACGCTGATAACGGCGTCATCGCAACTGGCCATGTTGGTGGAGTACTCGAAACAGCGCAACAGGGCACACAGGTCTCGCATGGAGGCCCAGTCATTGGTGGTGAAGTGGGTCTGATCCGCAGTGCGACTGACCCGTGCGTGCTGCAGCTGAAACTCCACTATGGCCTGCTGCTGCTCGCACAGTCTGTCCAGCATATGCAAGGTGGAGTTCCACCTGGTGGGCACGTCGCATATGAGGCGGTGAGCAGGAAGGCCGAAGTTACGCTGTAGCGCAGACAGGCGAGCAGCGGCAGGGTGTGAACGCCGGAAGCGCGAACAGACGGCCCGCACTTTATGCAGCAGCTCTGACATGTCGGGGTAGTTGCGAATGAACTTCTGCACCACCAAATTCAGCACATGCGCCAGGCAAGGGATGTGCGTCAAACCGGCTAGTCCCAGAGCTGCAACGAGATTTCGCCCATTATCGCACACCACCAGGCCGGGCTTGAGGCTCACCGGCAGCAACCACTCGTCGGTCTGTTGTTCTATACCCCGCCACAACTCCTGTGCGGTGTGGGGCCTGTCCCCCAAACATATGAGTTTCAGAACGGCCTGCTGACGTTTACCCCGTGCTGTGGTGAAGTTGGTGGTGAAGGTGTGTGGCTGACTGGATGAGCAGGTGGAAGAAGAGGAGGAGGAAGCTGAGTAGGAGGAGGAGGAGACAGGAGGCAAAGAATGTTGCCCTGCGATCCTTGGCGGCGGAAGGACGTGCGCCAAACAGCTCTCCGCCTGGGGCCCAGCCGCCACTACATTTACCCAGTGTGCAGTTAGGGAGATATAGCGTCACTGGCCGTGCTTACTGGTCCACATATCTGTGTAGTTAGGTGGACCTTGCCACAGATGGCGTTGCGCAGTGCACACTTGATTTTATCGGACACTTGTTTGTGCAGGGAAGGCACGGCTCTCTTAGAGAAGTAGTGGCGGCTGGGAACAACATACTGTGGGACAGCAAGTGACATGAGCTGTTTGAAGCTGTGTGTGTCCACCAGCCTAAATGACAGCATTTCATAGGCCAGTAGTTTAGAAATGCTGGCATTCAGGGCCAGGGATAGAGGGTGGCTAGGTGAGAATTTACGCTTTCTCTCAAATGTTTGTGAGATGGAGAGCTGAACGCTGCCGTGTGACATGGTTGAGATGCTTGGTGACGCAGGTGGTGGTGTTGGTGGTACATCCCATGTTTGCTGGGCGGCAGGTGCCAACGTTCCTCCAGAGGCGGACGAAGAGGCCGAGGCGGCGGCAGCAGCAGCAGAAGAGGCCGAGGCGGCAGCAGCAGAAGATGTAGCAGGGGGAGCCTGAGTGACTTCCTTGTTTTTAAGGTGTTTACTCCACTGCAGTTCATGCTTTGCATGCAGGTGCCTGGTCATGCCGGTTGTGCTAAGGTTCAGAACGTTAATTCCTCGCTTCAGGCTCTGATGGCACAGCGTGCAAACCACTCGGGTCTTGTCGTCAGCACATTGTTTGAAGAAGTGGCATGCCAGGGAACTCTTTGAAGCTGCCTTTGGGGTGCTCGGTCCCAGATGGCGGCGGTCAGTAGCAGGCGGAGTCTCTTGACGGCAGGTGTTCTGATTTTTCCCACTGCTCCCTCTTTTGCTACGCTGTTGGCTCGGTCTCACCACTGCCTCTTCCTCCGAACTGTGAAAGTCAGTGGCACGACCTTCATTCCATGTGGGGTCTAGGACCTCATCGTCCCCTGCATCGTCTTCCACCCAGTCTTGATCCCTGACCTCCTGTTCAGTCTGCACACTGCAGAAAGACGCAGCAGTTGGCACCTGTGTTTCGTCATCATCAGAGACGTGCTGAGGTGGTATTCCCATGTCCTCATCATCAGGAAAAATAAGTGGTTGTGCGTTAGTGCATTCTATCTCTTCCACCCTTGGGGAAGGGCTAGGTGGATGCCCTTGGGAAACCCTGGCAGCAGAGTCTTCAAACAGCATAAGAGACTGCTGCATAACTTGAGGCTCAGACAGTTTCCCTGATATGCATGGGGGTGATGTGACAGACCGATGGGCTTGGTTTTCATGCGCCATCTGTGCGCTTTCTGCAGAAGACTGGGTGGGAGATAATGTGAACGTGCTGGATCCACTGTCGGCCACCCAATTGACGAATGCCTGTACCTGCTCAGGCCTTACCATCCTTAGAACGGCATTGGGCCCCACCAAATATCGCTGTAAATTCTGCTGGCTACTGGGACCTGAGGTAGTTGGTTCACTAGGACGTGTGGCTGTGGAAGAACGGCCACGTCCTCTCCCAGCACCAGAGGGTCCACTAACACCACCACGACCATGTCCACGTCCGCGTCCGCGTCCCTTATTAGATGTTTTCCTCATTGTTCCCGTTCACCACAATTTTGAGAATGGCAAATTTGGGAATGCTTTTTCAACCCAGAACAAAAAGTCTGCTTTTACGGTCACTACAAATAACTTGACCAGCTAAAACTGTGCAGATTTGGTTGAATAGAGATGTTAGACCTATTTTTTTTTGCGCTGTGTGACAGTTATAGGTTTAATCACAGAATGACACTTCTATCAGCACGCTAGCGTGTGTCTTAGGTTTTTCTGAATGATACTATCAATAACTTCAATGTAAGATTTTCTTTTTGGGATAGATTTCAAGTAGGCCTGAAATACCACAAACTAGTTATTTTCAGAATGGCAAATTTGGGAATGCTTTTTCAACCCAGAACAAAAAGTCTGCTTTGACGGTCACTACAAATAACTTGACCAGCTAAAACTGTGCAGATTTGGTTGAATAGAGATGTGAGACCTGTTTTTTTTTCCGCTGTGTGACAGTTATAGGTTTAATCACAGAATGACACTTCTATCAGCACGCTAGCGTGTGTCTTAGGTTTTTCTGAATGATACTATCAATAACTTCAATGTAAGATTTTCTTTTTGGGATAGATTTCAAGTAGGCCTGAAATACCACAAACTAGTTATTTTCAGAATGGCAAATTTGGGAATGCTTTTTCAACCCAGAACAAAAAGTCTGCTTTGACGGTCACTACAAATAACTTGACCAGCTAAAACTGTGCAGATTTGGTTGAATAGAGATGTGAGACCTGTTTTTTTTTTGTGCTGTGTGACAGTTATAGGTTTAATCACAGAATGACACTTCTATCAGCACGCTAGCGTGTGTCTTAGGTTTTTCTGAATGATACTATCAATAACTTCAATGTAAGATTTTCTTTTTGGGATAGATTTCAAGTAGGCCTGAAATACCACAAACTAGTTATTTTCAGAATGGCAAATTTGGGAATGCTTTTTCAACCCAGAACAAAAAGTCTGCTTTGACGGTCACTACAAATAACTTGACCAGCTAAAACTGTGCAGATTTGGTTGAATAGAGATGTGAGACCTGTTTTTTTTTGTGCTGTGTGACAGTTATAGGTTTAATCACAGAATGACACTTCTATCAGCACGCTAGCGTGTGTCTTAGGTTTTTCTGAATGATACTATCAATAACTTCAATGTAAGATTTTCTTTTTGGGATAGATTTCAAGTAGGCCTGAAATACCACAAACTAGTTATTTTCAGAATGGCAAATTTGGGAATGGTTTTTCAACCCAGAACAAAAAGTCTGCTTTGACGGTCACTACAAATAACTTGACCAGCTAAAACTGTGCAGATTTGGTTGAATAGAGATGTGAGACCTGTTTTTTTTTCCGCTGTGTGACAGTTATAGGTTTAATCACAGAATGACACTTCTATCAGCACGCTAGCGTGTGTCTTAGGTTTTTCTGAATGATACTATCAATAACTTCAATGTAAGATTTTCTTTTTGGGATAGATTTCAAGTAGGCATGAAATACCACAGACTAGTTATTTTCAGAATGGCAAATTTGGGAATGCTTTTTCAACCCAGAACAAAAAGTCTGCTTTGACGGTCACTACAAATAACTTGACCAGCTAAAACTGTGCAGATTTGGTTGAATAGAGACGTGAGACCTGTTTTTTTTTTGCGCTGTGTGACAGTTATAGGTTTAATCACAGAATGACACTTCTATCAGCACGCTAGCGTGTGTCTTAGGTTTTTCTGAATGATACTATCAATAACTTCAATGTAAGATTTTCTTTTTGGGATAGATTTCAAGTAGGCCTGAAATACCACAAACTAGTTATTTTCAGAATGGCAAATTTGGGAATGCTTTTTCAACCCAGAACAAAAAGTCTGCTTTGACGGTCACTACAAATAACTTGACCAGCTAAAACTGTGCAGATTTGGTTGAATAGAGATGTGAGACCTGTTTTTTTTTTGTGCTGTGTGACAGTTATAGGTTTAATCACAGAATGACACTTCTATCAGCACGCTAGCGTGTGTCTTAGGTTTTTCTGAATGATACTATCAATAACTTCAATGTAAGATTTTCTTTTTGGGATAGATTTCAAGTAGGCCTGAAATACCACAAACTAGTTATTTTCAGAATGGCAAATTTGGGAATGCTTTTTCAACCCAGAACAAAAAGTCTGCTTTGACGGTCACTACAAATAACTTGACCAGCTAAAACTGTGCAGATTTGGTTGAATAGAGATGTGAGACCTGTTTTTTTTTGTGCTGTGTGACAGTTATAGGTTTAATCACAGAATGACACTTCTATCAGCACGCTAGCGTGTGTCTTAGGTTTTTCTGAATGATACTATCAATAACTTCAATGTAAGATTTTCTTTTTGGGATAGATTTCAAGTAGGCCTGAAATACCACAAACTAGTTATTTTCAGAATGGCAAATTTGGGAATGCTTTTTCAACCCAGAACAAAAAGTCTGCTTTGACGGTCACTACAAATAACTTGACCAGCTAAAACTGTGCAGATTTGGTTAAATAGAAATGTCAGGTCTATTTTTTAGGCGCTGGGTGACAGGCTCAACTTGCCCCTGATGTAATATATGGCCAAAAAATAACCAGACTGTTGATGGTTAAATGCACTTCGGTGACACAGGCTCAGTCTGCAGCTGATGTAGTATATGGCCAAAAAATAATCAGACTGTTGATGGTTAAATGCACTTCGGTGACACAGGCTCAGCCTGCAGCTGATGTAGGATATAGCACAAAATAACCACACTATCGATGGTTAAATACACTTGGTGATAGCTCGTGCTGGCGCACCACAAGTCACAAAATGGCCGCCGATCACCCCAGAAAAAAAGTCATCTAAAAACGCTCTGGGCAGCTTCAAAAAAGTGAGCAAGTCAATAATAGCACTTCAATGATCCACAGCTGCAGATCGATCACAGAATGAAGTCTTTTGGAGGAGTTAATCTGCCTAATCTCGCCCTAACGTCGCAGCTGCAACCTCTCCCTATACTGAACATAGCAGAGTGACGTGCGGCGCTACGTGACTCCAGCTTAAATAGAGGCTGGGTCACATGCTGGACTGGCCAATCACAGCCATGCCAATAGTAGGCAAGGCTGTGATGGCCTCTTGGGGCAAGTAGTATGACGCTTGTTGATTGGCTGCTTTGCAGCCTTTCAAAAAGCGCCAAGAAAGCGCCGAACACCGAACCCGAACCCAGACTTTTACGAAAATGTTTGGGTTCGGGTCCGTGTCACGGACACCCCAAAATTCGGTACGAACCCGAACTATACAGTTCGGGTTCGCTCATCCCTACTCACACTCCAACACCAGTTGATGAGTTTCAGACACTTAGTCCTTAGTCATAACTGATGTCAGTTAGGACTAAGGACTAAGTGTCTGAAACTCATCAACTGGTGTTGGAGTGTGAGGTTTGATCCACATGCTGTAATTTTGCTACCACAAATAAAGAGACAAGCGACACAACAATTACGTTGCAGTGCTGAAACTTAATTTATTATTGATCTGTTGCTCTAGTCTCACAACCACTAGAAATTAGAGAATTTCAGGTTATGAAATTCGTTCACGCTTCGTTTACTGGTAAAAGGTGAATTGCGTCATGGATTCCATGACCACGGACCATAACGCATTTCTATGACGGAATGCATAACGGAATGCCTTTAGAGGCAATCTGTTATTCATTCCGTCATAAAAAAACTCTATGGCCTGCATAACGGAGGACTCCCCTGCTTAACGGAAACAGGACAGATGCCTCTAAAGGCATTCCGTTATGCATTCCATCATAGAATTGCGTTATGGTCCGTGGTAATGGAATCCATAACGCAATTCACCTTTAACCAGTAAACGAAGTGTGAACGAATTTCAGAATATGAAATTCGTTCATCTCTAATGACCACTGTTTAAAATGCCAGGTTCATGTAGCTATATCAATTTATGTGACAATACACTCCCAAGGTCAGAACATTATAAAACCCCATGCTGGCATATTTATAAGTAAGCAGTTTACTTGATTTATTATTTGCACATGATGCTGATTTTTTATTACTTGCATATATGGCTACTGCTAGTATTTCTGTTAATAAAATAATTAACGATAGTAACAATCCTCAATACCTATTATTAAGTGTGGAAATTTGCATTGTATTATCAGAGTTTCATATTTCAATACATTGAATTATTCCATATGCAGAAAAGGTAACTTCTGAATAAATAAATATTCAATAGCTACTACAATTAAATTTATAGCAACAAAAGTTGATAGCAAATATATTTTCATTAAAAGATAATCTGTTAGTTACATTTTTCAATCTAACCTTTTTAGATAATTTGCTATGATAGTCATTCATTTACCATAACTTAAATGTAATCAGGCAAGGCAATTACAGTGGTTCATAGATAATAACACAGAAGGTCCATGGAGACAAAATCTAATTTTGAAATAGAAAATTAATGCTATAAACATTCAGAATGGAAGCATGGAGAGGAGGTTTTGTATTAGTACAATGTTCCTGGAGTTGACAGTATTGGAAAATAGAATCTACTAAAATATAAACTGTGGGGAATAGTGAATCTCTGACATCTTTACCAAATATAATAACTATGAAATACTAAAAACTAATAGATACTCTCGCTGACAGCAAACTGGTAAACTGTTTTTCTTTTCCACATGTGGATTGACTGAAGAAGCAATGCCTTTCCAGAGTATAGAGAGCAAAAAAATAATAATTAAGGGAACAAATTATGTGTTTGTGTATATATATATATATATATATATATATATATATATAGTGACACAGTAAAGGGAGTTGTATGGGGAGGCAGGTATTTTCCTCCCAGTGTGTGCTGCTGGACTGATTAGCGGCCAGGTTGGGTCAAACACTGAACTGGATCTAGGGTTGTTTCGGGTATCAAATTTTCGATACCCAATCAATACTTTTGCCTGGTATCGACCTCGATATCAGGATTTGCTTTTTTTTATATTAGGCTTTGCTATTGCACAGTCTAGTATCAGAGAACAATGAGCACACTGCTCTTAGCATGCTCCATGTTCTCCTCAGCAGCACAGGGGAGAAGGAAGCAGTCTCTCCTTCCCCATGTGCCGCTGCTGCCGCTGCCACCAATAAGGAGAGAGGGGCGGGCGCACTGTGCCACCAATGAAAGTAAATGTTTAAAGAGGACCTTTCATCTGGCAAAAAAATCAGAACTAAGTATCATGATATGTATAGCGGCGCCCAGGGATCTCATTACATTTACTATTATCCCTGGGCACCACTCCATTCTCCCGCTATGTCCTCCGGTATCTTTGGGGACTTGGTTATACTGGGCGGAGACTGCCCTTGTTCTCTTTCTCCCAGGATGTAGCGCTGGCCAATCGCAAGGACGAGCTCACAGCCTGGAAGAAAAAAAACTCCCAGGCTGTGAGTTCTGCCCGGCGATTGGCCAGCGCTACAGCCTGGGAGAAGGAGATGCCCAGGAGAACAAGGGCAGAGTATAACCAAGTCCCCGAAGATACCAGAGGACATAGCGGGAGAAAGGAGTGGCACCCAGGAATAATAGTAAGTGCAGTGAGATCCCTGGGCGCCGCTGTACATATCATGATACTTAGTTCAGAATTTTTTGCCAGATGAAAGGTCCTCTTTAATACAAATCGTGGAGGCGGGTGATGGCGGGGAGCTGCGTTTGGAGGCAGTTAACCCCTCAGGTGCCGCACCCGCCTCCTGTATTAAATGTTAATTATATTATCATTGGTGGCGCAGTGCGCCCCCCCCTCCTCCCCAGTATTAAAATCATTGATGGCACAGTGCACCCCTCCCCTCAACCCTCCTAATATTTAAATCATTGACGGCAGTGTCCACAGTGTAACATAATTTTTTTTTTATAAAAACTGCGCAATTCAAAATTTTTTTGGTCACCTTGTCCCCCCAAAAAATAGGATTGGACTGTTCAATTATGGGCCGGATGTTCCATAAAATGCGGAATGCACATGGCTTTTTTTGGTGTTTTATTTTTTTCGCGTGGTATCGAATGGTATCGAGTATCGCAATACTTTTTTATGGTATCGAAACCAAATAAAAAAATTGGTATCGAAACAACCCTAACTGGATCTCATGTGGCGGTCTGGGTTTTGGCAACACCTAGCTGCCTTTAAAAGACAGCTGGGTTCAGCAGAAATGATCTCTGTATTGGGATCTGAGGCTTGTGCCAGGCTTGGAGGGATGAGACCAGTGTGAGGGGAAACAGGCCGCCTAAAGCCTGTTCATGGACTATTTGAGGAAGAACTGCCAGCGTAAAAGCCTGAATATTTTTTTTTTCCCCCTCCGGGCACGGATGTACAGTGCAGACCAAAAGTTTGGACACACCTTCTCATTCAAAGAGTTTTCTGGAAACTAAAGGGGGGCTCTTTCAGGAAGGGGGCAGTTAAACCCGGACAATCCGCACCCCAGGTCCAGAGACTGGAGACGAAAAAGCCCGCCCGGGAGGTACCCACTGCAGACCTGGCTCCGATGATCAGTTGGCGGTGTCATGAGCCTGGTCACCTAAGGGCTGACTGTCCCCATATGGTTGAGCCCATGGACACTAACTATGGCTAATGTCGGTCGCTATATGCTAGGAAGCTGTGTGCAACAGGTACTAGTGAGTCTCTAGATAATAATCACCTATGCCAGGTAGAAGTGGGAGACACTCCAGCTGTGGCTCTGCTAAACTCGTGGAGTCTGGTGACCCTGGTAAGGTCTACCCTGGTGTGACCCGCTGAGTTTTCTGGCCAGAAAGTTTGGGTAATGTGCATGCAAGGTGACTTAAAAGACTACCCCACCGCTCTGGTATCTTTAACCACGGTTTCCGGCAGGAGGATTCATAAAGTGGCCCTGAATTGGCAAACTTGAATGTCTAATTGATCATTTTGGTACAGCACAACTCCGGGACCAACATTATCCTGAGCCTGGGAGAATGTATTAATGATCGATGGAGAACCACAACAACCAGGGGCCTAGTCGATATTTCCACGTTTTGTGGTACTCCATGATTTGCTGTATCGGGTCAACCATCTACGGGGTGAGAATGTTGAACAGTTGGTGGTGCACAAGGCTTATCGCAAACTGGTACTAGATCTAGCCACCAACATGTTCTCGGGGTCATCTTGGATTGTAGAAAACACAGGACCGTATACTACAGAAGTTTTACTGGCCCAGTGTGTTTAGAGAGGTGGAAGAGTTTTGTAAGTCTTGCCCGACATGTCAGATAACTAGCCCCCAGCCCCATTTCCATAGTCCCTTAGTATCTCTCCACATCATGAAGGTCCCGTTTGAAAGAATCGCTATGGATCTCTTAGGACATGTACCAAAGTCCGCTAGAGGGCAACAACACATTTTAGTCATCATAGACTATGCTAACCGGAACCTGGAGGCGGTGCCACTGCGGCATACATCGGCCAAATTCATAGCTAAAGAGTTAATAGAGATCTTTTCCCGCGTAGGACTACCCAAAGAGGTTTTGACGGACCAAGGGACCCTGTTCATGTCCAAGGTCATGATGGAACTGTGCAAATTGCTGCACATAAAACTGTTACAGACGACCGTATACCATCCGCAAAAGGACGGGCTGGTAGAAAGGTTTAACCAAACCTTAAAAAATTTGTTAAAGAGAGTGGTGTCCAAAGATGGAAGGGACTGTGACCTCCTCCTGCCCTATCTCATGTTTGCTGTGCGAGAAGCGCTCCAGGCTTCTACTGGGCTCTCACCCTTCAAACTGCTATATGGCAGACTCAAGTCCAGAGCTTTAACCCGAGTGATCGGGTCTTGGTTCTAGTACAGACAGTGGACAGTAAGTTCTTGACCTGGTGGAAGGGGCTCTACGAGGTAATAGAGAAAGTTGGAGATGTAAATTACAAGGTACATCAGCCAGGGCGGCGAAAGCCGGAGCAAGTCTACCATGTTAATCTACTAAAACCTTGGAAGGATAGGGAGACCTGCACTGAGGACAGACCGCAATCGGTTTGTCTACGGGAAGAGGTTTTGTCCTCTCTGTCTGCTGCAGAGGAAGCGGTTGCCACAATAAGAATTGCTGACAGCCTCTCCTCTAAACAGGTTCAGGAAGCCAGGGAGTTCATTAGTTGAAACACGGTTGTGTTCTCAAAACTCCCTGAATGCACTTCCATAATCCAGCATGATATTGTCACCGAGCCCCAGGCAAAGGTACGGTTAAAGCCTGAGGCTTGGCGAAAAGCCACCTCGGAGGAAGTGCACCTATGGCTGCGGCTGGATGTCATTGAGGAGTCTAAAAGTGAGTGGGCCAGCCCAATAGTTCTAATAACCAAGCCAGATGGGACATTACGGTTCTGTAACGATTTTTGTAAATTAAATGAGATTTCTAAATTTGATGCATGTCCCATGCCCTGGGTGGATGAGCTAATTGAGCGATTAGGACAGGCAAGGTATTTATCTGTTTTGGACCTCACCAAAGGGTACTGGCAAGTGCCCTTAACGGAGGTTGCCAAAGAAAAAACTGCCTTCATCACCCCTGAGGGGCTGTATCAGTATAAGGTGTTACCCTTTGGCCTTCATGGTGACCTCGCCACGTTTCAACTACTAATGGACATTGTGCTTCGTCACCATCGTAGGTACGCCTCGGCTTACCTGGACGATATTGTCATACATAGTACGGACTGGGAGAGTCACCTGCCCAAGGTGCAGGCCATAGTGGATTCCCTTTGGAAGGCTGGGCTAACCGCTAACCCCAAAAAATGTGCGATAGGGATAGAGGACACTAAATACCTTGGGTATGTCGTTGGGTGCGGACTCATCAAACCCCATTTGAACAAAATAGAGGCTATACGGAACTGCCCCTGACCTGTCAGCACTAGGCAAGTAAAGTCATTCCTGGGAATGGTGGGCTATTACATGCGGTTTGTCCCCCACTTTGCTACTCTAGCCACACCATTGACAGAACTCTTGAAGGGACGAAAATCAGTGATGGTTCGCTGGGATGATCGGGCGGAAGGGGCCTTCTCCGCTTTGCAGTCGGTCATGTGTGGTTCACCTTTTTGGTGACGCCCGACTTCAAGAGGGAGTTTGTAATAAAGACAGATGCCTCCGAAGTAGGCCTCGGTGCTGTACTGTCTCAGGAAGTCAATGGGGAGGAGCATGCCGTTGTCTTCCTAAGCCGCAAGCTCACCCCAGCTGAGACCAGGTAAAGTATAGTGGAGAGAGAGTGACTGGCTATCAAGTGGGGACTCGAGTCTCTCTGCTACTAATTCTTGGGGAGAAAGTTCCGCCTGGTGACCGACCACTTCCCTCTCAAGTAGATAAGCGAGGTCCAAGAGAGAAATGCGCAGGTCGCCAAATGGTTCTTATCCTTTCAGAGCTTTAAGTTCTCTGTAGAACACAGGGCAGGCCAGTTGCAGGGAAACATGGATGCCCTGTCCCGGGTGCACTGTTTGGCATGTGTTCACCACCTCAAGGCTGAACAAAGGGGGGGGGGGGGGTATGTGACATAGTAAAGGGAGTTGTATGGGGAGGCAAGTATTTTCCTCTCAGTGTGTGCTGCTGGACTGATTAGCTGCCAGGTAGGGTCAAACACCAGATTGGATCTCATGTGCCGGTTCGGGTTTTGGCAGCACCTAGCTGCTTTTAAAAGAGCTAGATTCAGCAGAAAGGATCTATATATTGGTATCTGAGGGTTGTGCCAGGCTTGAAGGGCTGAGACCAGTGTGAGGGGAAGCAGGTCTCCTAAAGCCTGTTCATGGACTCTTTGAGGCAGAACTGCCAGCAGGGTGTGAGCTAACACCAAAACCACAAGGTGATTTTTTTTTTGTGTTGAATGTGACTTTTTGTTTATGAACGTATCCTGTCTACCAGAGTAAATCCCAACAATATATATATATATATATATACACTCACCTAAAGAATTATTAGGAACACCATACTAATACGGTGTTGGACTTGATGGCATTGATTCAACAAGGTGCTGATAGCATTCTTTAGAAATGTTGGCCCATATTGATAGGATAGCATCTTGCAGTTGATGGAGATTTGAGGGATGCACATCCAGGTCACGAAGCTCCCGTTCCACCACATCCCAAAGATGCTCAATTGGGTTGAGATCTGGTGACTGTGGGGGCCATTTTAGTACAGTGAACTCATTGTCATGTTCAAGAAACCAATTTGAAATGATTCGAGCTTTGTGACATGGTGCATTATCCTGCTGGAAGTAGCCATCAGAGGATGGATACATGTTCTCATTCTGTTTGCGCCAAATTCGGACTCTACCATTTGAATGTCTCAACAGAAATCGAGACTCATCAGACCAGGCAACATTTTTCCAGTCTTCAACAGTCCAATATTGGTGTTCTCGTGCAAATTGTAGCCTCTTTTTCCTATTTGTAATGGAGCTGAGAAGGGATGAGCGAACCCGAACTGTATAGTCCGTGTCCGTGACACGAACCCGAACCCGAACATTTTCGTAAAAGTCCGGGTTCGGGTTCGGTGTTCGGAGCTTTCTTGGCGCTTTTTGAAAGGCTGCAAAGCAGCCAATCAACAAGCGTCATACTACTTGCCCCAAGAGGCCATCACAGCCTTGCCTACTATTGGCATGGCTGTGATTGGCCAGTGCAGCATGTGACCCAGCCTCTATATAAGCTTGGGTCACGTAGCGCTGCACGTCACTCTGCTGATACAAGCGTAGGGAGAGGTTGCTGCTGCGACGTTAGGGCGAGATTAGGCAGATTAACTCCTCCAAAAGACTTAATTCAGTGATCAATCTCCAGCTGTGGATCATTGAAGTGCTGATATTGAATTGCTCACTTTTTTTAGGCTGCCCAGAGCGTTTTTATATCACTTTTTTCTGGGGTGATCTGCGGCCATTTTGTGGCTTGTGGTGCGCCAGCACAAGCTACCACCAAGTGCATTTAACCATCAATAGTGTGGTTATTTTTTGCTATAGCCTACATCAGGTGCAGGCTGAGCCTATGTCACCCAAGTGCATTTAACCATCAATAGTGTGGTTATTTTTTGGCCATATACTACATCAGGTGCAGGCTGAGCCTGTGTCACCCAAGTGCATTTAACCATCAATAGTGTGGTTATTTTTTGCTATATCCTACATCAGGGTCAAGCTTTCATCAAGTGCATTTAACCATCAATAGTGTGGTTATTTTTTGGCCATATACTACATTAGGTGCAGGCTGAGCCTGTGTCACCCAAGTGCATTTAACCATCAATAGTGTGGTTATTTTCTGGCCATATACTACATCAGGGGCAAGTTGAGCCTGTCACCCAGCGCCTAAAAAATAGGCCTGACATTTCTATTCCTCCAAATCAGTACAGTTTTAGCTGGTCAAGTTATATTAAGTGACCGTAAAAGCACAGTTTTTGTTCTGGGTTGAAAAACTATTCCCAAATTTGCCATTCTCAAAATTAGTAGTTTCTGCTATATCAGGCCTACTATAAATCTATCCCAAAAAGGATATCTTAGATTGAAGGTGCTGATAGTGTCATTCTGAAAAACTTAACACACACGCTACAGTGCAGATACAAGTCTAATTCTGTGATTAAAGGTATATCTTTCACACAGCGCGTAAAAAATAGGCCTGACATTTCTATTCCTCCAAATCAGTACAGTTTTAGCTGGTCAAGTTATATTTAGTGACCGTAAAAGCACAGTTTTTGTTCTGGGTTGAAAAACTATTCCCAAATTTGCCATTTTCAAAATTAGTAGTTTCTGCTATATCAGGCCTTCTTTAAATCTATCCCAAAAAGGATATCTTAGATTGAAGGCACTGATAGTGTCATTCTGAAAAACTTAACACACACGCTACAGTGCAGATACAAGTCTAATTCTGTGATTAAAGGTATATTTGTCACACAGCGCGTAAAAAATAGGCCTGACATTTCTATTCAACCAAATCTGTACTGTTTTAGCTGGTCAAATAATTTGTAGTGACCGTAAAAGCACAGTTTTTGTTCTGGGTTGAAAAACTATTCCCAAATTTGCCATTCTCAAAATTAGTAGTTTCTGCTATATCAGGCCTTCTTTAAATCTATCCCAAAAAGGATATCTTACATTGAAGGTGCTGATAGTGTCATTCTGAAAAACTTAACACACACGCTACCGTGCAGATACAAGTCTAATTCTGTGATTAAAGGTATATCTGTCACACAGCGCGTAAAAAATAGGCCTCACATTTATATTTAACCAAATCTGTCATTACTTCTGTGCCTGTATTAGTGTAATACGGTACCTAAATAGATAGCCAGACAGTGTTAGGTGTCTGTAAAAAAAGGCCTGAATTTTAATTCAATACATTGGCCCGAATAATATTTTTCTTATTGTGGTGAACGGTAACAATGAGGAAAACAACTAGTAAGGGACGCAGACGTGGACATGGTCGTGGTGGTGTTAGTGGACCCTCTGGTGCTGGGAGAGGACGTGGCTGTTCTGCCACAGCCACACGTCCTACTGTACCAACTAACTCAGGTCCCAGTAGACGCCAGAATTTACAGGGATATTTGGTGGGGCCCAATGCCATTCTAAGGATGGTAAGGCCTGAGCAGGTACAGGCATTAGTCAATTGGGTGGCCGACAGTGCATCCAGCACGTTCACATTATCTCCCACCCAGTCTTCTGCAGAAAGCGCACAGATGGCGCATGAAAACCAAGCCCATCAGTCTGTCACATCACCCCCATGCATATCAGGGAAACTGTCTGAGCCTCAAGTTATGCAGCAGTCTCTTATGCTGTTTGAAGACTCTGCTGCCAGGGTTTCCCAAGGGCATCCACCTAGCCCTTCCCCAGGGGTGGAAGAGATAGAATGCACTAATGCACAACCACTTATGTTTCCTGATGATGAGGACATGGGAATACCACCTCAGCACGTCTCTGATGATGACGAAACACAGGTGCCAACTGCTGCGTCTTTCTGCAGTGTGCAGACTGAACAGGAGGTTAGGGATCAAGACTGGGTGGAAGACGATGCAGGGGACGATGAGGTCCTAGACCCCACATGGAATGAAGGTCGTGCCACTGACTTTCACAGTTAGGAGGAAGAGGCAGTGGTGAGACCGAGCCAACAGCGTAGCAAAAGACAAAGAGGGAGCAGTGGTCAAAATCAGAACACCCGCCGCCAAGAGACTCCGCCTGCTACTGACCGCCGCCATCTGGGACCGAGCACCCCAAAGGCAGCTTCAAGGAGTTCCCTGGCATGCCACTTCTTTAAACAATGTGCTGACCACAAGACCCGAGTGGTTTGCACGCTGTGCCATCAGAGCCTGAAGCGAGGCATTAACATTCTGAACCTTAGAACAACCTGCATGACCAGGCACCTGCATGCAAAGCATGAACTGCAGTGGAGTAAACACCTTAAAAACAAAGAAGTTACTCAGGCTCCCCCTGCTACCTCTTCTGCTGCTGCCGCCTCGGCCTCTTCTGCTGCTGCCGCCGCCTTGGCCTCTTCCTCCGCCTCTGGGGGAACGTTGGCACCTGCCGCCCAGCAAACATGGGATGTACCACCAACACCACCACCTGCGTCACCAAGCATCTCAACCATGTCACACGGCAGCGTTCAGCTCTCCATCTCACAAACATTTGAGAGAAAGTGTAAATTCCCACCTAGCCACCCTCGATCCCTGGCCCTGAATGCCAGCATTTCTAAACTACTGGCCTATGAAATTCTGTCATTTAGGCTGGTGGACACAGACAGCTTCAAACAGCTCATGTCGCTTGCTGTCCCACAGTATGTTGTTCCCAGCCGGCACTACTTCTCCAAGAGAGCCGTGCCTTCCCTGCACAACCAAGTGTCCGATAAAATCAAGTGTGCACTGGGCAACGCCATCTGTGGCAAGGTCCACCTAACCACAGATATGTGGACCAGTAAGCACGGCCAGGGACGCTATATCTACCTAACTGCACACTGGTAAATGTAGTGGCGGCTGGGCCCCAGGCGGAGAGCTGTTTGGCGCACGTCCTTCCGCCGCCAAGGATCGCAGGGCAATATTCTTTGCCTCCTGTCTCCTCCTCCTCCTACTCAGCTTCCTCCTCCTCTTCTTCCACCTGCTCATCCAGTCAGCCACACACCTTCACCACCAACTTCAGCACAGCCCGGGGTAAACGTCAGCAGGCCATTCTGAAACTCATATGTTTGGGGGACAGGCCCCACACCGCACAGGAGTTGTGGCGGGGTATAGAACAACAGACCGACGAGTGGTTGCTGCCGATGAGCCTCAAGCCCGGCCTGGTGGTGTGCGATAATGGGCGAAATCTCGTTGCAGCTCTGGGACTAGCCGGTTTGACGCACATCCCTTGCCTGGCGCATGTGCTGAATTTGGTGGTGCAGAAGTTCATTCGCAACTACCCCGACATGTCAGAGCTGCTGCATAAAGTGCGGGCCGTCTGTTCGCGCATCCGGCGTTCACACCCTGCTGCTGCATGCCTGTTTGCGCTACAGCGTAACTTCGGCCTTCCTGCTCACCGCCTCATATGCGGTGTGCCCACCAGGTGGAACTCCACCTTGCACATGCTGGACAGACTGTGCGAGCAGCAGCAGGCCATAGTGGAGTTTCAGCTGCAGCACGCACGGGTCAGTCGCACTGCGGAACAGCACCACTTCACCACCAATGACTGGGCCTCCATGCGAGACCTGTGTGCCCTGTTGCGCTGTTTCGAGTACTCCACCAACATGGCCAGTGGCGATGACGCCGTTATCAGCGTTACAATACCACTTCTATGTCTCCTTGAGAAAACACTTAGGGCGATGATGGAAGAGGAGGTGGCCCAGGAGGAAGAGGGGTCATTTTTAGTACTTTCAGGCCAGTCTCTTCGAAGTGACTCAGAGGGAGGTTTTTGCAACACCAGAGGCCAGGTACAAATGTGGCCAGACAGGGCCCACTACTGGAGGACGAGGAGGACGACGATGAGGAGGAGGTGAAGGAGGATGAGGATGAAGCATGTTCACAGCAGAATGGCACCCAAAGCAGCTCGGGCCCATCACTGGTGCGTGGCTGGGGGGAAACACAGGACGATGACGATACGCCTCCCACAGAGGACAGCTTGTCCTTACCTCTGGGCAGCCTGGCACACATGAGCGACTACATGCTGCAGTGCCTGCGCAACGACAGCAGAGTTGCCCACATTTTAACGTGTGCGGACTACTGGGTTGCCACCCTGCTGGATCCCCGGTACAAAGACAATGTGCCCACCTTACTTTCTACACTGGAGCGTGATAGGAAGATGCGCGGGTACAAGCGCACGTTGGTAGACGCGCTACTAAGAGCATTCCCAAATGTCACAGGGGAACCAGTGGAAGCCCAAGGCGAAGGCAGAGGAGGAGCAAGAGGTCGCCAATGCAGCTGTATCACGGCCAGCTCCTCTGAGGGCAGGGTTAGCATGGCAGAGATGTGGAAAAGTTTTGTCACCACGCCACAACTAACTGCACCACCACCTGATACGGAACGTGTTAGCAGGAGGCAACATTTCACTAACATGGTGGAACAGTACCTGTGCACACCCCTCCACGTACTGACTGATGGTTCGGCCCCATTCAACTTCTGGGTCTTCAAATTGTCCACGTGGCCAGAGCTAGCCTTTTATGCCTTGGAGGTGCTGGCCTGCCCGGAGGCCAGCGTTTTGTCTGAACGTGTATTCAGCACGGCAGGGGGCGTCATTACAGACAAACGCAGCCGCCTGTCTACAGCCAATGTGGACAAGCTGACGTTCATAAAAATGAACCAGGCATGGATCCCACAGGACTTGTCCATCCCTTGTGCAGATTAGACATTAACTACCTCCCCTGTCTGGGTGCCGGGGCCTAAATGTGTGACAGTGGCCTGTTCCAGTGGTGGGTGACGTGAAGCCTGATTCTCTGCTATGACATGAAGACTGATTCTGTGCTGACATGAAGCCAGATTCTCTGTTATGGGACCTCTCTCCTCTGCCTGGGTGCCGGGGCCTAAATATGTGACAGTGGCCTGTTCCAGTGGTGGGTGACGTGAAGCCTGATTCTCTGCTATGACATGAAGACTGATTCTGTGGTGACATGAAGCCAGATTCTCTGTTACGGGACCTCTCTCCTCTGTCTGGGTGCCTGGGCCTAAATATGTGACAGTGGCCTGTTCCAGTGGTGGGTGACATGAAGCATGATTCTCTGCTATGACATGAAGACTGATTCTCTGCTGTCATTAAGCCTGAATCTCTGTTATGGGACCTCTCTCCTCTGCCTGGGTGCCTGGGCCTAAATATGTGACAGTGGCCTGTTCCAGTGGTGGGTGACGTGAAGCCTGATTCTCTGCTATGACATGAAGACTGATTCTCTGCTGACATGAAGCCTGAATCTCTGTTATGGGACCTCTCTCCTCTGCCTGGGTGCCTGGGCCTAAATATGTGACAGTGGCCTGTTCCAGTGGTGGGTGACGTGAAGCCTGATTCTCTGCTATGACATGAAGACTGATTCTCTGCTGACATGAAGCCTGAATCTCTGTTATGGGACCTCTCTCCTCTGCCTGGGTGCCGGGGCCTAAAAATATCTGACAGTGGCCTGTTCCAGTGGTGGGTGACGTGAAGCCTGATTCTCTGCTATGACATGAAGACTGATTCTCTGCTGACATGAAGCCTGAATCTCTGTTATGGGACCTCTCTCCTCTGCCTGGGTGCCTGGGCCTAAATATGTGACAGTGGCCTGTTCCAGTGGTGGGTGACGTGAAGCCTGATTCTCTGCTATGACATGCAGACTGATTCTCTGCTGACATGAAGCCAGATTCTCTGTTACGGGACCTCTCTCCTCTGCCTGGGTGCCGGGGCCTAAATATATGACAATGGACTGTTACAGTGGTGGGTGACGTGAAGCCAGATTCTCTGCTATGGCATGAAGACTGATTCTCTGCTGACGTGAAGCCAGATTCTCTGCTATGGGACCTCTCTCCAATTGATATTGGTTTATTTTTATATATTTTATTTTTATTTTAATTCATTTCCCTATCCACATTTGTTTGCAGGGGTCTTACCTACATGTTGCTGCCTTTTGCAGCCCTCTAGCTCTTTCTTGGGCTGTTTTACAGCCTTTTTAGTGCCGAAAAGTTCGGGTCCCCATTGACTTCAATGGGGTTCGGGTTCGGGACGAAGTTCGGGTCGGGTTCGGGTCCCGAACTCTAACATTTCCGGGAAGTTCAGCCGAACTTCTCGAACCCGAACATCCAGGTGTTCGCTCAACTCTAGAGATGAGTGGTACCCGGTGGGGTCTTCTGCTGTTGTAGCCCATCCACCTCAACGTTGCGCGTGTTGTTGCTTCACAAATGCTTTGCTGCTTACCTCGGTTGTAACGAGTGGTTATTTCAGTCAACGTTGCTCTTCTATCAGCTTGAATCAGTCGGCCCATTCTCCTCTGACCTCTAGCATCCACAAGGCATTTTTGCCCACAGGACTGCCGCATACTGGATGTTTTTCCCTTTTTTTTTATATTATTTTTTATTTGAAGTATTCAAAATTGTACAATCATGAGAAAAGCAGGATTCGTACATAGTCAATACTAAATTGTACAAGGTTAATGTTTGATATAAACAGTAACAGAAAAATAAAACTGTAACTTGGACACATGTGTTAGTTATTAGATGAAATCTGATACACAAGCTTCTCTTGGAATCTGGCGTGAGAACACAAGAACATACACTGCTCAAAAAAATAAAGGGAACACAAAAATAACACATCCTAGATCTGAATTATTAAATATTCTTCTGAAATACTTTGTTCTTTACATAGTTGAATGTGCTGACAACGAAATCACACAAAAAAAAAAAATATGGAAATCAAATTTTTTAACCCATGGAGGTCTGGATTTGGAATCACCCTCAAAATTAAAGTGGAAAAACACACTACAGACTGATCCAACTTTGATGTAATGTCCTTAAAACAAGTCAAAATGAGGCTCAGTAGTGTGTGTGGCCTCCACGTGCCTATATGACCTCCCTACAACTCCTGTGCATGCTCCTGATGAGGTCGCAGACGGTCTCCTGAGGGATCTCCTCCCAGACCTGGACTAAAGCATCTGCCAACTCCTGGACAGTCTGTGGTGCAACGTGACGTTGGTGGATAGAGCGAGACGTGATGTCCCAGATGTGCTCAATTGGATTCAGGTCTGGGGAACGGGCGGGCCAGTCCATAGCATTAATGCCTTCGTCTTGCAGGAACTGCTGACACACTCCAGCCACATGAGGTCTAGCATTGTCCAGCATTAGGAGGAACCCAGGGCCAACCGCACCAGCATATGGTCTCACAAGGGGTCTGAGGATCTCATCTCGGTACCTAATGGCAGTCAGGCTACCTCTGGCGAGCACATGGAGGGCTGTGCGGCCCTCCAAAGAAATGCCACCCCACACCATTACTGACCCAATGCCAAACCGGTCATGCTGGAGGATGTTGCAGGCAGAAGAACGTTCTCCACGGCGTCTCCAGACTCTGTCACGTCTGTCACATGTGCTCAGTGTGAACCTGCTTTCATCTGTGAAGAGCACAGGGCGCCAGTGGCGAATTTGCCAATCTTGGTGTTTTCTGGCAAATGCCAAACGTCCTGCACGGTGTTGGGCTGTAAGCACAACCCCCACCTGTGGACGTCGGGCCCTCATATCACCCTCATGGAGTCTGTTTCTGACCGTTTGAGCAGACACATGCACATTTGTGGCCTGCTGGAGGTCATTTTGCAGGGCTCTGGCAGTGCTCCTCCTGTTCCTCCTTGCACAAAGGCGGAGGTAGCGGTCCTGCTGCTGGGTTGTTGCCCTCCTACGGCCTCCTCCACGTCTCCTGATGTACTGGCCTGTCTCCTGGTAGCGCCTCCATGCTCTGGACACTACACTGACAGACACAGCAAACCTTCTTGCCACAGCTCGCATTGATGTGCCATCCTGGATAAGCTGCACTACCTGAGCCACTTGTGTGGGTTGTAGACTCAGTCTCATGCTACCACTAGAGTGAAAGCACCGCCAGCATTCAAAAGTGACCAAAACATCAGCCAGGAAGCATAGGATCTGAGAATTTGTCTGTGGTCACCACCTGCAAAACCACTCCTTTATTGGGGGTGTCTTGCTAATTGCCTATAATTTCCACCTGTTGTCTATCCCATTTGCACAACAGCATGTGAAATTGATTGTCACTCAGTGTTGCTTCCTAAGTAGACAGTTTGATTTCACAGAAGTGTGATTGACTTGGAGTTACATTGTGTTGTTTAAGTGTTCCCTTTATTTTTTTGAGCAGTGTATTTGTATACCTTTACTTCTTTCTCATACTGAATATATGATAGTTAGGTAGGTGTATAAAGTTCTGCTCTTTACTGACTGGAGATTACTGTGTGTATTCCTGTTGGCAGAAGTCGGTTATTTGGCAGAGGTAGCTTGTCCGTGTTTGGAGTGACTGTATTTCACCCAGTTATCCCATCTACCACTAATTTTTTTTGTAATTGCGCGCTTCAGCAGCCGCCAATTCCTCAAATCTGTATATTGTATCAAATTTTTTCAATCCATAAATCAGGGGACGGGAGTTCAGCTGTGAGCCAAAAACGAGGTAATAGGAGGGGTGCGGCCATGAGCAGGTTGTGGAATAATGGAGGAATCATTGATGTAGAATCAGACGGTGGGAGACTTAATAAGGCTAACTGGGGATTTGATGGTATTGAGGTTTTGCATATTTTGTTACTCCTGTCAAATATATCTTTCCACCAACTTAATACACGAGGGCATAGCCACCAAATGTGGAGAAAAGTTCCCCTTGAATCATTGCACCTCCAGCATTTATCTGATCCTGAGCTACTATATTTGGATGTGATGTCAGGGGTTCTGTACCACCTTGTGAGTAGTTTATAGCTATTTTCCTGGATGAGGACACATCTTGAAGATTTGTGTGGGGTAATAAATAGTTTGTTTAAATCTTGTGGTGAGAATGATATTTCTAAGTCTCTTTCCCATAAGCCAACAAAAGCTGGTTTTGGCATGTTAATAGGGGTATTCAATTTTTTGTATATTTGGGAGATTGGTTTATTAATTGTGGTTTGACTGCATATCCATCCTTCAAACCAGGTTATTGGTCTGAGAAGTGTTTGAAGGGGGATGTGTTTAATAATATAGGTGTGCAGGAAAGATATTGGAGAAGGAATTGAGTCTGAAGTGGAGAGTATTGATGCGATTTCTTTTTTATTTATCAACTTCCCTTCTTCATTGAACAGTGAAATAATAGGGATTTGGGATGTTTTAAGTGAATTGGGAAGACATTGTTTCAATTCTAGTGGGGCCAATTCTAGCACATCTCTCACTTGAATCAAGGGGGAGGGTAGAGGAAAACCCCAACTGGATTCTTGGAACCATTTCCATACTGTGAGCGAGGAATTAATAATCTGGTTGATATTTGAAAGGGATGTAATTTTTTCTTTATTACCCGTCAGTAGTGCCCTTAGAGAGAATTTGGTTGTGGAGGACTCCATTTCCACCCAGGACTTATGAGGTGGTTTGCGAAACCAGTCTAGAACTCTGGTTAGATGAATCGCTTTGTTGTAAAGTTGGGGGTTGGGAAGACCCATGCCCCCCAAGTCCCTGGGTTTTTGTAGAGTAGTTGTCGCCAATCTCGGGCTTTTTTGTTTCCATATAAATCTATGGATCAGAGTCAATAGAGTCGTGAAATATTTATTTTTAATTGGGATAGGGAGTACTTGCTGCAGGTAGTTAAGTCTTGGGATGATCAGAGAAGTGACTAAGTTTTTCCTGCCGAACCACGACAGCGTCTGGAGATCTAAATGTTTTAGTTGGTCAGAAATAGACTGAAGTAATGGGGTATAGTTAAGATTGAAAAGATTGTTGGGATCAGGGCCTATTTTTATTCCTAAGTAGGTGATATAAGGGTTATCCCAATTAAAGGGAGATTTAGTTTTTAGGGAATTTTTCATAGATATGGGGACGCCTATGCCCATGGCCTGAGATTTGTTCATATTAATTTTAAAATTGGACAGAGGACTGAACCGTTCTAGTATATTGTAGATGACAGTTAAGGAAGTTTGTGGGTTTGTGGTAAGGATTAAAAGGTCATCCGCAAATGCCGCGGTTTTGTGTTCTTGTTTACCCATTTTTATCCCCGCTATTTTTATATCTTGTCTGATGGTCTGTAGAAGTGGTTCCATCGATAGTACGAATAAAAGGGGGGATAGGGGACAGCCTTGCCTCGTGCCATTTTTAATAGCAAACGGGGGAGATATTGTGTCAATTACCAGCACTGATGCGGAGGCATTAGAATACATAGCAAAAGTGGCTTCTATAAATGGGGTAGGGAAGTCAAACTTGTTCATTGCACAGCGCATGAAATTCCAGTTGACCCTGTCAAATGCTTTCTCCGCATCAGTGCTTAGCAATGTCAGGGGGATACCTTTCTTTTTTGCGTGGTAGATGGCATTGAGGATTCTTGCAGTGTTGTCTTTCCCCTCACGGCCTCTCACAAACCCTGTTTGATCTCTATGGATCAAATCTGGAAGAAATGGAGCAAGACGGTTAGCTAACATTTTAGCAAGAATTTTTTAATCAAGATTTAGCAGGGATATGGGGCGGTAACTTGAGCACTGGGATGGGTCTTTACCCTCCTTGGGAAGAATGGTAATATGGGCTTTAGTCATATCAGTTGTGAGGGGTAGACCTAGAAGGGAATTATTACAGATCTGTAGCAGATATGGAGTGAGGGTATTACTAAAGGAGCGATAGTAAAGAGTCGGGAGACCATCTGGGCCCGGGGCCTTACCATTTGGGAGATTTTTTATAGTTTTATTTATTTCTTCCGATTTGAATGGAGCAATGAGGGCTGATTTTTGCATTTCAGTCAGTCTGGTAAGGGTGATAGCATTAAGGAAGGAGTCAATGGATACTGGGATTGGAGAGTTTTTGTCTTTTAACCTATTTTGTGGGATGTTGTACAGAGATTGGTAGTACTCTTGAAACTGAAGAGCAATGTCTTTAGAAGATATGGCCGTACCTCCTTCTTTTTTATTAATTTTGCTAATATGGTTTTGGACTTTACTCTTTTTTATGAGGCCCATCATTAGCTTGGAAGCTTTGTT
The DNA here is from genome assembly GCF_905171765.1 of Bufo bufo. Lineage (NCBI taxonomy): Eukaryota > Metazoa > Chordata > Amphibia > Anura > Bufonidae > Bufo > Bufo bufo. Next base: position 524,100,553 of record NC_053391.1, on the reverse strand, counting down.
GCCATGAGCGAAGTATTTAAATTGGGAGTGTAAGTAAAGTCTGGCTGATTTGGTATTGAGGAGGTTTTTTAGTTCTGATCTAAGATCGTTAAAGGGAGTCTGTCACCTCCATATGGCCATATACAGTGCTTACATGGCTCTGTAGCACACCTATACAGGATTGTAACGGTACCTTTGTCTTTGTCTTTAGATTTGCACCAGCAGGAAAAACTGAGTTTAATTCATATGCAAATGAGCACTCGCAAGTGCCCAGGGAGGAGTTCAGTGTGTAGGAGCCCAGGCTGCTCTGCCTTCTATTCACTTTACTCCTCCCCAGTCTCTGCCTTTCCCCGCCCTCAAGTCCGGACCTATCGATGAGGCAAGAGACTTGGAGGGCGGGCAAAGGCAGAGGCTGAGGAGTGAAGTGAAAAGAAGGCAGAGCAGCCTGGGCACCTACACACTGAACTCCTCCCTAAGCACTTGCGAGTGCTCATTTGCATATGAATTAAACTCAGTTTTTCCTGCTGGTGCAAATCTAAAGACAAAGACAAAGGTACCGTTACAATTCTGTATAGGTGTGCTACAGAGCCATGTAAGCACTGTATATGGCCATATGGAGGTGACAGACTCCCTTTAAGTTGGGAGAGGTTTGAGACTAGAAGGGATTTTTTGTGGATCTCCTCTATTTTCTGGATTTCCGAGAGAAGTTGTTCTATCTTTGCATTTCTCTTTTTTTTTTGTTGAGTTCCAAGTTTAATAAACTGTCCTCTTATATAGGCTTTGTGAGCATCCCACACTACATGAGGGGAGGTTTCGGGAATGGCATTTAGGAGAAAATATTCCTCTAGGTAGTTTTGTACTTGTTTTTTAAGATCGGTGATATTAATTAGTTGCTCGTTTAATCTCCATTTGAATGTTTTTGGCGTGTTTTGGGGGATGGAAATCTTTAGGTAAATGGGGGAGTGGTCTGACAAGTGTATGGATCCAATTTTAGTATTGGTGCATTACTGGAGGTGTTCTTTAGAGATAAATAAATAGTCTAATCTATGGTATGAATGATGCATATTGGAATAGAAAGTATAATCTCTACATAAGGGGTTTAAAATTCTCCATGCATCCACCAATTGAAGTGAATGGAATTGTTTGCAGATAATCCTGAGATTTTTTTGGGATAGAGCGGATTTTTGTGAGGTGGAGTCCAGAGTGGGATCCAGTGAAATGTTAAAGTCCCCGCCCATAACGACTATCCCTTCTTTAAATTTTTCCACAATTGGGGAGAGGGAAGAAAACCATTTGTGTTGATGAGTATTAGGGGCATAAATGTTGATGAATGTATATATCTGATTAGCAAGAGTACCTTTCACCATTATGTAACGGCCGTCGGGATCCTGAATGTGTGAGCTATATTGGAATGGATTACCTTTTTTGAATCCTATGCTTACTCCCCTGGAGGCTGAAGACTCAGATCCACTGTGATACCACACTGGGAAACTAGAAAAAGAGAGGTTAGGGTAGTGTTCAGATTGGTAATGTGTTTCTTGAAGGAAAATGATGGAGAAATTCTCCTTTTTTAGTAAAGAGAAAATTTTGGGCTCTTTTGGAAGGAGACTTGAAGCCTTTGACATTGTATGAGGAAATTTTGAGCTCTGTCATGGCAAAAGTAAGAAGAAATGTCTCATACGTGCTACTGATGTGTGGGTGGATTCCAAGTCTCCAGCCTCCAGAGGAGCCACCGACCCATCTATATGACTTGAGTCGTCCTCGTTACACAGATTCTGTCTAGAGTTGCGGTGTCCCTTTAAACCAATAATAACATGAACAAGAAATGAGCAATATGCCCGGGTTAGTGTACGAGCCATTGCTGGATAATACAACAACATAACTTTTGGAGGTAAATTAAGTAATAGTAGGAAGTGGGTTTAGAACCCTGGAGTACCAGGTAGGGAGAGTAGGGGGAGTAGGGGGGAAGGAAGGAGGGGGGGAGGAATGAGTTAGGTATCAATAGGTTCACCCTATAAAGAGGTTAGTAACCATCTGGGAACAATAGGTGTGTGACTATAGGGAGTATACCATATCTCTATAGAAGCAAATTGACAGGAGAGGGAGTTAGGATAGACAGAAGAGCAGTTAAAGCGAAATGCAGAAAAGTTGAATCAATATACTTTTAGCAGTGTATACTTAGTGGTAATTAATTGGATATCAATTGTCCACTTGTAGACGTCTTGGACATGGACCTCGGGTGTTTTTCCTGTGTCTTTAAGATTTCGGTGTTCGCTGTTTTTCCCAAGGATCCATATTGGGTATTTCTGGAAGTTCTAGGAGGTCCTGAACCGGGTCCCAATTTTGGACGTTTAGAGGACCGCATCCTAGCAGATCATATATTGACTCTAAGCCCTGATGTGAGGTGATAGACAGTCTGCGTCCTTCAAACATAAAGGAGATCCCAAAAAGAAAGGACCAACGGTAGAGAATCTTCTTGGACCTAAGCCAGTCTGTAAGAGGTTTAAGTGCTCTTCTCTTCCTCAGGGTAGACTGGGCCAGGTCTTGGAAAATGAGGATGTCTTTTCCTCCCCATTGTATGGGGCCTCCGGATCTTGCTTTATACATGATCGCTTCCTTCACTGGGAATGCCAGGAACTTGCAGATCACATCCCTGGGGGCTTCAGACGGTGCAGGTCTTGGTTTCAAAGCCCTATGGGCCCTCTCCAGGATAACTTTGTGGGCTGTGTCAGGTCCCAGAAGCATGAGGCATATCTGTACTACTGTGCAAGGGAGATCTCCTGCGGTTACAGATTCGGGGATGCCACGGAAGCAAAGGTTGTTACGTCTTCCTCTGTTTTCCTGGTCTTCAATTGCGCTGTATATGCTATTGAGATTTTTCTGAACCAGGGAGAGGCTATTTGTAACCACTTTCTGATGTTGAATGACGCTTGTCTGGTTTTCTTCCAGGGTCTCTACTCTTCTCCCTATCTGCCTTACATCAAGTTTAATGGATGATAGGTCAGAGCTGATAGGCTCTAGTGCAGAGGATAGCGAAGACGCCAGGGCTTCTTTCAGGAAAGATCTGGAGATGGGGAGGTTGTCTATTTCTTCTCCACTTTCCCATTCTTGGGCCGGAATTTCCGCCTGTTTACGGCTTGAGGCGTTCGGGGTGTCTGGCGCCATTTTGTGTTCTCTGGCTGCAAAAGTTGCGGCTGCCTTTTTCAAAAATTTATCCATCTCTCCATTTGTTGGATTTAATTTTTGATGACCAGCTGCCTCCCCAGCTTTGGAGCCACCTATTTTTACCATCTTGGTTAAGTCAGGCTAATATGCCACGCTATTAGGGTGAATATTGGTTAGAGTAGCGAGGTTAGACCATCTCGCTCTGAATTTATCTTTTCCCTTTTTTCTTTTTTATGTTTTAAGGCCTCAAATGTTGCAACTAGAAAACTTCTGTCATTTTGTGTTATAATTCCAAGTATGACACTGTCTCTTTAAATCTGAAAGCCTCCGCTCTCACCACTTCTTCCAAATTTAAACTTTTAGGTGTTTGTAGGGGGGGTTATGTGCCCTGTCACTATTGCACTGCTGTGCCTTCAATTTATTTTACATTCGGCAAGCTTTATTTCTAAGCAGAGTCAATGCTATGGAGGCTATTTGTGTGGAGTGATTTGAATTTCACGCCTATTTCAGGCCGGCGGATGGATCTGCTTGTTGGAATGACTGCCGGATCCCTTCTGCCTAATGCTGGTGGTGTTTGCTGGGGTAAGCAATAGTCCCCCTGATTCCTTCTATTTAGCTGCCTCTTTGAGGGGAATGGCCCAGGGCACTTACCGCTCCAGCGATTATTTGTAGAGAGGCATCAGAAAGGGGGGAACTTGATGATCTTTGCTTTTCAGACCAGCCGCGATTCACGGCCGGATCTACATTCGCCGGTTTCTAGTGCAGCTGAACCCACAGACAGCGTTGCTGTTAAATCGTAGGTTATCCGGCTTTCTTCTTTTACTCCTTAAGATGATCCAGTTTCATAATAATGATCTCTGTTAGCTTCGGCGGCGGGAGGCACAAAAGCCGCGGGGGGGGGGGCACGGCTCCTGCTACCCTTATGGGCGCACTAATATAGTCCGGTGCTTACCAGGGTGCAGTAGGCCGAATATATCAGTTTTTCACTGAATTTTAGCTTTATATAGCAGCTTTTTCAGCAGAGCTCACATAAGCTGCTTCTGAACAGCTCTGCAGCTAGCTCCGCCCTTCATGTTTTTCACACCATTCTTTGTAAACCCTAGAAATGATTGTGCGTGAAAATCCCAGTAACTAAGCAGATTGTAAAATACTCAGACCGGTCCGTCTGGCACCAACAACCATGCCACGCTCAAAATTGCTTAAATCACCTTTCTTTCCCATTCTGACATTCAGTTTGGAGTTCAGGAGATTGTCTTGACCAGGACCACCCCCCTAAATGCATTGAAGCAACTGCCATGTGATTGGTTGACTAGATAATTGCATTAATGAGAAATAGAACAGGTGTTCCTAATAATTCTTTAGGTGAGTGTATGTATATATATATATATATATATATATATATAGTAGGGATTTGCTCTGGTAGGCAGGGTAAGCTGACGCAATACAGAGGCAAGACCACGGTTGAAAAGCAAAAATTCAGGGTTTATTCACACAAAAAGGCAGAAAAAAAAAACAATATTTTGCAGGGTCCTGGTGTTAATTCACACAGCAAGAGTCCTGGTGTTAATTCACACACCAAGAGTCCACAGAATAAAACATGTCACGTGGCAGTTCACAGCAGGCTTTAGGGCACCTGACTCCCAGCAGGCGGCTCTCATGCGGCTCTCAGCCTTGTAGCATGGCGGAACTCCTCAGCTCCCAAACACAGAGCTTCCACAGCTCCACTATCACCTGGAGGATCATTCCACACCCAGCTGAGCTGCTGGCTGGGTTTTTAAATCCCAGCCCAAAACCTGGCCTGGAACATGGGGAACAGCCACCCTGCTCTTTGACTGCTCCCAATAAGAACCGGCCCAAATCGACTTTACAGCCACACTAAGTAAAAACAGTGTCAGCGAGCACTAGCTGCGGCTGACACACAAAATTACCAGTTCCTATCTCACCGAGGCCAGGAACCTCGGTGACACGTACCTTCCGTCAATGACGGACCCTTGCGCCGTCCTACTATATATATATATATATATATATATATATATATAATAAAAAAAGAAATAAAAAAAGAAATGTGGGCAGCACCACTGTCAAAGTAGTACAAACGGAGTGCCAGCGGCTGAGTAGGCGATCCACCTCCAAATAATGTAGAAAAAATGAAATCCGCAGCACATCCGAGTCGTGAAGAAGTAAAAAGAAGCTTTATTCACCAAGCATGCTATATATATATATATATATATATATATATATATATATATATGAGTTGCAAGAAAAAGTATGTGAACCCTTTGGAATGATATAGATTTCTGCACAAATTGGTCATAAAATGTAATCTGATCTTCATTAAAGTCACAACAATAGACAATCACAGTCTGCTTAAACTAATAACACACAAAGAGTTAAATGTTACCATGTTTTTATTGAACACACCATGTAAACATTCACAGTGCAGGTGGATAAAGTATGTGAACCCTTGGATTTAATAACTGGTTGAACCTCCTTTGGCAGCAATAACTTCAACCAAACGTTTCCTGTAGTTGCAGATCAGACGTGCACAACGGTCAGGAGCAATTCTTGACCATTCCTCTTTACAGAACTGTTTCAGTTCAGCAATATTCTTGGGATGTCCGCTTTCTTGAGGTCATGCCACATCATCTCAATCGGGGTGAGGTCAGGACTCTGACTGGGCCACTCCAGAAGGCGTATTTTCTTCTGTTTAAGCCATTCTGTTGTTGTCACGACTGACTGATCCAGACAGGTCTGGGAGGAGAAGGTCGCAGCGACTTGCTACTCGCGATAGCTTGTGAGTTTGCTTCGTGGTTCAGGGTATGTCATCTGGGTTTTGCCTTGTGAACCTTTTTGTCCTGACTGGGAGTTTGTAGGCATCCTTCTCAGGTGAGTCCTGTCTGCCACTCCCAGCTACTATATTAGTTTCACTTTCACTTGCAGTCATTGCCAGATATAGTCCTTACTTCCAGTTCTATTCTGACCTTTGAAGGAGATCGTTTGATGGTGTTGCTGTGGAGCTCTTGTCCGGCGTGGACTGTCGTGATTGGGATCGCCTTCTCTGCTCGTGACTGGATAAGTCTATCTCTGATATAGTTTGTTTGTTGCTGTCTTCCCCTGCTGTTCTCCTAGACATGAGTGATGGTGACTAGTGCTCCCATCGGGCTCCCATTGCCCTTTTTAGGGCGACTGAGGGTTTAGGCATCCTGCTCGCCGCACGGGTTCACACCCCGTCTAGGGTATCAGGACAGACAGGTGCCAGCTTAGGGTTAGTCAGGGGTGGCCATACTATTCCCATCCGTAGATAAGGGTCCCCCTTCCCCTCCGTCTGGTGCGACACGACTGCTGCTGGGGTAGCGGTCGTGACAGTATATCTGGCCTTTTAAAAAAAAATAAAAAATGACATTTCCTTTTTTTTTTTTGCTTGCTGTTTTGCTTTGTATTTTTCTGTTCCACTATGGATCCGGTTACGGTTTTGGCGAAACAATTACAGGGATTATCCCTTGAAGTGGCAGGATTAAAAGCAACAGTGCTGCAGCAGCAGCAGCCATCCTTGGGTTCCACCGTTGCTACGGGAAACCAAGGTACTCCTGAGCCAAAAGTGGCTTTACCTGATAGGTTCTCAGGAGGGAGAGACCAATTTGTAACCTTTAGAGAAGCTTGCAAATTGTTCTTCAGGTTAAGCCCTAGATCCTCCGGCGGTGAGGAACAACGGGTGGGTATTGTAATTTCTATCCTGCAAGGAGCATGGAGGCGCTACCAGGAGACAGGCCAGTACATCAGGAGACGTGGAGGAGGCCGTAGGAGGGCAACAACCCAGCAGCAGGACCGCTACCTCCGCATTTGTGCAAGGTGGAACAGGAGGAGCACTGCCAGAGCACTGCAAAATGACCTCCAGCAGGCCACAAATGTGCATGTGTCTGCTCAAACGGTCAGAAACAGACTCCATGAGGGTGATATGAGGGCCTGACGTCCACAGGTGGGGGTTGTGCTTACAGCCCAACACCGTGCAGGACGTTTGGCATTTCCAGAGAACACCAAGATTGGCAAATTCGCCACCGGCGCCCTGTGCTCTTCACAGATGAAAGCAGGTTCACACTGAGCACATGTGACAGACGTGACAGAGCCTTGAGACGCCGTGGAGAACGTTCTGCTGCCTGCAACATCCTCCAGCATGACCGGTTTGGCATTGGGTCAGTAATGGTGTGGGGTGGCATTTCTTTGGAGGGCCGCACAGCCCTCCATGTGCTCGCCAGAGGTAGCCTGACTGCCATTAGGTACCGAGATGAGATCCTCAGACCCCTTGTGAGACCATATGCTGGTGCGGTTGGCCCTGGGTTCCTCCTAATGCAAGACAATGCTAGACCTCATGTGGCTGGAGTGTGTCAGCAGTTCCTGCAAGACAAAGGCATTGATGCTATGGACTGGCCCGCCCGTTCCCCAGACCTGAATCCAATTGAGCACATCTGGGACATCATGTCTCGCTCTATCCACCAACGTCACGTTGCACCACAGACTGTCCAGGAGTTGGCAGATGCTTTAGTCCAGGTCTGGGAGGAGATCCCTCAGGAGACCGTCCGCTACCTCATCAGGAGCATGCACAGGCGTTGTAGGGAGGTCATACAGGCACGTGGAGGCCGCATACACTACTGAGCCTCATTTTGACTTGTTTTAAGGACATTACATCAAAGTTGGATCAGCCTGTAGTGTGTTTTTCCACTTTGATTTTGAGTGTGACTCCAAATCCAGAACTCCATGGGTTAAAAATTTGATTTCCATTTTTTTATTTTTGTGTGATTTTGTTGTCAGCACATTCAACTATGTAAAGAACAAAGTATTTCAGAAGAATATTTAATTAATTCAGATCTAGGATGTGTTATTTTTGTGTTCCCTTTTTTTTTTGAGCAGTGTATATTGTTCCGAATTCCGTAGGTGGGCCACTGATACGTTATGGAACGACTCGGCCCTTAGGAGTCAGTTCTGCCAGGGGTTGTCTGAAAAATTAAAAGACGCGCTGGCGGTATACGAGGTCTCTGGGTCTCTGGAGGCTGCTATGTCTCTGTCCATAAGAATCGACAGACGACTCAGGGAGAGACTATTAAATTTTACGGAGGCCTCTATAGGGCAGGGATCGGTTTGTTATGATCCAGTCGAACCAATGCAAATAGGGGGCGCCACTAGACAGGTGAATCCTCCTAAGTTCCGCTGTAGGTCAGAGGTTTGTTTTCGTTGTGGGGGGAGGGGTCATTTTGTAAATGACCACAAACAAAGGAGCCGCCGGAAAACTAGAGTCCCCAGATTGTGCGGAGGATAACAGTCTGGGCGTATTCGTTTCCTCCATACGCATGTCTCAGTTTTTGTTGTCCGCTACCGTTGAGGCGGGCAATAAGACTGAGATCTGTTCCGTATTTTTGGACAGTGGGGCGGGGGTCAACTTGGTGGATTCACGGTGGTGGATTGGCGGGCCGGGGAGATTGTGGAAGTGGAGTGAACATTGTAAGGACAACTGCTTGAGTAGTAGGTGCTCTACACTCTCTGTAACATCTTTACCTGCCTTTCTGTCAGATTTTATGGATGTGTTCTCTGAGAAGGGTTGTCAGGGGTTACCACCTCATCGTCCATATGATTGCCAGATTAATCTACTACCTGGGTTCCAAACTACCTAAAACCCGGTTATACAATCTTTCCGGCCAGGAGAGGAAGGCTATGAAAGATTATATTTCGGAGAGTTTGGCTAAGAGACACATCAGACCCTCTTCTTCACCTGTGGCTGCAGGGTTCTTTTTCGTTAAAAAGAAAGATGGGGGCCTACGTCCTTGCCTGGATTTCCGGGAATTAAACCGGATAACTATCCGAGATCCCTATCCTCTTCCTCTCATTCCCGACCTCTTTAATCAGGTTGCTGGTGCTAAATGGTTCTCCAAAATGGATCTCAGAGGAGCCTATAACCTGGTTCGCATCAAAGAGGGGGATTAGTGGAAGACGGCTTTTAATACTCCAGAAGGGCATTATAAAAATATGGTCATGCCATTTGGTCTTACTAATGCGCCTGCGGTGTTCCAACATTTTGTCAACAATATTTTTAGTCACCTTATCGGGAGATTTGTTGTGATATATCTTGATAACATCCTGGTCTATTCTCCGGATCTGGATACACATAAGATCCATGTGAGACAAGTGCTGCAGATATTAAGGGCCAACAAATTGTTTGCTAAGTTAGAAAAATGTGTGTTCGCCGTAAAAGAACTGCCATTTCTGGGGTATGTGTTGTCAGATTCAGGTTTCCGCATGGATCCAGAGAAAGTCTGGGCGATTATAGACTGGGATCTGCCTGAGAACCTGAAGGCATTGCAACGCTTCCTGGGGTTTGCCAATTTTTATAGAAAGTTTATAAAGAACTATTCCTTGGTGGTCAAACCACTGACGGACATGACCCGTAAGGGATCCAATTTTTCCAAATGGTCACATGCAGCCAAAACGGCCTTTGCATCTCTGAAGGAGAGATTCACCTCGGCCCCTATTCTCGTACAGCCAGATGTCTCGCTTCCTTTTATTGTAGAGGTTGACGCATCAGAGGTGGGGGTGGAAGCGGTACTATCTCAGGGCCCGTCCCCTGGTGAATGGCGCCTGTGTGCTTTCTTTTCGAAGAAATTGTCTACTGCAGAAAGGAACTATGATATTGGCAACAGGGAACTTTTGGCTATTAAGTTGGCTTTTGAGGAGTGGCGTCATTTTTTGGAGGGGGCGGTTCATCCCGTCACGGTGATTACTGATCACAAAAACTTATTATATCTGGAGTCTGCTAAACATCTCACCCCTAGACAGGCTCGGTGGTTGTTATTTTTTACTAGGTTTAATTTTGTAATAACCTATCGCCCGGGGGCAAAAAATACTAAGGCGGATGCATTGTCTCAAAGTTTTCCTGGAGGGGGTGATGTTGAGGTACCAGAGCCCATTTTGCAAAAGGGGGTGGTGGTCTCTGCATTACACTCAGGTTTAGAGGGGAGGGTGTTGGAAGCTCAGGGGGACGCCCCGGCCTCCTGCCCCTCGGGTAAACTGTTTGTGCCAGAAAATTTACGACTGGAGATACTAAAAGAACACCATAACTCCACACTGGCAGGACACCCAGGTAGTAGGGCAACCTCTGAGTTAGTGTCACGTCGGTTCTGGTGGCCTAAATGGCGCCAGGAGGTGTTGAATTTTGTGTCTGCATGTGCTACCTGTGCTCGTTCTAAGGTAGATCATACTCGTCCGGCAGGGCGTCTTTTACCTCTGGCCATCCCCAACAGGCCTTGGACGCACCTTTCAATGGATTTCATTACGGATCTACCAGTATCAGCGGGGAAGACTGTTATTCTTGTAGTTGTTGACAGATTCAGTAAAATGGTGCACTTTATTGCTCTTGCCGCATTGCCTAATGCTAACACACTGGCTCAGGTTTTTATTGACCACATCGTGAAGCTTCACGGAGTCCCTTCCGATATTGTTTCGGATCGTGGTACCCAATTCGTTTCTAAATTTTGGAAAGCTTTTTGTTCTCGTTTAGGGGTTCATCTGTCGTTTTCTTCATCTTTCCATCCACAGTCCAATGGTCAGACTGAACGTACCAATCAAAACCTAGAGACATATTTGAGATGCTTTGTTTCCGAAAATCAGGAGGAATGGTCATCTTATTTACCGTTAGCTGAGTTTGCCATTAATAATCGTCATCAAGTATCCACCGATAAGTCACCATTTTTTGGTGCGTATGGTTTCCATCCTCAGTTTTGTACGTTTAGTGAGGGGGGGCCGTCTGGGATTCCCGAGGAGGAATGATTTGCGTCTTCACTTTCTTCAGTGTGGCAGAGTGTGCAAGAAAGTTTGAAGAGAATTGGTGGTAGATACAAACGTGCGGCTGATAGGAAGCGCTCTAAAGGTCCGGACCTTGGGGTGAATGACTTGGTGTGGTTGTCTACCAGAAATATCAAGTTGAAGGTTCCCTCGTGGAAATTAGGTCCGAGATTTATTGGTCCTTATAGGGTAATTAAGATCATTAACCCGGTGGCTTTTCGTCTGGAGCTACCTCAGACTCTAAGGATCCATAATGTCTTCCACAGATCTCTGCTTAAGAGATATGTAGAACCTCCTGAACCATTGCCACTACCGCCTCCACCGGTGGTTGTTGATGGCAGTCTTGAGTTTCAGGTAGAAAAGATTGTTGATTCACGATATGTTCGCCGCTCTCTTCAGTACCTGGTGCACTGGAAAGGTTATGGTTCCGAAGAGAGAATGTGGGTTCCAGCATCAGAGATAAAAGCGGACAGACTCATTCGGGCTTTTCATAGCTCCCATCCGGAGAGGCCTGGTCTTGAGGGTCCAGGGGCCCCTCGTAGAAAGGGGGGTACTGTCACGACTGTGACTGATCCAGACAGGTCTGGGAGGAGAAGGTCGCAGCGACTTGCTACTCGCGATAGCTTGTTAGTTTGCTCCGTGGTTCAGGGTATGTCATCTGGGTTTTGCCTTGTGAACCTTTTTGTCCTGACTGGGAGTTTGTAGGCATCCTTCTCAGGTGAGTCCTGTCTGCCACTCCCAGCTACTATATTAGTTTCACTTTTACTTGCAGTCATTGCCAGATATAGTCCTTACTTCCAGTTCTATTCTGACCTTTGAAGGAGATCGTTTGATGGTGTTGCTGTGGAGCTCTTGTCCGGCGTGGACTTTCGTGATTGGGATCGCCTTCTCTGCTCGTGACTGGATAAGTCTATCTCTGCTATAGTTTGTTTGTTGCTGTCTTCCCCTGCTGTTCTCCTAGACATGAGTGATGGTGACTAGTGCTCCCACCGGCCTTTCCCCACTCTAGGCCTTTTTAGGGCGACTGAGGGTTTAGGCATCCTGCTCGCCGCACGGGTTCACACCCCGTCTAGGGTATCAGGACAGACAGGTGCCAGCTTAGAGTTAGTCAGGGGTGGCCATACTATTCCCATCCGTAGATAAGGGTCCACCTTCCCCTCCGTCTGGTGCGACACGACTGCTGCTGGGGTAGCGGTCGTGACAGTTGTTGATTTACTTCTATGCTTTGGGTCGTTTTCCTGTTGCAACACCCATCTTCTGTTGAGCTTCAGCTGGTGGACAGATGGCCTTAAGTTCTCCTGCAAAATGTCTTGATAAACTTGGAAATTCATTTTTTCTTCAATTATAGCAATCCGTCCAGGCCCTGATGCAGCAAAGCAGCCCCAAACCATGATGCCCACACCACTATACTTCACAGTTGGGATGAGGTTTTGATGTTGTGCTGTGCCTCTTTTTCTCCACACATAGTGTTGTGTGTTTCTTCAAAACAACTCAACTTTGGTTTCATCTGTCCACAGAATATTTTGCCAGTACTGCTGTGGAACATCCAGTTGCTCATGTGCAAACTGTAAACGTGCAGCAATGTTTTTTTTTTGGACAGCAGTGTCTTCCTCTGTGGTATCCTCTCATTAAATTCATTCTTGTTTAGTTTTTTAGGGATGTTAGCATATGCCAGAGACTTTTGTAAGTCTTTAGCTGACACTTTAGGATTCTTCTTCACTTCATTGAGCAGTCTGCGCTGTGCTCTTGCAGTCATCTTTACAGGACGGCCACTCCTAGGGAGAGTAGCAGCAGGGCTGAACGTTCTTCATTTATAGACAATTAGTCTTACCGTGGACTGATAAACAGCAAGGCTTTTGGAGATACTTTTATAACCCTTTCCAGCTTTATGCAAGTCAACAATTCTTAATCGTAGGTCTTCTGAGAGCTCTTTTGTGCGAGGCATCATTCACATTAGGCAATGCTTCTTGTGAAAAGCAAACCCAGAACTGGTGTGTGTTTTTTTTTAGGGCAGGGCAGCTGTAACCAACACCTCCAATCTAATCTCATTGATTGGACTCCAGATGGCTGACACCTCACTCCAATTAGCTCCTGGAGATGTCATTAGTCTAGGGGTTCACATGCTTTTTCCACCTGCACTGTGAATGTTTACATGGTGTGTTCAATAAAAACATGTAACATTTAATTCTTTGTGTGTTATTAGTTTAAGCAGACTGTGATTGTCTATTGTTGTGACTTTGATGAAGATCAGATCACATTGTATGACCAATTTGTGCAGAAATCCATATAATTCCAAAGGGTTCACATACTTTTTCTTGCAACTGTATATATATATATATATATATATACACAGATGTGTTTTGGATTATATATATATATATATATATATATATATACACACATTAAGCAAACCTTTTGAGATTAGGTTTGGCAAATTTTGCAGTTTGGTTCAGACCCAAAAAGTTGCTGTGTGTGAGAGAGAGCTAGAGAGAAAGCATAGGTGGTACTCTCTCATTATGGAGAGTACCTAGTATGCGTAGTATATGTGCAGAGTATTGTAGACCAGGCAATGCACCTTTGGTTTTCTGGAAAAGATATTCAAATCAGTTTTCCTAAGCCTATCTGATGCCAGCAGATGTAAGATGTTCTAATGTTAATATATTTTTCACAGAAACCCAAAGGGATATTGACTTACTATACACCTAATGCATACTCGGCACCGTTCATAATAAAAAATCTTACCATCTCACCCTAACCAACTAACTCAACTGTATCTATCGAAAAAAAGAAAATCAGGTTAATTTAGAAGTGATTCACTCATCACAGTGGATATAAAAAGTCTACACACCCCTGTTAAAATGTCAGGTTTCTGTGATGTAAAAAAAAATTGACAAAGATAAATCATTTTAAACTGTACAACTCAATTGAAAAACAAACTGAAATCTTTTAGGTAGAGGGAAGAAAAAATATAAAAATAAAATAATATGGTTGCATAAGTGTGCACACCCTTAAACTAATACTTTGTGGAAGCACCTTTTGATTTTATTACAACACTCAGTCTTTTTGGGTATGAGTCTATCAGCATGGTACATTTTGACTTGGCAAGATTTGCCCACTCTTTATTGCAAAAACACTCTAAATCTATCAGATTGCGAGGGCATCTCCTGTGCACAGCCCTCTTCAGATCACCCCACAAATTTTCAATCGGATTCAGGTCTGGGCCATTCCAAAACTTTCATCTTATTATGGTGAAGCCATTCCTTTGTTGATTTGGATGTGTGCTTTGGGTCGTTGTCATGCTGAAAGATAAAGTTCCTCTTCATGTCCAGCTTTCTAGCAGAAGCCTGAAGGTTTTGTGCCAATATTCACTGGTATTTGGAACTGTTCATAATTCCCTCTAGCTTAACTAAGGCCCCAGTTACAGCTGAAGAAAAACAGCCCCAAAGCATGATGCTGCCACCATCATGCTTTACTGTGGGTATTGTGTTCTTTTGGTGATGTGCATTGTTGTTTTTGCGCCAAACATATCTTTTGGAATTATGGCCAAAAGATCAACCTTGGTTTCATCAGACCATAACACCTTTCCCACATGCTTTTGGGAGACTTCAGATGTGTTTTGGCAAAATGTAGCCTGGCTTGGATGTTTTTCTTCGTAAGAAAAGGCTTTTGTCTTGCCACTCTACCCCATAGCCCAGACATATGAAGAATATGGGAGATTGTTGTCACATGTACCACACAGCCAGTACTTGCCAGATATTCCTGCAGCTCCTTTAATGTTGCTGTATGCCTCTTGGTAGCTTTCCAGACCAGTTTTCTTCTCATCTTTTCATCAATTTTGGAGGGACATCCAGTTCTTGGTAATGTCACTGTTGTGCCATATTTTTTCCACTTGATGATGATTGTCTTCACTGTGTTCCATGGTATATCTAATGCCTTAGAAATTCTTTTGTACCATTCTCCTGACTGATACCTTTTAACAACGAGATCCCTCTGATGCTTTAGAAGCTCTCTGTGGAGCATGGCTTTTGTTGTGGGATCCGACTAAGAAAATTTCAGGAAAGACCAACTAGAGTAGCTGAACTATATTTGGGGTTAATCAGAGGCACTTTAAAAGATGGCAGGTGTATACTCCTATTTAACATGATTTTGGAATGTGATTGCTTAATTCTGAACAAAGCTACATCCCCAGTTATAAAAGGGTGTGCACACTTATGCAAACCCCCTTTTTTTTCTTCCCTCCACCTAAAAGATTTCAGTTTGTTTTTCAATTGAGTGGTACAGTTTATAGGTCACATCAAAGGTGGAAAAGGTTCTGAAATTATTTATCTTTGTCTCTTTTTTTTTACAGCACAGAAACCTGACATTTCTGACAGGGGTGTGTAGACTTTTTATATCCACTGTAGCTTAAACACTGTCCTTACACTTTACCCCTTGGCAGTGCTCCCCTGGGCAACAACATGGACATCTGGAGCTGCATAGAAAGCAAATGCAAAAAAGTAGAGGACTTCATATTTGACAATGAGGACGAGACTACCCTATTAGACAAACCCACCAAATCAATGAGGGAAACATTTAGTTATCTAGAAAATTTACTACATAAACAACTGAGACAAAAATGGGAAATCAGGTCACTGAACCAATATCTGGAAAATGACCTGATCCCCAAAGGCCTCCTTCTAACCAAAAGTCCCGCATCAGACTTGAACAATGATGATTTCAACAGGGAATAGAATGACTTCTTACACAAACAATCCACCACACTAGTTCACATGATCATCAAAAGGAGATCAGAAATTCTACAAGAGACTATCGAACAGATAAATAACATCAGAACCTGTATTGATACATTCATCCAAAATGATGAATATAATGAGTGGCAGTCCCACATTTGTAAAAGTCTAGAAAGACTAGAATTAGATATCATTACCAAAAAAAAATGAAAACTTCGACCATCCAGAACTGACCAAAAGCAAGACACTAGAGATACAGAACAGATACAGAGAAACCACCCCAATGTTCAGACAAACAACACAGACAAGAACACAACCGAACACTCAACAATACACGAGATACCAGTGACTAATCGATTTGAAACACTTAATAATCCACATTTTTTAGACCGGACTCCACTGCACCACCAGACACTAAATCGACCTATTCGACATCAACAAAGGTGAACAAGAACAGAGAGACACCAATCCCCCACTCACGGATACAACCTAAGACACAGGTACAATGGAGAAAATCACATGAGAAACCCTTCACCAGCACAAACACACAGGGAAAATCACCCACGGAACACCCACCACTGGAAACAAACCCAGTCACCAGACAGGGAACAACACCACAGACCACGGTATCCCTACACCAACAGAAAAAGACACATAGAGGTGGACGAAAGAAACACACCGAGAAGATTTCGGACACAACACTAGAAGACGACATAGTGATCAATCTAAGTAAAGTGACACTAACAGACCCTCAAAAACAACTACTCAACAAAGGGTTAAAATTTCCCCACCACGGCAACACTAGACAAATTCAGTACATATATCGGCATAGAGAAATTCCTCAGGAAGATCTGTCTAAAGAAATATTACACAAAAAAACCTATCCAAGTAATGAATAAAGACCCACCCAAATATCAACACACAACCTTGAAACTGAAATCAAATAAATACCCAAGGCAAGAAATTAGCCAAGAAATAGCGACCTTCCGTAAAGGGATAGAATCAGACCTTATAAAATTCTAAACCAAGACAACTAAGAACAATTTATCAAAACGAGAAATAGATACTATCACACAACTACAGAAATCAGAAAATATTGTCATAAGACCAGCAGAAAAAGGAGGGGCAATTGTTATACAAGATACTAGCAACTACAGCCGAGAATGCACAAGACAACTATGCGATAATAACACCTATAAAATTTTAAAAAAGGACCCCACTAATGACTTTCTAGAAGGACTAGCTAGATTCTGCAAAAAAGGCTTAGACAACGGGAAAACCCAGCAAAGAATACCCATTTTCTATTACCTTCCCAAAATTCGCAAAAACCCCAACAATCCCCCAGATAGACCCATCATTTCGGGCATCGGATCAATTTCCTCTATAACCTATCCCAATATGTAGACAGAATTCTCCAACCAATTGTAACTTGTGCACCATCATACATCAAGGATACCACGGACATAATAAAAACATTAGAAAAGATACACAGGGAAGATCACTGGATTGTACGCACACTGGATATCAGTTCACTATACACGATAATAGACCACAAACAAGGGAGTGATGCAATGGAAGATAGACTACAACAGAGTGGCAACATACATACACAACAAATAGAGTTTCTAATACAAAGCGTAGAATATATACTCTTACATAGCTATTTTCACTATGATTCAAACTTCTATCTACAAACCAGGGGAACAGCCATTGGCACCAGGTTCGCCCCCAGCTATGCCAATCTCTTTATGGCTCAATGGGAGGAAGAGGTTATATCACCAAAGCTGGGGGTGAGCCTGGTGCTCTGGCGAAGATACATTGATGATATAATCTTCATTTGGAACAGATCAGAAGAAGAATTAAACACATTCATACAAGAGATCAACCATAATGATAAAAATCTACATTTCACTACACATATTAGTAAAGAAACTGTTGACTTCCTAGATATCACAATCAAGAAAAAAGACCAGAACCTCATCTGTAAAACATACCAGAAACCAACTGCCAAAAACAGCTATATACTATTTTCCAGCTGCCACCTCCCCAGGTGGTTGACAAACATACCAAACCAGCCAATTCAGATGTTTGAAAATAAACTGTACTCATAACGATCAATTCAAACTCGAAGCACAACAACTAAGCAAACAACTACAGATTAAACAGTACCCCGCAGAAACAATCAACACTTCCTCCAAAAAGTCAAAAAAAAGGAAAGGAAATCCTTCTTCACTACAAAACCACCCAACTCAGATATTGACGAGACACTACGGATTATCCTCCCTTTTAACAGCCTTTTCAAAAATATAGAGAAAATAATTAACAAACATTGGCCCCACCTACTGTGAGATAAGATCATAGGACCAATGCTCAGCCAAAAACCAAAAATAACATACACAAAGGTCCCAAATCTAGGCCTCAAAATTGCCCCTACATGTAAGAAAACAAGAACAAAAGAATCCAATAACTGGCTAAATCTGAATGGCTTCTTTCGATGCGGCACTTGCAATAACTGCAAAACAACGAAATTCCCTAAAGAAACTACCAAAGTACAGTACAGACCAAAAGTTTGGACACACCTTCTCATTCAAAGAGTTTTCTTTATTTTCATGACTATGAAGGCATCACAACTATGAATTAACACATGTGGAATTATATACATAACAAACAAGTGTGAAACAACTGAAAATATGTCATATTCTAGGTTCTTCAAAGTAGCCACCTTTTGCTTGGATTACTGCTTTGCACACTCTTGGCATTCTCTTGATGAGCTTCAAGAGGTAGTCCCCTGAAATGGTCTTCCAACAGTCTTGAAGGAGTTCCCAGAGATGCTTAGCACTTGTTGGCCCTTTTGCCTTCACTCTGCGGTCCAGCTCACCCCAAACCATCTCGATTGGGTTCAGGTCCGGTGACTGTGGAGGCCTATATCGATATAAACAAGGAAACACAAAACGCACTAATAGCACAGCGAAATCGCCACAAAAATACCACTGCGCTTTGTATACATCTAAACCCAAGAAATACAACTGACAGAAGCAGACTACTAGCAGAATAAAGATATCACCTCTAAGTCGAAATAGACTTGACCTTCAAATATCTACAACCCCCCCTCCTTCACTATATGTACCAGATAGAATCACTGCACAGAAAAACACTAAATACAAAAAAACATAAATAGTCCTCTAAAATGACATTCAGTCTCACCCCCATCAGAATTAATAGATAGATAGATAGATAAAGCAGGGACACAAAACACACCAGAAACGCAACTAAAACGCATCTGCTTTTTTTTAAAAACATCAAACCTAAATAGATCTACATGACAGAAGTGGACCACCAATAGAATGAGCAAACCCTCTCCAAGCTAAAATTTATAGAAGAATGAACTTTATACCCAAACAAACTCAGCTGTTTTCATAAAATATACCACACACACAGCGACACACCATATATCCATTCATTTTTTCGCTATAAAGAGTTTATTGTTCTCTATTTTTTTCGCCAATACCACTACCAATGTGAGAAATACCCAAGGACCCATCTAATATGGGAATCAGGTCCACCTTTTACCCAACTCCAATTAGTAACATGGCCACACCCATAAAGTGGGTATAAAAAGACGCATACACCAGGGATAATGCTAAGCCACTGATGAAGAAGCAGCCAGCTTCGAAATGCATCTGACCTACTGCATTATCCCTAGAGAAACCACATCATACCACACGAACTTTGAGGTTTAGCTGTATCAACTGGCAGCGCGCCAAAAAGATTTGAACTCCAGCCGGACACCAGTCACGTGACCCACCGGCAGACACGTGACTCACTATCCGTAAGCAAGCCGCAGTCTGCAGGACTTACTCCAGGCCGGGACAGAGAACGCCGTCCCAGCACGCTGACCCACAGGGGGAAAGAGACGATGGGGATACGGTAAATTGTCTGAAACTATGAGACCAGGTGAAATACTTTTTTTTTACACACTAAAAGGCTCCCCCAAACCACAACAGATCAAAATAAGTAAAGTGGATCACAGGGGATACACCTTGTCTAAACACACAGAGAGTGGAACCCACCCCACCTCCCACATCTGGTATCTCTACATGGGAGATTTACTGGGATACTATATATAAATGAACTACACCTACAGGACTATATACTGTATACCCCTCATCTGCAATCAGACAATTTTTTACTATTTTTAATTTTTTAACTTTTTTTTATCCTTTCCAACCCTTTTTTACTTTTTAACCTATTTTTAGGAATTCATGCAAATTTTTCACCGCTTTTTATATGCCCTATTAACTAAATAAATATATTTTATCATACATATGTCTCAGCGCACACTCTATTAAAACACTGCATTTCTGCAACATTAACATCTACCTATAAAAACACTTCTCTGCAGCTTCAGGTGATAGAGTGCCTGTACCACTCCATATACTCAACTAGTTCAATTTTGATGCACTGTATTTTAACATATGTGATACTGCAACCACAAAATGGGTAATGCCGAGTGACTATATCTGGTGCCCTCACATATATCTAAATAAATGTAAAAATTATGTTGAGAAAATAAAGGCACATATACCAATATACATATAATAAAAAGACCGGTAACAATAATTAAAATAAAATGCAATAGAATAAATATAAAGTCCAGCAATAGAATAAATATAAAGTCCAGCTATGTCACATGCTGTGGCCCCAGCAGCTTATTCATGGATCCATACTGTAAAAATAAACAGAGAGAGGGTCATTTATTAAGATTAGTGTTTTAGACACAACCATTAATAACTAGAGTTGAGCGGACACCTGGATGTTCGGGTTCAACGGGTTCGGCCGAACTTCACAAGAAAGTTTGAGTTCGGGACCCGAACTTGACCCCGAACCCGAACCACATTGAAGTCAATAGGAACTGGAACTTTGGAGCACTAAAATTCCTCTAAAAAAGTCATGGAAAGGGCTGCAAAAGACAGCAAAATGTGGTTAAGAGCATGGCAAGTGCTCTGCAAACAAATGTGGATAGGGAAATGACTTAAAATAACATAAAATATGTAAAAATAAAAAATAATAATCTTGACCTAGGAGGAGGAGGTCCTTATGGAGTAGGGGGTTGAGGAGGAGGTGAAAGTGGCGGTGTAGGTGGAAGAGGCAGTGGAGGAGGAGGAGGTAGCTAACACTGGTTTTTGGTTTTGTTCTTTATTTTATTTTTATTCTTTTTGTTCAAATTTGGGTAGACCCCAAAATATTGGGAAATATAAAAAATAAAACAAAGAGTAAGTGTGCTGGAGTGCAACAATGGCTGTGTGAGGCCGGTATACATGTTTATTCTGCACAAGGTACGGACAAGTTTTGTGGGATCCCTGCCTGGTTCATTTTAATAAACGTGAGCTTGTCCACATTGGCTGCACTTCTGCCGTGCTAAACAAATGTTCAGACAATACACTGGCTGCTGGGCAGGCCAACACCTCCAAGGCGTAAAGGGCAAGCTCAGGCCATGTGCCCAATTTGGAGATCCAGAAGTATAAGGGGGCAGAACCATCAGTCAGTACGTGTAGGCAGGCATGTGCACACATACTGCTCAACAATGTTGCATGTCCCCGTGACAGCCTTGATCCAATTGAATATCTTCCCTATCAACTTTCGAGGTTCTTTTATGTGCCTACCATGGTGATCATGGGTAACGGGGAATTAGGGTTCCATGCCGGAGAGGGAGCCTGAGAAAGGGATACCACATCCAAGGGAGGTCAATGGATGAAATGAAATGTGATCGAGCGGAAATGTGGGACAAATTATTGAAGCAGAAGCATCCAAGTAAAGGAGGGGGCGCGCAGCAATTACACACTCCCGACTCGGGGAGGTAGTGACAATAAATAACAATATAGGACTCTTAAGATGCCCTGTTATTGTAATGATTAATACAAAATTACATAGAATGTCACTGGGGTATTTTGGATTTGGAAACGTTAGACAGGAGAGGCCCTGTGCCACTTTGTTCACTCTAGATAACTTCTACCTGATCGCACAACCCCGTGACGTCCATGATACAATTGGATATCTTCTCTATCAACTTTCAATGTTCTTTTATGCGCCTACCATGGTGATCACGGGTACAGGGATTCAGGGTTCCATGCTGGAGAGAGAGCCTGAGAAAGGGATACCACATCCAAGGGAGGTCAATGGCAGAAATGTGATAGAGTGAAATGCGGGTCAAGTTGTTAAAGCTGAAGGATCGAATGAAAGGAGGGGACGCGCGTCAATTTAAGACGAATTTTAGAAATTTATGTCCCTGTCACCTATTCAGAGCAGGGGTTTATTTACGGCAAAACTAGGTTCATGTCACCCACCAATTGTACAGACAATTTTACAAAAATTAGTTCCCTGTCACCTATGCAGAGCAGGGGTTTGTATGAATGGTAAAATGTCACCTGATAATGTAACAGACAATTTTGCACCCTGCTCCCTCTTTTGCTGTGCTGGTGCCTCTGTGCGACCACCGCCTCTTCCTCAAAACTGCACACGTCACTTGCATGACCTTGATTCCATGTGGGGTCTAGTACCTCATCATCCTCCACATCATCTTCCACCCACTCTTTACCCCTGCCCTCCTTGTCGGTCTGAACACGGCAGAAAGCCGCAGCAGTTGGCACCTGTGTTTCATCATAATCAGAGACGTGCTGCGGTGGTATTCCCATGTCCTCATCCTGAAACATAAGTGGTTGGGCATCAGTGCACTCAATGTCTTCCACTTCTGGAGCAGGGCTATGTGGATGGCCCATGGAAACTCTGCCAGCAGAGTCAACAAAAAGTATAAGAGTCTGAAGCATGACTTGGGGCTCAGACTGCTTGCCTGATTTGCAAGGGGGTGAGTTGAAAGACAGATGGCGATGGGCTGTAGGTGCCAACTCTGATCTTTCAGCAGGGGACTGGATGGGAGACAATGTGATGGAACGGGAGGCACTGTCAGCCACCCAATCTACTATCATCTGTACTTGTTTTGGCCTCACCATTCGTACTGTCCTAAATACAGTGTAAGCCGCAAATGTAATTTCTAGCGCAAAAGATGAGCATTTGTCACCCAACAATGTAACAGATGAATTAGTGAAATGTATTTCCCTGTCCACTATGTAGAGCAGGGGTATATCACAGCCAAAAATTTGTGAATTTCACCCAAAAATGTAACAGACAAATTAGTGAAATGTATTTCCCTGTCCACAAGGTAGAGCAGGTGTATATCACAGCAAAAAATTTGTGTATTTACCAAACAATGTAACAGACGAATTAGTTAAATGTATTTCCCTGTCCAGTATGTAGAGCAGGGGTATATCACAGCCAAAAATAGGTAAATGTCACCCAACAATGTAACAGACGAATACGTGAAATGTATTTCCCTTTCCACAAGGTAGAGCAGCGGTATATCATAGCCAAACATTGGTGAATTTCACCCGACAATGTAACAGACAAATTAGTGAAATGTATTTCACTGTCTACTAGGTAGAGCAGGTGTATATCACAGCCAAAAATTGGTTAATGTCACCCAACAATGTAACAGATTAATAAATGAAATGTATTTCCCTGTCCACAAGGTAGAGCAGGGGTATATCACAGCCAAAAATTTGTGAATTTCACCTGACAATGTAACAGATGAATTACTGAAATGTATTTCCCTGTCCACTAGGTAGAGCAGGGGTATATCACAGCCAAAAATTGGTGTATGTCACCCAACAATGTGACAGATGAATAAGTAAAATGTATTTCCCTGTCCACAAGGTAGAGCAGGGGTATATTATAGCCAAAAATTTGTGAATTTCACCCGACAATATTACAGACCAATTAGTGAAATGTATTTCCCTGTCCACTACGTAGAGCAGGGTTATATCAAAGACAAAAATTGGTGAATGTCACACAACAATGTAACAGACGAATTAGTGAAATGTATTTCCCTGTCCACTTGGTATAGCAAGGTTAGATCACAGCCAAAAATTGGTGAATTTCACACAACAATGTAACAGACGAATTTGTCAAGTGTATTTCCCTGTCCACTATGTAGAGCAGAGGTATATCACAGCCAAAAATTGGTGAAATTCACCCGACAATGTAACAGACATATTAGTGAAATGTATTTCCCTGTCTACTAGGTAGAGCAGGGGTATAGCACAGCCAAAAATTGGTGAATGTCACCCAACAATGTAACAGATAAAAAAGTGAAATGTATTTCCCTGTCCACAAGGTAGAGCAGGGGTATATCACAGCCAAAAATTGGTGAATTTCACCCGACAATGTTACAGATGAATTACTAAAATGTATTTCCCTGTCCACTAGGTAGAGCAAGAGTATATCACAGCCAAAAATTGGTGAATAACACCCAACAATGTAACAGATAAAAAAGTGAAATGTATTTCCCTGTCCACTATGTAGAGCAGGGTTATATCAAAGACAAAAATTGGTGAATATCACCCAACAATGCAACAGACAAATTAGTGAAATGTATTTTCCTGTCCACTATATATAGCAGGGGTATATCACAGCCAAAAATTGGTGAATTTCACCTGACAATGTAACAGATGAATTACTGAAATGTATTTCCCTGTCCACTAGGTAGAGCAGGGGTATATCACAGCCAAAAATTGGTGTATGTCACCCAACAATGTGACAGATGAATAAGTAAAATGTATTTCCCTGTCCACAAGGTAGAGCAGGGGTATATTATAGCCAAAAATTTGTGAATTTCACCCGACAATATTACAGACCAATTAGTGAAATGTATTTCCCTGTCCACTACGTAGAGCAGGGTTATATCAAAGACAAAAATTGGTGAATGTCACACAACAATGTAACAGACGAATTAGTGAAATGTATTTCCCTGTCCACTTGGTATAGCAAGGTTAGATCACAGCCAAAAATTGGTGAATTTCACACAACAATGTAACAGACGAATTTGTCAAGTGTATTTCCCTGTCCACTATGTAGAGCAGAGGTATATCACAGCCAAAAATTGGTGAAATTCACCCGACAATGTAACAGACATATTAGTGAAATGTATTTCCCTGTCTACTAGGTAGAGCAGGGGTATAGCACAGCCAAAAATTGGTGAATGTCACCCAACAATGTAACAGATAAAAAAGTGAAATGTATTTCCCTGTCCACAAGGTAGAGCAGGGGTATATCACAGCCAAAAATTGGTGAATTTCACCCGACAATGTTACAGATGAATTACTAAAATGTATTTCCCTGTCCACTAGGTAGAGCAAGAGTATATCACAGCCAAAAATTGGTGAATAACACCCAACAATGTAACAGATAAAAAAGTGAAATGTATTTCCCTGTCCACTATGTAGAGCAGGGTTATATCAAAGACAAAAATTGGTGAATATCACCCAACAATGCAACAGACAAATTAGTGAAATGTATTTTCCTGTCCACTATATATAGCAGGGGTATATCACAGCCAAAAATTGGTGAATTTCACCCAACAATGTAACAGACGAATTAGTGAAATGTATTTCCCTGTCCACTTTGCAGAGCAGGGTTATATCACAGCCAAAAATTGGTGAATGTCACCAAACAATGTAACAGACAAATTATTGAAATGTATTTCCTTGTTCACTAGGTACAGCAGGGGTATATCACAGCCAAAAATGTGTGAATTTCAACTGACAATGTAACAGATAAATTACTGAAATGTGATTCCCTGTCCACTAGGTAGATTAGGGGTAAATCACAGCCAAAATTTGTTGAATGTCACCCAAAAATGTAACAGAGGAATAAGTGGAATGTATTTCCCTGTCCACAAGGTAGAGTAGGGGTATTTAAATGCCACAAATTGGTCGATTTCACACGACAATGTAACAGACAAATTACTGAAGTGTATTTCCCTGTCCACTATGTAGAGCAGGGGTATATCACAGCCAAAAATTTGTAAAATTCACCCGACAATGTAACAGACAAATTAGTGAAATGTATTTCCCTGTCTACTAGGTAGAGCAGGGGTATATCACAGCCAAAAATTGGTGAATGGCACCCAGCAATGTAAAAGACGAATAAGTGAAATGTATTTCCCTGTCCACAAGGTCGAGCAGGGGTAAATCACAGCCAAAAATCTGTGAATTTCACTTGACAATGTAACAGACAAATTAGTGAACTGTATTTCCCTGTCCCCTATGTAGAGCATGGGTATATCACAGCCAAAATTTGGTGAAATTCACCCGACAATGTAACAGACAAATTAGTGAAATGTATTTCCCTGTCCACTAGGTAGAGCAGGGTAATATCACAACCAAAAATTGGTGAATGTCAACCAACAATGTAACAAATGAATAAGTGAAATGTATTTCCCTGTCCACAAGGTAGAGCAGGAGTATATCACAGCCAAAAATTGGTGAATTTCACCTGACAATGTAACAGATGAAATACTGAATTTTAATACCCTGTCCAGTAGGTAGAGCAGGGGTATATCATAGCCAAAAATTGGTGAATGTCACCCAACAATGTAGCAGACGAATATGTGAAATGTATTTTCCTGTCCACAAGGTAAAGCAGGGGAATTTCACAAGACAATGTAACAGACGAATTAGTGAAGTGTATTTCCCTGTCCACTATGTAGAGCAGTGTTATATTACAGCCAAAAACTGGTAAAATTCACCCGACAATGTAACAGACAAATTAGTGAAATGTATTTCCCTGTCTACTATGTAGAGCAGAGGTATATCATAGCTAAAAATTGGTGAATGTCACCCAACAATGTAACACATAAATTAGTGAAATGTATTTCCCTGTCCACAAGGGAGAGCAGGGGTATATCAGAGCCAAAAATTTGTGAATTTCACCTGACAATGTAACAGATGAATTACTGAAATGTATTTCCCTGTCCACTAGGTAGAGAAGCAGTATATCACAGCCAAAAATTGGTGAATGTCACCCAACAGTGTGACAGATAAATAAGTGAAATGTATTTTCCTGTCCACAAAGTAGAGCAGAGGTATATCACAGCCAAAAATTTTTGAATTTCCCCTGACAATGTAACAGATGAATTACTGAAATGTATTTCCCTGTCCACTAGGTAGAGCAGGGGTATTTCACAGCCAAAAATTGGTGAATGTCACCCAACAATGTGACAGATGAATAAGTGAAATGTATTTCCCTGTCCACAAGGTAGAGCATTCGTATATTACAGCCAAAGATTTGTGAATATAACAGACCAATTAGTAAAATGTATTTCCAGGTCCACTATGTAGAGCAGGGGTATATCACAGCCAAAAATTTGTGACTGTCACCCAACAATGTAACAGACGAATTAGTGAAATGTATTTCACTGTCCACTAGGTATAGCAGTGGTATATCACAGCCAGAAATTGGTGAATTTCACCAGACAATGTAACATACGAATTATTGAAATGTTTTTCCCTGTCCACTATGTAGAGCAGGGTTATATCAAAGACAAAAATTGGTGAATGTCACACAACAATGTAACAGACAAATTAGTAAAATGTATTTTTCTGTCTACTAGGTATAGCAGGGGTATATCACAGCCAAAAATTGGTGAATTTCACCTGACAATGTAACAGACGAATAAGTGAAATGTATTTCCCTGTCCACAAAGTAGATCAGGGGTATATCACAGCCAAAAATTGGTGAATTACACACGACAATGTAACAGATGAATTAGTGAAATGTATTTCACTGTCCACTAGGTATAGCAGGGGTATATCACAGCCAGAAATTGGTAAAATTCACCCGACAATGTAACAGACATATTAGTGAAATGTATTTCCCTGTCTACTAGGTAGAGCAGTGGTATAGCACAGCCAGAAATTGGTGAATGTCACCCAACAATGTAACAGATAAATAAGTGAAATGTATTTCCCTGTCCACAAGGTAGAGCAGGGGTATATCACAGCCAAAAATTGGTGAATTTCACCCGACAATGTAACAGCTAAATTACTGAAATGTATTTCCCTGTCCACTAGGTAGAACAAGAGTATATCATAGCCAAAAATTGGTGTATGTCACCCAACGATGTAACCGACGAATAAGTGAAATGTATTTCCCTGTCCACAAAGTAGAGCAGGGTTATATCACAGCCACAAATTTGGGAATTTCACACGATAATGTAACAGATGAATTACTGAAGTGTATTTCCCTGTCCACTAGGTAGAGCAGGGGTATAACACAGCCAAAAATTAGATGCGGTATTGGAGATTATATATAGCATATGACTCCTTAGATTTATATGGAGAGAAAAAAAATACTTTTATAAGTAATTCTCTCACCACCTGGGTCACGGTGTCAAAATAGATGCGGTAATCTGCTTGCGAGCTCTCAGCCCAGCATCGGGAGTGCTTGTGCCAGTAGCTAGTTGCCACTCACCAGGACAGCATGGAGATACCCCAGTTCCTGCACAGGAGTCTGGATCGTAGAGGCGCATTTGACCTAGCTGCGCCCTGTGGTGCTTCAGACTGGAAGTAGCTTACAGGGGCAGCATGTTGATGAGCTTACAGGTGTGCTAGCCTGATAATAAAGGAGCGTGCACGCATCTGGATAAGACTCCACTGTAGAATAAAAAGCAAGCTGAAAAGCAATGCAGATACCACAGATGTATGTGAATGCTGGCCAAAGAATAAACTGCTAGTAAAGGTTGCAGGAAAGTACGCCAATATAGGGCTTAGGCTAGACTTGTTTCAGGGCTCCTGGCCCCCACTTCAGTGGCCACAACTCTAAATTAGATATAAAAATCCCATTGTCACACATTATACTTAATTAATGATATCAGAATGAAAATATTCAGGTATAAATATTCAATCTGTGTGATGTAGAGACAACAGGATTTTAATACTCTAACTCAATAATATGGACATTTCACTATGTTTAATAAAATGTATGTTTTACTTATGGCAGCACTTTTTCTAGATGACAACCATATGTAGGTTCTGTGGGTCATATTGATCAAGTATTTCTGTTGGTAAATGTGGTTCTATATAATTAGTTCACAGTCTACAGTACTAGTCAATTTAAAGTTTGCTGCATCTGTGCAGTTAACTCAAGTGGCAAATTAATGCTTGCTACATCTTTATAAGAAATAGTATTTGGCGATGTTATATCAGATCTTCAAAAACTGATTGAATAGTGGTAGATTTTCCAAACCGTTACTTTGGTTATTCCACTGTTTCTGCCTTATAAGGCATGCACTCTATATGATACACAACATAACTAAATTAGATACCTAGTATAGAGAACATTGTGTAATCTAGCTTGTTATTTGTGTTAAATAGTGATCCACTGTATTTTCGCCAAATATCAGTCATATCACTGGATGGGATAAAGGGCTTTGTCACCTTCTGGCCACCAATGTGTGTGTAAGATGATTATGTGACACCTATGCCTTTGTTGATATTCTGTGCTGTATGTTAAATTTCATATGACAAGTCCTCTTGTTGAGCACATCTTCTGTGCTGTCCTCATAGTCCCAACAAAGTCCCAACACTACAAGTACAGATGTAAGGTGTAGTGCATTTAAATGGAGGAGACATCACGTAGAGTTCTTGCCTGGTCACATGACCCTCCAGCAGCAACCATTTTATAGACAAGAGAACTGTGTGGACAGCACAAAAGAATTAGCAAACAAGGGAGCATATCTTATGAAATTGGTCAACAGTAACCAGACAGTGTCCAACCCCTTTAACGTATATAAAATGAGATGTGATGCAAGCTCAGTTACTGAGCTTGGTTGAATTAATGTAATCCTTACTAACTGCTCAAAGTATGTGACTCCCTGTCAGCACCAGCAAACAGCTGAAATCGCCATGGAAAGCCGTGCCCAGCTATGTATTTGCCTGCAGTGTAATATTATATGGTTCCATTCGGGTGAATGACAATCCATACACTCATACATTATACAATGACCTATGCTTTAGCAAGGCATATGGACAGGAGTTGTCTCATACCAGACCCTTCATAAATTGAAAGCCATATGTTTACCGTGAAGTGAAAATATATTATGTACCAAGTATTCAAATGTACAGCCCATCATCTAATGCATGAACAGGTCAGGGTCTTTAAGGAGAGAGAAGCTTTTTGATAGTATTGACCACACTGCTAAATAAAAGGAGGCCCCCTTCCAATGATACTCATATGCCCTAATAGTGCATATGGATAAAGTGAATGTTCTTATGAGGTAATCTATTTAAAGCGGACCTATAACCAGAAAACACAGTGCAATCTGCAGGCAGTATGTTATAGAGCAGGACAACCTGAGTAAATGTACAGTCGTGGCCAAAAGTTTTGAGAATGACACAAATATTAGTTTTCAGAAAGTTTGCTGCTAAACTGCTTTTAGATCTTTGTTTCAGTTGTTTCTGTGATGTAGTGAAATATAATTACACACACTTCATACGTTTCAAAGGCTTTTATCGACAATTACATGACATTTATGCAAAGAGTCAGTATTTGCAGTGTTGGCCCTTATTTTTCAGGACCTCTGCAATTCGACTGGGCATGCTCTCAGTCAACTTCTGGGCCAATTCCTGACTGATAGCAACCCATTCTTTCATAATCTCTTCTTTGAGTTTGTCAGAATTAGTGGGTTTTTGTTTGTCCACCCGCCTCTTGAGGATTGACCACAAGTTCTCAATGGGATTAAGATTTGGGGAGTTTCCAGGCCATGGACCCAAAATGTCAACGTTTTGGTCCCCGAGCCACTTAGTTATCACTTTTGCCTTATGGCACGGTGCTCCATTGTGCTGGAAAATGCATTGTTCTTCACCAAACTGTTGTTGGGTTGTTGGAAGAAGTTGCTGTTGGAGGGTGTTTTGGTACCATTCTTTATTCATGGCTGTGTTTTTGGGCAAAATTGTGAGTGAGCCCACTCCCTTGGATGAGAAGCAACCCCACACATGAATGGTCTCAGGATGCTTTACTGTTGGCATGACACAGGACTGATGGTAGCGCTCACCTTTTCTTCTCCGGACAAGCCTTTTTCCAGATGCCCCAAACAATCGGAAAGAGGCTTCATCGGAGAATATGACTTTGCCCCAGTCCTCAGCAGTCCATTCACTATACTTTTTGCAGAAGATCAATCTGTCCCTGTTGTTTTTTTTGGAGAGAAGTGGCTTCTTTGCTGCCCTTCTTGACATCAGGCCATCTTCCAAAAGTCTTCGCTCACTGTGCGTGCAGATGCGCTCACACCTGCCTGCTGCCATTCCTGAGCAAGCTCTGCACTGGTGGAACTCAGATCCCGCAGATGAATCCTCTTTAGGGGACGATCCTGGCGCTTGCTGGACTTTCTTGGACGCCCTGAAGCCTTCTTAACAAGAATTTAACCTCTTTCCTTGAAGTTCTTGATGATCCTATAAATTGTTGATTGAGGTGCAATCTTAGGCTACTTTCACACCTGCGTTCAGGTGTCCGCTCGTGAGCTCCGTTTGAAGGGGCTCACGAGCGGTCCTGAACGCAGCCGTCCAGCCCTGATGCATTCTCAATGGAGGCGGATCCACTGAGAATGTATCCGCCTGCCAGCACTCAGCCTCCGCTCAGTGAGCGGACACCTGAACGCTGGGATCCGTCCCCCATTAACTTTCAATGTAAAGTCTGAACGGATCCGCTCAGGCTACTTTCAGACTTAGAAAATTTTCTAAGTTATAATGCAGACGGATCCGTTCTGAACGGATGCGAACGTCTGCATTATAGGAGCGGATCCGTCTGATGAAACATCAGACGGATCCACTCCGAACGCTAGTGTGAAAGTAGCCTTAGTAGCCACAATATCCTTGCCTGTGAAGCCATTTTTATGCAACACAATGATGGCTGCACGCGTTTCTTTGCAGGTCACCATGGTTAACAATGGAAGAACAATGATTTCAAGCATCACCCTCCTTTTAACATGCCAAGTCTGCCATTTTAACCCAATCAGCCTGACATAATGATCTCCAGCCTTGTGCTCGTCAACATTCTCACCTGAGTTAACAAGACGATTACTGAAATGATCTCAGCAGGTCCTTTAATGACAGCAATGAAATGCAGTGGAAAGTTTTTTTTGGGATTAAGTTAATTTTCATGGCAAAGAAGGACTATGCAATTCATCTGATCACTCTTCATAACATTCTGGAGTATATGCAAATTGCTATTATAAAAACTTAAGCAGCAACTTTTCCAATTTCCAATATTTATGTAATTCTCAAAACTTTTGGCCACAACTGTATATCCTCTATAATAAAAGCCCTCTGTGTCTGTGATGTGTTTGTGCGTGTGTGGCGATGTTAAATGCACATGCCAAAACAAACACGGCACACCTCAGGCCTCCTGGACCACCCACAGCAACAGCGCTGTAACATCAAAGCCGCCCCACACGCCGCAGGTACCACCCACAATTGTGCCTGCTGCCCGGACCGCCCACATCAGCGCGCAGGCGGCCAAAAAAAACACGGCGCACCTTAGGCATCCTGGACAGCCCACAGCAACAGCGCTGTCCTACACGCCACCTGTACTGCCCACAATTATGGTGGCCAATAAACACAGGGAGCACCACATGTCGCTCGGGCTGCCCACAAAACTGTTATTATGGTGTGCTGTGTCAGTTTGAGTGCCGCCATTAAATTAAACAGAAGCGCCGCCATTACAGTGCTGTCAGACACAGATACAGCAGCTGCTGCTGCCAGCAGTATTAGCCACCATTTGCTGGCAGTGGTCTTAGCACTACCAGTCAGTGCCAGCCTTCTCAGCCATCAGTGATTGCCACCAGTCACAGTGCCAGCAGTCTCAGCACCAACAGTCAGTGCCAGCCATCTCAGACACCAGTCACAGTGCCCGCAGTCTCAGCCAACAGTCAGAGTCAGTGTCAGTCGTATTAGCCATCAGTCAGTGCCAGAAGTCTAAGCCATCAGTCAGTGCCACCAGCCACAGCCACCATTCACAGTGCCAGCCATCTCAGCAATTAGCCGCAGTCAACAGTCTCAGCCACAGCTGCAGTCTCAGCACCACCAGTTAGTACCAGCCATCTCAGCCATCAGTGATTGCCACCATTCACAGTGCCATCAGTCTCAGCACCACCTGTCAGTGCCAGCTGTCTCAGCCACCAATCAGTGCCAGTTGTCTTAGCCACCAGTCAGTGCCAGCCATCTCACAGACCAGTCAGTGCTAGCCGTCTCAGCCACCAGTCACAGTGCCTGCGGTCTCAGCCACCAGTCAGTGCCATTCGTCTTAGCCATCAGTAAGTGCCAGCAGTCTCAGCACCACCAGTCAGTGCCAGCCATCTCAGCAATTAGCCGCAGTCAACAGTCTCAGCCACAGCTGCAGTCTCAGCACCACCAGTTAGTGACAGCCATCTCAGCCATCAGTGATTTCCACCAGTCACAGTGCCAGCAGTCTCAGCCACCAGTCACAGTGCCCGCAGTCTCAGCCACCAGTCAGCACCAGTTGTATCAGCCATCAGTCAGTGCCAGCAGTCTCAGCACCAGCAATCAGTGCAAGCATTCAGTGCCAGCAGTCTCAACCATCAGTCACAGTGCTAGCAGTCTCAGCCACCTGTCAGTGCCAGTCGGCTCAGCCACCAGTCAGTGCCAGTCAGCTCAGCTACCAGTCACACTGCCCGCAGTCTCAGCCACCAGTGAGGGTCAGTTGTCTTAGTCACAGCCGCAGTCTCAGCACCACCAGTCAGTGCCAGCTGTCTCAGCCACCAGTCACAGTGTCCACAGTCTCACCCACCAGTCAGTGCCAGCCATCTCAGGCACCAGTCAGTGTCAGCCGTCTCAGCCACCAGTCAGTGTCAGCCGTCTCAGTCACCAGTCAGTGTCAGCCATCTAGCTGTATCAGACACCAGTCACAGTGCCTGCTGTCTCAGCCACCAGTCAGTGCCAGTCGTCTCAGCCACCAGTCAGTGCAAGCCGTCTCAGCCACCAGTCAGTTCCAGCTTTCTCAGCCATCAGTCAGTGCCACCAGCCATAGCCACCAGTCACAGTGCCAGCATTTTCAGCAATTAGCCCCAGTCGACAGTCACAGCCGCAGTCTCAGCACCACCTGTCACACCGGTGACAGGTTTTTGAAGGTCTGAAAGATTATCTGCACATTAGTGATCTTACAGCCTCTTTTGGTTTTGGTTTCACTTTGTCTGTGTGTTGCTTGTATGTCCACACCTCCTGTTCAGGTGTGGATCATGTGACCTTTACCTCCCTCTATTTAGTCTGACTTTACCCATCACTCCTGGCTCTGGATAGCTTCATTTGGTTTTTGGAGGAGCTGGAGTGTGGTTCTAGTTAAAGTCCTGTTCATCCATCATCTATCAGCCTCAGAAGTTAAGTGTTCCGCTTTTTGTATTTTGCATTCCCTCCCACCTTTGTTGTTTACTAGGCCTCAGCGAGACGCTGGTTCCTGCTCCAGGGAAGGAGCGGGTTGTCTCTGCCCTGTCATTACCATTAGGGCATCCGAGGGCCACCAGGGTTTTCTAGGTTCCTGTGTATGGGCATCTCTACCATCGACAGGTGCCCATACAAATAGGAGTTAGGGCCAGGAGCAGGGTTTTATAGGTGGTGACCCTTTTCCTTCCCTAGCGGTGAGGCCTAGTGTCTTTTCCCTTCCTTCTTGTTGTATTTTGGTGTTCTCCCCTACTACATCTGTGACACCACCATTCAGTGCCACCAGTCAAAACCAGCCGTGTAGGGGGGGCGGAGCTTGCGCCGGATGAAGATGGTCGCATAGCTCTGAGCTCTGTGAAGAGATTCGTCCCTAATGCCAGCTAACATAAGCTTATAAAGGCAGAAATGGTGAAAATTGGGAACGCCAGGCACGGTGACACCCCTGCTCCCTCTAAACCACTGACTGCTGGGGGAGATATGGAGAAATTTCTAAAGAAAGCCGCCGCAACGGTTGCGGTCAGAGAACCCAAGATGGCGCCGACACCACAGGCTAAAGCACCGAAGCGCGCCCCTGCACAGTCGGACCCAGAGAGCGACTCAGATGAAGCACAGGCCAGCTCTGACCTGCCGGTAACAAGAAAGTACCTCGATCGGGCTCTGAGCAGGATAATGGAGCCGATTCTTGCAGAACTGTCAGCATGCAGGAACGAGGTGAGGCACATAGGAAGCCGTGTAGAAAGCCTAGAGCAGCACCAAACGGAAATTCTAAATCACCAGTCTGCAGTGTCAGACTCTCTCCGCCGCTGTGCCCTGTATTTAAATGACCTCCACAGCTCATTAGAGGACCAAGAAAACAGGGGGTGCCGAAACAACCTGAGATTCAGAGGGGTGCCAGAGTCGGTTTCCCCTGGGGATGTCTCAGCCTCCATAATTGAAATATGTGAAACGCTGTTGGGCCCAAACTTCCACCAAGAAATAATAATAGAACGGGCACACAGAGGCCTCAGACCCAAGCCCAAACCTGCTGAACCACCCAGGGATATTATATGCAAGTTCTTGAACTTCCAAGTGAAAACTTCTATCCTGGAAGCTGCACGTAACCGCCTTGAACTAACACATGAAGAGTCCAAGATTTAAATATTTCAGGACTTAGCTCCATCAACTCTGAAGAAACGTAGATCCCTTAAGCCTCTGACAGATTGGTTACGCTCAAAAAAAGTATTATACCGTTGGTCATATCCATTCGGCCTGTCCTTTTCATATGCGGGCAAGAGAGTGAATATATCATCTTATACAGACCTCATATCCGCCTTTGAAATCCTGAATGTGCCGCCTATGCTGATAGAAAATTGGGAACTTTTCCAGGACCTTGGCACCTTGCCTGAATTACCAAAGGTGGCTCCTTTTGAAATACTACGCACGCCAAAGTCTTCCCGATCTAAGAAGAGAGGTCTCCAGCTCACCCCAAGAAGTCTGTCACAAGAACAGTAGAAAGATTTACCTGTTTATTTTTTCTATAATATGTGATCCTTAGATTGTGTTCTCATTTTGAGATGTCTTTTCTTTAATAGGGTCTAGGGGCCTAGGATTTATGATCTAACTGTCACTATGATCCTCAACAGTCTCTCCATTTGTCTCAGATTGTTCCCCCCACTTTTCTGCCTTATCGATGCCCTCCTCTAGGCGTTATACGTTCTCATAAACGGTCTACTGACCTATTAACCCCCCCCTGATTATGACATACCATACTATGTCTTTGTTATTACTTTTTGTTTGTTTAATAAGTTGTGTTCTGTCCCTTTTCCATATCTCTAACTCAAGGTACACGCTTATCCTGCTGAATTGGATTGAGTCTTATATGCGCACATCCTTCACGGTACATGAGACTGACGACTACAGTAAGCTCGCTACACCTTTTAAAAAGAGACCACAACAGATACAAGGTAAACTCGCACACACCACAAAAAATGGCTGATATCTTGGTGGCCTCTTACAATGTCAAAGGCTTCAACTCCCCATCTAAACTGAGCCAAATCTTTGCCATTTTAAGAAAAGCCAGGGCAAGTGTTATATTCCTGCAAGAGACACATTTTCGCTTTAATCACTACCCTGACATGCAGTTCTCCCACTTCTCCAATTGGTACCACTGTGGGAGTAACTCCTCAGCCTCTAGTGGGGTCAGCATAGGGCTACAGAGGAAAATCCCCTTCAAATTTGTTAGCCAATGCTTAGACCCGGACAGCAGATATATACTACTCAAAGGCACCATAGGGCCACAAACATACACTTTTATCAATTTATACGCTCCTAACTCTAACCAGTCCCGCTGGTTGTCTGAGGTCTTCCCTACTATAGATTCCTTTAAGGAGGGCATAGTAATTGCTGGGGGCGACTTAAATGTAGCTCTATATCCTCAATTAGATGTCTCCTCTCATAAATCATCTCATTTCAGAAGATTCCTAAAAAGTATCAGAAATACCCTCCTGGAGTTACACTTGATCGATGTCTGGCGAACCTTCCACCCAAGTTCTTTAGATTTCACCTTCTACTCTTCCGCACATAAAACCTATCACAGGCTAGACTACCTGCTCATTTCTAAAGAGCACATACACTTGTGTAAAGAGGCCTCTATTGGTGCTATTCACATATCAGACCACTCCCCAATATATATCTCTATTTTGGCCCCTAGTGAAACACCCACATGTTTCAATTGGCGGCTAAATGAAACTCTCCTGGGTTATCAGGATTCGGTCGAGAAAATCTCCAAGCATATTAAAGAATATTTTTCCCTTAATAAAAGTTCTGACATAACGGCTAACACTCTTTGGGATGTCCACAAACCTGTTGTCAGAGGACAATTTATTAGCATTGGTACACACCTCAAAAAAATGAGAGACAGAGAAATAGATGATACACTTAAAAACATTCAGAAGTTAGAATCATGCCACAAAACTGAACCCTCTGACACCCAATTCCAAAAGCTGTCAGATTACAGGGCCAAACTTAGATCTCTTTTAGCCACTAGATCAGCTAAGTACCACATGAGCTCTCAACATAAGTTTTTCGCACACGGGGACAAGGCCACCAAGTTTGTAATGAACAGGATTAAAGGTAGGAGATCCGCTAATTTTGTCCACCAATTATCCTCACAAAATGGGACTCCTATCTTCTCGGTCAATCAGATTGCAGCACAATTTCGCACATTCTACAGTGAGTTATACAACCTCCCCTCAACAATTGAACCAAAAGCCAGGACTTCAGTCATCTCTTCCTTTCTGGAAGCTGCTAAACTCCCTAGCATAGATTTGGAACAGAGATCGAGCCTCACAGCTCCCTTTTCCCTAATTGAGCTAAAAAAGCTATGAACCAAATGCCGTCAGGAAAGAGTCCAGGCCCTGATGGCCTCCCATTAGCATACTACAAAATGTTCCAGGATCTCCTCCTTCCTTACCTATTGGAAGTATGTAACCAGACTCTTGAAGGAATTCCTCTTTCAAGGGATATGACTGCGGCCCACATCATTCTCATTCCCAAAGAAGGGAAAGATGCCAGCTTATGCTCTAATTACAGACCCATATCCCTCCTAAACATAGACCTCAAACTCCTGGCCAAGATGTTAGCAAATAGACTAGCTACTCTTCTTCCTCAAATTATCCATGGTGATCAGGTAGGCTTTGTCTGTAACAGAGAAGGTAAAGACAATACCACGAGGGTGATTAATACTCTTTGCCATGCTAAACGAGTCTCCTCTCCTTTGCTTTTACTCAGCACAGATGCTGAAAAAGCATTTGATAGAGTTAATTGGACATATTTAAAACAAATACTTCCGGGATTCGGCATACCTGACCCCTATATCAGAGCTGTCTTCTCGATGTACGAACAAGCAACAGCTTCAGTCCTAGTTAATGGCACTATGTCTGCCCCCTTCTCTATTAGAAATGGGACACGCCAGGGTTGCCCATTGTCACCCCTCTTATTTATCCTGGCTCTTGAGCCTCTTCTAGCTAATATAAGGTTGGACCAGGAGGTAATGGGTCTATGTTTGGGAGGCAGGGAACAGAAAATCGCCGCTTTTGCGGATGATGTTCTTATAATGACGACTAATCCCAAAACATCCCTGCCCCGAATCCAGTCACATCTGAAAACATATAGCAAAATGTCAAATTTCAAAATTAATGCTAACAAATCGCTAGTTTTATGCATAGGAATTCCCCGGTCAACCAAATGCCTCTTAATGATAGACTCCCCATTTAATTGGTCTTCTCCCAACATCACATACTTAGGGGTCAAGATTAGCCCAGAAATAACAGAACTTTACTCTCTTAACTACATTCCCCTGAAAAAGTCTATTTTTGACTCTATCGATAATTTGGCCAAATCCAATCCAATGCTGTCCTGGTTTGGTCGAAAAAACCTCCTTTCTTCCCTTATACTTCCCAGACTCACATATTTGCAGCAGGTACTCCCCATTCCTGTCCCTAAACACTATTATAACCTGATCATGAAAAAATTCAGATCTTTCATCTGGAGCGGGAAAAAGGCGCGACTTTCTTCTAACCTCCTCATTAGACCTAGACACGCGGGGGGAATAGGTTTACCGAACCCTGAACTATATGGGAAGTCCATTCTCTTAGCACGCTCATTAGCTTGGTTAAGCGCTTCCCCGCCTTCCGCTGTGGTCCGGATAGAATTAGAAATACTGAAAAAATCAGCCAGAGCACTATTGTTGGGCCAAGAGACGATCTATCCTGGTCACATGTCTTATTACCCGATTGTCCGGGCCACATTGGAAGCATGGAAATGGCTATCCTCCACACACTACTCGGTTCCATTCCCCTCGCCCATGCTGACGGTAGCAGATGTAATAAACACAGGACCTCTCACATTAAGAGAATCCACTTCAGCAGGATTGTTATCATCTTTGACTCCAATAGCCTCTTTAGCTCTTCCATCTGGAGATTGGATGGACTCAAAGGATACAAACACAATTCTTAACCCCCACCCCGAAGATTTTATCTCAGTTACTTACCTCAGGGCCTACCTAAAACAGCATATTAAAGTAGGAGATCTCCTTCGCCCCTTAGTTTGGCTGGAAGCCATGACCTCCTTACAAACACTACCTAAAAAACTCATCTCACGACTGTACAACAAACTACGTCAACCCCCTATGTTGGCTAAACCAGCTTTTGTCATGAAATGGGAATCAGATCTAAATATCACCTTTCCTTTTGAATCCTTGCCCAAACTACTGGAGTCCCCCCATGGTGCCTCCCGCTGCGTCAGAATTCAGGAAAATAGTTACAAATTCTTACAAGATGGTACAATACGCCAGACAAGATATCGAGATATGCTGGATCCGCTTCTGACGTATGCTGGAGGTGCCTGGGAGAGAGAGGAACTTTCCTGCATATTTGGTGGACATGCCCTCCCATCCGGAAATGGTGGTGTGAGGTTTTCTCTATTGCCAATAGTGTTTGTGGTACAACGATTCAACCCTCCCCGTTAATTGCCCTCCTCTCATTTTCTCAGGAAAAGGCGAATGCCAAACCTCCGTATATATTTACACAAATGATTTTGGCAGCTCGTCTCCAGCTTCCTAAATTTTGGCTCCTGACTACTGTTCCACCTCTAGACCAATGGATTCAAAAAATTGACCAGATACACAGGTTCGAGGAATTATCCTCTTGGGAATCTCGCACACATTTGACCTTCCTCAAAAAATGGTCTCTGTGGTCTAAATACAGATCCCCCAAACCTTAACTTACCTCTAGAAACTCAGTCAGCTGCAATACCCCTGTAACTATCTTGTACAAACACTCACCATGCCATAGACCTTGCACTGATAACTCTACCCCTCAAACAATAGTCTAAAAATGCCCATCTACGTGGCCTCAACACTCTGACTGGGTCTTAATTTTCAAGTCTCACAAACATCTAGCATATCGGAAACCTTCTTAGAGTAGCTAGAAACTGATTTGTATCTTAGCTCGTGTACTGTGCTTTATGTCGGATTATGTTGGATCCTAAATTTGTATCCACTTCATGCTTATCAGCACTCTGATGTGGCCTGCGAGCCAACACCTTGAAATGTTGACATCCCCTGTTATATTGTGAAAATTTTCAATAAAAATATAAATTTAAAAAAAAAAAAAAAAAAAAAAAACAGCCGTGTAAGCCACCAGTCACTCATTACTCAGACTTTCTACTAACAACATGCCACCCAAAAAAA
The DNA here is from genome assembly GCF_905171765.1 of Bufo bufo. Lineage (NCBI taxonomy): Eukaryota > Metazoa > Chordata > Amphibia > Anura > Bufonidae > Bufo > Bufo bufo. Next base: position 524,060,285 of record NC_053391.1, on the reverse strand, counting down.
AGGACATGTCAAGTAGTACAAAAGACACAGACAATGAATTCCTACATAAGCAACTTCTCCTGGAGAAACGGTCAGCTCAGGAAGTAAACATCAAAAACAGAAAGGCTGAAAAACAAAGAGGAAAACGAGCAAATAGATAAATTTAATTAAAAAAAGAGCGTCACAAAAACGCTAAAAGAAAAAACGCAGAAGAGCAAATAGATCTATACAAGAACTGGAAAATGAGTGTAAAAAAAAAAATTTCTAAGAGAAAGATAACGACGAGTAAATAGATCAATTGAAGAAAAGGAAAATGAGCGTCAGAAAAATGTCAAAAGAAAAAAATTCTTACGCATCTGGAGGATTTGTGGAGAGAGGAGAGGATATATTCTATTTCTGGGTTGGAGAAATTAATGTCCAAATCTTTTTCCCCATGTCTGATAACGGCTAGGTTAGTCCTAATTGGAGGGATTCTAAGTCTTTTATATAATTGTGATATCGGCTTCAGGGGGTTTTGGGGAATACTAACTAGGCTCTCAAACCATACCTGGGGCCTATATAGGTCTCTTAGGCTAACATTTTCAGAGATATAGGCTCTCAAAAAGTACAGAAAATTGGTATGGGGGTGGTGAATCAGTAGCTTTTGTTTCAAGTCTTCAGGTTTAGGAACTTGGGAATCATGGAAAAGTTTATGTATCCCCATAGTTGAGTATCTTATTTTGAAGTGGAGGCTGTCGTACAATGCTTTTGGGGCCAAGTGGAGGATGTCTCTAATTTGTAAATGTGGGGAGGGAAGAGGGGTTGAATATTGCATCTTTTGAAACCAGTCCCAAGCAGAGAGAGTAGCTTTAATAAGAGGGGTGGAATGAGTGAGGGCCAGTTGGGAAGTTTTGGAGCCCAGGAGTAAAGCTCTGAAAGAAGAACCTAGCATTGATTGTTCCATGGAGACCCAGGATCTGCTTGGGGGGGCTCTCAGCTAATCAACCACTCTAGCAAGGAGGATTGCTCTGATGTAGCGTTCGGGGTCTGGCAGGGCTAACCCACCTAGATTTTTGGGACGGCTCAGAGTGTCGTATGAGAGACGGGCTTTCTTTTTGTTCCAGATGAAAGCTCTGAAGATAGATCTTAGGGAATTGTAGTACATTTTAGGGATCGGAATAGGTAAGTTCGTTTGTAAGTTAGTTTTGGTAATACCAAGGACGTTAGGATGTTTTTCCTTCCAAACCACGAGAGAATTGGGAGGTCCAGGTTGTTTAATGTCTCTGTGATATTTTTCAGAAGGGGGGTGTAGTTTAAGGAGAAGAGCTAGTTCGGGTCAGGGCTAATTTTCACTCCTAGGTATGTTAAGTAGGGTGAGGACCAGTTGAAAGGGGAGTACTGTTCCAGTTTTTTCCAATGAGGGGCAGAAATGCCTAGACTAATAAGCAGGGACTTATTGAGGTTAACTCTAAAGTTGAAAAAGGAGCTATAAGTCTCTAGATGTTGGTAAATCTTAGGGAGAGCAATGTCTCCATTGCTATTCATAATAAGCAAGTCATCCGCAAATGCGGCTGTTTGGTGGTCCTGGTGTCCTAGTGTTATGCCTTTAATCTCTTTATCAGTTCTAACTGACTGTAGAAGTAGTTTTAGGCTTAATGCAAATAAAAGAGGGGATAAGGGGCATGCCTGTCGAGTGCCGTTTTTTATCTGGAAGGGGCCGGAGATTTGGTTGTTGACCAAAATGGATGCTGATGCATTGAAGTACATTGCATCTACCACTAGGAGAAATGCGGCTGGGAAGTTTTCAGTTATTAATACCTGTTTCATGAAGGACCATTTCACTATATCAAAGGCCTTCTCAGCGTCTATGCTGAGAAGGACAAGGGGGATGTGTTTGCGCTTCGCAAAATATAGGATGTTTAAGACTCTAGCTGTATTGTCTTTTCCCTCTCTCCCCTTTACAAATTCTATTTGGTATCTGTGTATCAGAGAGGGTAGGAGTTTTGCTAGTCTATTGGCTAATAACTTGGCCAAGAGTTTAAGGTCCACATAAAGGAGTAAAATGGGTCTGCAGTTTTGGCATAGAGTGTGATTCTTACCTTCCTTTGGGGTGAGTGCTATTTGGGCTTTGGTCATTTCACTAGATAAGAAAGTACCGTCAAATGTGGAATTGAATACTTTGAGTAAATGGGGAGTTAAGATATCTAGAAATGTGGAGTAGTAGGGGGTTGGGAGGCCATCTGGGCCTGGGCTTTTCCCTTTGGGGGATTGTTGGATGGCTTCCGAGAGTTCCACGGAAGTAAACGGGAGCGCTAGACTTTGTCTATCAGTATCAGATAAGGTGGGGAGGTTAAGTTTGTCTAAATATTCTTTGAGGGGGGTTTTGGACTGGTCTATGATTGGGTTTGGATTTGTAGTATCTATATTATACAGGGATTCATAAAAGCTTCTGAAGTGTTTGGCTATTTGCTGAGGATCACATGTTTGGGAGCCTATGGGGCCTTTAAGTTTGTGGACATACTCGTTTAATCTTCTCTTTTTTATCCTTTGCATCACAAATTTAGAAGCTTTATTGCCATGTTCAAAGATTTTGTGTTGGGAGCAAAGAAAATACTTTGCTGATGTTGTGTTAAGAAGGTTTTTGAGAGGGGGTCCTGTATGAGGATAATTTGGTCAGATGGCCCTGTAATATGGATTGTTTGTGTATTTTTTCAAGAAGTCTGATATTATTATGTAGGTCTTCAATTTGTTTGGCTCTTTACTTTTTGATGTGAGATCCTATGCTAATCAGATGGCCTCTTATGAAGGCTTTATGGGCGTCCCACAGGGTTTGGGGTGGAATTTCAGGAGTATCGTTTAAAGTAAAATAGTCAGACAATAACTGTTGTAGGCGGGATTTAGTGTCAGGCAAACCCAAAAGTTGTTAATTCAAGTGCCAGATCCTAGAAGTCTGTTAATGCTTAGGATTGGATAAGGATATATAAATTGGGGAGTGATCCGAGAGTAGGATTGTCCCGACATCTGCTCCCGAACACAGTCGGAGGTGTTCCTTTGACATGAATAAGTAATTCAGTTGTTGATATGAGCCATGTACTGGAGAAAAGAAAGAATAATCTATAGTGTCCGGGTGCAAGGTCCTCCATGCATCAAACAGATGGGCATTCCAGAATTTGGAGATGAGTGAGCTTAATGCTCTCTGAGAGTGGGAGGATTTATGTGACGAGGAGTCCAATAAAGGGCTAATGACCAGTTAAGGTCTCCTCCAAAAATTGTGATTCCTTCCCTGAAAGAGTCCGCCTCATCTATAACTTCTTTAAGCCACTGAATTTGCAGTTTGGTGCATATATGTTAATAAGAGTATACATATGGTGCCCAATTTGCCCTTTTATCATTATGTATCTCCCATCCGGGTCATTGGTTTGAACTATCAGTTGAAAGGGAAAACCTTTCTGAAATCCAATACTGACTCCTTTGGAGTTGGATAAGGGGGAGCCACAATGATACCATTGGGAGTAGTAGGAATAGTTAAGGTTTGGGAAATGATTTGTTTTTAGACGAGTTTCCTGCAGGAATATTACATTAGCTTTATCTCTCTTCAGAACCCCGAATATTTGACTTCTTTTAGAAGGGGAATTAAAGCCTCTGACATTATAGGAGGCTTTTTTCACGTCAGCCATTGGGTTCAACAAGAGAGGCTAGAAAAGCTAAGAAAGTTGTGTATGGTGCGTTGTGTTGTAAAAGTGAGAGGGGAGTACTCATCCTCTTGAAGGTGTTGAAGCAGAACCTCAGACCTTCTTCAGAAGCACCCGCACCGCTCCAGATGGTGTGCTTATGTCCTAGGATAACAGAGACAACAAAACAGATAAACAAAAACGTAAACATAGCTTGGGGGTGACCTGAGATGTAGAATACTGAAGGGATCATTAGGGGGGGAGGTTGGCCTAAAACCATTGGTAGGCCCATCTCCTACCTTTGTTTTTAAGTGGTGAGTGGGCTGGGGCCGCGGGCAGGCATAAATAGGTCTAGTTCACAGCCCCAGTACCCTGGCTCCTTGGGAAAAATGGATAACAATCATCATTAGTGGAATAACAATTGCTCCAAGCCATAAGAGATAACCAGGGTCTAAATTGGATGGGGGGGAGTCCTCCTAAAAAGGGTTCAGAGAACAGATATAGATAGGAGGGGAGATATGGGATGAGAAGGGAAGGTGATGGGGAGGGGTCTAGGGTGAGGGGCTGGGGCGAAAGGGAGAGGTTGAGGGATGTTATGAGGAGTAGGGATACTGGTGATTTCTTATCTGAACACTGCAACAATAAAGTAGGGAGGTAAAAGTCCCGGATACAGGAACATTTTGAAGTGTCTCTTCAAGTGTGTTATTTCTTTCTTTTAGAGTTCTTATGATGAGATGTCATCTGGTTTAAGGGTGGTCTTGAGATGATAGCTTCAGAAGGTGTCTGTGGCAAGTCTTTTTGGAGCTGGAGGTGTGTTTTTCTTCTTCTGGTGCTGGGATTTGGGGGTCTGGTGGATTTCAAATGGGGTGATCTTCGGGACCTCCGGGAGTGAGTCCAAATCTTGGATGAGGTCCCAGTTTTCAATTTCCAAGGATGGGATCTCCAAGTGGTCGTATGCTTGATCCAGGTCTGTGTGTGACCTGATAGTGATGCGGCGACCATTGTGTAAAAAGGACAGGCCTAATGGAAATGTCCAGCGATATGGCACATTGTGAGATCTGAGCCAGTCAGTTAAAGATTTGACTGCTCTGCACTTTTTTAGGGTCACTGGTGCTAAATCTTGGTATATATTTATCTTGTAATTTGCGAAATGCACTTGAGCTGCGTCCCACGCTTTAGATAGAACTGCCTCTTTTTCTTGAAAATTGAGAAAGCAACAAATAATGTCCCTGGTGGGCTCTGAGGGTTTAGGGCAGGGGGCGGAGAACGCGGTGAGCCTTTTCTATAATAACAGGCAAGGGGCATCCCGGGCCTAGAAGATCTTCACATATATTGTTTATTACCTCAGGTATTTCAGAGGCTGGGACCGTCTCTGGGACTCCACGGAACCTTAGGTTGTTTCTCCTTCCACGGTTCTCCTGGTCTTCCAGCGCTGTGTGGACCGCATTAAGGTAAGTTTGGCACTTTTGAAGGCTGGTGGAGGTAGCAAATTGAAAGTCCATGATGGCAGACTGTGTTTGTCTTCAGGGCCTCCACTCTGGTCCCAATATGTCTAATGTCTTGGCGGAGGGAGGAGAGCTCTTTAAGGACCGGCTCCATGGCTCTGGCTAGAGCTGTCTTCCGAAATTTTCTGGATATTGGGAGACTTTGTTTGCATCCTGTATCCTCCGCCTCGCTTTCTCTCTCCCATGCGTCTGGCCCGTCTTCCCCAGCGTCACTGTGAGCTGCGGGCGCCATCTTTAATTCTTTAGCCATGCCAGCGGCCGCTGCTTTTTTAACAAATTTGTCTATCTCACCGCTTCCTGGGAATGATTTATGTTGATGGGAGGAATCCCCGGGTTTAGTATTCCCGATTTTTACCATTTTTTACCAGACAAGCTAGCGTGAGCTGAGGTAGAGATGAGCCTGTGAATCGGAGCTCAGACACATACGGCCATTCTGTTCCGGCGCTGGCCTGTCAATTTAACATATAACAGATACAGAGCGTTACTGTCTGCATCAACTCTTGCTGCATGTGGCAGGTGCAGTATTCTTTGAAGATATGAGGACGGTACACGGAAATGTCTATCCCACTTTTCAAGAGGCTGTAAAAGCAAAAGGACTTAATGATGATGACGTGTGGGAAAACACTCTGGACGATGCTGTCCACCTCACAATGGCTAAACGACTTAGGGAATTATTTGCATATATATGTGTTTTTGCATTATTACAAAATATGAATGCACTTTTTCTAAAATATGAGCAATACAGTATCTCATTGAAGATTTAGTTCATAAACATAAACAACACAATGATGATTGTACAATATGTTGTAAGATCTCAATTACAGAAATAGCCAACATTCTGGTACTACATGGTAAAACCTGCGAAGATTTTGGATTGTCTTCTACAATGCCAAATACTGATCTACTTTGGAATATGTATGACAAGGAAATACAAAAATGCACAGGTGAAGAAATGGAGAAAACATTAAACAGAGAACAAAAAACTGCTTTAGAAAAAATATTGTCTGCAAGCAAAAATGACAACCTTTGCAACCGTTGTTTTTTTTTTTTGGATGGTCCAGGAGGTAGTGGTAAAACCTAACATTGCACTCCCTGTAACCTCAACAGGTATAGCAGCCAATCTTCTTGAGGGTGGAAGAACATACCACTCTCAGTTCAAATTACCTGTTCCGATAGTTGAAAACTTAATATCAAATATGCATCTCAATTCTGCTGATGCCAAAAATTTGAGATCATCTACAGTACTCATTTGGGATGAGTGTACAATGACCCCGTCTATTGCTCTTACAGTGGTCGACAAACTGCTAAAAGAAATAATGGATAACTACAAACCCTTTGGAGGAAAAGTTTTATTACTTGGTGGAGATTTTTGGCAAACACTTCCAGTGGTTCCTCATGGTGACCGGACAAAAGAAGAATGTATAAAGTACAATAAACTATGGCAAAACTTCCCAATACTTAACCTTACTAACAATATCCATTCAGTTGACACTGAATTCAGCAATTGGTTAATGCATGCTAGCAATGGTGATACACAGCACATTGACGTTTTGCCCGAAGACATAATTGAAATCCGTTCAAAATTTTATGCACAGGAAATATTGTCAACGACTTATTTGGAGAAAGAATTCCAGTTGCTGATATATTATTTGCCCAAAGAACTCTAATGTTGATAGCATAAATGAAGAGGTGCTAAATAGAGTTGAGCGGACACCTGGATGTTTGGGTTTGCTGGGTTCAGCCGAACGTCACAAAAAAGTTTGAGTTTGGGACCCGAACTTGACCCCGAACACAAACCCTATTGAAGTCAATGGGGACCCGAACTTTGGAGCACTAAAATGGCTCTAAAAAAGTTGTGGGAAGGGCTAGAGGGCTGTAAAAGGCAGCAACATGTGGTTAAGAGCATGGCAAGTGCTCTACAAACAAATGTGGATAAGGAAATGACTTCAAATAACATAAAATACGTAAAAATAAAAAGCTATAATCTTGATATAGGAGGAGGAGGTCCATATGGAGTAGGAGGTTGAGGAGGCGGTGGATGTGGAGGTGTAGGTGGAAGCGGCTGTGGAGGAGGATTTGTTTTTTATTTTATTATATATTTTTTTATTTTTTATTTGGGTAGACCCTAAAACATTGGGAAATATAAAAAATAAAACAAAGAGAAAGTGTGCTGGAGTACAACATTGGTTGGTGAGGCCGGTATACATGTCTATTCTGCACAAGGTACGGAAAAGTCCTGTGGGATCCCTGTCTGGTTCATTTTAATGAGTGTGATCTTATCCACATTGGCTGTGGCCTAAACAGGTGAAAATGCTCCAAACCCAGACACTGTAGCATGTCTATAACCGGGGGAGCAATTCCTCCGCATGCGGTCTGCAGACAATGGCAATCCCCAGCAAAAAATGCATACAATGGAGGATGCCGGGGCGGACCACATGCACCACAAGAACATCTTACACAAAATGATACATTGTACAGATGAAAAAATATACATACACAAAGCACAGCAAACAATGCACCAAAATGATACGCAACTGACAATACTAGCTAATTCCTCAGGCCGATGTTAAAAGCTGAGAACTTTGCCAATATCTTCCAGTCAGGAACATATCGGAGCCCCTCATGCACAACTTCACGGTGTCTCAGCACGCATGGGGTCCTACCACTTAATTTTTAGTGGTGTGTGAACAGGGTCTGAACAGTGCTAGTATCATTTTGGTGCATTTTTTGCAGTGATTTGTGTATGTACAGTCAGGTCCATAAATATTGGGACATCAACACAATTCTAACATGTTTGGCTCTATACACCACCACAATGGATTTGAAATGAAACGAACAAGATGTGCTTTAACTGCAGACTGTCAGCTGTAATTTGAGGGTATTTACATCCAAATCAGGTGAACTGTGTAGGAATTACAACAGTTTGCATATGTGCCTCCAACTTGTTAAGGGACCAAAAGTAATGAGACATAATAATAATAATAATCATAAATCAAACTTTCACTTTTTAATACTTGGTTGCAAATCCTTTGCAGTCAATTACAGCCTGAAGTTTGGAATGCATAGACATCACCAGACACTGGGTTTCATCCCTGGTAATGCTCTGCCAGGCCTCTACTCCAACTGTCTTCAGTTCCTGCTTGTTCTTGGGGAATTTTCCCTTCAGTTTTGTCTTCAGCAAGTGAAATGCATGCTCAATCGGATTGACTTGGCCATTGCATAACATTCCACTTCTTTCCCTTAAAAAAACTCTTTGGTTGCTTTTGCAGTATGCTTCGGGTGATTGTCCATCTGCACTGTGAAGCGCCATCCAATGAATTCTGAAGCCTTTGGCTGAAAATGAGCAGATAATATTGCCTAAAACACTTCAGAATTCATCCTGCTGCTTTTGTCAGCAGTCACATCATCAATAAATACAAGAGAACCAGTTCCATTGGCAGCCTTACATGCCCACGCCATGACACTACCACCACCATGCTTCACTGATGAGGTAGTATGCTTAGGATCATGAGCAGTTCCTTTCCTTCTCCATACTCTTCTATTCCCATCACTCTGGTACAAGATGATCTTGGTCTCATCTGTCCATAGGATGTTGTTCCAGAACTACAGGAGCATAAGGCCGACTCACAAACAGCTCACCAGTTACCTCCAGCATGTAGCCATGCTTGCAATGGGAGGAGGGAGGAGTCTGCAAGTCCCACTCAAGACTGACTGAGCACCTCCTGCTAATGCCAACCTGTCTTCTTAGTTTGTATATATAGATTCCTGGAGGTGTATAAACTCTAATTTAAATGTGCCTGTTTTCCATCTACAGGCCACATTTAGGTGCACCTGTGAGGCCTGGAACATATCAGTCAGTCTTGAGTGGGACTCGCAGACTCCTCCCTCCTCCCATTGCAAGCATGGCTACATGCTGGAGGTAACTGGTGAGCTGTTTGTGAGTCGGCCTTATGCTCCTGTAATTTGCCCACTGGCTCCTGGTATTGCCCATACGGCTCAGGTAGGAGAGTGTTAGGTCCCGGGCTACTTGAGAAACCTTGGCGTGGCGCCCGGGCTTAGACATGTTCTACACCGTAGGACATGTTGACTAATCTCTCAATTTTAAAATCAGTTTGAGGGTTTAGTGAGACTGCAGAGTGCACCTGTCTTTGTTATTGTTTTGTTATATTGTTGTTATATTAATTATGACATCCGCACTTGTTACCTTGTGTAGGACGTCTATTGTAGTACTTGTGGTTCGCCGCGGGCATCCTCCACCGTATGCATTTTGCTAGGGATTGCCATTAGCAACGGGCCACAAGTGCAGGATTTGCTCCCCTATATACAGGGAGTGCAGAATTATTAGGCAAGTTGTATTTTTGAGGATTAATTTTATTATTGAACAACAACCATGTTCTCAATGAACCCAAAAAACTAATTAATATCAAAGCTGAATATTTTTGGAAGTAGTTTTTAGTTTGTTTTTAGTTTTAGCTATTTTAGGGGGATATCTGTGTGTGCAGGTGACTATTACTGTGCATAATTATTAGGCAACTTAACAAAAAACAAATATATACCCATTTCAATTATTTATTTTTACCAGTGAAACCAATCTAACATCTCAACATTCACAAATATACATTTCTGACATTCAAAAACAAAACAAAAACAAATCAGTGACCAATATAGCCACCTTTCTTTGCAAGGACACTCAAAAGCCCTCCATCCATGGATTCCGTCAGTGTTTTGATCTGTTCACCATCAACAGCAACAGCAGCAACCACAGCCTCCCAGACACTGTTCAGAGAGGTGTACTGTTTTCCCTCCTTGTAAATCTCACATTTGATGATGGACCACAGGTTCTCAATGGGGTTCAGATCAGGTAAACAAGGAGGCCATGTCATTAGATTTTCCTCTTTTATACCCTTTCTTGCCAGCCACGCTGTGGAGTACTTGGACGCGTGTGATGGAGCATTGTCCTGCATGAAAATCATGTTTTTCTTGAAGGATGCAGACTTCTTCCTGTACCACTGCTTGAAGAAGGTGTCTTCCAGAAACTGGCAGTAGGACTGGGAGTTGAGCTTGACTCCATCCTCAACCCGAAAAGGCCCCACAAGCTCATCTTTGATGATACCAGCCCAAACCAGTACTCCACCTCCACCTTGCTGGCGTCTGAGTCGGACTGGAGCTCTCTGCCCTTTACCAATCCAGCCACGGGCCCATCCATCTGGCCCATCAAGACTCACTCTCATTTCATCAGTCCATAAAACCTTAGAAAAATCAGTCTTGAGATATTTCTTGGCCCAGTCTTGACGTTTCAGCTTGTGTGTCTTGTTCAGTGTTGGTCGTCTTTCAGCCTTTCTTACCTTGGCCATGTCTCTGAGTATTGCACACCTTGTGCTTTTGGGCACTCCAGTGATGTTGCAGCTCTGAAATATGGCCAAACTGGTGGCAAGTGGCATCTTGGCAGCTGCACGCTTGACTTTTCTCAGTTCATGGGCAGTTATTTTGCGCCTTGGTTTTTCCACACGCTTCTTGCGACCCTGTTGACTATTTTGAATGAAACGCTTGATTGTTCGATGATCACGCTTTAGAAGCTTTGCAATTTTAAGAGTGCTGCATCCCTCTGCAAGATATCTCACTATTTTTGACTTTTCTGAGCCTGTCAAGTCCTTCTTTTGACCCATTTTGCCAAAGGAAAGGAAGTTGCCTAATAATTATGCACACCTGATATAGGGTGTTGATGTCATTAGACCACACCCTTCTCATTACAGAGATGCACATCACCTAATATGCTTAATTGGCAGTAGGCTTTCGAGCCTATACAGCTTGGAGTAAGACAACATGCATAAAGAGGATGATGTGGTCAAAATACTCATTTGCCTAATAATTCTGCACTCCCTGTATATGCACAACTGCATGTGGGTTTGTCACATATACACCTACCTCCTGGAGAGTGTTCTTGATCTGGCCAACTGTTGTGAAGGGTGTTTTCTTCACCAGGGAAAGAATTCTTCGGTCATCCACCACAGTTGTTTTCTGTGGTCTTCCGGGTCTTTTGGTGTTGCTGAGCTCACCGGTGCGTTCCTTCTTTTTAAGAATGTTCCAAACAGTTGTTTTGGCCATGCCTAATGTTTTTGCTATCTCTCTGATGGGTTTGTTTTGTTTTTTCAGCCTAATGATGGCTTGCTTCACTGATAGTGACAGCTCTTTGGATCTCATCTTGAGAGTTGACAGCAACATATTCCAAATACAAATAGCACACTTGAAATGAACTGTGGACCTTTTATCTGCTCATTGTAATTGGGATAATGAGGGAATAACACACACCTGGCCATGGAACAGCTGAGAAGCCAATTGTCCCATTACTTTTGGTCCCGTAACAAGTGGGAGGCACATATGCAAACTGTTGTAATTCCTACACCGTTCACCTGATTTGGATGTAAATATCCTCAAATTAAAGCTGACAGTCTGCAGTTAAAGCACATCTTGTTCATTTTATTTCAAATCCATTGTGGTGGTGTATAGAGCCAAAAAATGTTGAATTGTGTCGATGTCCCAATATTTATGGACCTGACTGTATATTTTTTCATCTGCACAATGTATCATTTTGTGTAAGATGTTCTTGTGAAGCATGCGGTCCGCCCCGGCATCCTCCATTGTACGCATTTTTTGCTGGGGATTGCCATTGTCTGCGGACCGCATGCAGAGGAATTGCTCCCCCGGTTATAGACACACTACAGTGTCTGGGTTTGGAGCATTTTCACCCGTTTTGGCTACTTTTTTCTGTGAGTTTTTTGTCTTTATGTGTATGGAATGTGCCACTTTATTTTGTTGGTTACATTCTTTTGCACTTGCAGGTCTACTTCACACAAAAATTGGTTTGTCGCCCACCTATCTAACAGACAGATTAATGTTGCATTGCGCCAACCAAAAAATTGCTGTAGGTCAGCCACAGAATGAACAGACAGATAAATTATCTTTCTGTGTCCAGGGTGTAAAAAGGATGTATGCACATGTGCCCTGGCTGGACAATTGTGTACCTGGCTTATGTTGGTGCAGGAACCCACGCTCCGAGCCACTTGTGAATGACTGGCCTGATAACCGTGGAAATGTCAACCCACAATCCTACAGATGGATTTACTGTATTTATTTGCTGGGCTGTCAGATATGCAGCGTAGACCGCAAAGGTACTTTATGGCCCAAAAAAGTGTTTTTTTCACCCACAATGTCCAAGTTGTATTCACTGATTTTATCTCACTATCAGATTTGCAGTGCAGGCTGCAAAGGTACTTTATGGCCAAAAAGTTTTGTTTTTTTTCAAACTATATAACAGCAGTATTTAATGGTTTTAGTGGACTGTTAGAAATGCAGCGCAGGCTGCAAATATACTATATAGCACAAAAAGGTTTTGTTTTTTTTCAAACAATATAACAGCAGTATTTAATGGTTTTAGTGGACTGTCAGAAATGCAGCGCAGGCCGCAAATGTACTATCTAGCACAATAAGGGTGATTTTTTTCAACCAACAATGTAACAGCAGTATTTAACGGTTTTATTGGACTGTCAGAAATGCAGCGCAGGCCACAAATGTACTATCTAGCACAAAAGGGTGATTTTTTTCAACCAACAATGTAACAGTAGTATTTAACGGTTTTATTGGACTGTCAGAAATGCAGACCGCAAAGGTACTTTATGGAAAAAAAATATATGATTTTTTCACACACATTGAAACAGATGGATTTACTGATTTTATTTCACTATCAGATTTGCAGTGCAGACCGCAAAGGTACTTTATGGAAAAAAAAATATTATTTTTTTACCCACAGTGAAAAAGATGGATTTACTGATTATATTTCACTATCAGATTTGAGTGCAGGGCGTAAATGTACTTTTTAGCAATAAAATAATAATAATTTGTTCCCACAGAATCTAACAGATGGATTTACTGAATTAATCACACTCACATATGCAGCACAGGGGTACTTTACAGAAAGAAATGTGAATATGTCACCCCCTGGGTCCCTGTACTCACAGATGGATTACCTATATTATTTTCCCTTCCCCTGGCACATATGCAGTGCAGGTGCACTTAAAAAATGGGTATATGTTGCAAACTGAACTAAAATATAAAATTATTGTCCCTGGCACATATGCAGTGCTGGTGCACTGCCGTTGCAAAAAACAGCCGCCGACGCCCACCTAACTGATAGATAAAGCTTATTTTTCTATGTCACTGGGGTCAGGGAACAAAAATGTTGTATTGCACCCGCAAAAAAAAAATCTCTGTAGATTGCAGAATTAACAACAAGTTCTGATATCAGATTCTTTCCTATTCTCTCCCTCACAGCAGCAGCATCCTATCCCCGCAATAGTAAGAGCTGAGTGATGTGTGGCGCTACATGACTCCAGCTTATATAGAGGATGAGTCACATGCTTCCCTGGCCAATCACAGCCATGCCATTAGTAGGCAAAGCTGTGATGACTTCTAAGGGCACACGAGTTAAACGCTTGTTGATTGGCTGCTCTGCAGCCTTTCAAAAAGAGCCATTAAATAGCTGAACACCAAACTCAAACCCAAACTTTTACTGAAATGTTCGGGTTCAGGGTCAAAAAATCATAAAGTTCGGTACGAACCCAAACTTTACAGTTCGGGTTAGCTCAACCCTAGTGCTAAACATTTTGGAAGGAGATACTGTGACATTCCTCAGCTCAAACTCAATTGATGACTCAACTGAGGAAGATATGCAGAACTATCCTATTGAGTTTCTTAATGAGCTAACTCCAACAGGAATGCTGAGGCATATGCTGAACCTTAAAAAGTGAGCAATAATTATGTTCCTTAGGAATACAAACACCAAAAGAGAATTGTGCAATGAAACCAGCCTCTTTGTTAAAGACTTGAAAATAAACCTCATTATTGCTCAAGTAATAACAGGTTCAGCTGAAGATGACATGGTCTTTATTCCCCATATTGATTTAGCTCCATCCTCTACTTATTTACCATTTACCTTAAGAAGGCGACAATTTCCAGTTACATTGGCCTTTGCCATGACAATTAATAAAGCTCAGGGGCAAACCTTAGATAAAGTTGCCATTTACTTGCCAGAACCAGTTTTCAGCCACAGTCAGTTATATGTTGCATTATCAAGAGTTAGAACTTTTTCAGATGTCATTGTAAAGGTTGTAGATGGTCCTGGACAAGGCAAACTCGGACAGAATATTTACAAGAAATGTTGTCTATAAGGTAATTTTATATAAAAATTTCAAGACATAAAAAAACAACTCTTTTTCTGAATATCTACTTTAGATATTGTATATTGCAGATTGTTACAAAGTTTTACACTTAGGCACTAATAATTAGTAAATAAACTTACTGTATTGTGATATATACTTTTCCATTTTATTTTTATTATTATTTTAATTTTGACTTCTTGACAAAATATTTTTTACGAAAACAAAAATAAAACAATAAATACAGACTGTTCCTACTAATGTTTATGCACTACTGTTCTAGCGCCTGTTATTGTAACGGGCTTAATGTCTAATATATATATAAATATATATATGAAATGAAAAATAGATGAGCAGCACACAAATCCATTCTTTTTTACATATATATATATATATATACACTCACCTAAAGAATTATTAGGAACACCATACTAATACGGTGTTGGACCCCATTTTGCCTTCAGAACTGCCTTAATACGTGGCATTGATTCAACAAGGTGCTGATAGCATTCTTTAGAAATGTTGGCCCATATTGATAGGATAGCATCTTGCAGTTGATGGAAATTTGAGTGATGTACATCCAGGGCACGAAGCTCCCGTTCCACCACATCCCGAAGATGCTCTATTGGGTTGAGATCTGGTGACTGTGGGGGCCATTTTAGTACAGTGAACTCATTGTCATGTTCAAGAAACCAATTTGAAATTATTCGAGCTTTGTGACATGGTGCATTATCCTGCTGGAAGTAGCCATCAGAGGATGGATACATGTTCTCATTCTGTTTACGCCAAATTCGGACTCTACCATTTGAATGTCTCAACAGAAATCGAGACTCATCAGACCAGGCAACATTTTCCAGTCTTCAACAGTCCAATTTTGGTGAGCTCGTGCAAATTGTAGCCTCTTTTTCCTATTTGTAGTGGAGATGAGTGGTACCCGGTGGGGTCTTCTGCTGTTGTAGCCCATCCGCCTCAAGGTTGTGCGTGTTGTGGCTTCACAAATGCTTTGCTGCATACCTCGGTTGTAACGAGTGGTTATTTCAGTCAATGTTGCTCTTCTATCAGCTTGAATCAGTCGGCCCATTCTCCTCTGACCTCTAGCATCCACAAGGCATTTTTGCCCACAGGACTGCCGCATACTGGATGTTTTTCCCTTTTCACACCATTCTTTGTAAACCCTAGAAATGGTTGTGCGTGAAAATCCCAGTAACTGAGCAGATTGTGAAATACTCAGACCGGTCTGTCTGGCACCAACAACCATGCCACGCTCAAAATTTCTTAAATCACCTTTCTTTCCCATTCTGACATTCAGTTTGGAGTTCAGGAGATTGTCTTGACCAGGACCACACCCCTAAATGCATTGACGCAACTGCCATGTGATTGGTTGACTAGATAATTGCATTAATGAGAAATAGAACAGGTGTTCCTAATAATTCTTTAGGTGAGTGTATACAGGGCCGTCTTTTCGAATGGGCACGCTGGGCAGTTGCCCGGGGGCCCCACTTGCCTGGGGGCCCGCCTGCCCAGTGAACCCACCAGCCAACTTCCCAACCGTCATTTAGCAGCGTTGCCGCCAGGGCCGTCTTTACCAAGGGGCAAAAGGGGCAGCTGCCCTGGGCCCAGTTGCTCCTGGGGGGGCCCAAGGCAGCTGCCTCTTGAGCCCTGCTAGCTACTGCCCCGGGTGTCAGGCTGTCGGCTACACAGGCATCATGATCGTACTGTGTTAATGATCTTAATTCTAGGACCTTAATGAGTTTTGATCTAGGACCTTAATGACATCATTACCATGTGACCAGTAACCTAGCAATTACTGGTCACATGGCTATGAAGTCATCACAGGTCCTATCAGGAGTGTTGCAGAAGTTAACTGTGGAGCTTTTCTGTGTAAAGATTACATCAGAAAAAGGTGACATGGGGTTGTTATTTTAATATACTGTAAACTACTGTATAGTGGGGTGCTGTGTACTGTGTGGGGGGCTGTATACTGTGTGGGGGCCTGTATACTGTGTGGTGGGCTGTATATTGTGTGGTGGGCTATATATTGTGTAATGGGCTGTATATTGTGTGGTGGGCTGTATACTGTGTGTGGGGGGGGGGGGTGGCCTGTATACTGTGTGGTGGGCTGTATAGTGTGGGGGGCCTGTATAGTGTGGGGGGCCTGTATAGTGTGGGGGGGGGCTGTATAGTGGGGGGAGTGCTATACTGCTGTACTGTATAGTGTGGGGGGCTGTATACTGTGGGTGCGGTATAGTGTAGAGTGCTGTACTGTATAGTGTGGGGGGCTGTATCGTGTATAGTTTGGGGTGCTGTATACAGTGAGGTGCTGTATAGTGTGGGGGTCTATACTGCTCTACTATATACTGTGGGGTACTGTATAGTGTGGGGTGCTAAACTGCATACTGTGTGGTGCTGTATACTATAGGGTGCTATACTGCATACTGTGTGGTGCTGTATACTATAGGGTGCTATACTGCATACTGTGTGGTGCTGTATACTATAGGGTGCTATACTGCATACTGTGTGGTGCTGTATACTATAGGGTGCTATACTGCATACTTGGGGGTTTACATCCACTTTAATCATACAACTAAAAAAACGAAATAAATATAGATATATATATAAATGTACACACACTCTGGTGCTGGTGGGTAATGCTGGTGTGGGTACTGCTGGTGCTGGTGGGTATTAATGTTGGAGTGGCGTGTGTACTGCCTGGGTACTCTACATTGTGACATCACAAAAAAAAAAAATGTTTGGGTTTACATCCACTTTAAGTTATTAGTGCCCCTCAAGTTTTGACTGTAATATCTTATGTGTCCCCCTTATATAGCAATCTTAGAGTTGCCACTCGTTCGAGGAAGTGTAAAAAAGGTGAGGAAAAATAAAGTTTATTACGTGTTGGTGAAAATAACCTTTAGTGCAGAAATGAAACGTAATGTTTTGAGTGGAGCACAGAAGAGGAAAAAGGCTGCAGAGGAGAAAGAGAAAATGTGCAAACTTCCAAAACTAACATCTTGGCTCAATCCAGGTGCAACGTCAGCCAGTAGTTCTGCTCCTCCAGATGTAGCATCCACATCTACATGCACTCCAATTCCAGCAGAAATACCAATGGTATCATTACCTGATCCTACTGCTGGGGAAAATCCACAAGAGGAAATGCCCAATAAATATCGCCTTATTGATAATTTGCATTTTTATTCTAGTGCGTGATTGTGTAGACAGGGCCCCAGTGCACTGTATTGCCCGGGGGCCTATAATGCTCTTAAGATGGCACTGAGTGTATATATATATATATATATATATATATATATATATGTGTGTTTGTTTGGGAAAAGGTTGTAATGTATACATTTAAATTGCTACTCTTTCTACATGTGGAAAATGTTATCAGTGTAGCATTTTCTGTCTAAGTGTGTACAGAGAGATAGAGGTCAAGCACTGATAGCTGTCTATGGGGTGGTCTTAAGTTAGAAAAAGCAGAGTTATAAATGCATAAATTACAAGTTTTACAAAATCTCTTGCCGTCTGCAAATTGTGTAGCATTTGGAGGTGACAGGTCAACTTTAAGTCATTCTAAATGTATTTACAATATGATCACATATGTTCTTGTGTAAGATAATAATATTACAAGGAATATCGATGACAACTCTGCACTATTTAGTAAGACAGGTGCAAAAACATATTTTTAAGTATTCAATTTATGTCATACAGTTATTCAATTTTTACCAATTTGTCCTTTATCATCTTTTATTTACATCAAGCACTGCTTTTTTTATCATAATTGCTAAAATCTGAGTACGATAATTTAAAATTACTCTATAAATGTTCTTGTTACAACAATTGCTGCTCCTATGTATTTAAAAGTTTTATTTCATATATTTTTTTATTTCCATTTTATGTTTAACTTGTAGATGACCCTTGATTCTCTAGGAAAGTGCATTAGATTCTGAAGCTGTTTAGAACTTTGGCTACTCATGTAAAAAAAAAAAAAAAGTTCACGAGTGTAATACAGTTTAGCAATGATAGAAACTTATTTTTTACTATAACTCCAAATTTCCAAATCTGCACAGGTCAGATGTATTCTAAGGATCTCAGTTTATTGCTCTACCATTCTAGTTGTTATTATCTTTATTTAGCAGTAGATTTTTTTTATTAAACTAAAACTTTTCCTCAAATATATTTTTATATATTTTTTATCCATAAATGGTTGCTAATTTTTCCATAGTCCAGGCTTATCAGAGAAAGTTGCTTTTTACTCCAAAATGTTTCCTGCCCCCACTTTTACTAAACTAATATTTACTCTGAATTCTATGCTGAATCTGAGTTGCAGGATCCAGATGAACTGTCAGCTCAGTGAAGGATTAAGGTACAACTGTCCATAGAAGTCTATGGAGTGGGGAAGGGGCAGGAGAGTGATCCACAATGAGAGCGACACACGCTATAGACACATAGGAAGCCACAACTAATAGTGTTATATCTCAACACAATACTGTTTGGAACATTTCTATAGTGTCATTTATTGTGCTTCTGAGTAAGATAGTTACAGAATCTTCTGTTTTGTGACTATAGTAGCTAGCCTCAACTTACCGGCTCAGAGAGAACTAAGAATTAGAGATAGAGATTAGAGTCTGCAGAAATAGGGTTATTTCTCATGCATGAAATTGCAGCAAATCAGCTGTTCGAAGACGGTGTGGTGCTCAGTGAGCGCCTAAACCTCTTCCTAGGCCAGTGACGTCCCCATACATTGGTCACATGGCCTAAGTGCAGCTCAGTCCGATTCAAGTAAATGGGGCTGAGCTGCAATGCCAAGAACAGTTATTATATGCTTGGGGAGCTGTGAAGAGACTGCAATGCTTAGCGGGCATGCCAGGAGTGGGAACCCCGCCACTCTGATTCGGATGACCTATCCTAAGGATAGACCACAATCTCAAATTCCTGAATAACCCCTTTAAATTATCCATTAACAGGGACCCTCTTTTTGTTTTCAGTTTATATTTTTTGTTTTCTCAAAAGCCTGAAATGGCCATAATTTTACTGCAGTATATGTTAGCATTATCTAACTAGTTGTTAATATTTAATGACTTTATATACTACAAAGTATGATAAAATATGATGATCATATGCCACAGTGGAATTACAATATCTTGATGGCCTACATCCCTCATAACAATAATTCCAAGAATTTAAATAAAAACCTTTAAATTAGATTGCATTGATGTTCACCATGAAGGTTAAAAACCATTTCAGTTGAAACAGATTTCCTTTTTATTACTTGCAAAGCACAAAAAAAGGAGAATAAACAACAAGAATATTGGTAAAAAATTTTGTGAATAGTGATGGCCTTGCGGTTTTCCCCGCCGGTCAGTTCACGGTGAACTTTGCGCGTTTGCGATCCGACGGACATGAGAACACATGGCGATGTCCGGCCATGCCATATTTTTTTGCATTGCGCCGAATTGTGACCCATGACGCATCCATCAGGTGGGACAGGACAGTCAATTGAGACGTTTCAGCACATGGACACACGCCCAACCCTATAAAAGAACCCAATCTGGGAGCCATTTTACATTATGTGTTTTGCCAGTGTAGGGAGAGGTTGCATTTTGGAGCAGGAACAGGCTGTTAGGAATTTAGGGACACCAAACGCTATCAAATAGGGCCACAAAAGTCATTTAAGGACTGGTAACATTGTGATATCGATAGGTGTGATACACAGAGGGGTGTAATATGCTTATAATATACTTTCTAACATAGAAAGTATATTATAGTGCATTTGTATGCTTCCAGAAAATACTGATTGAGGCCTGCCATATATCAGCTTCCACAAAATAGTGATAGAGGTTTTCCATATACCTGCGTCCACAAAATACAGATTGCAGGTTTTGATATACCTGCTTCAACTAACAAGTGATTGAGGCCTGCCATATATCAGCTTCCGCAAAATAGTGATAGAGGTTTTCCATATTCCTGCGTCCATAAAATAAAGATTGCGAGTTTTGATATACCTGCTTCAACTAACAACTGTTTGAGGCCTGCCATATATCAGCTTCCAAAAATTGTGCTAGAGGTTTTCCATATACCTGCGTCCACACATTTATTGCTTGAGAGTAATACACGAGCTTCAACTAATGACTGATTGAAGCCTGCCATATATTAGCTTCCACAAAATTGTGATAGAGGTTTTCTATATACTTGCGTCCGCAAAATTACTACTTGAGGGTGATATACCAGCTTGAACTAACAACTGATTAAGGCCTTCCATATATCAGCTTCCACAAAATAGTGATAGAGGTTTTCCATATATCTGCGTCCACAAATTTACTGTATGAGGGTGATATACCAGTGTTAACTAATGACTGATTGAGGCCTGTCATGTATCAGCTTCCTCAAAAGTGTGCTAGAGGTTTTCCATATACCTGCGTCCAAAAAAATACAGATTGCAAGTTTTGATATACCTTCTTCAATAGGGTTGAGCGAACCCGAACTGTAAAGTTTGGGTTTGTACCGAACTTTAGGATTTTTGGACCCCGGACCCGAACATTTTCGTAAAAGTTCGGGTTCGGGTTCGGTGTTCAATGCTTTCTTGGCGCATTTTGAAAGGCTGCACAGCAGCCAATCAACAAGCGTCATACTACTTGTCCCAAGAGGCCATCACAGCCATGCCTACTAATTGCATGGCTGTGATTGGCCAGAGCAGCATGTGACCCAGGCTCTATATAAGCTTGGGTCACGTAGCGCTGCACGTCACTCTGCTGTTACAAGTGTAGGGAGAGGATGCTGCTGGACTTGTGATTTCAGGGAGAGCATAGGAGAGAATCTAACTCAGCAATCTACAGACAAATAGTTGTGTGGGTGCAGGGCACTATCGTTTTACCCTGCCCTGAGCTCATTGACCAAAAATACAAACTTTTAGAATTCTGTTAGTTAGGTGGGTGGCAGCGGCCATTTTATGCACCAGCACTGCATCTGAGTTTTTGGGACATTGCAAATCACAATTTTTTGGGGGCAAACTACAAATGACTTTTTGGGCAATCTACAACTTCTGTTTAAGTCAGTGTGCAATTTAAGCTAGAAATACACCCATCATTTTCTGGGGTTTGAAAAACACACATTTTTATCCAAAAAACAGTATTTGCCAGATCTGCAAGTGTTAAATTCAAGTTAAATATATACATCATTCATATTCTGTTAGCAAAAAAAGACTTTTTGGGCAATCTACAACATCTGCATTAGTCAGTGTGCAATTTAAGCTAGAAATACATCCATCATTTTCTGGGGTTTGAAAAACACACTTAATTGACAAAAAACACTATTTTCAGGCCTTTCAGCATCAGCACGTGTGAAATTACAAGCTTATATACTGCTGTCAAATTCAGTTGTTAAACAAACAGTCGTTTGGGCTCCAAAAAGTTTGTTGGCAGCCTTTGATGCAGATGTCATTGTGAGATACACCCTTAATACATTTGGGTTACATTCAGAGATTTTAAATACTGCCATTTGGTGCACCAATATTGAATTCAGGCCTACAGAGGTTCAGGCCCTGTGAGATACCACCTCTACATACAGGAGTTTGAAATAGGCATTTGAAATACAGCCATTTGAAATACCGCCTTTTTGTGCAAAGATATATTTACTTCAGGCCTACACTGATTCAGGGCGTTTGTGATCCCCACTATACATACAGGGGTTTGAATTAGGCATTTGAAATACCGCCATTTTGTGTAAAGATATATTTACTTCAGGCCTACAGAGGTTCAGGCCCTCTGAGATACTACCTCTACATACAGGGGTTTGAATTAGACATTTGAAATATAGCCATTTTAAATACCTCCATTTTGTGCAAAGATATATTTCCTTCAGGCCTACAGAGGTTCAGGCCCTCTGAGATACTACCTCTACATACAGGGGTTTGAATTAGCCATTTGAAATACATCCTTTTTGTGCAAAGATATATTTACATCAGGCCTACACTGGTTCAGACTGTGTGAGATACGCCCCTACATATAGAGGTTTGAATCAGGCATTTGAAATACAGCCATTTTAAATACCGCCATTTTGTGCAAAGATATATTTACTTCAGGCCTACAGAGGTTCAGGCCCTCTGAGATACTACCTCTACATACAGGGGTTTGAATAAGGCATTTGAAATACAGCCATTTTAAATACAGCCTTTTTGTGCAAAGATATTTTTACTTCAGGCCTACACAGGTTCAGACCGTGTGGGATACCCCCCTAAATACAGGGGTTTGAATCAGGCATTTGAAATACAGCCATTTTGTGCAAAGATATTTTTACTTCAGACTTACAGAGGTTCAGGCCCTCTGAGATACTCCCTCTACATACAGGGGTTTGAATCAGGCATTTGAAATATAGCCATTTGAAATACAGCCTTTTTGTGCAAAGATATATTTACTTCAGGCTTACACTGATTCAGGGCGCGTGTGATCCCCCCTATACATACAGGGTTTTTAATCAGGCATTTGAAATACAGCCATTTGAAATACAGCCATTTGGTGCAAATAAATCTTTAATTGGGTCCTAGTCTGGTTCAGGCCATGTGAGATACACCCATTACATACTGTCGTTCTTTTTTACTATTAATTAAACACCCATTTAGGGCAAGATCCTAAATTAAAAAAATATGAGGAGAGCATCAAATAACGGACGTGGCCCAGGTCGTGGTGCTGCTGGTGGAGCTCCTGTTGCAGGGAGAGGTAGTGGTCGATCTGTGCCAGCTACACGCACAAGTGAAACCCCTTCCTCAGGTGCGAGTAGGCGACAAAACCTGCAGCGGTATTTGGTCGGGCCTAATGCTGCTCTACGAATGGTGAGGCCTGAACAAGTACAGGCGATAGTAGATTGGGTTGCTGACAGTGGATCCAGTTCCTTCACATTGTCTCCCACCCAGTCTCATGCTGATAGACCACAGTTGGCACCTGCAGCCGATGCCCATCAGTCTTTCACCTCACCCCCTTGCAAATCAGCCAAGCAGTCTGAGCCCCAAGTCATGCAGCAGTCTCTTCTGCTTTTTGATGACTCTGTTAGCAGGGTTTCCCAGGGCCATCCACCTAGCCCTGCCCCAGAAGTGGAAGAGATTGAGTGCACCGATGCCCAACCACTTATTTTTCAAGATGAGTACATGGGAGGACCATCGCAGCACGTCTCGGATGATGACGAAACACAGGTGCCAACTGCTGGGGCTTTCGAAAGCGTGCGGACGATGAGGTCCTCGGCCCCACTTGGAATCAAGGTCATGCGAGTGACCGATGTAGTTCGGAGGAAGAGGTGGTGGTCGCACAGAGCCACCAGCACAGCAGAAGAGGGAGCAGGGTGCAAAAGTGGAGTGGGCGTCCTGTAGACAGTACCCCTCCTACTGCCCACCACAGCAAGGGACCGAGCACACCAAAGCCAGCTCCAAGGAGTTCCCTGGCATGGCAGTTCTTTAGACAATGTGCTGACGACAAGACATGAGTGGTTTGCACGCTGTGCAACTGGAGCCTGAATCGAGGCATAAACGTTCTCAACCTGAGCACAACCTGCATGACCAGGCATTTAAGTGCAAAGCACGAGCTGCAGTGGAGTAGACACCTCAAACACCAAGAAAGGTCTCTGGCTCCTCCTGCTTCCTCTTCTGCTGCAGTCGTGGCCTCTTCATCCACCTCTGGAGTGACAGTGCCACCTGGCACCCCACAAACAGAGGATCTGCCAGCAACACCAACACCTGGGTCACCAAGCATCTCCACAATGTCCAACGGAAGCGTTCAGCTCTCCATATCCCAAACGCTTTAGAGGAAGAGGAAGTACCCCCCTACCCACCCGCGATCCCTAGCCCTGAATGCCAGCATTTCTAAATTACTTGCCTTTGAAATGCTGTCATTCCGTCTGGTGGAGACGAATAGTTTTAAAGATGACGGTGGCTGTCCCACAGTACGTCGTGCCCAGCCGCCACTACTTTTCAAGGCGAGCCATCCCTTCCCTTCACAACCAAGTAGGGGACAAAATCAGGTGTGCACTGCGCAACACCATCTGTGGCAAGGTGCACCTGACTACGGATACGTGGACCAGTAATCACGGTCAGGGCCATTATATCTCCATAACAGCACACTGGGTAAATCCAGTGGCGGCTGGGCCTGAGGCGGATAGCAGTTTGACGCATGTCCTTCCACCACCGAGGATTGCAGGGCGCTTCATTTTGCCTCCTGTTGCTTCCTCCTCCTACTCTGCTTCTTCATCCTCTACCAGCTCCTTATCCGGTCAGCGTAACACCTTCACCACCAACTTTAGCACAGCCAGGGGTAAACGACAGCAGGCAGTTTTAAAACTTATCTGTTTGGGGGACAAACCCCACACTGCGCAGGAGCTGTGGACGGGCCTTGAAAAACAGATCGATGAGTGTTTTGTGCCAGTCAGCCTCAAGCCCAACCTGGTGGTGTGCGATAATGGGCGAAATCTCGTAGCAGCTCTGGGACTAGCCGGTTTGACGCACATCCCTTGCCTGGCGCATGTGCTGAATTTGGTGGTGCAGAGATTCCTTAAAAATTACCCCGACATGTCAGAACTGCTGCATAAAGTGCGAGCCGTCTGTGCGCGCTTTCGGCGTTCTCACCCTGCTGCTGCTCGCCTTTCAGCGCTGCAGCGTAACTTCGGCCTTCCCGCTCACGAGCTGATATGCGACGTGCCCACAAGATGGAACTCCACCTTGCACATGCTGGACAGACTGTGTGAGCAACAGCAGGCGATAGTGGAGTTTCAGCTGCAGCACGCACTGGTGAGTCGCTCGGCGGAACAGCACCACTTCACCACCAATGACTGGGCCTCCATGCGAGACCTGTGCTCCTTGTTGCACTGTTTCGAGTTCTCCACCAACATGGCCAGTGCCGATAACGCCGTTCTCAGCGTTACTATCCCACTTCTATGCCTCCTTGAAAAAACGCTCATGGCGATGATGGAAGATGATGTGGCACAGGAGGAGGAGGAGGAAGAGGGGTCATTTTGTAGGGTTTCCAGCCAGTCATTCCCAAGTGGCTCCGAGGGTGGGTTACTGCACCCACAAACCCAAGGTACACAATTGTCCAGCCAGGGCACAGTTCTGGAGGATGAGGAGGTGGAGGATGAGGAGATGGAGGAGGAGGAACCATGTTCACAGCAGGGTGGCACCCAGACCAGCTCATGGCCATCACTGGTGCGTGGATGGGGGGATACAGAAGACACAGACGATACACCTCCCACAGAGGACAGCTTTTCGTTGCCTCTGGGCAGCCTGGCACACATGAGCGATTACATGCTGCAGTGTCTCCGCAACGACCGCAGAGTTGACCAAATTCTACCTTGTGCTGATTACTGGGTGGCCACGCTGCTGGATCCCCGTTACAAGGACAACGTACTGTCCTTAATTCCGTCACTGGAGCGTGATCGTGAGATGCGCGAGTACAAGCACACGCTGGTAGACGCGCTGCTGGTGGCATTCCCACCTGACAGCGGGGGCACAGTGGAAGCACAAGGCGAAGGCAGAGGACGAGGAAGAGGTTGCCAACGCACCTGGGGCACCGTCAGCACCTCAGAAGGCAGGGTTAGCATGGCCAACATGTGGAAAGCTTTGTCAGCACGCCACAACAACCAGCACCACCAGCTGATATGGAACATCTTAGCAGGAGGCAGCATTTCACCAACATGGTGGAGCAGTATGTGTGCACACGTCTACACGTACTGAATGACAGGTCTGCCCCCTTCAACTTCTGGGTCTCCAAATTGGGCACATGGCCTGAGCTTGCCCTTTACGCCTTGGAGGTGCTGGCCTGGCCTGCAGCCAGTGTATTATCTAAACGTGTGTTTAGAACGGCAGGGGGTGTCATCACAGACAAGCGCAGCCGCCTGTCCACAGTCAACGTGTACAAGCTCATGTTCATTAAAATGAACCAGGATTGGATCCCACAAGACTTGTCTGTACCTTGTGCAGAATAGACATTTATACCACCATCAAACATACATTCTTGTACTCAAGTCAAGTGCAATGATTCTTTGTTTTCTTTTTTTAATTTGTCACAATATTTTGGAGGCTACCTACCCCAATAAAAAATAAAAATAAAGCATTGTTGGCTACCTCCTCCTCCTCCATTGCTGCCTCCACCTACAACACCACATTCACCGCCTCCGACTCCATATCCACCTCCTTCTCTAAATTGCAGGTTAATAATTAGTAATTTTTAGTTATTTTATTTTATTTTAAGTTATTTGCCTATCCACATTTGTTTGCAGAGCAGTTGCCATGCTCTTAAGCACATTATACTGCCTTTTACATCCCTCTAGCCTTTTCAAGGACTATTTTATAGCTATTTTAATGCAAAAAAAGTGCCAATTTTAGTGCCCTAAATTGAAAAATTCTTATTTTCAATTGTCGGATGACATTTTACAATTTTTGGCGTATACAAACCCCTGCTGTGCCTGGATGACAGGGGCCTAAATCTCTCAAAATCCTCTTTTCTATTGCTGGGTGACATGAACCCCCTTTTGCCGTGAATGAACCCCTGCTGTGCCTGGTTGACAGGGTCCTAAATCTCCCAAAATCCTCTGTTCTATTGCTGGGTGACATGAACCCCCTTTTGCCGTGAATGAACCCCTGCTGTGCCTGGGTGACAGGGGCCTAAATCTCTCAAAATCTTCTGTTCTATTGCTGGGTGACATGAACCCCCTTTTGCCGTGAATGAGCCCCTGCTCTGCATGGCTGACAGGAAAATAAATTTAGTGAAAACATTTGTTACTGATCGGAAGATGCTCGACTACAAGCGCACGCTGATGATAGCATTCCCATCTGACAGCGGGGGCACAGCGGAAGCACAATGCGAAGGAAGAGGAGGAGGAAGAGGTCTCCAACGCAGCTGGGGCACCACCAGCACCTGAGAAGGCAGGGTTAGCGTGGCCAAAATATGGAAAAGCTTTGTCACATTTGGAGGTGCTGACCTGCCCTAAAGCCAGTGTATAGTGTGAACGTAGCACGGCAGAGAGCATTATGACAGGCCGCAGCCAATGTGTACAAGCTTAGGCTACTTTCACACTTGCGTTCGGGGTTCCGCTTGCGAGTTCTGTTTGAAGGCTCTCACAAGCGGCCCCGAAAGGATCCGTACAGCCCCAATGCATTCTAAGTGGATGCAGATCCGCTCAGAATGCATCAGTATGGCACCGTTTGGCCTCCGTTCCGCTCAGCAGGCGGGCACCCAAACGCGGCTTGCAGCGTTCGGGTGTCCGCCTGGCCGTGCGGAGCCAAACGGATCCGTCCTGACTTACAATGCAAGTCAATGGGGACGGATCCGTTTGACGTTGACACAATATGGGGCAATTGCAAACGGATCCGTCCCCCATTCACTTTCAATGTAAAGTCAGGAGCCCTATTAATATACCATCGGATTGGAGTTTTCTCCAATCCAATGGTATATTTTAACTTGAAGCGTCCCCATCACCATGGGAACGCCTCTATTTTAGAATATACCATCGGATTTGAGTTAGATCGTGAAACTCAGATCCGACAGTATATTCTAACACAGAGGCATTCCCATAGTGATGGGGACGCTTCAAGTTAGAATATACTGAGAACTGTGTAATAACTGCCCCCTGCTGCCTGGCAGCACCTGATCTCTTACAGGGGGCTATGATCCACACAATTAACCCCTCAGGTGCCGCACCTGAGGGGTTAATTGTGCGTATCATAGCCCCCTGTAAGAGATCAGGTGCTGCCAGGCAGCAGGGGCCAGACCCCCCTCCCTCCCCAGTTTTAAATTCATTTGTGGTCAGTGCGGCCCCCCCCCTCCCTCTCCAGTATTATATTCATTGGTGGCCAGTGCGGCCAGCCTCCCTCCCTCTTCAGTATTATATTCATTGGTGGCCAGTGCAGCCCCCCCTCCCTCCCCAGTATTATATTCATTAGTGGCCAGTGCGGCCCACCTTCCTTTCTCCCCAGTATTATATTCATTGGTGGCCAGTGCAGCCTCCCCTCTACCCCCCATCATTGGTGGCAGCGGAGAGTTCCGATCGGAGTCCTAGTTTTTTCGCTGGGGCTCTAATCGGTTACCATGGCAGCCAAGGCGCTACTGCTGTCCTGGCTGCCATGGTTACTTAGAAATTTTAGAAGCATTATACTTACCTGCAATGTATGTGACCGACCGGCGTTCCTCCTACTAGTAAGTGAAAGGTCTGTGCGGCACATTGCTTATAGCACAGACCTTTCACTTACCAGTAGGAAGAGCGCCTGGCCGGTCACAGACATCGCAGGTAAGTATAATGCTTCTAAAATTGCTAAGTAACCATGGCAGACAGGACTGCAGTAGCGTCTTGGCTGCCATGGTAACCGATCGGAGCCCCAGCGATTAAACTGGGACTCCGATCGGAACTCTCAGCTGCCACCAATGATGGGGGGGTGATTTTAATTAGGGGGGGGAGGGGAGGCTGCACTGGCCACCAATGAATATAATACTGGGGAGGGAGGGAGGCCGCACTGGCCACCAATGAATATAATACTGGGGAGGGAGGGGGGCTGCACTGGCCATCAATGAATATAATACTGGGGAGGGAGGGCCGCACTGGCCACCAATGAATATAATACTGGGGAGGGAGGGAGGGCCGCACTGGCCACCAATGAATATAATACTGGAAAGGGCGGGGGGTCTGGCCCCTGCTGCCTGGCAGCACCTGATCTCTTACAGGGGGCTATTAAACGCACAATTAACCCCTCAGAACCCCTCAGGTGCCGCACCTGAGGGGTTAATTGTGCGGATCACAGCCCCCTGTAAGAGATCGGGGGCAGTCATGTACACAGTTCTTTTAGTATATTCTAACCTGAAGCGTCCCCATCACTATGGGAACGCCTCTGTGTTAGAAATTACTGTCGGATCTGAATTTTCACAAAGTGAAAAATCTGATCTGAAAAAAAAGTTATGCAGACGGATCCGTTCTTAACGGATGCAAGCGTTTGCATTATAGGAGCGGATCCATTTGTGCAGACACCAGACGGATCCGCTTCGAACGCAAGTGTGAATGTAGCCTTACGTTTATTAAAATGAACCAGGCATGGATCCCACAGGACTTGTCCGTACCTTGTGCAGAATAGACATTTATACCAGCCTCAACCATCCATTCTTGTACTTAAGTGCACTTATTCTTTGTTTTATTTTGTTATATTTCCCAATATTTTGGGGGATACCCCAATTAAAAATTAAAAAAATAACACAAATCAGTGTTGGCTACCTATTCCTCCTTCACAGCCGCTTCCACCTACACCGCCACGTCAACCTACACCACCACATCCACCGCCTTCTCAACCTCCTACTCCTAGATCCAGATTGTTATTTTAAATTTTTCTGTATTTTATGTTATTTTAAGTAATTCCCCTATCCACATTTGTTTGCAGAACAGTTGTCATGCTCTTAAGCACATTTTGATACCTTTTGCAGCCCTCTAGCTCTTTCCAGGACTATTTTAGAGCCATTTTAGTGCCCAAAAGTTCGGGTCCCCATTGACTTCAATGGGGTTCGGGGTCAAGTTCGGGTCCCAAACCCGAACTTTTTTTTTCAAGTTCGGCCGAACTCGTCGAACTCGAACATCCAGGTGTCCGCTCAACTCTATTCTTCAACAAACAACTGATTGAGGCTTGCCATATATCAGCTTCCACAAAATAGTTTTAGAGGTTTGCCATATACATGCGTCCACAAAATTACTGCTTGAGGGTGATATACCAGCTTCAACTAACAACTGATTGAGGCCTGCCATATATCAGCTTCCACAAAATAGTGATTGAGGTTTTCCATATTTCTGCGTCTACAAAATTACTGCTTGAGGGTGATATACAAGATTCATCTAACAACTGATTGACCCAGCGGTCTGACGACAGTACCCAGATCAGCCCAAGGAGGTTGATCCCCGCTGTTGCTGCCTACTCCGAGATCTCTAATGTCAGTGGTGTTGAAGGTGAAGATGATGACTTGTCTATGGACCTCACGTGATTGCCCACAAGAGAGGAAGAGGAGGTGAGTTCAGAGGGAGAGACGGAGCAGCAGATAGGGAGATGAAGGAGGAGAAGCAGGCAGAACTCGCAGTGCACAGGAGGCATAAATCAGACTGCAAGTGTGTCTGGAGCGAGCCATCCACAATGCACGGTCACTTCATGCACTCCTAGGATGCCGGCACATGGCTCTGCAGTGTATTATTTTTTTTAACGTATCAGCTGCTGACAATAGTGTTGCCATCTGCAGCCTGTGCTGTCAACGCATAAGTCGCTTTAAGCCCAACACTCACCTAGGGACGACCACCTTAAGAAGGCACCTGGCCTCCTATCATCAAGCCCAGTGGGAGCAACGCCGTCAGAACCCACAAAGTCACACTCCCGGCGCTCCACGTCCTGCCTCTTCTCCTTCTCCTCTCTCCTCTCATTTGTCCTTCATTCCACCTTCCACCGTACCATTGCCTGGCACAAGGCAGGATTCCGTGGCCCAAATGTTGGAGCTTAAAAAATGATTACGCCGGATAATTCTCTTGCCCAACGGCTGACCGCTTACTTGTCGAAACTGCTAGCCCGCCAACTACTGCCATATAAATTGAAGGACTCGGGGGGCTTTAGAAAATTTGTTGCTATTGGCACACCACAATGGAAGGTCCCCGGAAGGAAATATTTCTCCCGGAAGGGCATCCCTGAACTATATGGCCACGTTCAGCGGCAAGTTAATATATCGCTGGCACACAATGTCGGTGCCAAGATACATATGACCACAAACACGTGGTTTAGCAAACTTTTACTGCCCTTTGGGTGAACCTTCTGACAGCCACACCCATGTGGATTTAACGATTACCTGTATGAACTCTGTAGCAGGACAGGTTCTGTGGAGCTTTGTTTCTTTTCACCACACCAGTGGCTGCTCAAGTGTGATGCATGCAGACTTCTGCAGCCATTTGATGAGATCGCCAAACTGGTCTGCCGCAGCCAGGGCGCCATCAGTGAATTCGTACCTTATGACTTCTTTCAGTAGCGTGCATTGCATCATGTCATTAATCAAACCGTCAAGGAGCAGGAGCTGAAAAATTAGGAAGTCGCGATGCTGAATGAATTCCCAGGGGGGGCTACTCCATCTGAGACAAGTCAGCAGGAGACTGAAGAGGAGTAGAAGAGTCAGAGGAGGATAATGGCTGGAGGGAGGAAGAGGAGCAAGAAGAGCAGGCTTTAAACTTTTCGGGGATCTCTGGTGTTGTCTGTGGCTGGGGGGAGGAGACCAAGGACAACATTCTCCTGGGCAATGAGCAGGAGCCAGGGCGCTCCACCGCTTCCAATTTAGTTCAAATGGGGGCCTTCATGCTCCAGTGTTTGAACAGGGACCCCCGTATAAAAAGCATAAAGGGCAAGGACCTGTACTGGGTGGCAACGTACTTAGACCCCCGATACAAACACAAAATGGCGGACATGTTACCAGCATCACAAAGGGCTGTCAGAATGCAGCATTTCCAGGCCTTACTGCGAAAAATGCTGCATTCTGCTGTTGCGGGCAATGGCAGAGGAGTTTCCACCCACAGCGAAACAGGTGCAGGTACCAATCCTACCGTGCCTGCAAGAAGAGGGCTGTTTGAAGATGTGATGGTCACTTCAGATATGAGATCATTCTTGCAGCCAACCCATCGACTGCCGCCCTCTGGATCCAGCCTCAGGGAACGCCTAGACCGACAGGTGTCCGAGTACATCGGGTTAATGGCCGATGTGGACGCTCTGAAAAGCAAGGAACCCCTTGACTGCTGGGTGTGCAGGCTTCACCTGTGGCCAGAGCTGGCACAATTTGCCATGGAACTCTTGGCTTTCCCCTAGTTGAGTGTCCTGTCCAAAAGGACGTTCAGCGCAGTGTGGACAGTGTGGACTACCTCACATTTTTTAATATGAATGAGGAATGGATCTCGGAGGAATTCAACAACTTTGATGACCATGTGTAATTGAATTTCCTCATGCCAGCCCATACATATTCGCCACCACACAGAACAAAGAATGGTCCTTACCTTATCTATATACAGCGGCATAAAAGGCCTTTTATGTCAGGTGAATGCCTAATTTTGGGGGCCTGTACTGACTGACAGATATATTTTTATCCTGTGACTGCCTATTGTACCTCCAGCCATAGAATCCAAAGTTCTGTGCTGTCAGGTGAATGCCTATTGCCTAATTTTTGGGGCCTGTACTGACCGACAGATATATATTTATCCTGTGACTGCCTATTGTACCTCCAGCCACAGAATCCAAAGTTCTTTGCTGTCAGGTGAATGCCTATTGCCTAATTTTTGGGGCTTGTACTGTCCGACAGTTACATATTTTATCTCTAGCCCAATAATCACACCCTTGTCTAACTCCTCTGCCTCTCATTATGGTAGCATATGAACTGCATTCACCATAAGGACCTTCTAATGTCATAGGGTCATGTGACCCTCACCCCGTACTTTTTCCCGTTTTACCCTGAATTGTGCACTCTTACCACTCCCTGTGCAGTGCCCCTAGTCATTCCCTGTACTGTGCCCTCTTATACCCTTTTATCCGGTCAAGGTATGGTGGTGTTATCCGGTCAGTGTACAGAAGTGTTATTGGGTCAATGTATGGCGGTGGTATCCAATAACTGGATGGCCATAACTGTATCCCTTTCCCTGCCCAGGTCATCTTTTTTTAGACCTGGCATGAGCGGGAAAAATATGCAGATTGCGGTGCTAAGGACTTTTGCTCCACAATCTGTGTCAGAAATACGCCTAACATAGACATATTTCTATATAATAAATGACCACCTAATTGTATTATTATTCGGGGTATGGCTAATATCTTTATATTATATAGATTATAGTGTATTATACTGTGCCCTGTATTTCCCAGTAGAAAATGATCCTTGGGAAACACAATCCTCATCTCTGACCACCAGGACTAGGTAGCGCTCTGTCAGTACATGGCAGCCTCCCCTCCGCTGTGTACTGGTGCTTATTCTGAAACTAGTGCTGGGTTTACATCTTATTTTTGCGATCCATTTAATGCATACCAAAAATATATGCGTTAACAGATGCCTCAGACTGATGCCGTACAGTGGCGTCCGTTCACCATACAGTTCCATGGTATAATTTTTTTAATTTTTTTTATGGACTCTGCAGGATACAAAAACGTGGAGTGCTGCATATTTGTATACATCAAACGATAGGAAATAAGATGTTTCTAGGCTCCAGCAGGGTACATTTTTGAGAGTTTCCCTTTAAGACGCATAAAAATGGCCTCTGATTAAAATACATATTTTTTTGTGGAATCCCCTACTGGTATATCACTGTCCATGTTGTGGGACTATTTGTGTTTGCTGGCTGCAAATATGACCTGAAGGTTTTTCAGGTTCGCCTGCATTAAAGTGAATGGGGCCCGCCGCAAACGCGCGGTTCGCGAACATTTTATTACGACCGCACATTCGTGCTCGCGAATCGCCCCGGCCGATGTTCATCCATCACTAATTTTGAAATGGGCAGATTAGCAAATAAAATAAGACGTGAGTAGCTCTTCTTTACAAACACTATTAATTAGGAGTCATAAAAGTATGCACATTATAGCTGCAGCAATACAGATCCTAGAAATTGCCTTTGGATTTAATGTATTTTCTCAATAAAGCTGAGCAATTAGCCAAATGTTCACTAAAGTAAGTCATTGTGACAATAAGGACCGCGCTAATGTCCCCTTTTTCAACAAAAGCAACAAGCTGAACATATACTGTACCAACCAAATGGATACAATAAAAATATTTTTTTATAAAGACAAGCATAAATAGCATCATCTACCAAAAACTCTACATGAACATATGCTTGTTATATTAAGTAGGCAGATGGAGTCATAGCACTATGACAAAGCAACATTAACCCCTTCAGGACCCTGCCATTTTACACCTTAAGGACCAGGGCATTTTTTGCAAATCTGACATGTGTCACTTTATGTGGTGATAACTAGAGTTGAGCGAACACCTGGATGTTCGGGTTCGAGAAGTTCGGCCGAACTTCACGGAAATGTTCGGGTTCGGGATCCGAACCCGAACCGAACTTCGTCCCGAACCCGAACCCCATTGAAGTCAATGGGGACCCAAACTTTTGGGCACTAAAAAGGCTGAAAAACAGCCCAGGAAAGAGCTAGAGGGCTGCAAAAGGCAGCAACATGTAGGTAAATCCCCTGCAAACAAATGTGGATAGGGAAATGAATTAAAATAAAAATAAAAAAAATAAAAATGACCCAATATCAATTGGACAGAGGTCCCATAGCAGAGAATCTGGCTTCACGTCAGCAGAGAATCAGTCTCTTCATGCCATAGCAAAGAATCTGGCTTCATGTCAGCACAGAATCAGTCTCTTCATGCCATAGCAGAGAATCTGGCTTCATGTCAGCACAGAATCAGTCTTCATGTCATAGCAGTGAATCAGGCTTCACGTCACCCACCACTGGAACAGGCCACTGTCACACATTTAGGCCCCGGCACCCAGACAGAGGAGAGCGCTCCCGTAACAGAGAATCTGGCCTTATGTCAGCACAGAATCTGTCTTCATGTCATAGCAGAGAATCAGGCTTCACGTCACCCACCACTGGAACAGGCCACTGTCACACATTTAGGCCCCGACACCCAGACAGAGGAGAGAGGTCCTGTAACAGAGAATCTGGCCTTATGTCAGCACAGAATCTGTCTTCATGTCATAGCAGAGAATCAGGCATCACGTCACCCACCACTGGAACAGGCCACTGTCACACATTTAGGCCCAGGCACCCAGGCAGAGGAGAGAGGTCCCATAACAGAGAATCTGGCCTTATGTCAGCACAGAATCTGTCTTCATGTCATAGCAGAGAATCAGGCTTCACGTCACCCACCACTGAAACAGGCCACTGTCACACATTTAGGCCCCGGCACCCAGACAGAGGAGAGCGGTCCCGTAACAGAGAATCTGGCCTTATGTCAGCGCAGAATCTCTCTTCATGTCATAGCAGAGAATCAGGCTTCACGTCACCCACCACTGGAACAGGCCACTGTTACACATTTAGGCCCCGGCACCCAGACAGAGGAGAGAGGTCCTGTAACAGAGAATCTGGCCTTATGTCAGCGCAGAATCTGTCTTCATGTCATAGCAGAGAATCAGGCTTCATGTCACCCACCACTGGAACAGGCCACTGTCACACATTTAGGCCCGGGCACCCAGACAGAGGAGAGAGGTCCTGTAACAGAGAATCTGGCCTTATGTCAGCGCAGAATCCGTCTTCATGTCATAGCAGAGAATCAGGCTTCACGTCACCCACCACTGGAACAGGCCACTGTCACATATTTAGGCCCAGGCACCCAGGCAGAGGAGAGAGGTCGCGTAACAGAGAATCTGGCTTCATGTCAGCACAGAATAAGTCTTCATGTCATAGCAGAGAATCAGGCTTCACGTCACCCACCACTGGAACAGGCCACTGTCACATATTTAGGCCCAGGCACCCAGGCAGAGGAAAGAGGTCGCGTAACAGAGAATCTGGCTTCATGTCAGCACAGAATAAGTCTTCATGTCATAGCAGAGAATCAGGCTTCACGTCACCCACCACTGGAACAGGCCACTGTCACACATTTAGGCCCCGGCACCCAGACAGAGGAGAGGTTCAATCAACTTTGGGTTGCCCCGCAATATAATGGTAAAATGAAATTAAAAATAGTATTGAATGAGGAAGTGCCCTGGAGTAGAATAATATATTGTTAAGGGGAGGTAGTTAATATCTAATCTGCACAAGGGATGAACAGGTCCTGTGGGATCCATGCCTGGTTCATTTTTATGAACGTCAGCTTGTCCACATTGGCTGTAGACAGGCGGCTGCGTTTGTCTGTAATGACGCCCCCTGCCGTGCTGAATACACGTTCAGACAAAACGCTGGCCGCCGGGCAGGCCAGCACCTCCAAGGCATAAAAGGCTAGCTCTGGCCACGTGGACAATTTGGAGACCCAGAAGTTGAATGGGGCCGAACCATCAGTCAGTACGTGGAGGGGTGTGCACAGGTACTGTTCCACCATGTTAGTGAAATGTTGCCTCCTGCTAACACGTTCCGTATCAGGTGGTGGTGCACTTAGCTGTGGCGTGTTGACAAAACTTTTCCACATCTCTGCCATGCTAACCCTGCCCTCAGAGGAGCTGGGCGTGACACAGCTGCGTTGGCGACCTCTTGCTCCTCCTCTGCCTTCGCCTTGGGCTTCCACTGGTTCCCCTGTGACATTTGGGAATGCTCTCAGTAGCGCGTCTACCAACGTGCGCTTGTACTCGCGCATCTTCCTATCACGCTCCAGTGTAGGAAGTAAGGTGGGCACATTGTCTTTGTACTGGGGATCCAGCAGGGTGGCAACCCAGTAGTCCGCATACGTTAAAATGTGGGCAACTCTGCTGTCGTTGCGCAGGCACTGCAGCATTTAGTCGCTCATGTGTGCCAGCCTGCCCAGATGTAAGGACAAGCTGTCCTCTGTGGGAGGCGTATCGTCATCGTCCTGTGTTTCCCCCCAGCCACGCACCAGTGATGGGCCTGAGCTGCTTTGGGTGCCACCCCGCTGTGAACATGCTTCATCCTCATCCTCCTCCACCTCCTCCTCATCCTCGTCCTCCTCGTCCTCCAGTAGTGGGCCCTGTCTGGCCACATTTGTACCTGGCCCCTGGTGTTGCAAAAAACCTCCCTCTGAGTCACTTCGAAGAGACTGGCCTGAAAGTGCTAAAAATGACCCCTCTTGGGGGGGGCGGAGCTAGCGCCAAACGGAGATGGCCGCATAGTTCACAGCTCTGCAAGGAGGTTCGCTAATAACACCAGCTATCACTAGCACAATTGGACGAAAATGGTGAAAATCGGTAACCCGAAACAGGGTGATCATTCTGCCATCCCTAAGAGCCAGGTTCCGCCAGGGGACATGGAGAAATTCCTAAAGAAAGCGGCTGCAACGGTCGCGGCAAAGGAAGCTAAAATGGCGCCGACGCCACAATCTAAATCACAGAAGCGTGCCCCTGCCCTTTCTGAGGAAGAAAGCGACGCCGAAGATACTCAGGTCAGCACAGATCTACCCCTGACCAGGAAATATCTTGACCGTGCCCTGAGCAGAGTTATGGAGCCTATACTCACCGAACTCTCGGCGTTCAGACAAGACATAAGGCACATAGGGGAGAGAGTCGAGACCTTAGAGTCACATCAGGCGGCGTCCCTAAACCATCAATCAGCTGTATCGGCCTCCCTCCGCCGATGCACAGCTCACTTGAACGATCTCCACAATGCGATCGAAGATCAAGAAAACAGAGGGCGCCGGAACAACCTAAGGTTCCGTGGAATACCAGAAACGGTATCTCCAGAGGATATATCAACAGCCATCATTGCTATCTGTGGCTCGCTCCTAGGCCCTGACTACCCGCAAGAGGTGATTATTGAACGGGCACATAGAGCCCTTCGCCCTAAACCCAAGCCCTCTGAGCCACCCAGAGATGTGATCGCTAAGTTCCTAAACTTCCAAGTCAAGTCTGCCATATTAGATGCTGCACGCAACCATGCCGATCTCTCCTATGAGGATTATAAATTGGAGATTTATCAGGACTTGGCCCCATCTACCCTAAAGAAACGCAGAGCCCTCAAGCCACTGACCGATTGGCTCTGGTCCAATAAGGTTCTATATCGATGGTCTTACCCCTTTGGACTTGCATTTTCCTTTGCCGGGAAAAAGGTCCTTATTTCTACTTTTACAGATCTACAACCCATCTTTGATCTCCTGAAAGTTGATCCTATGCCAATTGAAAACTGGGAACTCTACCAAGAATTAGGCGATCTTCCAGAAATCCCTAAAGTGGTCCCTTTTGAAGTATTGCGCACCCCGAAATTTTCCAGATACAAGAAAAGAGGACTACAGTTCACTCCTAGGAACCTCTCTCAAGATCACTAAGTTATCCAGCACTATTTTTTGCTTATAATGGTTAAGTTCTCTCCTTTCTTTTTTTTTCTTTTTATCACCTTTACAGGTTCTAGGCTGTCTGCAATGTCACTTTGCTTTACTTGAGACATGTCACTAATGTGTATGTGCCTGTTGAATCTTTAAACTTAACTCACCTTCGCTGATGATTAAATAGCCACATTTATGGTGTTATACGTCCTCCCTATTTGGTCATTAGACCTTTTTTCCCCCACATGTACGAGCTATATCTATTCTTGCTCAATATTTTTATGTTTGTTTCTTTACGTTTTGTTCAATGTTCTCACCCTGTCTTTTTCCCAAGGTATAGGACACACTCCCTAACTACATGCGAGTCTCGAAGAAATATGGTACTGCTATTTCTCACAGAGAAAGGAACCCTCGTCACCCCCATTCTCTCCTGGAGGAAACAACACCAGCTTAGAGGTAACTCCACATACACTTCACCCAATGGCTGATCTACATATTGCATCTTTTAATGTTAAGGGCTTCCACTCCCCTTCCAAAAGGAGTCAGGTCTTTACCATTTTAAAGAAAGCTAAAGTCGAGGTTGTTTTCCTCCAGGAGACACACTACCGCCTTAACCAATACCCCAACATGCAATTTTCTTACTTCTCCAATTGGTATCATTGTGGAGGTAATTCGTCTGCATCATGCGGGGTCAGTATAGGCTTCCAAAGGAAGATCCCATTCAAACTCATTGACCAAGTATTAGATCCCAATGGAAGATATATTTTGATAAAGGGCTCCATAGGCCAACAAATATACACGTTCATAAATATATATGTCCTAAACTCTAACCAGTCTCATTGGATAGCAGAAATGGTCCAAATTATCAACCCCTTTAAAGAGGGAATAGTGATAATGGGAGGGGATCTAAACGTAGCCCTCTTCCTACAATTAGACGTCTCCTCAAACAAATCGTCCCATTCTAGTAAATCTCTTAAAACTATCAAGAACAATCTCTGGAAGTTACAAATGGTAGATACTTGGCGTTCCCACCATCCTAATGCCCGTGATTTCACCTACTATTCAGCAGTCCACGGCACATACCATCGACTGGACTACTTGTTCTTATCAAAGGAGCACTTCCACTTATGTAAAAATGCCTCGATAAGCTCCATACACGTGTCGGATCACTCCCCTATATTCACTCAAATATCAGCCCCCGTAAAAAACTCCCCGTGTTTCAACTGGCGACTGAACGAGACCCTTCTAGGTTCCCAAGACTCAATACAACAAATTTCTAAACATATTTCAGAATACTTTTCCCTAAATAAGTCACCAGATATCTCTTTTAACACTCTCTGGGATTCCCACAAACCGGTTATTAGGGGTCACTTTATTAGTATTGGGTCACACCAAAAAAGACTGCAAGAAAAAGCTATAAACGAAGTTCTTGAAAAAATACAGAATCTTGAATCTTACCACAAAGTAACACCATCTGATCCCCTCTTAAAGGAGCTTTCGGAACACAGAGCATAACTCAAATCACTCCTCTCAACTAAAGCAGCAAAGTACTATATGAGCATTCAACATAAGCATTTCGCACACGGGGATAAAGCCACTAAATTCGTGATGAGCAGGATTAAGGGGAGGAGATCCGCAAATTATGTTCATCAGCTATCCACACCCAGCGGAGACTCAATCTTCTCAGCTACTCAGATTGCTGCGCAATTTCGCACCTTCTATAACAATCTCTACAATCTCCACTCTCCTGAATCCCCAGACAAGAATACCTCCGTCCTGGAGAGCTTCTTGGACTCTGCTAAGATTCCCTCTCTTTCTTCCGATCAGAAACTTACATTAGAGGCCCCCTTTACTATAACAGAACTCAAAAAAGCAATGCTACAAATGCCTGTAGGAAAAAGCCCTGGCCCAGATGGCTTCCCACTTTCTTACTATAA
The DNA here is from genome assembly GCF_905171765.1 of Bufo bufo. Classification (NCBI taxonomy): domain Eukaryota; kingdom Metazoa; phylum Chordata; class Amphibia; order Anura; family Bufonidae; genus Bufo; species Bufo bufo. Next base: position 524,020,072 of record NC_053391.1, on the reverse strand, counting down.
AACTTTCCAAGACCTCCTGCTCCCCCACCTTCTTGACGTGTGTAACCAGACACTACTCGGCTGCCCTCTTTCTAGAGACATGACTGTTGCGCACATTTCACTTATACCAAAAGAAGGGAAGGACTCAAAACAGTGTTCCAGCTATAGGCCCATCTCCCTCCTAAACATAGACCTCAAGCTCCTGGCTAAGATGTTGGCCAATAGACTAGCTGTCCTTCTCCCTGGTTTGGTGCATGGGGATCAGGTTGGCTTTATCCGTGCTAGAGAGGGTAAGGATAACACTGCTAGAGTGATCAATACCCTCTGTCATGCTAAGAGACTCTCTTCTCCTCTGCTCCTCTTGAGTACGGACGCGGAAAAAGCTTTTGATAGGGTGAATTGGCAATATCTAAAATTCACCCTAAGGAGATTTGGCCTTCCTGATCCCTATGTACTAGCAACCTTCGCCATGTATGAGCAGGCGACAGCAAGGGTGCAAGTTAATGGGAACCTGTCTGTCCCTTTTCCGATAAGCAACGGGACTAGACAGGGTTGCCCCCTCTCTCCCCTTCTGTTTATATTGGCCTTAGAACCCTTTCTTGCAAACATAAGAAATGACAGGGAGATATTGGGTCTATGTTTGGGAGGAAGGGAGCAGAAAGTTGCCGCATTTGAGGATGATGTCCTAATGATGACAATTAATCCTAAAGTTTCCATGCCACGTATCCAGCAACACCTGAACCACTTTAGCTTAGCTTCAGATTTTAAAATCAACGCTACCAAATCCCTAGTGCTATGCGTGGGAATTTCTTAGTCTCTCAAAAACCAATTGATGTTGGATTCTCCATTTAATTGGACCTCTGCTACAATTACGTACCTGGGGGTGAAAATTAGTCCCAATATACATGACCTCTTCACTCTAAATTACATCCCTCTCAGAACATCTATTTTTGATGCTATTGATAAATTAGCGCAATCAAACCCAACTTTATCTTGGTTCGGTCGTAAAAACCTCTTGGCTTCTTTAATCCTCCCTCGCCTCACCTACTTACAACAGGTATTGCCTATCTCGGTCCCTAAGCATTATTATGATCTTATCATCAAAAAATTTAGATCCTTTATTTGGAAAGGCAAAAAAGTGAGATTGTCTTTTTCCCTACTCACTAAACCAAAACACGCAGGGGGGATTGGCTTGCCTAACCCAGAACTTTATGGCAGGGCTATCCTCCTTGCCAGAGCGGTGGCTTGGCTTCTCACCTCTAATCCTTCCATTACAGTGGAAACCGAGATGGACATATTAAAGATGCCCCCCAGGGCAATGCTCTTGGGCTCCCAAATGGTCTTTCCAGGCCATTTTTCTCATTATGCAATAATTAAAGCTACCTTAGAGGCTTGGAAATGGTTTTCATCTTCACACATATCTGTCCCATTTCCCTCCCCTCTCTTAACAGTGAAAGATATAATCAACACAGCCCCTCCCCTTGTAAAATCCTCAACTTCACAAGGGCTCAGGTCCTCTCTATCTCATATTAACTCATTGGCCTTACCCTCAGGTGATTGGATGGATATTCAAGCAACAAATACTCTATTAAACCCCCATTCGTGTGATATCTTTACTATAACATGAAAAGAGAAATGTAGCAGCTCTCACCTGCCCTTCCTTTAGTTGTGAGCACGGATGGCCCGTGTCAGGTGCGGGCAGCAGATGCAGAAAGAAGTTGAGAAGAATCCAGCTCCACTTTAAAGGAATATACGTTTATTCAGCTTGCGGTTAAAAACTCATCCATAAAATACAAAATTTAGCAGTCTTGTCTTGTCTACATGTTTCGGGCTATCAGAGACATTTCCAGCCCTTCTTCATGACACAGAAAGACATTAAAAGTGAGACCTTTTAAAGGGGAGGGTGCAGCTGTGTTCACTGATCGTCTCCACATGCCTGTAACCGCCCCCAGGAAAAGGTGCCGCACCTTCAGTTAACTCTTCTCATGAAAATTAAATGAAAGAAAAAACAAAAATATAACCATATGTATGTATAGAGACAATAAAAGTATAATAACTATGAAAAAAGATAGATATCAGGATTTGGTGGAACGTGATCTAGTTTTGCTGCATGATCAGATCAACCATGATAGTGGGGGTTGCAGTAATATTTCCAAAAAAGAAAAAAAGGCACTCCAGGATCTTAAAACAAGAGCTGATGTTGTAATTAAACAATCTGATAAGGGGGGCGGGGTTGTCGTGCTGGACAGTGGTCTATACAGGACCCTGATAGAATCCATACTCAGTGACACATCAGTTTATGTCACTCTCAGCGACAACCCCCTCCCCTCTTTTCAGAAGGAACTCAGGGCCATCTTGGATTTAGGGATCCAATCAGGCTTCCTAACCAAAAAAGAACCAGAGTATATTTATACCATGTCCCCAGTTATCCCAGTGTTCCATGCACTTCCCAAAACACATAAAAATGTTTTTCCACCTCCCCTTAGGCCAATTGTAGCGGGCATTGGCTCCTTTTCGGAGAGAATGTCACAATGGGTTGATTCCATACTTCAGCCACTCATACCATTAATACCGGGTTATCTCAGGGACACCACGTCTGTTTTACAAACAATCGATAACATTGAATGGTCCTCAAATTATGTTTGGATCACAGCAGACGTGGTGTCCCTGTATACCAATATTCCCCATGAACTGGCCATTAAATCCCTAACCTGGTTCCTACAGATATATGGCAACATCACTGCAGGCTTGCAGGAATATGTCCTGATGGTGGTGGACTTCCTCCTTAGGCGCAATTTCTTCATGTTCAACAATAAATTTTATCTCCAGACATCGGGGGTTTCGATGGGGGCTAAATTCTCTCCCTCCATCGCCAATACTTTTATGGCATGGTGGGAGAGGTGTTTTCTCTTCATCGACACCCACCCTTTCTGGCACCACATCAGGTGGTATGGCCGTTACATCGATGACCTGATCCTGATTTGGACGGGCGATGTGGCGGCCATACCATCCTTTTGTGGCTACATCAATTCCTGTGTGGATACCATCTCCTTTAGTGTCCATCATGACACGCTGGAGGTGGCCTTTTTGGATTTGCGCCTGAGGGGGGACCCCGCCACCAGTCGGGTATCCACCTGCACATATAGGAAACCTATGGCAGGTAATACCACATTACATGCGACATCATTTCATCCTAAACATGTAACTGCCAATATACCCAGGGGGGGAATCATCCGTGCAAAAAGGAATTGCACAGAAGAAATTAGCTGGACATATTTGCCATAGACTGGGTAAAAGAGGCTATAGCACTAAACATGTAAAAGATGCTATAGCTCAGGTCTCAACCATTGAAAGGGGATCCCTCCTTTATCCTAAACAGCAAAATCCTTTGCATAAGGAGGTTCCACTACTAGATATAGGCACCAATAGTGAAAACAAAAATAGAAACACAAACAACATCATCAAGGACAAGGACAGGAGGAATCTGTTTGTAACACAATATAGTACAGAGTACCAACAGATATGTCACATTATAAAAAAACATTTTCCTGTCCTGTCTTATGACAAAGAATGGACTGACATAGTTGCAGATGGGGTTAAATGCGCAGCCAGAAGGGCGCCCACAATTGCAAACTTTGTCAGCCCTAGCCTATACCAAGAAGACAAAAAGTCGCAACCAGTATGGCTTAGGACCAAGGGGAGTTATAGGTGTGGACACCACAGATGCATTTGCTGCACACATATGATGAAATCCAAAACCTTTTCCTCAACTGCAAACAACAGAGTCTTTCCAATGAAAGCGTATCTTAATTGCAATACAACCCACGCTGTATATTTGATCACCTGCACAAAGTGCAAACTGCAATACGTGGGTTGTACTATTAATGCAATAAAATCTAGGATACGCAAACACATCTCTGATGTGCCCCACCATGGCAGTCGCAATGTGTCTGCAGCTAGTCTGCATTTTGCTGTCTGCCATGGTGGGGACACATCAGATATGATAGTACAAGGCATAGAAAAAGTTTTTCTGCCCAAACGTGGAGGAGACCATAGAAGAAAATTATTAAACAGGGAATCCTTTTGGATTTTTTCACTGAATACACGCCAACCTGAGGGGCTCAATAAACGACTAGATCTGATTTTGCAGCAATAATTCTCATGCTAATCAATTTGGCATGTGAATTTCTTCCTTTCCTGAGAATGCTACAACACATTTCTGATGATTTGATTTCCATTACATTCCACCATAGTTTGCTAAAATATTGCTATATATCCGGCTCACACCCCATGTATCCTCTATATATGTACACCCTTGTATGACATAGTTTTTTTCATAGTTATTATACTTTTATTGTCTCTATACATACATATGGTTATATATTTTTTTTTCTTTCATTTAATTTTCATGAGAAGAGTTAACTGAAGGTGCGGCACCTTTTCCTGGGGGCGGTTACAGGCATGTGGAGACGATCAGTGAACACAGCTGCACCCTCCCCTTTAAAAGGTCTCATGTGTCATGAAGAAGGGCTGGAAATGTCTCTGATAGCCCGAAACATGTAGACAAGACAAGACTGCTAAATTTTGTATTTTATGGATGAGTTTTTAACCGCAAGCTGAATAAACGTATATTCCTTTAAAGTGGAGCTGGATTCTTCTCAACTTCTTTCTGCTTTACTATAACATATATTAGAGCGTACCTGAAGCAACATATTAGAATAGGGGATCTGACACGTCCTCTTGTTTGGTTCGAATCGCTTGTATCTCTCCACTCCATGCCTAGGAAACTTATCTCACAGATATATAGCAAACTGCGACTACCGCCTATGTTAGCCAAACCGTCCTTAGTCAGGAGTTGGGAGGGTGACCTCAATATAGTTGTCCCTTTTTAGCAGCCTGTCCAGACTCCTAAACTCTCCCCATGGGATCTCCCGTTGTGTACGAATTCAGGAAAACAGCTACAAGATTCTTACCAGATGGTATTATACGCCTGATAAGACATCACTATACTCGGAAACTGCTTCGGACGTCTGCTGGAGGTGCCTTGGGGAGAAAGGGACTTTCTTTCATATTTGGTGGACATGCTCCCTCATCCTTGAATGGTGGAGAGAGATTTTTTGCTCAAACTAATAAGATTTGTAAGACTTCTATATCAATGTCTCCACAACTTGCTCTTTTATCTCTCACTCTGGATGAACGTGAAGTGAAGCCCCCTTGGGTTTTTGCTCAAATGCTGATAGCGGCTCGTCTTTTGCTCCCCAAATATTGGCTTCAAACTCAGGTCCCGACACTAGAAGAGTGGTTCCAAAAAATAGACCAGCTTTATAGATTTGAGGAGTTGTCATCCTGGGAAATGCGCGCTCATGGGACCTTTCTTAAAAAATGGCTCACTTGGTCAGAGTTTAGATTTCCTCAAAATAAGCGAGACTCTCAACTACTCCCTACTGTAGCACAAGTTTGAAGCATAATCTCCCTTCGAACTTTCTATCTTCCATCAACTTCCTTCTTAGGCTATACATGGTGATAGGAGAGGATCTTGAATCCCAACTCATCACACTCAGAGAAGTAATCGCGCATACTATTTTCTCTAAATTTGTAATTTGGCTAGAGGTTTACCATGACTCTTACTCATATATTGGCTTACTTTCCCCCCTTTCGATGTTTGTATACAAACCACTAACACAACTCATGTCTCCTCTTTTCCTGATTTCAATCTAATTGCCTATGTACTGCCAACTGAACTTATATGAATCTTGACTCAAAATGTATCTTAGCTAACTCACTATATACACTCACCTAAAGAATTATTAGGAACACTTGTTCTATTTCTCATTAATGCAATTATCTAGTCAACCAATCACATGGCAGTTGCTTCGATGCATTTAGGGGTGTGCTCCTGGTCCAGACAATCTCCTGAACTCCAAAGTGAATGTCAGAATGGGAAAGAAAGGTGATTTAAGCAATTTTGAGCGTGGCATGGTTGTTGGTGCAGACGGGCCGGTCTGAGTATTTCACAATCTGCTCAGTTACTGGGATTTTCACGCACAACCATTTCTAGGGTTTACAAAGAATGGTGTAAAAAGGGAAAAACATCCAGTATGCGGCAGTCCTGTGGGCAAAAATGCCTTGTGGATGCTAGAGGTCAGAGGAGAATGGGCCGACTGATTCAAGCTGATAGAAGAGCAACGTTGACTGAAATAACTACTCGTTACAACCGAAGTATGCAGCAAAGCATTTGTGAAGCCACAACACGCACAACCTTGAGGCGGATGGGCTACAACAGCAGAAGACCCCACCGGGTACCACTTATCTCCACTACAAATAGGAAAAAGAAGCTACAATTTGCACAAGCTCACCAAAATTGGACTGTTGAAGACTGGAAAAATGTTGCCTGGTCTGATGAGTCTCGATTTCTGTTGAGACATTCAAATGGTAGAGTCCGAATTTGGCGTAAACAGAATGAGAACATGTATCCATCCTCTGATGGCTACTTCCAGCAGGATAATGCACCATGTCACAAAGCTCGAATCATTTCAAATTGGTTTCTTGAACATGACAATGAGTTCACTGTACTAAAATGGCCCACACAGTCACCAGATCTCAACCCAATAGAGCATCTTTGGGATGTGGTGGAATGGGAGCTTCGTGCCCTGGATGTGCATCCCTCAAATCTCCATCAACTGCAAGATGCTATCCTATCAATATGGGCCAACATTTCTAAAGAATGCTATCAGCACCTTGTTGAATCAATGCCACATAGAATTAGGGCAGTTCTGAAGGCAAAAGGGGGTCCAACACCGTATTAGTATGGTGTTTAGGTGAGTGTAAATATACTTGTAATTGATATCATTCAGGCCTGCGTGCCTATACCTTGGTCCTCTGTTAACCTTTGTTTATTGTTGAAAAATCCAATAAAATATAAATTTAAAAAAAAAAATGACCCCTCTTCCTCCTCTTCCTCCTTTTCCTCCTGGGCCACCTCCTCTTCCATCATCGCCCTAAGTGTTTTCTCAAGGAGACATAGAAGTGGTATTGTAACGCTGATAACGGCGTCATCGCCACTGGCCATGTTGGTGGAGTACTCGAAACAGCGCAACAGGCACACAGGTCTCGCATGGAGGCCCAGTCATTGGTGGTGAAGTGTGTCTGATCCACAGTGCGACTGACCCGTGCGTGCTGCAGCTGAAACTCCACTATGGCCTGCTGCTGCTCGCACAGTCTGTCCAGCATATGCAAGGTGGAGTTCCACCTGGTGGGTACGTCGCATATGAGGCGGTGAGCGGGAAGGCCGAAGTTACGCTGTAGCGCAGACAGGCGAGCAGCGGCAGGGTGTGAACGCCGGAAGCGCGAACAGACGGCCCGCACTTTATGCAGCAGCTCTGACATGTCGGGGTAGTTGCGAATGAACTTCTGCACCACCAAATTCAGCACATGCGCCAGGCAAGGGATGTGCGTCAAACCGGCTAGTCCCAGAGCTGCAACGAGATTTCGCCCATTATCGCACACCACCAGGCCAGGCTTGAGGCTCACCGGCAGCAACCACTCGTCGGTCTGTTGTTCTATACCCCGCCACAACTCCTGTGCCTTGTGGGGCCTGTCCCCCAAACATATGAGTTTCAGAATGGCCTGCTGACGTTTACCCCGTGCTGTGCTGAAGTTGGTGGTGAAGGTGTGTGGCTGACTGGATGAGCAGGTGGAAGAAGAGGAGGAGGAAGCTGAGTAGGAGGAGGAGGAGACAGGAGGCAAAGAATGTTGCCCTGCGATCCTTGGCGGCGGAAGGACGTGCGCCAAACAGCTCTCCGCCTGGGGCCCAGCCGCCACTACATTTACCCAGTGTGCAGTTAGGGAGATATAGCGTCCCTGGCCGTGCTTACTGGTCCACGTATCTGTGGTTAGGTGGACCTTGCCACAGATGGCGTTACGCAGTGCACACTTGATTTTATCGGACACTTGTTTGTGCAGGGAAGGCACGGCTCTCTTGGAGAAGTAGTGGCGGCTGGGAACAACATACTGTAGGACAGCAAGTGACATGAGCTGTTTGAAGCTGTGTGTGTCCACCAGCCTAAATGACAGCATTTCATAGGCCAGTAGTTTAGAAATGCTGGCATTGAGGGCCAGGGATCGAGGGTGGCTAGGTGGGAATTTACGCTTTCTCTCAAATGTTTGTGAGATGGAGAGCTGAACGCTGCCGTGTGACATGGTTGAGATGCTTGGTGACGCAGGTGGTGGTGTTGGTGGTACATCCCATGTTTGCTGGGCGGCAGGTGCCAACGTTCCTCCAGAGGCAGAGAAAGAGGCCGAGGCGGCGCAGCAGCAGCAGAAGAGGCCGAGGCGGCGGCAGCAGCAGAAGAGGCCGAGGCGGCAGCAGCAGAAGAGGCAGCAGGGGAAGCCTGAGTGACTTCCTTGTTTTTAAAATGTAGGTCACGGACGTATCTAATTTCCCCTCGAGAACAGGGAAACAGAAAAAGAGAGAGAGAGCGCACAATAGTGTAATATGTTCAACCGGATAAGGGTATAAAAGTGAGAAATATCCAAACTCACCTTATGGAGTTGTGCTCCGGCAGGCACAACTCTACTGTAAATTTTAATGGAAATAAGACCTTTTGGACCAGGACTGCAGCCGCAGGTTTTGTAGTCTCTTGGATGGGATGTCCAGTCCCCCAAAAGAAATTTGTGGTGAAGAAAAGAGGTTCTGCGTCGGCGCGAAATCACTAGTGGAAAGCGGTCTTATAGATGTAATCTTCTTTTAATCAGAAACTTGTTTTTAAGGTGTTTGCTCCACTGCAGATCATGCTTTGGATGCAGGTGCCTGGTCATGCAGGTTGTGCTAAGGTTCAGAACGTTAATGCCTCGCTTTAGGCTCTGATGGCACAGCGTGCAAACCACTCGGGTCTTGTCGTCAGCACATTGTTTGAAGAAGTGCCATGCCAGGGAACTCCTTGAAGCTGCCTTTGGGGTGCTCGGTCCCAGATGGTGGCGGTCAGTAGCAGGCGGAGTCTCTTGGCGGCGGGTGTTCTGATTTTGCCCACTGCTCCCTCTTTTGCTACGCTGTTGGCTCGGTCTCACCACTGCCTCTTCCTCCGAACTCTTAAAGTCAGTGGCACGACCTTCATTCTATGTGGGGTCTAGGACCTCATCGTCCCCTGCATCGTCTTCCACTCAGTCTTGACCCCTGACCTCCTGTTCAGTCTGCACACTGCAGAAAGACGCAGCAGTTGGCACCTGTGTTTCGTCATCATCAGAGACTTGCTGAGGTGGTATTCCCATGTCCTCATCATCAGGAAACATAAGTGGTTGTGCGTTAGTGCATTCTATCTCTTCCACCCCTGGTGAAGGGCTAGGTGGATGCCCTTGGGAAACCCTGGCAGCAGAGTCTTCAAACAGCATAAGAGACCGCTGCATAACTTGAGGCTCAGACAGTTTCCCTGATATGCATGGGGGTGATGTGACAGACTGATGGGCTTGGTTTTCATGCGCCATCTGTGCGCTTTCTGCAGAAGACTGGGTGGGAGATAATGTGAACGTGCTGGATGCACTGTCGGCCACCCAATTGACTAATGTCTGTACCTGCTCAGGCCTTACCATCCTTAGAACGGCATTGGGCCCCACCAAATATCCCTGTAAATTCTGGCGGCTACTGGGACCTGAGGTAGTTGGTACACTAGGACGTGTGGCTGTGGCAGAATGGCCATGTCCTCTCCCAGCACCAGAGGGTCCACTAACACCACCACGACCATGTCCACGTCCGCGTCCGCGTCCCTTGTTAGATGTTTTCCTCATTGTTCCCGTTCACCACAATTTTGAGAATGGCAAATTTTAGAATAGTTTTTCAACCCAGAACAAAAAGTGTGCTTTTACGGTCACTACAAATAACTTGACCAGCTAAAACAGTACAGATTTGGTTGAATAGAGATGTGAGGCCTGTTTTTTTTTGCGCTGTGTGACAGGTATAGGTTTAATCACAGAATCAAACTTCTATCTGCACGCTAGCGTGTGCCTTAGGTTTTTCTGAATGACACTATCAGTACCTTCAATGTAAGATATCCTTTTTGGGATAGATTTCAAGTAGGCCTCAAATACCAGAAACTAGTTATTTTGAGAATGGCAAATTTGGGAATAGTTTTTCAACCCAGAAAAAAAAGTGTGCTTTTACGGTCACTACAAATAACTTGACCAGCTAAAACAGTACAGATTTGGTTGAATAGAGATGTGAGGCCTGTTTTTTTTTGCGCTGTGTGACAGGTATAGGTTTAATGACAGAATCAGACTTCTATCTGCACGCTAGCGTGTGTCTTAGGTTTTTATGAATGACACTATCAGCACCTTCAATGTAAGATATCCTTTTTGGGATAGATTTCAAGTAGGCCTCATATAGCAGAAACTAGTTATTTTGAGAATGGCAAATTTGGGAATAGTTTTTCAACCCAGAACAAAAAGTGTGCTTTTACGGTCACTACAAATAACTTGACCAGCTAAAACAGTACAGATTTGGTTGAATAGAAATGTCAGGTCTATTTTTTAGGTGCTGGGTGACAGGCTCAACTTGCCCCTGATGTAGTATATGGCCAAAAAATAACCACACTGTTGATGGTTAAATGCACTTGGGTGACACAGGCTCAGCCTGCACCAGATGTAGTATATGGCCAAAAAATAATCAGACTGTTGATGGTTAAATGCACTTCGGTGACACAGGCTCAGCCTGCAGCTGATGTAGTATATGGCCAAAAAATAACCAGACTGTTGATGGTTAAATGCACTTCGGTGACACAGGCTCAGCCTGCAGCTGATGTAAGATATAGCACAAAATAACCACACTATTGATGGTTAAATACACTTGGTGATAGCTTGTGCTGGCGCACCACAAGTCGCAAAATGGCCGCCGATCACCCCAGAAAAAAAGTGATCTAAAAACGCTCTGGGCAGCCTCAAAAAAGTGAGCAAGTCAATATTAGCACTTCAATGATCCACAGCTGCAGATCGATCACAGAATGAAGTCTTTTGGAGGAGTTAATCTGCCTAATCTCGCCCTAACGTCGCAGCTGCAACCTCTCCCTATGCTTGAATCAGCAGAGTGACGTGCAGCGCTACGTGACCCAAGCTTATATAGAGGCTGGGTCACATGCTGCACTGGCCAATCACAGCCATGCCAATAGTAGGCAAGGCTGTGATGGCCTCTTGGGGCAAGTAGTATGACGCTTGTTGATTGGCTGCTTTGCAGCCTTTCAAAAAGCGCCAAGAAAGCGCCGAACACTGAACCCGAATACGGACTTTTACGAAAATGTTCGGGTTCGGGTCCGTGTCACGGACACCCCAAAATTCGGTACGAACCCGAACTATACAGTTCGGGTTCGCTCATCCCTAGTGATAACTTTAAAACAGTTTTACTTATCCAGACCATTCTGAGAGAGTTTTCTCATCACATATTGTAATTCATGACAGTGGTAAAATTCAGTAAAAAAATATATTTTTATTTATAAAAAAAAAATGGCAAATTTACCTTCTTTTTTTTTTTACAAATATGCAAATTTCCAAATTTCAATTTCTTTACTTTTTTAATAGATAGTAATATCTACAAAAATAGTTATCACTTTACATTCCCCATATGTCTACTTCATGTTTGGATCATTTTGTGAATGCCATTTTATTTTTTGGGAACGTTAGAAGGCTCAGAAGTTTAGAAGCAAATCTTGAAATATTTCTGAAAATTTCAAAAACACACTTTTAAAGGACCAGTTCAGGTCTGAAGTCACTTTATGAGGCTTACATAATAGAAACCACCCAAAAATGACCCCATTTTAGAAACTACACCCCTAAAGTATTCAAAACTGATTTTACAAACTTTGTTAACCCTTTAGGTGTTCCACAAGAATTAATGGAAAATAGAGATTACATTTCTGAATTTCACTTTTTTGGGCAGATTTTCCATTTTAATCAATTTTTTTTTTCCAGTTACAAAGCAAGGGTTAAGAGCCAAACAAAACTCAATATTTATGGCCCTGATTCTGTAGTTTACAGAAATACCCCATATGTGGTTGTAAACTGCTGTACGGGCACACAGTATTGTGCAGAAGGCAGGGCCGTCATTAACAAGGGGCAAAAGGGGCAGCTGCCCGGGCCCAGTTGCTCTCTGGGGGTCCCAAGGCAGCTGCCTCTTGAGCCCTGCTGGCCACTGCCCCTGGTGTCAGGCTGTCAGCTACACAGGGGTGTTCCATGCCATGCCTGCCGGCACTCCAGGCAGCAAACTGTGAGAGCTGTGATTCTCTTAAGGACCTTAGATGACATCATCAAAGGTCCTTTCTACCAGGAGTGTTGCTGCAGGAGAAGTTTGCCAGACTTGTGGAGCTTTTTTTTGTGAAGATTACATCAGGAAAGGGTGACAGGGGCTGTTATACTAAGATACTGTAAGCTACTGTATAATGTGGAGTGCTGTATACTGTGGGGGGCTGTATACTATGGGGTGCTTTATACTGTGGGGGGCTATACTGCTCTACTGTATACTGTGGGGGGCTGTATACTGGGTGCTATACTGCTCTACTATATACTATGGGGTGCTGTATACTGTGGGGTGCTATACGGCTCTACTGTATACTATGGGGTGCTGTATACTGGGTGCTATACTGCTCTACTGTTTACTGTGGGGTGCTGTATACTGTGGGGTGCTATACTGCTCTACTGTATACTATGGGGTGCTGTATACTATGGGGTGCTGTATACTGTGGGGGACTGTATACTGTGGGGTGCTGTATACTGTGGGGTGCTATACTGCTCTACAGTATACTGTGGGGTGCTGTATACCATTGGGTTGCTGTATACTGTGGGGTGCTATACTGCTTTACTGTATACCTGGGGTGCTGTATACTATGGGGTGCTGTATACTGTGAGGTGCTGTATTCTGTATAGTCTGGGGTGCTGTATACTGTATACTGTGAGGTGCTGTATTCTCTATAGTTTGGGGTGCTGTATACTGTGAGATGCTGTATTCTCTATAGTTTGGGGTGCTGTATACTGTATACTGTGAGGTGCTGTATACCGTGAGGTGCTGTATACTGTGGGGAGCTGTATATTGTGGAGTGCTATACTGCTCTACTGTATACTGTGGGGTGCGGTATACTATAGGGTGCTATACTGCATACTGTGGGGAGCTGGGGTGCACTGTAACACTAGGATGAGACGAGCCCTGGTCTCCTTCCTGAACTGCCGAGTGGTGCCCACTTCCAGCCTGACCCCAGCTGCCCAGAGCACTGATCCTGAGCCGCTGGAGTCTTCAGAACTGGAAGTATTTACAGTAATTCACTGGACTCTACCAGGTGTGTGGATTTTTTTTGTGTGTGTGTGTTGTGGTGAAGGGTGTGATTGCATGCTAGGGTATGGGAAGGCGGGATCCAGGGGGCCCAAGTAAATTTTTGCCCAGGGTCCAATCAATATTAAAGACGGCCCTGGCAGAAGGAAAGGAACGCCATATGGTGTTTGGAAAGCAGATTTCACTGGGATAATTTTAAGCTGCCATGTTACATTTGAAGACCCCCCTGATGCACCCCTACAGTGGAAACTCCAAAAAAGTGACCCCATTTTAGAAACTACACCCCTCAAGGTATATAAAACTGATTTTACAAACTTTGTTAACCCTTTAGGTGTTCCACAAGAATTGATGGAAAATTGAGATGAAATTTCAGAATTTCACTTTTTTGGGCAGATTTTCCATTTTAATTCATTTTTTTTCCACTAACAATGCAAGGATTAACAGCCAAAAAAAACCTCAATATTTATAGCCTTCATTCTGTAGTTTACAGAAACACCTCATATGTGGTCATAAACTGCTGTACGGGCACACGGCAGGGCGCAGAAGGAAAGGAATGCCATACGGTTTTTGGAAGGCAGATTTTGCTGGACTGTTTTTTTGACACCATGTCCCATTTGAAGTCCTCCTGATGCACCCCTAGAGTAGAAACTCCAAAAAAGTGATCCCATTTTGGAAACTACAGGATAAGGTAGCAGGTTTTTCAGGATGAGATGACGGTTTTATTGGTACTATTATAGGGTGCATTTGACTTTGATTGCTTGCTATTACACTTTTTGTGATGTAAGGTGACAAAAGATGGCTTTCTTTACACCGTTTTTTTTATTTTTGTAAGTTTTACACAATAATATCATTTTTGAAACAAAAAATAAATCATGTTGTAGTGTCTCCATATTCTGAGAACCATAGTTTTATCAGTTTTTGGGCGATTGCCTTAGGTAGGGTATCATTTTTGAGGGATGAGATGACGGTTTGATTGGCACTATTTTAGGGTGCATATAACTTTTTGATCGCTTGCTATTACACTTTTTGTGATGTAAGTTGACCCCAAAAAATTTAGGATTTCACAGGCTCTCCCCCGGAAGGCAGCCCCATTGTCTAAGGAAGGCATTGCACTGCCTCCCATGCCATCGGGTCCCCGTCACAGCAACACGGGGACCCAATGGTAGCTCGGGTACCTGTGAGGACATTGCATGTGCCGCAGTCAGTGCTGACCACAGCACATCAAGGGTTAATGCGCTGGCATCGGGCTGGCGCAGCTCCTGCCTGATCACAGCGTCGTACATGTACTTCGCTGGTCCTTAAAGGGGTTCTGCACTTTCATTTAACTGATGCTCTATCCTCTGGATAGATCATCAGCACCTGATCGGCGTGGGTCCGACACCCCGGACCCCTGCCGATCAGCTGTTTGAGAAGGCAGAGGAGCTCCAGTAGCGCCGCGGCCTTCTCACTGTTTAACTACGGCCCACTGACGTCACGACTAGTATCAACTAGCGTTGGCGGGGCTAAGCTCCATTCAAGTGAACAGAGCTTAGCCCCGCCCACGCTAGTTGATACTAGTCGTGATGTCAGTGGGCCGGCGGTAAACAGTGAGAAGGCCAAGGCGCTACTGGAGCGCCGCTGCCTTCTCAAACAGCTGATCGGCGGGGGTCCCGGGTGTCGGACCCCCGACGAACAGATGCTGATGATCTATCCAGAGGATAGATCAACAGTTAAATGAAAGTGCAGAACCCCTTTAAGTCACTGACATCTGCGTCATACATGTACGGCGCAAAACCTCTATGGGTTAAACAACAAAATGAGCCCTAGGTTGGAGCCCTCGGGATGAAAAATCCCTTATTATACAAAAGGTCATCCAGACCAAAAAATCCCTTTAGGGGTCCCAACAAAAAAGTTTAATGTATATAAAACTAATTATTTGATTGTACCTTTAAAATTAAACCTACAGACGACAGATCATGAACAATTAAAACTATCAGGGACTGGCAATATGTCACCTATAGTCTTGGGATTGCTGGGAGGACTGAGTGGGTGCTTTATTTATCTGTGTGTTTATGGATATTATTACCACATTGTGTTATATGGAACAGACTCACGTCCATCTGTCACCATCCACAGTGGCCACTGGGGACGGTGAGGACTTATCACAAATCAAGCAGCCACACTGTTTATTATAAGTCTGCGCAACACTACTTGGCAGTTTACTGCTCAATTCACTAGGTGCACACACAATGTGGCTGTTTGTATTACCACATATCAATTGTTCCCTGCCAGCGTTCATGCACTGTGGCTATTTATATTACCACATTCAAATTGCTCACTTGCGGCATTTATACACTGTGGCCATTTGTATCGCCTCATTCAAAGAACTCACTGCCAGCGTTCATACAATGTGGCTATATATTACCACCTGCAGATTATTCGCTGACAGTGTTCATATAATGTGGCTATTTGTCTCACCACGTACAAATTCACTGCCAGTGTTCACACAATGTGGCTATTTGTAAGACCACGTGCTGATTCACTGCCGGCGTTTCACACAAAATGGCTTTTTTGTATCACCACATGCCGATTAGTCACTGCCAGCGTTTGTGAAATGTGGCTGTTTGTATCACCACACTCAGGTTACTGAGCCTTTCAATGTGCATTCATTTTACAGCAGAGCAGCGGCACTTCTATGCATCTCAATGATGGTAAGACTGCACAGTAGAAAATACATAATCACTTGTACTCACATCTTAACAGTTGGATCAAAGGCACAGTACAATCGCAATCATTCTAACAGTATTAGGATCACGATAGATAGTACTTCTAGTTATCGGGATTAAACAGTAATGGTTCCATATATTTCTCTCATATTAGTGGCTGCCAGCATACCATCCACAAACACCGGCATCACATGAGTCCGCATCATCAAGCGAACACCAGAACACAATCCACCCAACACGAGCCACCGGGTGTCCAAGGTATGTACTAATAAAAAAAAAATAAAAAAAAAAGGGGGAGTGGCTAATGCTTGGTGAAGAGCGCGCCGCTCCTCCCACTGGAGAGGTCAAGTCCCGTAGATCTGGAGGTTATTGGTGGAGAGTTCCAGAGTGGTGTCTAAATGACTATGTAAGAGGGCGTCTAACAGCGCGCGATCACTATTACCTCTATTCCCCTGACGAAGTGGCAACAGCGGCAAAACATGTCGGGAGGGGCAGTAATTATGTATGTGTGATTTTAGACAGGGCTGAGCAATAGAAACAACACATCAGCTGAGGATAGGTAGAGTGACTGAGTGGATGCATATGTGAATGGGCTGGAATGCCGGCAGATAGTAATCTGAGTGTGGTGATACAAACAGCCACATTTCACAAGTGCTGGCAGGGATTAATCGGCATGTGGTGATACAAAAAAGCCATATTGTGTGAACGCTGGCAGTGAATCTGCATTTGGGGATATAAAAAGCCACATTGTGTGAACGCTGGCAGTGAATCTGCACATGGAGATACAAACAGCCACAATGTATGTACACTGGCAGTGATCAATCTGCATGCGGTGATAGATTTAAACCCTTAAGGACATAGGACGTACCGGTACGCCCTATTTCCCGAGTCCTTAAGGACCAAAGACGTACCGGTACGTCCTAACTTTTAAATAGGCATTCCGGCGCCCCAGGGGTTAAACGGAACGGGATTTTGGCTGAAATCATTCAGCCGGCATCCTGTGACAACGCCAGGGGGGGTCATGTGACCCCCCCGTGTCGGTGATCGCAGCAAACCGCAGGTCAATTCAGACCTGCGGTTTGCTGCGCTTTTTGCAGTTTCTGATCCCCGAGAACTTTAGAGTGGCTAAAATCAATTTTTTTCACCCCCCCCTGCACCCCTGCATGATTTGGGGGGTCGCAGGCGGTGGGGGCGTTGCGGGAGGCGGGCGGTGCGGCAGGCGGGATCGCGATCCCCCGCCCGCCTCCCCATGAATGATCGTTGGCTTCTAGTGGGTATACCAGGGTGCCAGCACATTGCTGGCACCCTAGTATAAACGGCTGACATCTGTGCAGATGTCAGCCGTTTAACCCTTTCCATACCGCGGTCCGTACGGACCGCTGTATGGAAAAAGTTAACTGTCATCGGTCAGGGAGCTCCCTCCCTCTCCATCGGGGGGCTGCTGTGCCATTGCAGCCCCCCGTTGGAGAGGGAGAAAGCCCCCCGACAGCCCCCCTCAGCCCTGTGCTTACCCTTCCCCGTCTGCGAAGTTGTGGCAGACGGGGAAGGTTCCCATGGCAACAGGACGCCTGCTCAGGCGTCCTGCTGTCCATGGTGCTGAACAGATCTATGCTAAAAACATAGATCTGTTCAGTGTAAGTAAAATACAGTACAGAACAATATATATTGTACTGTACTGTATTATACAGACATCAGACCCACTGGATCTTCAAGAACCAAGTGGGTCTGGGTCAAAAAAATGTAAAAAAAAGTGAAAAAAGTTAAGATAAAAAAAAAAAACATTTATCACTGAATAAAAATTTAAAAAATAAAATACACTACACATATTAGGTATCGCCGCGTCCGTAACGACCTGATATATAAAACAGTCATGTTACGTTCCCCGCACGGTGAACGCCATAAAAATAAAAAATAAAAAACTATGAGAAAATTGAAATTTTGCCCACCTTACTTCCCAAAAAAGGTAATAAAAGTGATCAAAAAAGTCGCATGTACGCCAAAATAGTACCAATCAAACCGTCATCTCATCCCGCAAAAAATGAGACCCTACTCAAGATAATCGCCCAAAAACTGAAAAAACTATGGCTCTTAGACTATGGAAACACTAAAACATGATTTTTTTTTGTTTCAAAAATGAAATCATTGTGTAAAACTTACATAAATAAAAAAAAAGTATACATATTAGGTATCGCCGCGTCCGTATCGACCGGCTCTATAAAAATATCACATGACCTAACCCCTCAGGTGACCACCGTAAAAAAATAAAAATAAAAACAGTGTAAAAAAAGCCATTTTTTGCAATCTTACGTCACAAAAAGTGTAATAGCAAGTGATCAAAAAGTCATATGCACCCCAAAATAGTGCCAATCAAACCGTCATCTCATCCCGCAAAAAATGAGACCCTACTCAAGATAATCGCCCAAAAAACTGAAAAAACTATGGCTCTTAGACTATGGAGACACTAAAACATTTTTTTTGGTTTTAAAAATGAAGTTATTGTATAAAACTTACATAAATAAAAAAAATTGTATACATATTAGGTATCGCCGCGTCCGTGACAACCTGCTCTATAAAATTACCACATGATCTAACCTGTCAGATGAATGTTGTAAATAACAAAAAAAAAAAAACATGCCAAAAAAGCTATTTCTTGTTACCTTGCTGCACAAAAAGTGTAATATAGAGCAACCAAAAATCATATGTACCCTAAACTAGTACCAACAAAACTGCCACCCTATCCCGTAGTTTCTAAAATGGAGTCACTTTTTTGGAGTTTCTACTCTAGGGGTGCATCAGGGGGGCTTCAAATGGGACATGGTGTCAAAAAAACAGTCCAGCAAAATCTGCCTTCCAAAAACCGTATGGCATTCCTTTCCTTCTGCGCCCTGCCGTGTGCCCGTACAGCTGTTTACGACCACATATGGGGTGTTTCTGTAAACTACAGAATCAGGGCCATAAATAATGAGTTTTGTTTGGCTGTTAACCCTTGCTTTGTAACTGGAAAAAAAATATTAAAATGGAAAATCTGCCCAAAATTTTAAATTTTGAAATTGTGTCTCTATTTTCCATTAAATCTTGTGCAGCACCTAAAGGGTTAACAAAGTTTGTAAAATCAGTTTTGAATACCTTGAAGGGTGTAGTTTCTTAGATGGGGTCACTTTTTTGGAGTTTCTACTCCAGGGGTGCATCAGGGGGGCTTCAAATGGGACATTGTGTCAAAAAAACAGTCTAGCAAAATTAGCCCTCCAAAAACCATACGGCGCACCTTTCACTCTACGCCCCGCTGTGTGGCCGTACAGTAGTTTACGGCCACATATGGGGTGTTTCTGTAAACAGCAGAGTCAGGGCAATAAAGATACAGTCTTGTTTGGCTGTTAACCCTTGCTTTGTTAGTGGAAAAAATGGGTTAAAATTGAAAATTAGGCAAAAAAATGAAATTCTCAAATTTCATCCCCATTTGCCAATAACTCTTGTGCAACACCTAAAGGGTTAACAATGTATCCAAAATCAGTTTTGAATACCTTGAGGGGTGTAGTTTCTTAGATGGGGTCACTTTTAGTGAGTTTCTCCTCTAGGGGTGCATCAGGGGGGCTTCAAATGGAACATGGTGTAAATAAACCAGTCCATAAAAATCAGCCTTCCAAAAACTAAACGGCGCACCTTTCACTCTACGCCCCGCTGTGTGGCCGTACAGTAGTTTACGGCCACATATGGGGTGTTTCTGTAAACAGCAGAGTCAGGGCAATAAAGATACAGTCTTGTTTGGCTGTTAACCCTTGCTTTGTTAGTGGAAAAAATGGGTTAAAATTGAAAATTAGGCAAAAAAATGAAATTCTCAAATTTCCTCCCCATTTGCCAATAACTCTTGCGCAACACCTAAAGGGTTAACAATGTATGCAAAATCAGTTTTGAATACCTTGAGGGGTGTAGTTTCTTAGATGGGGTCATTTTTGGGTGGTTTCTATTATGTAAGCCTCGCAAATCGACTTCAGACCTGAACTGGTCCCTAACAATTGAGTTTTTGTAAATTTCTGAAAAATTTCAAGATTTGCTTCTAAACTTCTAAGCCTTATAACATCCCCAAAAAATAAAATATCATTCCCAAAATAATTCAAACATGAAGTAGACATATGGGGAATGTAAAGTCATCACAATTTTTTGGGGTATTACTATATATTACAGAAGTAGAGAAACTGAAACTTTGAAATTTGCAAATCTTTCCAAATTTTTGGTAAATTAGGTGTTTTTTTGTGCAAAAAAAATAATTTTTTTGGACTTCATTTTACCAGTGTCATGAAGTACAATATGTGACGAAAAAACAATCTCAGAATGGCCTGGATAAGTCAAAGCGTTTTAAAGTTATTAGCACTTAAAATGACACTGGTCAGATTTCCAAAAAATGGCCTGGTCCTTAAGGTGAAAATGAGCCCGGTCCCTAAGGGGTTAACCACATTGTGTGAACGCCGGCAGTGAATCTGCACGTGGTGTTACAAATAGCCACATTGTATGAACACTGGCAGTGAACAATCCGCATGTGGTAATGCAAATAGCCACATTGTGTGAACACTGGCAGTGAATTTGTACGTGGTGAGACAAATAGCCACATTATATGAACACTGTCATGAACAATTGATATGTGGTAATACAGACCACCACATTGTGTGTGCACCTAGTGAATTGAGCAGTAAATTGTCAAATTAGTGTTGCGCAGACTTATAATAAACAGTGTGGCTGCCTAATCGCCAAATTTGTGATAAGTCCTAACCGTCCCCAGTGGCTACTGTGGATGGTGACAGATGGACGTGAGTCTGTTCCATATAACACAATGTGGTAATAATATCCATAAACACACAGATAAATAAAGCACCCACTCAGTCCTCCTAGCAATCCCAAGACTATAAGTGACATATTGCCAGTCCCTGATAGTTTTAATTGTTCATGATCTGTTGGGACCCCTAAAGGGATTTTTTGGTCTGGATGACCTTTTGTATAATAAGTGATTTTTCATCCAGAGGGCTCCATCCTAGGGCTCATTTTGTTGTTTATTTAGAAATTGGGGGTAGACCCCATTACTTGCCCTTCAAGGAAATATTCCTATTTATTTGTAATTTTAGGATTTCTAGCACAGGGAATCAGTAAAGATTACTTTTCATTGGAAGCTAGCCAAGTATTTTCCAACCAAGTGATCCCATTGAATAATATGGATATTCAGACAGGTTTTAGAAACCCGAGTAAGACCTATAAACAATATTCCCGTTCTTGGTGGGAAATAGCTAGTTTGGAAACATACATTAGTCAGGGAATTGTATACAGGGGGCTCAGGAGTCCGTTAAGACCAAATATCCACACTGATGATGTGGATTTTGTGAAAGGATGGGACAAGGTCCTAACAGATAATTCCCTTAGACTGATGCAATACATGGTGGATTCCGAAAAGCTGTTTTTGAACGGATCTCCGAACAACTTAATCAGGAGACTAAAGAGATACTCACCTTTAATCAACATTCAGACTTCAAGGGTCAGGAATCTAGACTACAAAAGAGTCTTGATATTCTAAAAGAAGAAATAAAAGAAAGGAAACATCGGAAATATATCCGTGATAAAACAGACTTTGATACAGATCGAGTATATTCTTGGAAGCATAGGAACAACTTTGTAGGAAGAAACACGAGATATACCGACCAGTCGGAAAACCTCCGGCACAGAAACAGCTAGTGTTGGGGGTTTAAATAAGGCTACTTTCACACTAGCATTCGGGGCTCCGCTTGTGAGCTCCGTTTGAAGGCTCTCACAAGTGGCCCGAACGGATCCGTTCGGCCCCAATGCATTCTGAGTGGATGCGGATCCACTCAGAATGCCTCAGTCTGGCACCGTTTGACCACCGTTCCGCTCAGCAGGAGGACACCCGAATGCAGCTTGCAGCGTTCGGGTGTCCGCCTGGCTGTGCGGAGCCAAACTGATCCGTCCAGACTTACAATGTAAGTCAATGGGGACGGATCCGTTTGAAGTTGACACAATATGGTGCAATTTCAAACGAATCCGTCCAGAATTGACTTTCAATGCAAAGTCTGGACGGATCCGTCTGACTAACTCCCATCGTTTGCATTATAGGAGCGGATCCGTCTGTGCAGACACCAGATGGATCCGCTCTGAACGCAAGTGTGAAAGTAGCCTAAAGGAGGCACAAAAAGAAAGGTGAGAAATAATAGACCTCGCAACCCCAAGAGAGGGGGTGGTCTGCCAGAATGCGTCCGTCCTTTGCAAAATATGGAGCCCTCAGGATTGAGTGGCACAGTATTGTCCTTCATGTCTGGTGTTGGTCCGCAGGCATTACAAAATACTGTGAGTCAAACACAGATTGGTACAAATATATTACCTACTCCAACAAGTGCAGCACAGAGCACAGGTCAGATGACAAGTATACAATCAAACACGGGCTTACTTGCTGCTCCCCCCATTGCCCCCCTTTTTATAGGACAGAGCGGTGTCCAATTGAGGGATCGAGAAAAATGGGGATTAAACGTGAAATAACAGCACATGTGCAAGACTCACCGCCAGAGGGCTCTGAGGACATAGGTGTAAATTTTGGAGGGGCTCCTCCAAACACTATTCTACACGGTATAGACACAATGAGTGTAGAACACAACAGGGCCCGGGTGATTAATCTGTCGATAATTCCATTTACAGAAGCACAAAATAAATTATTACAGAAAGGACTCATGTTCACTCCAGTACCATGATTTGATAAATTCACATGGGTGAAGGATATTAATTTATTTGCACGCAAGTTAGCACTGCACAAACAGTTTAACAATACAACCTTTGATGTTAATAAACTGATCCAGAGGGAACAACAAACTCTGAGGATTTTAGAAAGCCTTCAGCGGGAGAGTGAAGGAATACCATGCAATATTGAACTACCATTTACAGATCTGAAACCAAGATCCAAATGGACCCCGGCCTTCTCTCAGTATAAAAACATAGAAACGTTTGTTGAGATGGTCACACAGGAAATAAACAACTTGAAAATTAAGACGGATAGTATTCCAGTGAATATGACACCAGAGGAAATAGTGGCCTTGGAAGATATGAAAACCAGCTAAGAAATTGTGATAAAACCAAGTGACAAGGGGGGCAACATAGTGGTCCAGAATAGGACCAACTATGATCAGATGGTAGAGAGATTACTGAGGGATAGGCAAATCTATGAAATCCTGTCAGATAACCCTACAAATGTTTATCTTGAGGAATTGCAAGGTATCTTGAAAAATGCAAAGGATCAGTATTTGATATCTAAGGATGAATATGAATTTTTGTATAACAAGAACCCTACAATTGCGACATTTTATGCACTTCCAAAGGTGCATAAAAATAAAAGCCTAATACCTGGTCGACCAATTGTTTCCGAAATGATTCCTTGACTCAGTCTGCTAGTGAATATGTGGATAATATATTAAGACCCTTCGTAACATCGTTACCGTCATACATTAAGGATACTAGTGACGTATTGAGTAAAATTAATGGTATCATACGGTCGACATCCACATATCTAGCGAGTCTGGGTGTGGAAGCTTTATATAGCAACATCGATCATGAATTGGGCATAAAAGCGACAGAGCATGTCTTTTCACAAAGACAATGGATTTGTTTTGGAATTACTTAGATTTATTCTTACACACAATTATTTTTTATGCAATGGTGCCTTCTATCATCAGATAAAAGGCACCGCTATGGGCACGCCCTGTGCACCGACTTTTGCAAATCTTTTTCTTGGGTGGTGGTAAGACCAAATAGTTTTTTCAAACACATTGTCACAATTTACTAGTCACATTTTATTTTGGGGTAGATTTATCGACGATGTGCTATTGTTTTGGGAGGGAGAATATAGCCTTTTCCTTGAGTTTGTCAGTGAACTAAATTAAAACGACATTGGGATGCATTTCACCCATGAGATTCATCCCAATGAGATTTGTTTTCTGGATTTGAAAATATGTAAGGACATGGACGGACGCATCCTGACAGATATTTGTGGTCATGGCTACGGCAGAGAGCTAGTGCCCCGAACGTGCCGAGACCTGAGAGAGGAAACCAACCTGCCTAAACTGATATGGCTGGAGAGGTGCCCTTAGCCATGCCGCGGGTAAGCCTAAAAGGGGGCATACCCTGAGGAGTATGGAAAGAAAAGGGGAGGGAGGGTGGGGCACCGAAAACGCCCGCACATGAGGAGAGGGCGTGCCTCCTTTTAAGAGCGCCTACGCCCCTCCCACAAATGCAGGCTGACATGTCAGCCTTAAGCTACTTGTGGTCATGGCTACGGCAGAGAGCTAGTGCCCCGAACGTGCCGAGACCTGAGAGAGGAAACCAACCTGCCTAAACTGATATGGCTGGAGAGGTGCCCTTAGCCATGCCGCGGGTAAGCCTAAAAGGGGGCAAAAATACATATGAGTAGGGAGAGAAAACCTTTGCCACTGACCAAGTTGCAAAACCAAACTGTGGAATGCCTGGGATATCTTGGCCTGAGGGTAGGTATGTAACGTGGGAAGCCTGAGGAGCACCAGCGACCCATTCGCGGATGACGTGGCCGGGGACGTTGTGCCTGAAGCCGCGGATGCAGCTCCAATACGGAAGGAGTGTCCTGAAATGGTCTTGGGGTTGAAACCCAAGCCCGCCGCCAGAGTGTGAACGTGGGAGATGAAACTGCGAGGCCGTGCGGGCCGAGACCTGGAACGGGAGCAATGGGCGGTCAGGGGCGGAGTCC
This sequence comes from Bufo bufo, assembly GCF_905171765.1. Taxonomy (NCBI): domain Eukaryota; kingdom Metazoa; phylum Chordata; class Amphibia; order Anura; family Bufonidae; genus Bufo; species Bufo bufo. The sequence goes on along the minus strand of NC_053391.1, from coordinate 523,995,330 downwards.
CTCAGAGCTGCCAGCCAGCTCCTGAGCACCTGGACCGGGCCCCATGCGTTGGTGGACTGAAGAACTTCACCTCCACTGGTGGTCCCACCTGTGAGGTTGGAAGTGAGGAGCTGTGAGGAGAAATGGTCGTCGGGCCATACCAGCTGACCCCCGGTTAAACCCTTGGACCTGACTGAACTGTGGGTGAATTCGCTGTGTCCTAAGAACCCGCGGAACTAAAGTGCATGGCAGCCTTTATGACAGTGCTGGAAGGAGCCCAAAAGGAAGACCATCTAGGGAGGTGGAAAGCTTCTAAATAATCCCCTGACACAGCCTGCCTGCTCGGGACGACCGCGTGACTACTCTCCCCCTGAACACCCCCTAACCGTTGAGACAGAAAAACCGACCTACTTGCGGGGTCTTCCAACATGGAGAAATGTTGGACTTTGGACAAATATCGTTGATGGTGTTAAAGGATAGTGGTGGAGCAGGATGGCCTGGATCTTGAGGACATATCAGCTGGGGGTGAGCCCTGAAACATGCATGAAGGGGCCCTACATTCGTTTGTAGTGACAAGCAGTTTGGCTGCGGCAGGGAATGAAAAGCGAGGGAGCAGTCTCGGTAGCGTACGGAACCCTACCTGGGGGAACGGGCCCTAGGGTGGAGGTTATTGGCAAGGCTAGAGTGGACTGGGCAGGTGGCAGCCCCCCGTAGGACTTGACGGCCAAGAGGCTGGACTGGACGTCCGAAACCAAGGAGGCGACGGAGTACATCCCGGCATGTAGCTGCGCCAGGGACACCTGAAGGGTGGACATGGAGACTCGCTCCAAGTCCGGGGCTGCTGGTTCAACCATCAGTAGCCTATACAGCTCTGCTTTACGGCGGAAGCAGGGTATTGGAACCCTCTCCGGCTAAGCTCCGTGACCAACTTCGGAATTGACCAACTCCTTAGAGCCGCTTGGATGCGGGTGTTTCCGGTACTGATAGGCCTTCTTCGATGTTGGAAATGCGACATACTGCAGCTGCGAAGTGACAAATAGAAAATAACATTTGAACAGGAAGCCCCGTACCTTGCAAGCGACACCCGAGACATGAATGGTGGTTAAAGGAGGACTAGCGAGTGTCTAGTGCTCTGAAGGCGGGACCATGGACTAAGCGTGAAATGACGTGAGAAAGCTAACCGTACTTGGCCCCAGACAGGAAAAAGAAAACTGAAGAGAAAAACAAACATCAAACCTGAAATCGTACCGGAGAAAGGACTACTGAATCGAGTCTAAAACATGACAGGCGACAGAATTAGTAAATTAACAGTGTGAACCTGAAGTGACAGGTAACAGAAAATAAATGATACCACGTAAGACTTTGAGTGATCCGGACCCTTATGTACGCCTGAGCGCGATAACCATGGCATGGGAAGTGACGAACGTGGACCCTAAACGAAAGAGGCAACGAAAACTGGAAACGTACATCGATGCGCAGCCGGTGGCAGGCACGGCGTGACATGAACGTAAGCCTGAAGCGTGACAGGCAACACCTGAAAAATAAAAAACACGTGAGCCTGAGGCGCAACGGGCAGCAGATGATTGATTGAAACGTAAGCCTGAAGCGTAACAGCCAAACCTATGACAAATTGAAAATGTAAGCCTGAAACGTAACAGGCAACAGATAATGAAATTAACACGTAAGCCTGAAGCGTAATAGGCAACCTAAGATAAATTAGAAACGTAAGCCTGAAACATAACAGGCAACAGATAACGAAACTAACATGTAAGCCTGAAGCGTGACAGGCAACCTGAGATGAATTAAAACGTAAGCCTGAAGCGTAACAGAACAGATGATGAATTGAAAACGTGAGCCTGAAAAGTGACAGGCAACAGATAAAACATGGCAAAAAGATGACAGATTGAAGCGTGCTTTTGAAATGTGACAGGCAACAGATGATACACTGAACAAAAACGTGAGCTTGAACCGTGTGTCATGGTCTTACCTGCTTGCTGCTCTCCTTCGTTTGACATGTGCTGGCGGCCATCTTGGTTTCTGGGTTTCTTGTAGCCTTCCACCCTGCGGCTCCTCCTTCCCCTGGGAGGAGCTGGATGCCTAGCTCATATATATAGGAGGTCTGTGGCTTCAGTTCCTTGCTTGGTCCTCTTGTGTTCACATGCTTCTAAGACTGCTGCTGCTTCTGGTTCCTGATCCTGGCTTCGTCTGACTACCCTGCTGGTTCCTGATCCTGGCTTCGTCTGACTACCCTGCTGGTTCCTGATCCTGGCTTCGTCTGACTACCCTGCTGGTTCCTGATCCTGGCTTCGTCTGACTACCCTTCTGGTTCCTGACCTCTGGCTTCGCAAAGACTCTGCTCGGTTTCACCATCCGTTTGGACTTTTGCTTTACAGCTTTATTTTCAATAAAGCCTTCTTATTTTCACTTATCTCTTGTTGTACGTCTGGTTCATGGTTCCGTGACATTAGGACCAAGCCATGAATTCTGACGGTACAGGGCCATCCTCGCTACCCACGCTGGTTGCCAGACTTGATCAGCAGGATCACCTGTTGGGTCGGTTCGCTGTGGCAGTGCAAACCCTGCTTGAACGCACGGCTCATTTCGCTCCCGTTGCCGATGGGTCGGTTGTCGCTCCTGGGCTCGCTCCTACTGCCGCTCCGGTTGTTGCGCCAGAGTCTACCCCGACACCTGTTGTTGCGCCTGCGGTGTTTCGGGGTATGACCGGTTCTGCCCCTCTTCCACAGCGCTTTGGGGGAGAGCCAACTCAGTGCCGAGGTTTCCTTAACCAGGTGGGCATTTATTTCGAGTTGCTGCCACATGCCTTTCCTACTGAGAGATCAAAGGTGGGCTTCTTGATCTCGCTGCTCTCGGACAAGGCCTTGGCCTGGGCCAGCCCTTTATGGGAGAACAACAATCCGGTGGTTGCCGAGTTTTCCGGTTTTGTTGCTTCTCTTCGGAAGGTATTCGATGTGCCGGCTCGTGCTGCCTCTGCTGCGAAGCTCCTTATGTCCATCAGACAGGGTTCACGATCCGTAGCTGAATACGCCATTGAGTTTCGTACCCTGGCAGCAGAGGTGGGCTGGAATAATGAGGCTCTGGTCGCTGCTTTCTCTCATGGTCTCTCGGATGCCTTGAAGGATGAGGTTGCAGCTAAGGACCTACCAGTTGAGCTCGAGTCTCTTATTTCTTTCCTGATTTTGATTGACACCAGACTCAGGGAGAGACCTTCCTTTAAGGAGAACCTGCGGAGGTCTTCTAACAGATTGGTGCCTACGTTTGCTGTCCCACCCGTGCCTCCCTCTCCTCCCACGCCTCCTGGGGATGACTTGTCTGGGGGTGAACCCATGCAGCTGGGGTTTGCTCGCCTGTCCGAGGGGGAGAGGGCACTCCGGAGACGCGAGGGCCGATGCATGTACTGTGGTCTCGGTGGGCATTTTCGGTTGGCATGTCCGAACCGTCCGGGAGACACTCGTACCCTGAGATCCTGTCGGGGGCAGATCTTGGGTGGAGTCTCCTCGTCCCCGGTTTCCCGTGTTGACAAACCACTGATCACTGTTGTCCTCTCCTGGGTCGGGGGCTCGGTGACGACCCAGGCGTTGGTGGACTCTGGTGCTGGTGGTTTGTTCATTGATAGTGTGTTCGCTGCCGCCAATTCCATTCCTCTGCAGGCTCGAGGTTCCCCACTGGCTCTTGAGGCGATAGACGGCAGACCCCTTCTGCCGCCACACGTGACTCATGAGACCCTTCCAGTGGGGATAGCCATTGGTGCCGTTCACAGAGAGTCGGTCTGCCTCCAGGTTATTTCGTCTCCACACTACTCGGTGGTCTTGGGGTACCCCTGGCTCCAGAAGCATAATCCGACTTTCGATTGGAGATCGGTCGAGATCCTCTCGTGGTCACCGCAGTGTGGGGCTAGTTGCATCCATGGGTCTGTCAAGTTGCTGTGTACTTCCTCGGACTCTCTGTTGCCTCCTGAATACGAGGAGTACCGGGATGTATTCGATAAGGTGCGCGCGGTTGCCCTACCTCCGCACCGCCCATACGATTGTGCCATAGAGTTACAATCTGGTGCCGTTCCTCCTCGTGGCAAAGTCTATCCACTGTCGGTAGCGGAGAATGAGGCCATGGAGGAGTACGTGAGGGAGGCGCTTTCACGCGGACACATTCGCAAATCTTCGTCCCCGGCAGGGGCTGGATTTTTCTTTGTGAAAAAGAAGGGCGGTGAGTTGAGGCCTTGCATCGATTACAGGGGTCTCAATCGCATCACGATCAAGAACGCTTACCCGATACCCTTGATTTCCGAGCTGTTCGATCGCCTTAAAGGGGCCACGGTCTTTACCAAACTCGACCTGAGGGCGGCATATAACCTGGTAAGGATCAAGGCGGGCGATGAGTGGAAGACCGCGTTTAACACCAGGACCGGTCATTACGAATCCTTGGTTATGCCCTTTGGGTTGTGCAATGCGCCCGCAGTCTTTCAGGAATTCATCAACGATGTTTTCCGTGACCTGTTGCAGCAGTGTGTGGTAGTCTATTTGGATGACATCTTGGTATATTCTGAATCCATGGAGGCCCACATTCTGGATGTCAGACGAGTGTTGCAACGGTTACGAGAGAACAAGCTGTTCGGTAAGCTTGAGAAATGCGAATTTCACCGATCCCAGGTAACCTTCTTAGGTTACATCATTTCCGCTGAGGGGTTCTCCATGGATCCTGAGAAGGTTTCGGCTGTCTTACAGTGGCCCCAGCCCAGTGGTCTTCGTTCCCTGCAGCGCTTTTTGGGCTTCGCCAATTATTATCGGAAGTTCATCAGGGACTTTTCCATGCTGGCCAAGCCTCTCACGGATCTGACCAGGAAGGGCAGTAATTCCCAGGTCTGGCCGCTCGAGGCCATCCGAGCTTTTGAGGCCCTAAAGTCCGCCTTTGTGTCGGCTCCGATTCTGTCGCATCCCAACCCTGGGTTGCCCTTTGTCCTCGAGGTGGACGCGTCTGAGACGGGAGTAGGCGCCCTTCTGTCTCAGCGTAGAACACCAGAGGGTCCTCTGCTTCCTTGTGGGTTTTACTCCCGGAAACTGGCTTCCGCGGAGTGCAACTATCAGATTGGTGACAGGGAGTTATTGGCCATCGTGCAGGCCCTTAAAGAATGGAGGCACTTGCTCGAGGGTTCGGTGGTTCCGGTTCTCATCCTGACGGACCACAAGAATCTGACCTACCTTTCTGAGGCCAAGAGATTGACACCACGTCAGGCCAGATGGGCTCTGTTCTTGTCACGTTTTAATTACGTGGTCTCCTACCTACCCGGTTCCAAGAACATCAGGGCGGATGCCTTATCACGGCAGTACTCCGAGCTGTCCAGGGAGGAGTCGATTCCGACTTCGGTCATACCTCCGAATCAGATCTTGGCCGCCATTCGCACCAGCCTGACCTCTCCCCTGGGTGAGCAGATTTTGGCGGCTCAATCTGGTGCTCCCTCTGGGAGACCCAACGGCAGATGTTTTGTGCCTGAGGAGTTGCGCACTCGGTTGTTGCGAACCTACCATAACTCCAAGACCGCGGGGCATCCTGGAAAGAATCAGCTGTCCTGGGCTGTTTCACGTCTGTTCTGGTGGCCTTCCCTACGTTCCGACATCGCCGCATATGTAGCGGCATGCTCCGTTTGTGCCCAGAGTAAGTCCCCTCGGCACCTTCCGTTGGGCCTTCTGCAACCCATAGCCACCGGGGAGCGCCCATGGTCACACCTGGGGATGGATTTCATTGTGGACCTCCCTGCATCCCGAGGCCATACGGTCATTCTCATGATTGTGGATCGGTTTTCCAAAATGTGCCACTGTGTTCCTCTCAAGAAGTTACCCTCTGCACAAGAGTTGGCCACGATTTTTGCCAGGGAGGTCTTCCGGTTGCACGGTTTGCCTAAGGAGATTGTGTCGGATCGGGGGAGTCAGTTTGTGTCCAGGTTCTGGCGCGCCTTTTGCTCCCAGTTGGGGATTCATCTCTCCTTCTCCTCGGCCTACCACCCTCAGTCCAATGGGGCCGCAGAACGATCCAATCAGGCCTTGGAGCAATTCCTTCGTTGCTATGTCTCCGATCACCAAGACAATTGGGTTGACCTCCTGCCTTGGGCTGAGTTTGCCAGGAACACGGCGGTGAACTCTTCCTCTGGGACGTCTCCCTTCATGGCCAATTATGGGTTCCAACCTGCCGTGTTACCGGAGGTATTCTCTCCCCAGGATATTCCGGCTGTGGAGGATCACCTTTCCGTCCTACGTGCTTCTTGGGTACAGATCCAGAAGTCCCTTGAGGTCTCTGCGCAGCGCCAGAGACTCCAGGCTGATCGCAGACGAGCGCCTGCTCCTTCCTACCAGGTCGGAGACCGTGTATGGTTGTCCACCCGCAACCTCAACCTTCAAGTGCCCACTCCCAAGCTGGCGCCTCGCTTTGTTGGTCCCTTCCGAGTGCTTCGCAGGGTAAACCCGGTAGCCTATGCCCTTGCGCTTCCTCCTGGCATGCGGATCTCCAACGTGTTTCATGTCTCCCTGTTGAAGCCACTGGTGTGTAATCGTTTCACTTCCTCGGTTCCTCGGCCTCGTCCGGTCCAAGTGGGTAATCGTGAGGAATATGAGGTGAGCAATATCCTGGACTCACGCCTGGTCCGCGGTCGGTTGCAGTTTTTGGTCCATTGGCGTGGTTATGGTCCAGAGGAGCGTTCCTGGGTTCCCTCCGCAGATGTCCATGCTCCTGCCTTGCTCCGAGCCTTCCACGCACGCTTCCCTCAGAAACCGTTTTGTGCTCCGCGGAGGAGGGGCCCTTGAGGGGGAGGTACTGTCATGGTCTTACCTGCTTGCTGCTCTCCTTCGTTTGACATGTGCTGGCGGCCATCTTGGTTTCTGGGTTTCTTGTAGCCTTCCACCCTGCGGCTCCTCCTTCCCCTGGGAGGAGCTGGATGCCTAGCTCATATATATAGGAGGTCTGTGGCTTCAGTTCCTTGCTTGGTCCTCTTGTGTTCACATGCTTCTAAGACTGCTGCTGCTTCTGGTTCCTGATCCTGGCTTCGTCTGACTACCCTGCTGGTTCCTGATCCTGGCTTCGTCTGACTACCCTGCTGGTTCCTGATCCTGGCTTCGTCTGACTACCCTGCTGGTTCCTGATCCTGGCTTCGTCTGACTACCCTTCTGGTTCCTGACCTCTGGCTTCGCAAAGACTCTGCTCGGTTTCACCATCCGTTTGGACTTTTGCTTTACAGCTTTATTTTCAATAAAGCCTTCTTATTTTCACTTATCTCTTGTTGTACGTCTGGTTCATGGTTCCGTGACACCGTGGCAGGCACCCGACATGGTGAGATGTGCACGTGAGCCTGAAGCGCAAAAAGTGGCGATGGTAATAAAGCGTGAGTCTGAAACGTGACAGGCCAATGATTGAGAAAGGAACGGACGCCTGAACAGAACAGGCCGTGGGAGGCAAGAGGCGCGAGCCTGGCCGTGACCGCCAATTGATACATAGGCCTGACACGTGACAGCAACAGCCTGTCGGGACAGGTATGACAGAGAAACAAAACATGGTGACATGAACAAGAAGTGACCTGGGACGTGACTGGAGACAACCTGGTGACTACGACGTGACCCTGACGCGGGTGACAAAGGAATAGGAAGTTGCATAGCAGCGAAGCCTGGAAGACCGCGAATGTGTGGTAGAAAATGAAGCAGTCGCCAGAAATGTCCGTGGATGTAGAGAGTGGAAAGCGATGGTCGGCAAACGGGACAAATGAGCGCAACCTGGCTGACGAGCGCAGCACCCGGGGACTGCAAAATAATTGGTAACGTGAGGGGGAGACTACGCAGACCGGAACGCGCCAATGCGTCCCAACCGTGACATGGGGAACCATCATTTTTTTTTTTTTTTTTTATAAAGACTTTGATGCTGCTGCTTGACTGTGTGGAGAGAATAAAACTTTGGGTGTGACTGGAGTGAAGCACCTACCTGTTTGAACCCCGAGTGGGGAATTTTATGACCTCTGTAAGGATGCATGGATCCCTGGTTGAAGATTAACGGCAGAGTACCCAGGGTCTGCAACAATAATTTATTTATTTATTTTTTTGGGGAAAAAGAACACAAAACTGGGGTCGTACTGTAGAAAACAATATTGATCGAATCTGGAATAAAAATGATAGCGACAAAGAATAGTGATTAACAGCATGAACCTGGCCTGTAACCGGAAATGGATGAAAAAACGTAAACCTGAAGCGTAACGGGGAATAAATACATAAAAGAAACGTAAGCCTGACACACGTGACAGGCCACGGACGTGGTACGGTGGATACGTAAGCTTGAAACGTAACAGGCAACATGATACATTGGGAACGTGAGCCAGAAACGTAACTGGCAACAGAAAAGAAAAACGTAAGCCTGAAACGTAACAGGCAGCAGACATGATAGATTAGAAACGTAAGCCAGACACGTAACTGGCAACAGAAAAGAAAAACGTAAGCCTGAAACGTGACAGGCAGCAGTCATGATAGATTAGAAACGTAAGCCAGAAACGTGACTGGCAACAGAAAAGAAAAACGTAAGCCTGAAATGTAACAGGCAGCAGACATGATAGATGAGAAACGTAAGCCAGAAACGTAACAGGCAACAGACGTGATATATTAGAAACGTGACCCTGAACCAGGCACTGACGGCAAATGATACGTAAGCCTGAAGCGTGACTGGCAACAGGTATAGTCTGGGAAAACCGTAAGCCCGTGGCGCCATGGGCAACAAATGGTAAGAATGATGCGTAAGCCTGACACGGAACAGGCCACAGACATGTTGGAGCATGAAAAGACATGCGTGAAACATGAAGAAAACCCGGCAATGAACATGGTGGGATGACATGGAAGCAAACCCGCCGTGTGACTGGTGACAGAACGGTGACTGAAAATAAGTATTTGCCGAACAACGTCCGCAGATGTAGCAGAGTGGAACAGGCGGTGGTCGACACGGGCGGAATTTGTTTGAAAACCTTGGCAGACGATGGATGGTGGGCACGGCAGAGTGACCAGAGTCTGCAACAATAACCAGTGGCGTGAGGGGGGGGGGGGGGGGGGGGCCCCTGCTACGCCCTTACTCGACCCTTGACCCAGGGAACTGCGAGTCCCTGTGATCTAATGAGACTGTGTGTGTGGGAGCTGACGTGTGAGGTGGCGGAACCGCTGCCGTGGGGTGTGGAGGGTTAACTGGTCTGCTGCTTTTTTTTTTTTTTTCAAACTTTATTGATAGTGAACAGCAGCCGGCCGCCGGCCAGTAGCTGCGTGGGGAGAAAACGGCACACCCCGCGTGAGCTGCCTGCAGGCTCGGGATGACAGAGGAGGACACATAGGGATGGATGTGGCCTTGCACCTCCACTCACAGAGACTGCTGCCGGACGTACATTGCGGTGTCAAAGTGTGTGTGCCGATTGGCCAGCACGCCGCGCATGCGCAACTTGAAAAATCATCATACAGAGTTTTATTGCTTGCTGCTGCTTGCGCCATTTGCCCGACCCTTGACCCAGGGAACTGTATGTGCCTGTGAACTGACGAACTGCGTGTGAGGGAGCTGACGTGGAAGTTAGCGGGACCGCTGCCGTGGGGTGTGGAGGGTTAATTGGGTCTGCGGCTCAAAAGACAGGGGAGGGCACGTGGGAGCCGTGCGACGTGCTATGACCCTGGAAAAACAGCTGGGATTGTGTGGGACTGGTGAGATCCTGTGACGGGGCTTATGCCTCTGAGCCAGTGCGTGTGAAACTTTTTTTTTTTTTTTTGAAACTTGATTGCGGTGAAACAGCAGCCGGCCAGCAGCTGCGACGGGACGAAGCGGCACCCCTGGGTCTGGACGGACCCGCCCGAGGGGAGAAGGCCTGGTCCAGCAAGAAGAAGGGGGGCGCGCTGCTGCGGCTGCCGGAGCCGGGAAAGAGAGCCCGACAACTGAGGCAGACCGGGACGCAGGCTCCGTCGCCAAGGCAACGGAGGCGCTGCCCGGCGTCCCACGTGATCTGCCCAGGCCGGCGCCTGAGTGGGGACGTGCCGGCCGTACCACCCGGGATGCGAGGTGGGTAGCGGGTGGACCGGGCCGGGGGGGGGGGGAACGAGCCGGAGAGGGGTACGGGAGGACAGAGAACTTACCCAGACGCTGAGTGGAGAGCGTTGGAGGGGAACCCTCAGCAAACTTACCTGCACAGCAGGACGGGGCGTGACGTCAGGCGGGAAAAAGGCACCGAAAACGCCCGCACATGAGGAGAGGGCGTGCCTCCTTTTAAGAGCGCCTACGCCCCTCCCACAAATGCAGGCTGACATGTCAGCCTTAAGCTACTTATCGAAAGCCGACATCAACGAACAGTTTCTTGGAGTGGTCTAGCTGGCATCCGACCTCGTTAAAAAAATGGTATACCTGTTGGTCAGTACTTGAGGACCAGTAGAAACTGTGCCACCGAGGAGGCTTTCAAAAAAGAGGCGGACAAGTTATTTAAGCGTTTAAGAACTAAGGGATACCCACGTAAAAGTCTCAAAAGAGCTTTTAATCGAGCTAAGAATGAAAGGAGAGAAGACCTTTTGCTGCACAAGAATCAGATCAGTACTCAAAATGAGACTAAGACCATCAGATGTATAGGCACTTATGATGGGTGTCAGCAGCAAATCACAAGTATCCTCAGGAAACATTGGCGAATTTTGACGAGTGATCAAGACCTACATGGGGTAATATGATCTTTTCCAAGTATCACATATAGACGAGGACCTAATCTGAGAGATCAGTTGGTCCACAGCTTCCTCCCTAAAGCACAAATTGATAACGGAATGTGGGCTCTTTTCCCTGCGGGAACTGTACCTTTTGCAGGTTTTTACCCAGAATTAAAGGTTTTATGAACCCAGTGGATGGACGTGAATACACCATTAGGGATTTTTTCAATTGCCGCAGCAGTGGCATTGTTTACGTTGCATCATGTACCTGCCCCAAACTTTATGTGGGTAAGACTGTACAGGAACTAAGGAGAAGAATCTCAGGTCACATTAGTAGTACTATCTATCGTGATCCTAACACTGTTAGAATGATTGCGATTGTACTGTGCCTTTGATCCAACTGTTAAGATGTGAGTACAAGTGATTATGTATTTTCTACTGTGCAGTCTTACCATCATTGAGATGTATAGAAGTGCCGCTGATCTGCGGTAAAATGAATGCACATTGAAAGGCTGTAGTGATGCAGGCAAAAAAAAAAGGGGGAGTGGCTAACACTTGGTGAGTGGCTCCCACTGAAGAGGTCTGGTCCCGTAGATCTGGAGGTTATTGGAGAGTTCCAGATCGGGGTCTGAATAACTATGTAACAGGGCGTCTAAGGCTAGTTTCACACTTGCGGCAGGACGGATCCGACATGCTGTTCACCATGTCGGATCCGTCCTGCGGCTATTTCGCCGTGCCACCGGGCCGCCACTCCGTCCCCATTGACTATAATAAACCTGACATGCAGTAATTTTAGTCCGGCTGCCTTTCGCCGTGCACCGCCGTGCTGCGCCGGAGCTCCGCCCCCGTCGCCATTATAGTCAATGGGGACAGAGCAGCGGCCCGGGGGCACGGCGAAATAGCCGCAGGACGGATCCGACATGGTGAACAGCATGTCGGATCCGTCCTGCCGCAAGTGTGAAAGTACCCTAACAGCGCGCGATCACTATTACCCCTATTCCCCTGACGAAGTCGCAACAGCGGCAAAACATGTCGGGAGGGATAGTAATTATGTATGTGTGATTTTAGACAGGGCTGAGCAATAGAAACAACACATCAGCTGAGGATAGGTAGAGTGACTGAGTGGATGCATATGTGAATGGGCTGGAATGACGGCAGATAGTAATCTGAGTGTGGTGATACAAACAGCCACATTTCACAAACGCTGGCAGGGATTAATCGGCATGTGGTGATACAAAAAAGCCACATTGTGTGAACGCTGGCAGTGAATCTGCACATGGAGATACAAACAGCCACAATGTATGTACACTGGCAGTGATCAATCTGCATGCGGTGATAGATTTAACCACATTGTGTGAACGCTGGCAATGAATCTGCACATGGTGATACAAACAGCCACAATGTATGTACACTGGCTGTGATCAATCTGCATGCAGTGATATATTTAACCCCTTAAGGACTCCTTAAGGACCCAGGGCGTACCGGTACGTCCTGTGTAGTTTTGATCACTGCCGCACGGCCGGCAGTGATCGGAACAGGGTGCCTGTTGAAATCATTCAGCAGGCACCCTGTGACAATGCCTAGGGGGGTCCTGTGACTCCCCCGCATTGCCGATCGCTATAAACCGCAGGTCAATTCAGACCTGCAGTTTTTAGCGCTTATGCAAGTTTCTGATCCCTGCGGTCTAACTCCTCCCCCTGCAGCCCTCTGTGTTTTTGTGCCTGAGGGCGCAGCGGGGGGGAGGATTGAGGGAGGCGTGCGGCAGTGTGGGGGGCGGGTGCGCGATCTTCTGCCTGCCCCGCGTTTATTTTCAGGATGGCCGAGCGGTTGAATCAGAGTGTCAGCTCATTGCTGACACTCCGATTCAAACGGCAGACATCTGTGCAGATGTCCGCCGTTTTAACCCCTTCCATGCTGCGGTCCGTAGGGACCGCTGTATGGAAGAGGTGAAGAGGGTGGGAGCTCCCTCCCTCTCCCTCCCTCTCCCATCGGGGGGCTGCTGTGCCTTTGCAGCCCCCGGACAGGATGGCGTGACAGAGGGAGGGAGCCCTCCTCCCTCCCCTTCCCCGTCTGCTCAGTTGTGGCAGACGGGGAAGGTTCCCATGGCAACAGGACGCCTTCTCAGGCATCCTGCTGTCCATGGTGCTGAACAGATCTGTGCTAAAGGCAGAGATCTGTTCAGAAAAAGTGTGAGTGAAATACAGTGCAGTACACTATATAGTGTACTGTATTATACAGACATCAGACCCACTGGATCTTCAAGAACCAAGTGTGTCTGGGTAAAAAAAAAGTTAAAGAAGTAAAAAAAAAGTTAAAATAAAAAAAAACATTTATCCCCGATTAAAAAAAATCTAATAAAAATTCCCTACACATGTTATATATCACCGCATCCGTAACGACCCGATCTATAAAACGGTCATGTTATATTTCCCGCACGGTGAACGCCATAAGAAATAAAAAATAAAAACAATGATAAAATTGAAATTTTTCTCACCTTACTTCCAAAAAAAGGTAATAAAAGTAATTAAAAAAGTCGTATGTATGCCAAAATAGTACCATTCAAACCGTTGTCTCATCCCGCAAAAAATTAGACCCTACCTAAGATAATCGCCCAAAAACTGAAAAAACTATGGCTCTCAGACTATGGAGACACTAAAATATGATTTTTTTTTTTGTTTCAAAAATGATATTATTGTGTAAAACTTACATAAATAAAAAAAAAGTATACATATTAGGTATCGCCGCGTCCGTATCGACCGGTTCTATAAAAATTTCAAATGACCTAACCCCTCAGATGAACACCGTAAAAAATAAAAAATAAAAAATAAAAACTGTGCTAAATAAACCATTTTTTGTCACCTTACATCATAAAAAGTGTAATAGCAAGCGATACAAAAAAGTCACACGCACCCCAAAATAGTGCCAATAAAACCATCATCTCATCCTGCAAAAATCATACCCTACCCAAGGTAATCGCTCAAAAACTGAAAAAATTATGGATCTCAGATTATGGAAATACTAAAACATGATTTTTTTTTGCTTCAAAAAAGAAATCATTGTGTAAAACTTACATAAATAAAAAAAAAGTATACACATTAGTTATTGCCGCATCCGTAACAACCTGGTCTATAAAAATATCACATGATCTAACCTGTAAGATGAATTTTGTAAATAACAAAAAATAAAAACGGTGCCAAAACAGCTATTTCTTGTTATCTTGCCTCACAAAAAGTGTAATATAGAGCAACCAAAAATCATATGTATCCTAAACTAGTACCAACAATACTGCCACGCTATCCCATAGTTTCTAAAATGGGGTCACTTTTTTGGAGTCTCTACTCTAGGGGTGCATCAGGGGGGCTTCAAATGGTACATGGTGTCAAATAAACCAGTCCAGCAAAATCTGCCTTCCAAAAACCGTATGGCATTCCTTTCCTTCTTTGCCCTGCCATGTGCCGGTACAGCTGTTTACGACCACATATGGGGTGTTTCTGTAAACTACAGAATCAGGGCCATAAATATTGCATTTTGTTTAGCTGTTAACCTTTGCTTTGTTACTGGGAAAAATGGATTCTAATGGAAAATTTCCCCAAAAAATTAAATTCTGAAGTTTCATCTCCAGTTGCCAATAACTCTTGTGGAACACCTAAAGGGTTAACGACATTTGTAAAATCTGTTTACCTTCAGGGGTGTAGTTTCTTAGATGGGGTCACTTTTATGGAGTTTCTACTCTAGGGTTGCAGCAGGGGGGCTTCAAATGGGACATGGTGTAAAAAAAAAAACAGTCCAGCAAAATCTGCCTTCCAAAAACCGTATGGCATTCCTTTCCTTCTGCGCCCTGCCGTGTGCCCGTACAGAAGTTTACGACCACATATGGGGTGTTTCTGTAAACTACAGAATAAGGGCCATAAAAATTAAGTTTGGTTTGGCTGTTAACCCTTGCTTTGTAAAAGTAAAAAAAATATTGAAATGAAAAATCTGCCAAAAAAGTGAAATTTTTAAATTGTATCTCTATTTTTCATTAATTCTTGTGGAATACCTAAAGGGTTAACGATGTTTGTAAAATCAGTTTTGAATACCTTGAGGGGTGTAGTTTCTAGAATGGGGTCATTTTTTGGTGGTTTCTTTTATTTTAGCCTCGCAAAGTGACTTCAGACCTGGTTCCTAAAAATTGGGTTTTTGAAAATTTCAGAAAAATTTCAAGATTTGCTTCTAAACTTCTAAGCCTTGTAACATCCCCAAAATGATCCAAACATGAAGTAGACATATGGGGAATGTAAAGTAATAACTATTTTTGGAGGTACGTTTAACGTTTTATGTTTCTTTCCTCGGTGGTTTGTTACATTCCTTAGGCCTACCTTTTTCTGTTTACTTGGGGGGAAGAGAGGAGAAAGAGAAAAAAATAAAATAAAATGGGTGGTGTTCTTTAATCCTGGTTTGCATTCACTTAGACTGGTCTCCTTTACTTCTGGTTCGCATTCACTCAGATTGATCTCCCGCCCCAGTTAACCAAATAGCTCCCTAGCGAACAGTGGGCCAATAGGAGTAAATTCCTACTATGTTGTCACAGTTGTTCATTCCTTTGTCACGACGAGGGTCTTTTCTTAGTGAACTGCAATGCCCCTGGCTCTTGTTTTTCTCCCATCTGTTTCAATTTCGCGGTTGGTTAATGTTTCGTTCATGCAAGTGGTTCGGATCACTAATGTCTATGCATTTTCCATTAGGTCTGGCTCACGTTTTAATTAATTATCGTCACTGTAAAGTCATCCAGGTCAATCTCTTGGCTTCAGGGGGCCTCATGGCTTCGGGGGCCCGATGACCGTTCTTCATGTTGTTCGTTAGGGGTACAATATGGTTATAGGCTGGTTAGCGTCCTAGGTTTATTGTCGGAGAGGGTCATGGTCATGCGAGTCCCCAAGTCATACTGGTGCTGCATAAGTGGTTTAAAAAAATAAATAAATTAAATAAATATATAAAAATAAAAAAAAATCCGCCATTAGAGTCTCTCACGCATGGCTTCTCCATTTTAGTTTTACACATATGGCTTCGCCATTAGAGCCTCTCACACATGGCTTCTCCGTTTTAGTTTTACACACATGACTCTGCCATAAGAGCCTCTCACGCATGGCTTCGCAATTAGAGCCTCTCACGTATGGCTTCGCCTTTAGTCTCTCACGCATGGCTTCTCCGTTTTTAGGTTTACACATATGACTCCGCCATTAGTTTCTCACGCATGGCTTCTCCGTTTTAGTGTCACACATATGGCTCCGCCATTAGAGTCTCTCATGCATGGCTCCGCCATTAGAGTCTCTCACGCAGGGATTCTCCCCTTTTAGTGTTACATATGACTCCGCCATTAGAGTCTCTCACGCATGGCTTCTCTGTTTTAGTTGTACACATATGACTCCGCCATTAGTCTCTCACGCATGGCTTCTCCCTTTTAGTGTTACACATGACTTCGACATTAGAGTCTCTCACGCATGGCTCCGCCATTAGAGTTTCTCACGCATGGCTTCCCCCTTTTAGTGTTACATATGACTTTGCCATTAGTCTCTCACGCATGGATTCTCCCTTTTAGTGTTACACATATGACTCCGCCATTAGAGTCTCTCATGCATGGCTCCGCCATTAGAGTCTCTCACGCATGGCTTCTCCGTTTTAGTGTTACATATGACTCCGCCATTAGTCTCTCACGCATGGCTTCTCCCTTGTAGTGTTACATATGGCTCTGCCATTAGAGTCTCTCACGCATGGCTTCTCCGGTTCAGTTGTACACATATGACTCCGCCATAAGTCTCTCACGCACGACTTCTCCCTTTTAGTGTTACATATGACTCCGCCATTAGTCTCTCACACATGGCTTCTCCCTTTTAGTGTTACATATGACTCCGCTATTAGAGTCTCTCACGCATGGCTCCGCCATTAGTCTCTCGCGCATGGCTTCTCCGTTTTAGTTTTACACATATGACTCCGCCATTAGTCACTCACGCACGACTTCTCCCTTTTAGTGTTACATATGACTCCGCCATTAGTCTCTCACGCATGGCTTCTCCGTTTAAATTTTACACACATAACTCCGCCATTCAAGGCCGGCTGCGTGGTCCCACAACAAGTAAGTTCCATGTCTTTTTCTGTCCTCAGACCCGCTCGCATGGCTCGGTCATCTGTCGCTCGCAATACAATTTTCTTGTGGTGGCTCGCACGTGTGGCTTGTGCCATTAGAGTCTCACTCATGTTATTGTTTTCCCTGACTCTTTTATTTTCTAGTTTGAGGGGTTTTCATTGTTTTCTTTATAAGCAGTCATCCCAAGCCTGCCTTTGCGGACATCACCTTCTCCCAGGCATGCTTACTTCATCTACAAACTCGGGCTGAGGGTGTTGGTGTCCGGCCTAAGTCCTGGGTATCGGTCCATCTTCCAGTAGGAGGTACAGTAATAAGGCGCAGTTTACAAAGTCTGTCATGTCTTCTGACACGACAAGTCCTATCACGACTACAGGCGCAGCATACAAAGTTTATCACGACCTTAAGCTTATTTTCTGTCACAACTGCAGGTATTATGTGTACGTTCTGTCCTTATTACAGGCAACATTAGCTCGTTAATCGAAATAGCCATGTATTCCTGTGGATGGTTCCCCAGGCCTGGTGGGTTTACTCATTTCACTTAATTTACTACTACAGTAAGACGGCAGACGCCATGTTCTAACTTTTGGGCCCTTAATAGAAAGTGTGGCCTGGGGAATAAGTAGAGGTAAAGTATTTTGCCACCAGAAACAGTCGGTGCCCGATCAGGGCCCTTGGCGGATTGTTGGAGTTCATCTAGGCACTTCCAACAGATTCACCATTGTTTGTTTCAGTCTGCAGCTCTCAGGATTCAGACCTTCTCGTAATATGGTCATATGTTAGTCAACATAGGAGTAAATCATTCCTGGTTACCAGCCACTCTTTCAATTGCATCAGCATTAACCATCTCCAAGAACGATGTGGCGGTGCACATAACAAAGAGGTAAGGTAGATGGAAGTCACTGTGATATATACGGTATATTCCGCACCTTCATCGTGAAAGTTTTTTTCCGTTTAAAATTGGGTGTCGTAACGGTATGTATATATTTACTCTAAACAAGGTCTGCTCTTTTTGGCCCCTTTAGGCTGCCCTTCCACGGCAGTCATGGCATAACTCCACTGCTTGTTGTAGATAGGGGTTAAATAGGTTAGGTTCATCCTTCTGATAGCCTATCCGACCACAAATAATAAACAGTGTGGCTGCCTGATCGCCAATTTGTGATAAGTCCTAACCGTCCCCAGTGGCTACTGTGGATGGTGACAGATGGACGTGAGTCTGTTCCATATAACACACTGTGGTAATAATATCTATAAACACACAGATAAATAAAGCACCCACTCAGTCCTCCCAGCAATCCCAAGACTATAAGTGACATATTGCCAGTCCCTGATAGTTTTAATTGTTCATGATCTGTCGTCTGTAGGTTTAATTTTAAAGGTACAATTAAAGAATTAGTTTTATATACATTAAAATTTGTTGTTGGGACCCCTAAAGGGATCCTCTGTGGGTTAAAACATATTTCCAGTAATATAGGAGTGGTTTTAAATTTACTTTGGACGATCTGTAATACTTATGTGTAGTATTTTTTATGCTTTCATATTTTTTTGTTGTATCGATGCATATAATGCACCAGAACATTATCAGACAGGCATTTGACTTTAAGAAATGCTTTATGCAAAGCTGGCACACATTTCTATGCCTGTGGTAGTCTAGAGGAGGTATAGCACAACAGGCTTCTTTGATCAAAATTGCATAAGAGAAACTATGCATGTTGCATACCAGCCCAGCAACCAATACCAGTGCAGATTTTATTTTTCCAGGACGTCCCTACATGACAGTACCCACTGGAGGATGTCCTATTGGATCTCTGTAGGGACAGGAAGCGTGAGAGGTTAAAAGGCCCCTCCCACCAGTGTTCTTCCTGTCCCTACGGAGATAGGAGCAGTGAGGAGGAATCCCTGCTTAAGGGTAGGGAGAAACACTAGGCCAAGGCTGGTCGGGGGCCTTATGCCTCTCCTTTTCAGCCTCAGATACGGCCTAAAGCTAGCACCCCTCGGGGAAGGGGTCCCCTAGCACTCCTGGTACCTTTCTTTCTTCAGGATCCAGCCGCGGTATCAGGACGCTGTTGTCACTTCTCCGGTGGGGAGCTCTGGGCACAGCGGCGGCTCCGGCGCTCCTCTGATGACGCGGACCACGTCACTTCCTATGCGACCGGAAGAGAAGATGGCTTCGCGCATCCATGCTGGAGGCCTCGGGTTTCTGAGGCCTCGCATGTGGGGTTGATTCTTCTGTGAATGAGTCCCCCAGAAGAGGAGGCGGATCCGAGCGGCGACGAGGGCAGGACCAGAAGGGTAAGTCCTTTTAAAAGAGATGATGTTGAGCTACAGGCTGATTGCATCATGGAGGCCCAGGCTTTGAGTAAGCTAGATGCTCCGGCAGACCCCCTCGTCCAGGGTATTGTAAGTAGTGTCCGCTTGTTAGGTTTAACTCCTGCTTGCCCGGTTATATATCTCCTTCTCCCCCTGTTTAAGGTGGAAAAGGAGACTGGACATAGACCGCATGGGGACTCTAAGAAGAAAGATAAAAAATGCACAACTTGCGTTAAGAAGCTATCCGAGTCATATAAGAAGGCCCTATGCACAGATTGTTTAGCGAAGATTTTGAAGAAGGAACAACCTTCCTTTTTGGAGGAGCTAAGAACCATAGTGAGGGAAGAAGTACAGGCGGCAGGGATGAGTCAGCCCCCTTCCCTTCCAGTCCCCTCTTCCCCACCGGCTAAACGTTCCAGGGTACAGTTAGCTTCAGATTCCGAGGAAGAACCCGGGTTCCCTTCGGACGAATTGGAGGAAGACTATCCCCCTTCCATGGCGGAGGAACCAAGAAGATATCTGTTTTCTACAGAGCATCTGGATTCGCTCCTAACAGCGGTGAGACAAACCATGGCGGTAGAGGAAGAAGAACAAAAACGTACAGTGCAGGACGAGATGTTCGGCGGGTTAAGAGCCAGGAAGAGGAAACTCTTCCCTGTGAATTCTTACTTGCAGGATCTAATTAAAGATTAATGGGAAGAGGGTGACAAGAAGCTCTATGTGCCCAGGGAATTTAAGAGCAGGCTGATCTTCAACCAAGAAGAAACAAAACTCTGGGACGAGATACCGAAGGTCGACATTCAGGTGGCCAAGGTTGTGAAGAAGACGTCCATACCGTTGGAAGATTCCTCACAGTTAAAAGATCCCATGGATCGGAAAATGGATGGACTTCTGAAGAAAGCCTGGGAATCTTCTGCAGTCACCATAAATACCAATATTGCAGCAACCTCAGTAGCCCGCGCCATGTGTCTATGGCTAGAGCAACTAGAAAATCATCTTAAGATGAAAACATCCAGGGAGGAAATCTTAGAATCCTTACCTTTATTAAAATTGGCAGCGTCTTTTATGGCGGATGCCTCTGCAGAATCAATTCGGTCCGCAGCAAAAAATAACGCACTTACAAATACGGCAAGACGAGCCCTCTTGCTCAAATCCTGGACAGGGGACATTGCCTCTAAGAATAAACTGTGTGCAATCCCCT
Organism: Bufo bufo; assembly: GCF_905171765.1. Lineage (NCBI taxonomy): Eukaryota > Metazoa > Chordata > Amphibia > Anura > Bufonidae > Bufo > Bufo bufo. The sequence continues at coordinate 523,975,028 of NC_053391.1, read as the reverse complement.
TTACTGGAGCATATCTTTTTGGTCTGGTCCTCGACTCCATTCTGGAAAGTGCAGCTGACAAAAAAAAAGGGATTCCCGGAGGAAAAAGTAAAAAAGCTGCAACCCTTTCGTAAAACCTCAAAACAGTTTTACAACCTCAGAGAGGGGGAAAGGTAAAACAGGTAGATGGAGCTACCCCAAAGGAGGAAGAGGTAGGGGTTTCCTCTTCAACCCAAACTCTGGCTCAGGCAAACAATGACATTAGGCCAGTCGGGGGCAGACTCCGCTTATTCTGGGAATCCTGGACTCGGGTCACCCAGAATCAGTGGATCCTCAACACCTATGGGAGGGAGTGAAATTAGAATTTCGCGGTCCTCCCCCACGAAGATTTCTCATTACAAAATTCCAATCAGCGGTTCAACAAAATCAATTATGTCTGGACTTACAGAAGCTAATAAAACTGAATGCTATAGTCCAGGTCCCAGAGGATCAGAAATGCTTGGGTCATTATTCAAGGCTCTTTCTAATAAAGAAACCAGATGGAACCTTCAGGACGATTATCAACCTGAAAACCCTGAACAAGTCATTAGTTTACCACAGATTCAAGATGGAATCCATAAAGTCATTAATCCCATTCATTTCAGTAGGAGATCTCCTATGTACCATGTACTTGAAGGATGCCTACTATCACATCCCGATTCATCCACTATACCAAAAATATCTCAGGTTTGCAATCATCCAGAAGGGGAAAGTCCTTCACTACCAGTTCCAGTGTCTTCCATTTGGAATATCCTCGGCACCTCGCATCTTCACAAAAGTTATCACAGAGGCGGTGGCATAGCTAAGGCACCAACATATAAGAATTGTCCCGTACCTGGACGATTTTCTTCTCATTGCAGAGAAGAGACAGAGTCTAGAAAGCAGTATTCAACAGACCATAGCCCTTTTCAAGGATCTGGGCTGGATAATAAATTACGCCAAATCGGACCTAGTACCAAGTACCAGGAAGCAGTTTCTAGGAGTTCTCTTAGACTCAGAGAAACAATTTTCCTTCCTTCCAAAGTCAAAACAAGGAAAGATAAGGAAAAAGATAGAAACCTTTCAGAAAAGAAAGGTCCATACACTGAGAGAGGCTATGCAGGTTCTGGGCCTAATGACATCATGTATCTCGGTGATTCCGTGGGCTCAGTTCCATTCCAGGATCTTACAGATCGCAATCCTGGCAATATGGGACAGGGATCATCATTCCTTAAACTCAAAGATAGTGCTTTCAAAGCAAAGTCTAAGTTCTCTATCCTGGTGGACCAACCCAAAAAATGTAAGGAAAGGGGTTGCCTGGAATCCGTCTCCGTCCATAGTCATTACCACGGATGCAAGCCAGTGGGATTGGGGAGCCCATCTGAAAGATCATTTCTTCCAGGGAAGATAGTCCAACCTGGACAACCACAGATCCTCGAACTACAGAGAGCTGAAGGCGGTATGGGAGACTCTAAAGAAGGCGGAACACATTCTCTCCAACCACCACATCAGAATCCTGTCAGACAATGTAACAACTGTTTGTTACTTGAAACTGCAAGGGGGAACCAGGAACCCTCATCTTCAGGCCTTATCAAACCAAATATTTTACTGGGCAGAGAAGGAAGTCCTCTCAGTATCTGCAGTTCACCTAAGAGGAGCAGAGAACTCCGCGGCAGACTTCCTAAGCAGACACAGTCTCGATGCAGGCGAATGGTCCCTAAATCGGGAGGTTTTTCTACAGATCTGCCACCAGTGGGGGTTCCCACAAGTAGACCTATTTGCTTCAAGAAAGAACACCCAGTTGAATCATTTCTTCTCTCTGAATCCGAGAGACAATCCGCTAGGGGTAGACGCCTTATCCCAGGAATGGGACATGGACCTGGCGTACTCCTTTCCTTCATTTCCCTTGATCCCATTTGTCCTGAAGAAACTAAAAACTTGCTCAATGACCCTTATTCTTATAGCTCCTGCCTGGCCGAAGAGAGCCTGGTTCCCACTGTTGAAGGATTTGCTCTTAGAGGATCCAATAACTCTTCCAGGAAGGAAGGACCTTCTCGTACAGGGGCCCCTGAAACTAAGATTAACAGCCTGGATCCTGAAAGGCAGATCCTAAAAAGGAAGGGCCTGTCGGATAAGGTAATTTCAACCTTGCAACAAAGCCGCAAACCCGTAACCTCAGCCATATATTTAAAGATATGGAAGAAATTTACATCATGGCTATCAGATTCACATCCAAGGGTCTCATTCCCATCGATAGGCTGCATTCTGGACTTTTTACAGGCGGGGTTCGATTTGTGCCTAAAACCCAGTACTCTTAAGGTCCAGATTTCTGCCTTGAGTAGTTTTCTAGACACCCCTCTAGCAGACCACAGGTGGATTAGGAGATTTGTTAAATCCATTTCCAGGATGAGACCCACTATTAGGCAGACAGTACCTCATTGGGACTTAAATATAGTCTTAGAAGGTCTTTGTAGTTCTCCCTTCGAACCAATCGAGCAGTTATCAGATAAGTTGCTTTCCTTTAAGACAGTCTTTCTCCTAGCTATAACCACAGCACGTAGAATAGGAGAAATTCAAGCCCTCTCCATCAGGGAACCATTCTTAAAGATTTTGGATGATCGAGTCATTTTAAAATTAGAACCATCCTTTTTACCAAAAGTGGTATCTCCATTTCATAAAAATCAGGAAATAATTCTTCCCTCCTTTTGTGCCTCCCCCAAAAATGCGCAGGAAGAAAAATTTCACTGTTTAGACGTAAGAAGAACAATACTGGCCTACTTACAGAGAACAGCGTCTTGGAGAAGATCGCAGAACCTCTTTGTTTGTTTGGAGGAAAGAACAGAGGCAACAAGGCCTCGAAACAGAGACACGATTCGCGAGGCTTACATACTGAAAGGACTTACTTTCCCTTTATCCATAAGAGCCCACTCCACCAGAGCTGTGGCGACTTCGTGGGCAGAAAAAGCGGAGGCTTCAATGGAACAAATTTGCAGGGCCGCTACATGGTCCAGTTTTTCTACTTTTGTTAAACATTATAGACTGGATTCTCTTGCCAACCAGGACCTGGCGTTTGGTCGTAAGGTCCTTCAGGCAGTGGCACCCCCCTAATTATTAAGCTGGTAGTTCTCCAGTGGGTACTGTCATGGAGGGACGTCAAGGAAACTAAGATTTAGTCTTACCGGTAAACGGTTTTCCAGGAGTCCGACATGACAGTACCCGTTAATAACCCCCCCTTCTTTTCCGGTTATAGCCGGGATCCATAGATAGATTTTCCAATGTGAGATTAACATGGAAGTTCAAATAAATACTTTGGATCCTATCTGGTGTAGTAATTGGAAAAAACACTGGTGGGAGGGGTGGGGAGGGGCCTTTTAACCTCTCATGCTTCCTGTCCGTACAGAGATCCAATAGGACATCCTCCAGTGGGTACTGTCATGTCAGACTCCAGTGGGTACTGTCATGTCGGAAAACAGTTTACCGGTAAGACTAAATCTTAGTTTCTGCCATCAATGTGAGTAAAACCAAAGAGAAGTCAACTTGCATAAGACCAATGCTTGATTTGGAAACAATTAGTTGTTGGGATTCCCATTATAACAAACAGAACACTATTATGCAGATCAATAAAGGGCCATTTACTCCCCCCACTCCCTCCCTGACCATGTACATTTTCTCTTTTTGTAGTGCGTGTCTTTAAAAACTTTGACTTAGAGCGAGGCGGTATTCACGAACCAATCGAGCACAAGCCAAAGCTAACTGGAGGGATCAGAACATTGAGGAACATGGTAAGGTCAGCTGTGTCCAGGGGCTTAGCTATAGGGGGTACAGAGGTAGCAGTCGCTACCGGTCCCAGGAGCCTGAGGGGGCCCAAAGACCCTTGTGCCGCATGAGAAGACAACGGTATTCTAGAAACTGCATGCTAATCAAGTTACACCTCTGGCTGGAGGGAAGGGGTTAGCTCAAGAATTTGGCATGGGGGGGAGGGAGGTTGCCATTTCAATATTTGCCTCAGGCAGCACAAAGGCTATGTGCTTCCCTGGCCACAAAGCACTGAGGGAAGGGGGCCCAAGCTAAACTATTGCACTAGGGCCCATGAGCCTTTAACTACAACCCTGGCTGTGTCATTAATCTGTCATCATACAAACCGAATAATGTGGAACTCAAGGTGCTCTAATTCTGCCCTACCAAAAGTCTTGACCAAACAGAGCTCTGTAGTGACATGGAGGAATATTATAGGAGATTAAGACTAAAAGAGTTCTTCCATGACAAACAGGAGAGAGAATTCTCAAACAGCCAAACACAATTGGCACTGGTGGACAAAAAGTCTCACTGGACCTCTCCCCTTGCCGCAATACCCTTTTGGACCAGTACATTGATCTTTTAGAAATGTAGTACAGTCTGCAATACTGGGCAAATATTTAAAAGAAACATTTAACATCAACATACTTTTTATCAACATAAGGGAAGCCAGGGAGGCCGATCATTTCAGGTGTGGGAACCCTCACAAAAAAAATCTCAGGTTGGATAGATGGCATCCTCAGACCCTTAGTGAGGTACACAACCTATCTACAGGTCACCACTTACTTAGTGAAAAAACTGTCAACCATAAGACCCCTCCCTAAAGGCACAATCTTGGCCACCGTGGATGTGGAATCCTTGTATTCGAGTATCCCACACGATGATGGATTAACTGCTTGCCGAATATACCTGGAGGCGAATGGGATCATCTCAGAGTCTGTACTACAACTGACCAAAATCATCCTCACCCATAACTTGAGATGGCCTTGCGGTTCGCCCCGGCGGTTGTTTCACAGCGAATTTAGCTTGTTCGCGATTCGCCGAACATGAAAACATATGGCGATGTTCTCATGCACCATATTCTTTTGTATTGCACCGAACTTTGACCCATGACACATCCATCAGGTGGGACAGGGCAGCCAATTGAGACACTTCCGCACACGGACACACCCCCACCCTATAACAGAACCCGATCTTCCAGCCATTTTAAATTCTGTGTTTTGCCAGTGTTAGGGACACCAAACGCTAGCTAATAGGGCCACAAAAATTCTTTTATGGACTGGTACAGGTGTGCTATCGATAGGTGTGATATACTGAAGGGTGTGATATACTTATACTATACTTTCTAACATATAAAGTATATTATAGTGTATTTGTATTGTGCAGCAGTTGTGTGTGGTTCTGTTTCGATACTGCAGCTATATAGAGGAACAAACGCTATTGGAATAATAACGAATTGCAACTGGTGTGATATACCTGTTGCCCCCCAAAAAAAAAATGATTTAGGGGTGTGATATACCTATAATATACTTTCTAACATAGAAAGTATATTATAGTGCATTTGTATTGTGCAGCAGTTGTGTGCAGTTCTGCTATAATACTGCAGGTATATAGAGGGACAAGCGTTATTGGGACAACAATTTTCAACTGGTGTGATATACCTGTTGCCCCCCCCCCAAAAAAAAAAAACGATTGAGCGGTGCAATATAACTGCTTCCACAAAATACTGATTAAGGGGTTTGATATACCTGCTTCCACAAAATACTGATTGAGGGGTGCATTATACCTGCTTTCACCAAATATTGATTCATGGGTTCTATATACCTGTTTCCCCAAAATACTGATTGAGGGGTGCGATATACCTGCTTCCACCAAATATTGATTGAGGCCTGCGATACACCGTCTTCCACAAAATAATAATTGAGGGGTGTGATATACCTGCTTCCACCAAATATTGATTAAGGGGTTCTATATGCCAGTTTCCACAAAATACTGATTGAAGGGTTCTATATACCTGCTTCCACAAACTACTTATTGAGGGGTGCGATATACCTGCTTCCACCAAATATTGATTAAGGGGTTCTATATACCTGTTTCCACAAAATACTGATTGAGGGGTGTGATATACCTACTTCCACAAAATACTGATTAAGGGGTGCGATGTTCCTGCTTCCACAAAATACTGATTAAGGGGTGTGATATACCTGCTTTTACAAAATACTGATTATGGGGTTCTACATACCTGCTTCCACAAAATACTGATTGAGGCCTCCTATATACCTGCTTCCACAAATACTGCTCTTCTCTAGGAACTTTGGCACAGGGTAATTTTGAAAATGACAAGCAGAAAAAGAGGCAGGCCATTCCCCAGGAGTGGTAGGGGTCGGGCAGGTGCACCAGGCCGGAGCCTATGTGGGAAGTTAGAGAAGGTGCGTGCAAATGTGTCAAAGGACGCACCAGAGTTAGTTGAATTGCTCACTCAGCCTTCCGCTTCTGCACCCTCCTCATCCTCTGTATCCTCACTCCTCCCATTAGTCCTCCACTCCACCTTCCACTGTGCCGTCGTCGCATTCATCTGACAGAAGATAGGCTTCCGTGGCCCATATGTTCGAGCATAAAAAGTTGATGACGCCGGATGACCCTCTTGCCCGACGGCTGACCGCTAGCTTGTCGGAACTGCTAGCCCACCAACTACTGCCATATAGATTGGTAGACTCGGAGGAAAATTTGTGGCCATTGGCACACCACAATGGAAGGTCCCCGGAAGGAAATATTTCTCCAAGAACGGCATTCCAGAGCTATATGGCCACGTTCAGAGGTAAGTGAATATATCTCTGGCACACAGTGTCGGTGTCAAGATACATCTGACCACAGACACGTGGTCTAGCAAACACGGGCAGGGAAGGTACATAACTTTTACTGCCCACTGGGTGAACCTTCTGACTGCTGTCAAGCATGTACACCGTTGCACCCATGTGGATTTGGTGTTACCACCACTAGGGTTTAGCGAACCCGAACTGTAAAGGGTTCATACCGAACTTTAGGATTTTTGGACCCCGAATCCAAACCCAAACTTTTCAGTAAAAGTTTGGGTTTGGGTTCGGTGTTCGGCGAGTTAATGGCGCTTTTTCAAAGGCTGGCCAATCAACAAGCGTTCAACTAGTGCGCCCTTAGAAGCCACCACAGACATGCCTACTAATCGCACGGCTGTGATTGGCCAGTGCAGCATGTGACCCAGCCTCTATATAAGCTGGAGTCACATAGCGCTGCACATCAGTCTGCTTTTATTAGCGTAGAGATAGGATGCTGCTGCTGTGAGGGAGAGAATAGGAAAGAATCTTTTGTCAGAAGTGCTTGTTAACTCAGCGATCTACAGCGATTTTTGTTTTGTGGGTGCAGTGCACAATATTTTTTACCCTGCCCTGTGCCCAGTGACACAGAAAAAGAACTTGTATCCGTCTGTTAGTTAGGTGGGCGTCGGCGGCCATTTTGTGCAAGTTCAGTGCATCAGCACAGCATATGTGCATTTGTGACAGTCAAGTACAAGCTTGAAATACTGCAATTATATTGTGGGTTTAAAAAAAAAAAAAACATTTTTGGAAATACCCTAAATCTGGGGCCTTTGCTGCATTTGTCACAGTGAAATACAAGATTGAAATACTGCAATAATATTCTGGCTTCAAAAAACACCCATTTTTGGCAATACCCTACATCTGGGGCCTTTGCTGCATTTGTCACAGTGAAATACAAGCGTTAGATACTGCTCTTATATTCTGGTTTTTAACAAAAAACACCCATTTTGGGCAAGATAATACATTTTCGGCCTTTGCTGCATTTCTGACAGTCCAATACAAGTGTTCGATACTGCTGTTATATTCTTGTTTTAAAAAAACACCCATTTTGGGCAAGATAATAAATTTGCGGCCTTTGTTGCATTTGTCACAGTGAAATACAAACTTGAAATACTGAAATTATTTTCTGGTTTTAAAAAAACACCCATTTTTTTTAAATACTCTACATCTGGTGCCTTTGCTGCATTTATCACAGTGAAATACAAGCTTGAAATACTGCAATTATATTCTGGGTTTAAAAAAAAAACACATTTTTTACAATACACTACATCTGTGGCCTTTGCTGCATTTGTCACAGTGAAATACAAGCATTAGATAGTGCTGTTATATTCTGGTATTAAAAAAACACAATTTTTTTGCCAAGATAATACATTTGAGGCCTTTGCTGCATTTCTGACAGTCCAATACAAGTGTTAGATACTGCTGTTATATTCTTGTTTTAAAAAAAAACACCCATTTTGGGAAAGATAATAAATTTGCAGCCTTTGCTGCATTTGTGACAGTCAAATACAAACTTTAAATACTATTGTTATATTCTGGGTTTAAAAAAACACCAATTATTTGCAAGACCCTACATCTGGTGCCTTTGCTGCATTTGTCACAGTCAAATACAACCAGTCAATACTGCAGTTACATTGTTGGTTGACAAATAAACATTTTTTGGGACCGTGAAGTAATTGTATAAAATTTGCCTGTCACACTGTTGTGTGACCTCAAAAAATGTTTCCTCTTTATGACACCGGCACAGCCTTACTCTCAGTGAACTTAATTGTTGACTATTGGCGGTTACATTGTCGCCTGACAAAAAACATCTGTTAGTTTGGTGGGTGAACGCAAAGAATGAGGAGAGCGTCAAATAAGGGACGTGGCTCCGGTCGTGGTGCTGCTGGTGGAGCTCCTATTGCAGGGAGAGGACGTGGTCAATCTATTCCAGCTACACGCACAAGTGAAAGACCTTCCTCAGGTGCAAGTAGGCGACAGAACCTTCAGCGTTATTTGGTAGGGCCGAATGCGGCTCTACGAATGTTGAGGCCAGAACAAGTACAGTAGATAGTAGATTGGGTGGCTGACAGTGCCTCCAGTTCCTTCACATTGTCTCCCACCCAGTCTCATGCTGAAAGATCAGAGTTGGCACCTGCAGCCCATGGCCATCAGTCCTTCACTTCACTCCCTTGCAAATCAGTCAAGCAATCTGAGCCCCAAGTCATGGAGCAGTCTCTTCTACTTTTTGATGACTCTGCTAGCGGGGTTTCCCAGGGCCATCCCCATAGCCCTGCCCCAAAAGTGGAAGAGATTGTGTGTACCGATGCCCAGCCACTTATGTTTCAGGATGAGTATATGGGAGGACCACTGCAGAACGTCTTGGATGATGACAAAACACAGGTGCCAACTGCTGTGGCTTTCTGCAGTGTGCAGACCTACAAGGAAGTCAGGGGTGAAGACGATGAGGTCCTTGACCACACATGGAATCAAGGTCATGAGAGTGACCTGTGTAGTTCGGAGGAAGAGGCGGTGGTTGCTAAGAGCCACCAGCACAGCAGAAGAGGGAGCAGGGTGCAAAAGCGGAGCAGCCGTTCCCTAGATAGTACGCCTGCTACTGCCCATCGCAGCAAGGGACAGAGCACACCAAAGCCAGCTCCAAGGAGTTCCCTGGCGTGGCAGTTCTTCAGACAATGTGCTGATGACAAGACACGAGTGGTTTGCACGCTGTGCAATCAGGGCCTGAAGCGAGGTATAAACGTTCTCATCCTGAGCACAACCTGCATGACCAGGCATCTAAGTGCAAAGCACGAGCTGCAGTGGAGTAGACACCTCAAAACAAATAAAGGTCTCTGGCTCCTCCTGCTTCATCTTCTGCTGCAGTCTTCATCCACTTCTGGAGTGACAGTGGCACCTGCCACCCCACAAACAGAGGATCTGCCAGCAACGCCACCACCTGGGTCACCAAGCATCTCCACAATGTCCCATGGAAGCGTTCAACTCTGTGTCTCCCAAACACTGGAGCGAAAGAGGAAGTACCTCACTACCCACCCGCGATTCCTGGCCCTGAATGCCAGCATTTTAAAATTACTGGCCTTTGAAATGCTGTCATTCCGTCTGGTGGAGACGGATAGTTTTAAAAGCCTTATGGCGGTGGCTGTCCCACAGTACGTCAAGCCCAGATGCCACTACGTTTCCAGGCGAGCCATCCCTTCCCTGCACAACCAAGTGGGGGACAAAATCAGGTGTGCACTACTCAACGCCATCTGTGGCAAGGTCCACTTAACTACAGATACGTGGTCCAGTAAGCACGGTCAGGGACGTTATATCTCCCTCACAGCACACTGGGTAAATGCAGTGGCGGCTGGGCCTGAGGCGGATAGCAGTTTGGCGCATGTCCTTCCACCACCGAGGTGTTGCTTCCTCATTCTACTCCGCTTCCTCATCCTCTACCAGCTCCTCATCCGGTCAGCGTAACACCTTTACCACCAACTTCAGCACAGCCAGGGGTAAATGACAGCAGGCAGTTTTAAAACTTAGCTGTTTCAGGGACAAATCCCACACCGCGCAGGAGCTGTGGACGGGCATGGAACAACAGACCGATGAGTGGTTGGTGCCAGTGAGCCTCAAGCGGGATTGGTGATGTGCGATGGGCAAAATCTTGTAGCAGCTCTGGACCTAGCCGGTTTGACGCACATCCCTTGTCTGACGCATGTGCTGAATTTGGTGGTGCAGAGGTTCCTTAAAAATTAACCCGATATGTCAGAGCTGCTGCAGAAAGTGCGGGCCATCTGTGCGCGCTTTCAACGTTCTCACCCTGCTGCTCCTCGCCTGTAAGTGCTGCAGCGTAACTTCGGCCTTCCCGCTCACCGCCTCATATGCGATGTGCCTACAAGGTGGAACTCTACCTTGCACATGCTGGCCAGACTGTGCGACTGTGCAAAAGCAGGCCATAGTGGAGTTTCAGCTGCAGCACGCACGGGTGAGTCACTCGGCTGAACAGCACCACTTAACCACCAATGACTGGGCCTCCATGCGAGACCTGTGTTCCTTGTTGCGCTGTTTAGAGTACTCCACCAACATGGCCAGTGCCGATAACGCCGTTCTCAGCGTTACTATCCCGCTTCTATGCCTCCTTGAAAAAACGCTCTATGGAACAACACCACCAATAAGTGGGCCTCCATGCGAGACCTGTGTGCCTTGTTGCGCTGTTTCGAGTACTCCACCAACATGGCCAGTGCCGATGATGCCGTCCTCAGCGTTACTATCCCACTTCTATGCCTCCTTGAAAAAACGCTTTGGGTGATGATGGAAGAGGATGTGGCCCAGGAGGAGTAGTAAGAGGGATAATTTACAAGGGTTTCATGGCAGTCATTCACAAGTGGCTCCGAGGGTGGGTTCCTACACCAACATACGCCAGGTACACAATTGTATAGCCAGGGCACAGTTCTGGAGGATGATGAGGTTGAGGATGAGGAGGAGGAGATGGAGGAGGAGGAACCATGTTGACAGCAGGGTGGCACCCAAACCAGCTCATGGCCATCACTGTTGCATGGCTGGGGGGATACAGAGGATACAGATGATACACCTCCCACAGAGGCCAGCTCTTCGTTGCCTCTGGACAGCCTGGCACACATAAGTGATTACATGCTGCAGTGTCTCCGCAACGACCAACGATTTGCCCACATTCTAACTTGTGCTGATTACTGGGTGGCCACGCTGCTGGATCCCTGTTCCAAGGACAATGTACCGTCCTTACTTCCGTCACTGGAGCGTGACTGTAAGATGGGCGAGCACAAGTAGACGCGCTGCTGGTGCATCTGACAGTAGGGGCACATTGAAAGCACAAGGCGAAGGCAGAGGAGGAGGAAGAGGTCGCCAATGCAGCTGGGGAACCACCGGCACCTCAGTAGGCAGGGTTAGCATGACAGAAATGTGGAACTGCTTTGTCAGCACTCCACAACAACTAGCACCACCAGCTGATATGGAACGTCTTAGCAGGAGGCAGCATTTCAGCAACATGGTGGAGCAGTATGTGTGCACATGCCTACACGTACTGGATGATGGGTCTTCCCTTTTTAACTTCTGGGTCTCCAAATTGGGCACATGCCCTGAGCTTTCCCTTTACACCTAGGATGGACTGGCCTTGCCTTCAGCCAGTGTATTGTCTGAACATGTGTTTAGCAGGGATGGAGGGGGTTATCACTAGAGTTGAGCGGACATCTGGATGTTCAGGTTCGACAGGTTCGGCCAAACTTGAAAAAAAAGTTCGGGTTCGGGACCCAAACTTGAACCCGAACCCCATTGAAGTCAATGGGGACCCGAACTTTTGGGCACTAAAATGGCTCTAAAATAGTCCTGGAAAGGGCTAGAGGGCTGCAAAAGGCATCAAAATGTGCTTAAGAGCATGACAACTGTTCTGCAAACAAATGTGGATAGGGAAATGACTTAAAATAACATAAAATACAGAAAAAATAAAAATAACAATCTGGATATAGGATTAGGAGGTTGAGGAGGCGGTGGATGGGTGGATGTGGCGGTGTAGGTTGACGTGGCGGTGTAGGTGGAAGCGGCGGTGAAGGAGGAATAGGTAGCCAACACTGATTTGTGTTATTTTTTATTTTTAAATTGGGGTATCCCCCAAAATATTGGGACATATAACAAAATAAAACAAAGAATAAGTGCACTTGAGTACAAGAATGGATGGTTGAGGCTGGTATAAATGTCTATTCTGCACAAGGTACGGACAAGTCCTGTGGGATCCATGCCTGGTTCATTTTAATAAACGTAAGCTTGTCCACATTGGCTGCGGCCTGTGATAATGCTCTCTGCCGTGCTAAACACACGTTCACACTATACACTGGCTGCAGGGCAGGTCAGCACCTCCAAGGCTGACAAAGCTTTTCCACATTTTGGCCATGCTAACCCTGCCTTCTCAGGTGCTGGCGGTGCCCCAGCTGCGTTGGCGACCTCTTCCTCCTCCTCTGCCTTCTCTTTGTGCTTCCACTGTGCCCCCGCTGTCAGGTGGAAATGCCATCAGCTGCGTGCGCTTGTAGTCGCATCTTCCGATCAGTAACAGATGTTTTCACTAAATTTAGTTCCCTGTCAGCAATGCAGAGCAGGGGTTCATTCACGGCAAAAGGGGGTTCATGTCACCCAGCAATAGAACAGAGGATTTTGAGAGACTTAGGCCCCTGTCACCCAGGCACAGCAGGGGTTCATTCACGGCAAAAGGGGGTTCTTGTCACCTAGCAATACAAAAGAGGATTTTGAGAGATTTAGGCCCATGTCACCCAGGCACAGCAGGGGTTCATTCACGGCAAAAGGGGGTTCTTGTCACCCAGCAATAGAACAGAGGATTCTGAGAGATTTAGGCCCCTGTCACCCAGGCACAGCAGGGGTTTGTATACACCAAAAATGGTAAAATGTCACCCTACAATTGAAAATTAGAATTTTTTAAATTTAGGGCACTAAAATTTGGCACTTTTTTTTTATTAAAATGGTTCTAAAATAGTCCTTGAAAAGGCTAGAGGGATGTAAAAGGCAGTAAAATGTGTTTAAGAGCATGGCAACTGCTCTGCAAACAAATGTGGATATGGAAATAACTTAAAATGAAATAAAATAACTAAAAATTACAAATTATTAACCTACAACTCAGAGAAGGAGGTTGATATGGAGTCGGAGGTTGAGGAGGCGGTGAATGTGGTGTTGTAGGTGGAGGCAGCAATGGAGGTGGAGGAGGTAGACAACAATATTTTTATTTTATTTTTTATTGGGGTAGGTAGCCCCCAAAATATTGGGGCAAATAAAAAAAAAAGAAAACAAAGAATCATTGCACTTGACTTGAGTACAAGAATGTATGTTTGATGGTGGTATAAATGTCTATTCTGCACAAGGTACAGACAAGTCTTGTGGGATCCAAGCCTGGTTCATTTTAATAAATGTGAGCTTGTCCACGTTGGCTGTGGACAGACGGCTGCGTCTGTCTGTAATGACGCCTCCTGCCGTGCTAAATACACGTTCAGAGAGTACACTGGCTGCAGGGAAGGCCAGCACCTCCAAGGCATACAGAGCAAGCTCTGGCCATGTGGACAATTTGGAGACCCAGAAGTTGAATGGGGCAGAACCATCAGTCAGTATGTGTAGTTGTGTGCACAGGTACTGTTCCACCATGTTTTTTCAAATACTGCCTCCTGCTAACACGCTCCATATCAGCAGTTGGGGCCGGTTTTTGTGGCTAGGTGACAAAGCTTTTCCACATGTCGGCCATGCTAACCCTGCCTTTTGAGGTGCTGGCGCTGACACAGCTGCGTTGGCGACCTCTTCCTCCTCCCTTGCCTTCGCCTTGTGCTTCCACTTGTCCCCCGGCGTCAGTCGGGAATGCTCTCAGGAGCGCGTCTACCAGCGTGTGCCTGTAGTCGCGCCTCTTCCGATCACGCTCCAGTGAGGGAATTAAGGATGGCACATTTTCTTTGTAACGGGGATCCAGCACGGTGGCCACCCAGTAGTCAGCACACGTTAAAATGTGGGCAACTCTGCAGTCGTTGCGCAGGCACTGCAGCATGTAGTCACTCATGTGTGCCAGGGTGCCCAGAGGTAAGGACAAGCTGTACTCTGTGGGAGGCGTATCGTCTGCGTCCTCCGTATCCCCCCCAGCCACCCACCAGTGATGGGCCCGAGCTGCGTTGGATGCCACCCCGCTGTGAACATGCTTCATCCCCATCCTCGTCCTCCAGTAGTGGGCCCTGGCTGGCCAAATTTGTACCTGGCCTCTGCTGTTGCAAAAATCCTCTTTCTGAGCCACTTCTAAAAGACTGGCCTGAAAGTGTTAGCGATGACCCCTCTTCCTCCTCCTCGTCCTGGGCCACATCCTCTTCCATCATCACCCTAAGTGTTTTTTCAAGGAGACACAGAAGTGGTATTGTAACGCTGATAACGGCGTCATCGCCACTGGCCATGTTGGTGGAGTACTCGAAACAGCGCAACAGGGCACACAGGTCTCGCATGGAGGCCCAGTCATTGGTGGTGAAGTGGTGCTGTTCCGCAGTGCGACTCACCCGTGCGTGCTGCAGCTGAAACTCCACTATGGCCTGCTGCTGCTCGCACAGTCTCTCCAGCATGTGCAAGGTGGAGTTCCACCTGGTTGGCACGTCGCATATGAGGCAGTGAGCGGGAAGATCGAAGTTACGCTGTAGAGTAGACAGCCGAGCGGCGGCAGGATGAGAACGCCGGAAGTGCGCACAGACGGCCCGCACTTTACGCAGCAGCTCTGACATGTCGGGGTAGTTGTGAATGAATTTCTGCACCACCAAATTCAGCACATGCGCCAGGCAAGGGATGTGCGTCAAACCGGCTAGTCCCAGAGCTGCAACGAGATTTCGCCCATTATCGCACACCACCAGGCCGGGCTTGAGGCTCACTGGCAGCAACCACTCGTTGGTCTGTTGTTCTATACCCCGCCACAACTCCAGCGCGGTGTGGGGCCTGTCCCCCAAACACATCAGTTTCAGAACGGCCTGCTGACGTTTACCCCTGGCTTTGCTGAAGTTGGTGGTGAAGGTCTGTCGCTGACCGGATGAGGAGGTGGTAGAAGAGGAGGAGGAAGCCGAGTAGGAAGAGGAGGCAACAGGAGGCAAAGAATGATGCCCTGCGATCCTTGGCGGCGGAAGGACGTGCGCCAAACAGCTCTCCGCCTGGGGCCCAGCTGCCACTACATTTACCCAGTGTGCAGTTATGGAGATAAAGCATCCCTGGCCGTGCTTACTGGTCCACGTATCTGTTGTTAGGTGGACCTTGCCACAGATGGCGTTGCGCAGTGCACACTTGATTTTATCCGATACTTGGTTATGCAGGGAGGGCACGGCTCTCCTGGAGAAGTAGTGGCGGCTGGGAACGACGTACTGTGGGACAGCAAGCGACATGAGCTGTTTGAAGCTGTCTGTCTCCACCAGCCTGAATGACAGCATTTCAAAGGCCAGCAGTTTAGAAATGCTGGCATTCAGGGCCAGGGATCGAGGGTGGCTAAGTGGGAATTTACGCTTTCTATCAAAGGTTTGTGAGATGGAAAGCTTAACGCTTCCGTGTGACATGGTGGAGATGCTTGGTGATTGAGGTGGTGTTGTAGGTGGCACATCCTCTGCTTGCTGGGCGGCAGGTGCCAACGTTCCTCCAGAGGCGGAGGAAGAGGCTGAGGCAGTAGCAGAAAAGGGAGCAGGAGGGGCCTGAGCCCTTTCTTGGTTTTGAAGGTGCTTACTCCACTGCAGCCCGTGTCTCGCATGTAGATTCCTGGTCATGCAGGTTGTGCTAAGGTTCAGATTGTTAATGCCTCGCTTCAGGCTCTGATGGCACAGCGTGCAAACCACTCGGGTCTTGTCGTCAGCACATTGTGTGAAGAAGTGCCATGCCAGGGAACTCCTTGAAGCTGCCTTTGGTGTGCTCGGTCCCTGGTGACGGTGGCCAGTAGCAGGTGAACTGTTTTGGCGATGGCTGCTCTGCTTTTGCACCCTGCTCCCGCTTTTGCTACGCTGTTGGCTCGGTCTCAACACTGCCTCTTCCTCCGAACTCTGAAAGTCAGTGGCACGACCTTCATTCCATGTGGGGTCTAGGACCTCATCGTCCCCTGCATCGTCTTGCACCCAGTCTTCCTCCCTGACCTCCTTTTTGGTCTGCACACTGCAGAAAGACGCAGCAGTTGGCACCTGTGTTTTGTCATCATCAGAGACGTGCTGAGGTGGTATTCCCATGTCCTCATCAGGAAACATAAGTGGTTGTGCGTCAGTGCATTCTATGTCTTCCACCCCTGGGGAAGGGCTAGGTGGATGCCCTTGGGAAACCCTGCCAGCAGAGTCTTCAAACAGCATAAGAGACTGCTGCATGACTTGAGGCTCAGACAGGTTCCCCGATATGTACGGGGTTAATGTGACAGACTGATGGGCATGGGTTTCAGGCGCCACCTGTGCGCTTTCTGCAGAAGACTGGGTGGGAAATAATGTGAATGTGCTGGATCCACTGTAGGCCACCCAATTCACTAGCGCCTGTACTTGCTCAGGCCTTACCATCCTTAGAACGGCATTAGACCCGACCAAATATCGCTGTAGATGGGGGGGCGTGGCCAGCAGCTGGCATGTGAGCACGCTTCTGTGAGTAGCTCAACTTACCCTCGATAATCCTTCACCATCCTGACAAACTGCCGACTCCAGGCACAGAGTGGACGGTGTGTAAGAGACGGAGGAGACCCCGCACACCGACTATGGGGCCCAGCAAAGTGCAAACAGCTGCAGAGAAGCTCAGAGTTCGCCAGGTCTGAGGCCCAAAGTGGAGCCACGACTCCTACACGTGCGGCTGTTACCCGCGGGCAGGCTGCCCAACAGGCGGATGCAGAGGAAGGCGCTGAGCAGGAGTTTACCCTCAAGGCAGCTTATGAGCAGTTACTAGTGGCAATATCATCATGCCAAACCTCACTCACCGGGAAGCTGGAGGAGGTGAGAGTGGATGTGGGCCTGCTCCGCCATGACATGCAGCAGCTCAGAGATCGGGTCAAAAACACAGAAGATCGCGTGTCTGCGCTTGAAGATCTGACCAGACCCATGGCAGGGAAGATGCAAGACCTGGAGCGATCCGTAGGTCAGTTGCAACAGAAATGTGACGACCTGGAAAATAGATTGCGCCGCAAAAATGTGAGGATCTTGGGCCTACCGGAGAAAGCTGAGGGCAGAGATCCTGCGGCCTTCCTAGAGGCCTGGTTTAAATAGCAGTTCCTTGAGGCACCCTTCTCTCCTGCATATACCGTGGAGAGGGAACATCGTGTCCCAGCCAGATACCCCCCACCAGGGGCTCCTCCTAGACCCCTCTTGGCGCGTCTGCTGAATTGGAGAGACCGGGATCTTATCCTTAGCCAGGCCAGAAGCAAGCAAGACATCAGGCATGAAAATGCAAAGATCTCCCTTTTTCCGGATTTCTCTGCAGATCTCCAGAAGAGGAGAGCCACATTTGTTGCAGTCAAACGTCGCCTTCGGGATCTAAATCTTCAATATTCGATGGCTTATCCGGCCCGCCTTAGAGTCATAGACGGCGATAAAACCGTCTTTTTCAATGATCCTCGCGAGGCGGAGGACTGGGCCTCAAGAAAAGCTGCGTGTCCCGGACCGCGCTGAACTTTTCGCTGTCTGTTCACAGCAAGTATTAAAACATCCCCATATGTCTGATTCTAGGGGGACTTGTTCTTGTTTCCCCTGAGCATGACATTATTTAATACGCAGCACAGCTGATATTGGTCACTTTTTCATGTTCTGGACTGCATTTGATAGTCTTATGTGTGTTCTCACTTAAATGCAGGGCGTTTCCCTTCACACAGCACCAGTCACTTTGTCAACATGTTCTATTGTCATGTATTAAGGCCTGCAGTTTTGCATATATTTGCTGAATGGGGGTAGGAGCAATACCTGTATGGTTATAACACCTATTTGCACTATACAGGTCCCCGAGTTAAGGGCCACCAAGTTAGTCGGATTAGGATTCGACACCTTTATGTTTATAATGTTATTGTTCGGTATTACGTTTTTGTATGCTCAAGCTTATATGTCTCAAGTATGGCCATCTCTCTTCATGATAGCAACAGGGGAGTCTTTGCTTTATATTGATCAAATGCCTAAACTGTCAGTGTATACAATGTGGATCTGGGTATTTGTCCTTGATTCAAACCTGGTGATTCCATGGCCTCCATGAGAGTGATGTCATGGAACGTGAGGGGACTGGGAGACCCTAATAAGAGGATTGCGATTTTTTCTCAAATACGCTCCTTTAATCCTTATATTCTGGGCCTTCAAGAAACCCACCTCACCCCGGAAACAGGGATCAGGTTGAAAAAGCCCTGGGCGCAACACTTATTCAACTCATATGGGAGCTCTCACTCCAGAGGTATGGCCCTGCTGTTCCATAGAAGTCTCAGATGCGAGATTCACTACTCAGCTGTGGATCAGGGAGGGCAGTACATTTTCATACATGCTCATATTAACTGTGTCCCCTATGTGATTGTTAATTTGTATAATTCCCCTCCTGCATCTCTATCCCTTCTACAAGCAGTCACGGGTTTTGTGGCTAATTATCCCAATGCCCGTTTCATATGTATGGGAGACTTTAATCAAGTAGTCAGTGAGGATTTAGACAGATTCAGCTGCAGGGCAGATAGAGGAGGGACGGGAGGGAACAGCACGGTTCTTGCCAGAATATCGCAGGAGATGGGATAGGTAGACATGTGGAGAGCCAGGAACCCACTAACGAGGGAATACTCTTGCTTTACCCCTGCCAGGGGAGCCCTGTCCAGAATTGACTACTTGTTTGGCAATGCCATAGTATATACTGACCTGGTGAAAATTAGGCACGGACCACAGGGCCCGTCCGATCATGCCCCATTATTGGCGGAGTTGGCCCTGACTGATCATGCCGGCGCTGGCAGTAAGATGCGTGATACACCCTTTCTGGCTGTCCTTGTTTGGTTTAAATGACAGAATCCCTGATCAGTTGAGGATGTTCTTTGAGGTACAGGGCGAGTCTACAGACGCTCTATTGCTTTGGGAGACAATGAAAGCGTACCTTAGAGGTTGCATCAAATCCTCCATCTCATACGTTAAGAGAGATTTGCAACATAAGGAAAATGATTTACATGCCAGCTGCAAGGAGGCAGAGAGGGCGTTCACTGAGTCCCCCTCTGAAGAGCGCAGAGTAGAGTGGTTATCCAGAGGGAGAATGTACATGCTGCATCTGGAGGAAAAGAGCAAAAGGAAGCTCTTCTTCCTTAAGCAACAGGTGTTTGAAACAGGCAATCAGACAGGGAAGTTACTTGCGCATATAGCACGCACTAATAATATGTCTCCCCCGGTACTCAGGATACAGGAGACTGACGGCCGCATAATGGAATCGGTGCAAGACATATTGAAATGCTTTCATAATTTTTACAGAGACCTATACAAATCAGCAGCTACTTACTCAAGGCTAGAATTAGAGTCCTACCTCACTGAAGTGTCTCATCCTCGGCTAGCGGACCTAGATAAGGGTCTTATGGAGGAGGATATTACATTAGAGGAAGTGGAGAGAGCCATTAAGGATCTACCGACAGGGAAAGCCCCAGGCCCAGATGGCATCCCGGTAGAGGTATATTCTAAGTATGGGGAAAATCTAAACCCTCAGTTACTGAACCTGTACCGAGCGGTGCACTCCCGTGGCTCCTTGTCAGATTCCATGTATGATGCATCCATTGTTGTGATCTTGAAGCCTGGCAAGGACTCATTGGAATGTGGATCTTATCGTCCAATTTCACTTTTAAACTTGGACTATAAAATCCTGACCAGAGTTATAGCCAATAGATTGAATAAGGTCATCACGTCAATAATTCACTTTGATCAGTCGGGCTTCATGCCTGGAAGGTCCACATCAGACAACATTAGGAGGGCTCAAGTAATTGCCCAGCTGGGGGTAGCTAAGAAGGAGAGATGGGCTCTGGCCTCACTGGACACGGCCAAGGCTTTCGATTCGCTGGAATGGCCCTTTTTGACTGCAGTGCTGGGCAGCTTTGGCTTCGGTCCTAAATTCATTAAATGGATAGAAATATTATGTAAAAAACCCACTGCTAGCATTCAACTTAACGGTTCCCACTCTGATAGGTTCCCCTTACTCAGAGGCACGAGGCAGGGATGCCCGCTCTCGCCTTTGCTGTTTGCAATTGCCATAGAGCATCTGGCCATTAGATTTAGACAGGACCAGGTTTATGCAGGTGTCTGCGAGGGAGATAGGGAAGACAGGATTGGACTGTATGCAGACGACTTGATCCTCTTTATGTCGGAACCAGAAGTGTCTCTACTAAGAGCTATTGAAATCATAGAGCGCTTTGGCAATACTCCGGGCTGCACATAAACTGGGGCAAGACTGCCATCATGCCACTCTGGAACCATGATTGGCCTAGTTGCCGAAACAACCTGCCTGTAGTTGATAGGTTTAAATACTTAGGGGTAATAATCACTAAAGAGCCCCAACTTTCCTATGTATTGAATATTGAACCCTTAGAAACCATAGTCCAAGATAAGGTTAAAACATGGGAGACCCTCCCTTTGTCGGTTATGGGTAGACTGAACCTGGTAAAGATGGTACTCTTGCCCAAGGGTTTATACTTGCTGTCCCACGCCTGTACGCCAGTTCCCAGGGGATTTTTTAAACGTATCCATGCTATAATAGCCTCCTTTGTATGGGGTAAATCTAGAAGGAAACTCTCACTGTCAGTTTTACAGAGGCCGAGGCTACAGGGAGGAGCTTCTCTTCCAGACTTCTTTCTTTATTATATTGCAAGTCAACTTAGATTTCTGAGATATTGGGTCACCGATGCCCCAAGCCCAAACGCAGAATGCTACCTGCACGAATATTTGCAAGTCCCTACGCTGTGGCCCGTTCTGGAGGGATCTCGCCATATTCAAAAGAGTCTTCTCCCAGTACATAAGCTAGCCCATCAGATATGGCAGGCATCTAAGTTAAACTCCTACAAGGATTTGCCAAGTGAAGTCCCCGTATGGGATAACTGTATGTTCCCACATCTGGTAAAGTTGGAAGGTGTATCTGAATGGAAGAGGCATGGTATACTCACTTTGGGCGATCTATATGAGAGTGGGCAGCTTAGATTATTCTCCCAGATTCAGGATAAGTTTCAGGTGTCCCGTACTCTTTTCTTCAGGTACCTCCAATTGAGACATGCACTACAGGCCCAATTCAGAGGTGATAACAGGAGTATTTCTAAATACCCTATCATAGGGGTTTTAAAATCGCAAGGCCCGAGAGGCATAGTCTCAGCGCTATATACACACTTGTTGGACTGCCGCCTGCTGGTGGCCCCGTTGGCCGTTGAGGGCAGATGGAAGTTGCTAATACCATCTTTGTCTTCTGAGGATTGGGAGGAGGCATTAATGGCTCCGACTAAGGTATCACCCTCTATAAATAATAGGATGATCCAGCTTTTTATCCTTCATTGTAGCTATCTCACGCCCACCAGACTTCAAAAGATGGGCAGGATTAGCCACTCCAGGTGCCATAGATGCGATGCTGTTGGAGCCAATTTTTGGCATATGATGTTGATTGTGAGTTCATTTGACAGTTCTGGATTTCAGTTCTGGAGGTCCTTGCAACTATGGTTCCTGTTACATTGCCGTTATGCCCCAAGATGTGCATTCTGGGAGTCATTGATGAAGAGTCGTGGTCACACTACCACAGAATCTTCTTAATGGAAACACTATTTCTAGCTAGAAAGGCAATTGCCATAAGATGGATGAGAGATTCCCCCTCCTCGAAGGGACAATGGCTCACTCTTGTGAATCACGCAGTCTCCATGGAGAACATCGTGTATAAGCATAGGGGGTGTCCACAAAAATTTGATAAAGTCTGGGGTGACTGGTGTGCCTCTCCTCTCACCTTACACTCATCGTGTCTGCACTCGACGGCTGATGGGTCACATTGATCTTCGAACCAATATTTAGATACTTTATAGTACTGTTATCACTGATGTTAATGTTGGAGCATTTATGTGTGTGATTTGTCTATTCTGTGAATATTGTATGTCGTCAGGGTTAAGAACATGTCCTTTTACATGCTAGAGTCCTGATAAATGTCAATGTCTTTATGTATCACTGTTCTCTTGGTATTTCTGAGGCGCCCCTGCATGGGCCATCACA
Source organism: Bufo bufo (assembly GCF_905171765.1). NCBI lineage: Eukaryota > Metazoa > Chordata > Amphibia > Anura > Bufonidae > Bufo > Bufo bufo. The sequence goes on along the minus strand of NC_053391.1, from coordinate 523,952,698 downwards.
TTGCTACATGTATGCCATACTTGTGTCATTCTCTTTTAATAAAACGAGTTTAAAAAAAAAAATATTGCTGTAGATTCTGGCGGCTACTGGGACCTGAGGTAGTAGGTTAAGTAGGACGGGTAGCTGTGGCAGAACGGCCACGTCCTCTCCCTGCACCAGAGGCTCCACCAACACCACCACCACGACCATGACCGTGTCCCTTATTAGATGTTTGCCTCAAAGTTAGCGTTCACAAAGCAAAGAAAAAAGTGGTTAAGTCTGTTAAAAATAATTAACCGCCAATAAAAACCCTAAAGTAGGGTATTGCACTCAATTTTTTTTTTAAAACTCTATATGACAGCGGTATTTGTGGCCTAAATGTGACACTTACTTATGCACGTCTAATCACAGATGTGCAGTATATCAGAGGGTTTTTTAACCCCAGTAAGCACAAAGCCGTATTTGTGGCCTAAATGTGACACTCACTTATGCACGTCTAATCCCAGATGTGCAGTATATCAGAGGGTTTTTTCACCCCAGTAAGCACAAAGCCATATTTCTGGCCTAAATGTGACACTCACTTATGCATGTCTAATCCCAGATGTGTAGTATATTAGAGGGTTTTTTCACCCCAGTAAGCACAAAGCCGTATTTCTGGCCTAAATGTGACACTCACTTATGCACGTCTAATCCCAGATGTGCACTATATGAAACAGATGTATTTTTTTCACCCCAGTAACCAAAAAGCTGTATTTCTGGCCTAAATGTGACACTCACTTATGCACGTCTAATCCCAGATGTGCACTATATGAAACAGATGTATTTTTTTCACCCCAGTAAGCACAAAGCCGTATTTCTGGCCTAAATGTGACACTCACTTATGCACGTCTAATCCCAGATGTGCACTATATGAAACACATTTATTCTTTTCACCCCAGTAAGCACAAAGCCGTATTTCTGGCCTAAATGTGACACTCACTTATGCACGTCTAATCCCACATGTGCAGTTTATCAGAGGGTTTTTTCACCCCAGTAAGCACAAAGCCGTATTTCTGGCCTAAATGTGACACTCACTTATGCATGTCTAATCCCAGATGTGCACTATATGAAACAGATGTATTTTTTTCACCCCAGTAACCAAAAAGCTGTATTTCTGGACTTGCAGACATACAGATAGCCTGTGCTGGTGCACTATCGTTGCATAAAATTGCTGCCGATTATCTATTAATATTGACTAACTGAAGGAAAAAAAGTTCGTTTTCAGTAGTAGTTGGCTCAGGGAAGGCTTAAAAAAATTGTGCTCTGCACCCACAAAACACATTTGCTGTAGATCACTGAGTAAAGAATCAGTTCTGAATCTTCATAAGATTTCTCACTGATCTCTCCCTCACAGCAGCTGCAGCTTCTCCCTACACTAATCCGAGCAGAGTGACGGGTGGCGCTACGTGACTCCAGCTTAAATAGAGGCTGGGTAACATGCTGCAGTTGGCCAATCACAGCCATGCGAATAGTAAGCATGGCTGTGATGGCCTTTTGTGGCAAGTAGTATGACACTTGTTGATTGGCTGCTTTGCAGCCTTTCAAAAAGTGCCATAAAAATCACCGAACACCGAACCCGAACCCGAACTTTTACGTAAATGTTCGGGTTTGGGTCCTGGTGCTGAAAACCCTAAAGTTTGGTACGAACCCAAACTTTACAGTTCGGGTTCGCTCAACTCTAGTCAGAATGTCAAAGGTCAAAATTGGCTCTATAAAAAGAATGTAAAAGGTTGTTCACTGTTAATAAAAATTTGCAACAAAAGTTAGGTAGCCAAGATCTGGCATATCTGCAGTTGATACAGGAAAAAATGCCAGCAGAGTAAAGGTTAAACTTTCTGTTTGGGGGTCAGATGTAGAAAGGGATTATGGAGTCCCCTCCGAGGAAGAAGAATAAATTTTTATTTACGAACATTCTCTTCCTAAATAAGAAACCATCTCCCTTTATGAGCACTCCAAAAGTTTGTCACATAGGAGTGATAAGAAAGTCTATCAGCCTGTGGTTGATATGACAAAAGTCATCAAGTTTTTAAAATAAACTGTGGGTCTATTTACTAAGAAAGCCTCACCTTCTATAATTAATCATATAGAAACTTATGAGGAGGCGATGAAGACCCTACATATAAAAACATGAAAAACAGAAAATTTTATTCATTTCATGAGTGTTTGATCCAAAGAACAGGTATTTCTTTAATTCCCTCCTTGATATGGGCATAAATACCTGGTCTGAGGTCAATTCAGAAATAAAGACAGATTTGGTCCCGATCGGTCAGCTACTACTGCAAGGAGAGCCATTTTCACTTTGAAATGTCAGCCAAATTTTGTCTGTTCTCAAAAATGCCTATGGCTTGGCTGAGAAAGATTCCAATTTTGAAAGCCATGAATTCATCCAACTGTTTTATGATGCTTTGCCAAATAAAATAAAATTTATTCTGGCGGGGGATTACCATTCCAGAAAAACTCTGGACTGGTTATTGACAGAAAGTCCAACTCTGTATGCCGCTTTACAAAATAGCTAGGAGTCTAAGGATAGGAGATTTAAAAAAAAAAAATGACGAAACAGCTGAGACTCACATAAAAATGTTTCAGGGACAGTTTGAGGCTCCCAGAAGGAGTTATGCTAAAGTTGTAAAAAATTCCAGGCCTCCCCATCTGAATAAAGCTATACCTAGGCCAGATGATAATGAGGTGTCAAATGTTGATGAGAACCCAGATAAAAAGGATCAGTTTGTAAAAAGGGGGTTTCCTCCTTTCAGAAGATATGAGAGAGGTTATTTCAGGAAATTCCAACACGGCCCAGAAAAGATTCAGAATTATTCTAAATCATAAGCTTCCGGTAAGTCTCAAGCATCTAATTCCCAAAATCAACCTCCAAAGGTTCAGATCCAGAGCCAATTTAGGGTGTTGGTACAACAGATGGAAAAAGTATCCAACACTCTCACTACTAAACCCAAAAACCTTTTTTTAGGGGCAGCTTCTCCTGTAGAAAGCCCTCCTCAATCATAAATGGGGAGAAACAGGTAAAAGTGTCAACTCATGCAAATGACAATGATTTACCAATATGCAAAAGTGAGCAAAATAACCCATGTGTCTGAATGTCTGAAAATAATTTAACCCTTCAAATGCCAAATGTCAAGGAGGAGTGGCGACATTTTTGTGATTTTATCTTGCAGCCCACCGAGTCTTCAGCCGTGCAAAGCCTTACAGGCACTCTTGCCTATGAAAAAGAAGGAGGGGGGTCGCCGGCCAAAATACCCAGAGAGCAAGAAAGCAGCTTCACTTGTTATCCAAAATATCTATGTCCCTTACATGAGATAGAACATAGGAATTTTATTAAAGTGGAATTTTCAGCAAATATTGGCTTTAATGGACACAGATAGCCAATAGTGTTGAGCGAGCATGCTCAGCCAAAAACTAGTTCGGCTCAAACATCACAGTGTTCGGCCGAATACCTTGTGTGCGATGCTCGAGTCAGTGCATTTAAATCCAATTTAAATTAAATTTAGCCTCTATTTATGGAATTTTTCTTGCAGGATTTGAACTCACAACCGTCTACATTAGAGGTAAGGACTTTTTCCACTCAGCTATAAAGCTGAATGATAAACTGTGTCAAAAAGACATCATAGTAGTTTGTCATGTAGTAAGTATTCCTATACAGCAGAAGTATAATTTCATATTTCACCACAGGTTAACACTGACTCCATATATGGACATAGCTATATATGGAGTCAAAGCAGGGACTCCTAAGCCGCAGACTCACACTGGAGGATTCCCTCACTGTACAGCGATCTTCTGCGTGGACCTCAGTGGGACCTGGCACCCCCCCCTCTACAGACCAGGGGGTGCCTGGTTTAATGCTTGGTTTCTCCCATTGACTACCATTGTGCTCGGGTGCTCTGTAGAGCACCCAAGCATCACAAAGTGTTTTCTACTCGAGCACCAGAGCACCCGAGCACTTTGGTGCTCGATCAACACTAGCCAAGTTACCATTTTATCTCAGAAATATTTTCAACAAATACAGGATTTTTCTTCTGGGAAGTATAGGATAAAAAGTTTTACGGCTAACCTTGTAAGTGTCTCAGGTATTGCCCTAAAGGTCTTAGGAAAAGCTTGGCTGAAGTTCAACTTGGGAAATAAAGTAATCTGCCATCCCGCAGTGATAGTGGATTTGCCCTCTAATCGCTTAATTATTGGTATCAATCTCCTAAGGAGATTAAATCCTATTGTTGATTTTATCAATAAGGTTATCTGGTCCCAAGTGAGAATGCCTATTAACTATGAGCATTCCCAATCCTATCACAGTCTGCGTAGTTGCCGTGTGATTGAAGAAAGGCCAAACTCTATTGAGATACATTTTAGGAATAGCCAAGTTCCAGATGTCTCCTTCTTACAGGCAACACCGACCTCCACCATAGGTGGATAGGAAGATAACACCATAAGTATATCTCCTGAAAGAGTTAGAGATGTTTGCTTGGAAGGTGATGTTCTCACCATTCATCTCCATCCAGAAAATACTGACTCTACTGGGTTCAGTGATTAAGCACAATTCCTGGTGGGGATTGAAAAGGTGAATGATTATATGTTCTTCCCATTACAGGTTAATGACCTAGGGAGAACTAAGAGGGCTAAACTGAATTTACGCAAGGAGAACAGTTAAATTAGTAGGGACCTACTGTACTAAAACAAATGGACAATCCTAAAGTAATTTGGTAACCAAACCCTCAGGATAACTGGGTCCATGATATGGATGATGATTCTAACAGTCATAATCTAGTTGCAAATTGCATGTTATCCATTTCTATTTGGGGTAAATCCGTCACTCATTTATTCCTGTTACTCAATGAGCCACAATATCATATTTACATTGGCTACGACATATTACATTGCTTTGCTATACACATGGATATGGTGAATTCCACAATGTGGTCTAGATTAAAAGGGAATCCAGGACGTTTTATGAATGAACATTAAGCCCTCAAATCCTCCCAGATACTGCCATATGAGGTAAGTGTATTAATACCACAAGATGTTATAATCCCTCCAGGTACTAATAATTTCCTGTTACCTATTCAGGTATCAAAATGTCAGACGCTAAAGAATACTGATGCCTTAATATGCCTCTCAAACAGGATGCATCAACTAGGAATTTCAGTATATCATACACCTATGGTAAGCATACATCCCTTACAAACCAAAATTATTGTTAATAATGGTATGCCAAATTAAGTCCATTTGTCAAAAGATACTGTAATTGGTCTGGCATTAGATTCAGATTATTATACCTTTGGGTTTCAAAATTTAATTATTGGCCTTATACCTGAATCATATCTCACCGATGAGCAAATGGTTGAACAATCATTTTATTCTTCTCCTGAAGGATTGTTCTCTATCAATTCAGTTTATCCTTTTAATCCTGAAGAAGGTAACTGCAAGGTGGAGGAAACCTTCTTTACCTTTATTCATGCACTTAATGAGAAGCAAGCTGAGGAATATTGTGAGTTTACTGAAATGGTTAGTAAATCAAATCATGACCTCACTGACAGGCTTGAGGAAGTCTATGAAATAGGTCAACCTGAAGTTTTTCCTGGATTTCTGCAAATGGTCGAGCAACAAATATCCTTAGCTGATGGATGCTCCAATGATCTAGAGCGCCAACAATTAAAAGTCCTCCTGGAGTTCAAGGATATCTTTGCTAAAGATTCCTATGATTGTGGTCTAACAGACATACACATTGCCAGAATTCAGACTGATCCTAAGGCACCTCCTGTTTATATCAAGCAATATCGTCTTCTACTAGCATGTTATGATTTGCTAGCGGAAATAATAAGGAATCTCAAGGAAAGAGGCGTTATAAGATCAGTGCACTGTTCTTTTAATAATCCTATTCTTGGTATCCTTAAACCAAATGGTCAGTGGCATTTATGTGCTGATCTTAGACAGCTCAATAAACAAGTATATATGTCCGGCTGGTACAGATATGCAAGGAGCCAGGATCTTTACCGCACTGGATTGTGCTCAGGAATATTGGACCATCAAGGTAAGTCCTGAAGACCAATATAAATTGGCATTTACATTTGGTAATGAGCAGTACACCTGGATCAGAATGTTGTTTGGTTATATAAACTCAGGTCATGAATTTGCTGTGTTCTTACATAAGGCTATGCCTGATGCAACTAAAAGAGGAAATTTAACATAAGTGGATAATATTTCGTTGAAAAGTACCTTGTTTGAAAGGCATGCCCAAGAGATTAGGCAAGTGCTTAATCAATTGGGAATGGCAGGTGTTAAAATCTCATTACAGAAAGCCCAATGGTGTCGTACCAAGGTCAACTTCCTGGGACATGAGGTTACTTCCACAGTCTGGGCCCTTCAAAACTTTAGAAGTTACATTCAGGGTTAGATATTCATCATTAAAACGACACACCAATCGTTACAATATTTAAAAAGTAAGAAAATCAGAGATGGTAATTTGTCAAACAGCAGAATAACTGCTTGGACGTTGTCTTTACAAGGATGGCCATTGGAAGTCTGGTATAAACAAAATAAAAAGAGTCTGGTAGCTCAAAGACTTGCCGAACTTCATGATTGTGCAGCTCCTTCTCATAAAGAAGAGCTATTAAATGACTTCTTAGAGGAACAAATCTCTTACCCTTACAAAGCATATGATGAGGATTACTGTCCTCTACTCCCTTGTGTATACATTGATGGTTGAGCTTATCACACCACAGTAGGGGATGATAGAAAACTAGTGGCAGGTATTGGAATAACTTGGACAAGCAAATTCCCTAATGTCTCAGTAGGATACAGGATTGGTGCTGAAAGTAGCCAAGTGGCAGAATTAGCCTCTGTATACAAAACTATTCAAATTGCTTTAGAGCACAATATTACAGAATTTGTTATAGTCACAGATTCCAATTATGTATGGAGCAGTTTTGTTGAGTAACTGCCTACTTGGAAAAGAAATAACATGTTGCGGTCTAATAATTAACCTGTGAAACATGCCAAATTGTATTGTACCATAGATGAGTTAGTCAAAAGTAATGATTTAACCATTTATTGGAAGAAAAACTAAAGATCATTATAAAACCCAGAACATGGACAAGGAAGGTAATGATCTAGCATATAAGCTTGCCAAACAAGGGGCTGTAAATGGTGATAATATAGACATAGATCATCTACTAGGAATGATACCCATTGAAGCTGTTACTAGATGCCAAGCTAGGGCATAGACTGAAAATAATGTGGTTCAATGGAGTCAAGAGTCTATAAGTCAGGATCTAATTAAAAGCCAAAAGGAAGATCCTATACTTGGGAACTTATATAAACACATTGAAGATCCTAGTAGCAATCCATTATCGGAGGAGGATTATGCCCCAAAAGAAGACCTCTGATTACTAGTGAAAACCAAATCTCAATTCAGTATTTGAGATGGTTTATTAATGAGGACCTCAAACAATGGTATTCCCACTACATTTAGAGGCTTAATGTTACAACATGCTCATGATACGCCTACAACCGGTCACAGTGGTGAGAAGATTACCTACGAATCACTACCTGATTATGCTTATTGGCCTCATATGTTGAAAGATGTCCAAACTTACTCTCAAGGTTGTCTAGTTTGTGCTCAGTTCCAACCTCAAGGTCCCACACACCGTGCCCCACTTCGGAAAAAGGGTTTCTCATGCCATGGTCCGATATACAGATTAACTTTATAGGTCCTGTCACATGGTCATCCAGAGGAAACAAATACATTTTAACAGTCACTTGTGTGTTTACCAAGTGGGTAGAATGTTTACCGGCTTGTAATAACACAGCTGAAACATGCGCCACTTTGCTTATTAACCATGTATTTTACAGATTTGGGCTACCGTTGAGGATTAATACGGACCGTGGACCGCATTGCATAAGTGAGGTAATGTCTCAGATGTGGAAGATCTTGGGTGTCAAACGGAAATTACACATTGCTTATCGTCCAGCATCTAGTAGATCAGTAGAGCGGTATAACCAGTCAATTGTCAACATTCTTATGAAGTACGTTAAGGAATCAGGTATAGACTGGGACCTGAAGTTGCCTTTAGTGCTCATGGCTATTAGAGCCACTCCAAGTGCTGCTACTAAGATGTCACTCTTTGAGCTGATGACCGGTAGAAGAATGGTACTTCCACAACATCTCTTGTATCGCACCTCTGATCACAATTTGATCAATGCAGCTACGACACACCAGTATAGGAGAACCTTCATCAGCATCTTCAACACACTTTTTCTTTCACACAGAAGAATCTCGAGAAAGTAATAAAAAATATTATGATCTGAAAACCACTAAGAAGGAGTATGAGATAGGTGATAAAGTGCATCTTTACAAGTTTGCTCTGGACCGGGTAAAAGAAAAGAAGTTTCTTCCGTCGTGGAAAGGTCCTTATAACATTATTGACGACAAAATCTCACCCATGGTTTACAAAATAAAAATTGTTAAGAATGATGGTTTTGTAGAAAAATGGGTTTGTATCAATCAATTGAGTTCTTGTCATCCTAGGTCTCAACTGAGAATACTGGAAGGTGATGCCGAAGAAGGGACTTAATAAGTATCTCAAAAAGATATGATATATGATTTGACATTGTGATATTCTCAGCTTACAGATTTTCAAATCTTGTGATACTTTGCGAAAAGGATTATCCGTAGTATAGATAAAAAAAAAAAAAATGTAAATATCAATTAATTAGAACGTGTATTCATACTGGGACCCGCACCTATATCGAGAATGGAGCCTCGCAAGAGAACGGAGCTCCACAAGTGAAAGAGGGTGCACTGGGCATGTGCAGCCACCCTCCATTCATTTTTTATGTGGCCCGGCGAAACTAGCTGAGCGCTGGCTCAGCTATTTCCATTGGCGCTATAGAAATGAATGGGAGCAGGGGCCGCCCATGCACTGTACACTCCCATTTACTTCTATGAGGAGCCAGCTTGGTGGTGGCCAGACTGATCTCCTCCAGCCACCAGCTTGTAGGGCTCCATTCTTGATATAGGTGTGGGTCCCAGCGGTGGGACCCGCACCTATAAAACAATGGGGGGCATATCCTAGCAATATGCTCCCATTGTCCATGATGAGACAACCCCTTTAACCCTGTCTGTCTGACTCATCTGTATCTTTACCATCACCGTTTCTGCTTGTATATCCTGCGTCTCCCACGATATATGTTTCAAATGTGTTGTCTGGCTCTCAGAAATCTACATTCAAGTCTTATGATATTTCCGAATATATCTGTGGTTTCCTGCATTTTTGGTGTGTTTTCTGGATCCTAAGTCTTTGGTGCTTGCACCAGAGTCCCTGACCCCTGTGGTTCAGCTGACAACTACACTGGGACTATCTAAGGATATGGCAGTCTGGCTGCTTCCCTGCAAGGAAGGCCAGATCCCGTTACAGGGGTTAAAGGGTGAATACCAGGGGAGTGCCAGAATAACTTCCTTAGGGTTTAGCCCAAAGCCAAAGCAGTTTAGTGGCATAGTGGGCTCACACTTCTTGATCCATAACAGTAGCAAAAAGAATTCAGATACAGTAAAAAATCAGTTATGTAAAGATTTTAAGACTTTTTCACAGTGTAATGGAAACACCAGCATTGGGTCCCTTTAATGGAAGCTTCCTAGTGTGTTATATTAAAGAAAGAATCATATACACTTGCTCCCCACTGCTCCAGTCTTCTGCCCTGGCTCCATTTGTTGATATTTCAGTTCTAGGTTTTGTTGACTTCCGGTCCTGGTCTTGATTGGGACCAAATGCACTGCTATAGCTATTGACTGGCCTCACCAGTCACATGTCCCCAAGTGGCATATGACCCAGCAGTGACATTTTCTACATGGACCATTGGTCCATTCCAAAAAAGTTGCAGCATGTTCTCTAATTGTCAATTTTCTCCTACGAGACTTATTGATGCAAATGAATGTATATGTGGGCAGAATGGACCACACATGGACTCCATCCGTTTGTGGTGCTTTTCAAGACTCATCCTCCAAGACTTTGGTGTCTCCATCTGAAAGAGGCCTTAATGTAAACTTGGTTTAATATTCTCCTAGAGAAGGAAGCTGAAGACTTACTTGATTGAAACAATAGAAGAAAAAGCCTACAAGAATTAACTCTATTTCTAAGATAATCAAATTTTGCAGATGGAAAGTCTAAAATTGCATACACTGTAGCAATGGAAACATTGGGTTATTGTGGGAAACTGAGCTTCAGAATTGGGGTATCATAAAACATTAACAGACATGAATCTGTTTCTTGTAGACTATGATACAATATCACTGGCTTATTTGGATCTTATTAAGCAAATATATTGTGTTTAAAACTGTGTATAAAATTGTGGATTCTCTAAAAGTGTGGATTTGCTACTATGTGGGAGGGTGCATCAATTGGCCTATGACTTAAAGGGGTTGTCCGAGTATTTTTTTTATTCTTTCTATGTTTCTAACTAGGCAAATGTAACAGCTTTCCAATTAACTCACTTTATCTGTAGTGCCTGGTTTCTCAGATTTCACAGAGGGTCAGATGACCTGTGATGTCAGCTTCTCTCCCTGCTCTGATAATGTTGTGCACAAGCCTGAGAGATCTGTACACAAGAAGTCACTGTGCTGGCCACGCCCCCCTGCACTGCCGGCTGCTGCTTATTGCTCTCTCCCAGGATTCTTAACCCCTTCAGCTGCACAGACTCAGGGCTGAAGTGTTTACTGTGTAGCTGCAGGCAGTGAGGAAGCAAATACTGGGCACAGGAGCTGAAAGAAGTTCTGCAGAGCATTGCAGGTAGGGAGAAGATCATGTGTGTTATAGTAGTGCCATTGTACAGCTGGGACTTGTAGTTCTACACTTACAACATGCTGCTGAGTCTCCCAGCAGGCAGACATGTCACTCAGGGCAGCTCTTGTATCCACTCCCTTAGCAGTGTCATTGTACAGCTGGGACTTGTAGTTCTACACATACAACATGCTGCAGAGTCTCCCAGCAAGCAGACATGTCACTCAGGGCAGCTCTTGTATTCACTCCCTTAGCAGTGTCATTATACAGCTGGGACTTGTAGTTCTACACATACAACATGCTGCAGAGTCTCCCAGCAGGCAGACATGTCACTGAGGGCAGCTCTTGTATTCACTCCCTTAGCAGTGTCATTATACAGCTGGGACTTGTAGTTCTACACATACAACATGCTGCAGAGTCTCCCAGCAGGCAGACATGTCACTCAGGGCAGCTCTTGTATTCACTCCCTTAGCAGTGTCATTATACAGCTGGGACTTGTAGTTCTACACATACAACATGCTGCAGAGTCTCCCAGCAGGCAGACATGTCACTCAGGGCAGCTCTTGTATTCACTCCCTTAGCAGTGTCATTATACAGCTGGGACTTGTAGTCCTACACATACAACATGCTGCAGAGTCTCCCAGCAGGCAGACATGTCACTGAGGGCAGCTCTTGTATTCACTCCCTTAGCAGTGTCATTGTACAGCTGGGACTTGTAGTTCTACACATACAACATGCTGCAGAGTCTCCCAGCAGGCAGACATGTCACTCAGGGCAGCTCTTGTAGCCACTCCCTTAGCAGTGTCATTATACAGCTGGGACTTGTAGTCCTACACATACAACTTGCTGCTGAGTCTCCCAGCAGGCAGACATGTCACTCAGGGCAGCTCTTGTAGCCACTCCCTTAGCAGTGCGGGGGAGGGGCAGAGAGTGTTTTCATTACAAGTAAACAAAAGGCCAGAAGAGAACCAGGGAAATGAGGAAATAGATATTCTTTTGCCTAAAACTTGCTTAGCTCAGTTATATATCGCTGACCATCAGATTTACAGTGCTATATCTTTTTTTCCCATAACTCGGACAACCCCTTTAAGTATGTAATATATTATATATTTGGGGTATGAGCTAGAAATTACTGCTAAGGACACATTATGCTAACAATAACCCAAGAATGTTTAAATACTGTATGAGGAAATTTTACTTTCCATCCAGGGGATATCCACATGTTGGAAAAGTATATATTTATGAGAATGTAATCTATTCTGGACAAAGATGCATCAATGCATTATTAAACTATTTCCACTTTCACAGTTATCTTAGTTCATTGGCTTATTGATTAGCAAAAAAAAAATACATCAATAACATTAAACCATTAAACTGCATTCACAAAGTCATTATACAATATTAATGATACTGCACAGCTTTTATCATACAAATAGTGTATGTAATAAATTATACATTATTTGATGAGCATTCTAGACTGGATTAGCTCATCGCCAGTTGACATTTTATAGTATGAAGCCGTTAAGACAATCTAACGGATGTTGAAAGTATTTCTTACTTATTTTAAAGTGAGACAATCTATCAGAGTTTGGAGTTATATGGGATTTGAGTTCTCTAAAATGTATTAATCTGTCAGTTTTGATACATGTCCTAGTAATTGATCACAAAATGATTGGGCAGTGGCTAGGTTGCACAATTTGGCTGAAAGAATTGCTCATTTCATTTTTATTCTGTGCCCACTGTTTTGGGTTGTATTCATATCTATATTGTACTTCCTATATAATATTTGTTAAAATAAATATTGATCAACTTGAATATGTCAAAGATGCAACAATTTAAATGTAAGATAACTAAATGAGTTGAATCTCTGCTGGTGATTATATGGTGGATCTGGCCTGTTATACTCTGGATGCCAACCTATACTTCACCTGTTACTCCAAAATCATATCTTACCCGACCATCCTTTGCTTCATTAGCTGCAAAAAAATATCTTTTGTGACTCACATGTGCCCCTTGTGGACACATTTTAGTAAGTACAAGATAAGTCCAAGTCCAAAACTGGAAGCCAAGCAATCACATAAGTGCAGCAGTAATTTAAATAAAATGAGGTTTTAGTGTGCATTTGATCAGATTGTGTGAGCCACCTGCTATGACAAGGCAACCTCATTCAGATGTTTGGATCTTCTTTTCGGATACATCAGTAGTTTCTTTCTTTATGCCAAAGCACCTTTGTTGAGTTTAGGGGAGAACTTTTTATTTAGCTTCCACAAAGCCTTAACCACCTCAGCCCCAGTGCTTAAACACCCTGAAAGACCAGGCCACTTTTTACACTTCTGACCTACACTACTTTCACCGTTTATTGCTCGGTCATGCAACTTACCACCCAAATGAATTTTACTTCCTTTTCTTCTCTCTAATAGAGTTTTTTATTTGGTGGTATTTCATTGCTGCTGACATTTTTACTTTTTTTGTTATTAATCGAAATTTAACGATTTTTTTGCAAAAAAATGACATTTTTCACTTTCAGTTGTAAAATTTTGCAAAAAAAAAACAGATCCATATATAAATTTTGCTCTAAATTTATTGTTCTACATGTCTTTGATAAAAAAAAAATGTTTGGGTAAAAAAAAAATGGTTTGGGTAAAAGTTATAGCGTTTACAAACTATGGTACAAAAATGTGAATTTCCGCTTTTTGAAGCAGCTCTGACTTTCTGAGCACCTGTCATGTTTCCTGAGGTTCTACAATGGCCAGACAGTACAAACACCCCACAAATGACCCCATTTCGGAAAGTAGACACCCTAAGGTATTCGCTGATGGGCATAGTGAGTTCATAGAACTTTTTATTTTTTGTCACAAGTTAGCGGAAAATTATGATTTATTTATTTTTTTCTTACAAAGTCTCATATTCCACTAACTTGTGACAAAAAATAAAAACTTCCATGAACTCACTATGCCCATCAGCAAATACCTTGAGGTGTCTTCTTTCCAAAATGGGGTCACTTGTGGGGTAGTTATACTGCCCTGGCATTCTAGGGACCCAAATGTGTGGTAAGGAGTTTGAAATCAAATTCTGTAATAAATGGCCGGTGAAATCAGAAAGGTGCTCTTTGGAATTTGGGCCCCTTTGCCCACCTAGGCTGCAAAAAAGTGTCACACGTGTGGTATCTTCGTATTCAGGAGAAGTTGGGGAATGTGTTTTGGGGTGTCATTTTACATATACCCATGCTGGGTGAGAGAAATATCTTGGTCAAATGCCAACTTTGTATAAAAAAAATGGGAAAAGTTGTCTTTTGCCAAGATATTTATCTCACCCAGCATGGGTATATGTAAAATGGCACCCCAAAACACATTCCCCAACTTCTCCTGAATACGGAGATACCACATGTGTGACACTTTTTTGCAGCCTAGGTGGGCAAAGGGGCCCATATTCCAAAGAGCACCTTTCGGATTTCACTGGTCATTTTTTACAGAATTTGATTTCAAACTCCTTACCACACATTTGGGCCCCTAGAATGCCAGGGCAGTATAACTACCCCACAAGTGACCCCATTTTGGAAAGAAGAAACCCCAAGGTATTCGCTGATGGGCATAGTGAGTTCATGGAAGTTTTTATTTTTTGTCACAAGTTAGTGGAATATGAGACTTTGTAAGAAAAAATAAAAAATCATCATTTTCCACTAACTTGTGACAAAAAATAAAAAATTCTAGGAACTCGCCATGCCCCTCACGGAATACCTTGGGGTGTCTTCTTTCCAAAATGGGGTCACTTGTGGGGTAGTTATACTGCCCTGGCATTCTAGGGGCCCAAATGTGTGGTAAGGAGTTTGAAATCAAATTCTGTAAAAAATGGCCGGTGAAATCCCAAAGGTGCTCTTTGGAATGTGGGCCCCTTTGCCCACCTAGGCTGCAAAAAAGTGCCACACATGTGGTATCTCCGTATTCAGGAGAAGTTGGGGAATGTGGTTTGGGGTGTCATTTTACATATACCCATGCTGGGTGAGATAAATATCTTGGTCAAATGCCAACTTTGTATAAAAAAAATGGGAAAAGTTGTCTTTTGCCAAGATATTTCTCTCACCCAGCATAGGTATATGTAAAATGACACCCCAAAACACATTCCCCAACTTCTCCTGAATACGGAGATACCACATGTGTGACACTTTTTTGCAGCCTAGATGGGCAAAGGTATTCGCTGATGGGCATAGTGAGTTCATGGAAGTTTTTATTTTTTGTCACAAGTTAGTGGAATATGAGACTTTGTAAGGGAAAAAAACTAAAATAAAAAAAATCATCATTTTCCGCTAACTTGTGACAAAAAATGTAAAATTCTAGGAACTCGCCATTACCCTCACGGAATACCTTGGGGTGTCTTCTTTCCAAAATGGGGTCACTTGTGGGGTAGTTATACTGCCCTGGCATTTTCCAGGGGCCCTAATGTGTGGTAAGTAGGTAAATGACCTGTGAAATCCTAAAGGTGCTCTTTGGAATGTGGGCCCCTTTGCCCACCTAGGCTGCAAAAAAGTGTCACACATGTGGTATCGCCGTATTCAGGTGAAGTTGGGCAATGTGTTTTGGGGTGTCTTTTTACATATACTCATGCTGGGTGAGAGAAATATCTCGGCAAAAGACAACTTTTCCCATTTTTTTATACAAAGTTGGCATTTGACCAAGATATTTATCTCACCCAGCATGGGTATATGTAAAATGACACCCCAAAACACATTGCCCAACTTCTTCTGAGTACGGCGATACCACATGTGTGACACTTTTTTGCAGCCTAGATGCGCAAAGGGGCCCACATTTATTTTATGAGGGCATTTTTAGATATTTGGATCCCAGACTTCTTCTCACGCTTTAGGACCCCTAGAATGCCAGGGCAGTATAAATACCCCACATGTGACCCCATTTTGGAAAGAAGACACCCCAAGGTATTCAATGAGCGGCATGGCGAGTTCATCGAATTTTTTTTTTTTTGGCACAAGTTAGCAGAAATTGATTTTTTCTCACAAAGTCTCCCTTTCCGCTAACTTGGGACAAAAATTTCAATCTTTCATGGACTCAATATGCCCCTCACGGAATACCTTGGGGTGTCTTCTTTCCGAAATGGGGTCACATGTGGGGTATTTATACTGCCCTGGCATTCTAGGGGCCCTGAAGCGTGAGAAGAAGTCTGGAATATAAATGTCTAAAAAATTTTACGCATTTGGATTCCGTGAGGGGTATGGTGAGTTCATGTGAGATTTAATTTTTTTACACAAGTTAGTGGGATATGAGACTTTGTAAGAAAAAAAAAAATAATTTCCGCTAACTTGGGCCAAAAAAATGTCTGAATGGAGCCTTACAGGGGGGTGATCAATGACAGGGGGGTGATCAATGACAGGGGGGTGATCAATAACAGGGGGGTGATCAGAGAGTCTATATGGGGTGATCACCCCCCTGTCATTGATCACCCCCCTGTAAGGCTCCATTCAGATGTCCGTATGTGTTTTGCGGATCCGATCCATGTATCCGTGGATCCGAAAAAATCATACGGACATCTGAATGGAGCTTTACAGGGGGGTGATCAATGACAGGGGGGTAATCAATGACAGGGGGGTGATCAGGGAGTCTATATGGGGTGATCACCACAGTCATTGATCACGCCCCTGTAAGGCTCCATTCAGATGTACGTATGCGTTTTGCGGATCCGATCCATCTATCAGTGGATCCGTAAAAATCATGCGGACGTCTAAATGGAGCTTTACAGGGGGGTGATCAATGACAGGGGGGTAATCAATGACAGGGGGGTGATGAGGGAGTCTATATGGGGTGATCACCACAGTCATTGATCACGCCCCTGTAAGGCTCCATTCAGACGTCCGTATGTGTTTTGCGGATCCGATCCATCTCTCAGTGGATCCGTAAAAATCATGCGGACGTCTGAATAAAGCTTTACAGGGGGGTGATCAATGACAGGGGGGTGATCAGGGAGTCTATATGGGGTGATCACCACAGTCATTGATCACGCCCCTGTAAGGCTCCATTCAGACGTCCGTATGCGTTTTGCGGATCCGATCCATCTATCAGTGGATCCGTAAAAATCATGCGGACATCTGAATGGAGCTTTACAGGGGGGTGATCAATGACAGGGGGGTAATCAATGACAGGGGGGAAATCAGGGAGTCTATATGGGGTGATCAGGGGTGATCAAGGGTGATCAAGGGTGAATAAGGGGTTAATAAGTGACAGGGGGGGGGTGTAGTGTAGTGGTGCTTGGTGCAACATATTACTGAGCTACCTGTGTCCTCTGGTGGTCGATCCAAACAAAGGGGACCACCAGAGGACCAGGTAGCAGGTATATTAGACGCTGTTATCAAAACAGCGTCTAATATACCTGTTAGGGGTCAAAAAAATCACATCTCCAGCCTGCCAGCGAACGATCGCCGCTGGCAGGCTGGAGATCCACTCTCTTACCTTCCGATCCTGTGAACGCGCGCGCCTGTGTGCGCGCGTTCACAGGAAATCTCGCGTCTCGCGAGAGGACGCACCTGCGCGTCCACCCAGAAGAGCAGGGCCGCCGCAAAGACGCAATCCTGCGTACGGCGGTCCTGAGGAGGTTAAAAAGGTTGTAGAGGAAAGAAAACCATGGCCACTTTGTACTAGAAAAAGCACAATGTGTGTCCATGAGTTATGACTGGTATTGGAATTCCATAGAAATGAGGCTGAGCTGCAATGTAGCGCCATTTTAGCTAGAAAGCCATGTTTTTCAAATTCTGTAGAACCTTGTTAGTTTTGTAATCTATGAGAAATCCATATGTACAGTAGACTTGCATTTGTGTTTTGAATCTTAAAAGGGTTGTCCGTGTTCAGAGTAGTTGATCGCAAATATTCTAATCACAAATATTTATCGTGAATATCGGCACTTCGAGAATTCATGAAGATGTAGAATATAGTGGGCCAATGAGGTGGCTGCAATATCTTTGTCAGCGCTTACCTAGCAACCAATAGGAAAGTTGCCTACCCCTATACTATATAATAAACTTCCAAGCAGCCATTTTCTGCAGTTTATTTTTGCAGTTCTGAGAGAGAGAGAGAGCAGTGACATTGCTGTGCTCTGTGCTTTCATCTGGATCCTATTCCTTATCCAATTACATTATATAGTGAGTTAGCTTATATATATAATACAGATAGTTAGTGGAAGATAGTCAGTGTAGGTTAGATAGTGATAGTGTCCATACATACAGTACAGACCAAAGGTTTGGACACACCTTCTCATTAAAGAGTTTTCTTTATTTTCATGACTATGAAAATTGTAGATTCACACTGAAGGCATCAAAACTATGAATAAACACATGTGGAATTATATACATAACAAACAAGTGTGAAACAACTGAAAATATGTCATATTCTAGGTTCTTCAAAGTAGCCACCTTTTGCTTTGATTACTGCTTTGCACACGCTAGGCATTCTCTTGATGAGCTTCAAGAGGTAGTCCCCTGAAATGGTTTTCACTTCACAGGTGTGCCCTGTCAGGTTTAATAAGTGGGATTTCTTGCCTTATAAATGGGGTTGGGACCATCAGTTGCGTTGAGGAGAAGTCAGGTGGATACACAGCTTATAGTCCTACTGAATAGACTGTTAGAATTTATATTATGGCAAGAAAAAAGCAGCTAAGTAAAGAAAAACTAGTGGCCATCATTACTTTAAGAAATGAAGGTCAGTCAGTCAGCCGAAAAATTGGGAAAACCTTGAAAGTAAGGGCTATTTGACCATGAAGGAGAGTGATGGGGTGCTGCGCCAGATGACCTGGCCTCCACAGTCACCGGACCTGAACCCAATCGAGATGGTTTGGGGTGAGCTGGACCGCAGAGTGAAGGCAAAAGGGCCAACAAGTGCTAAGCATCTCTGGGAACTCCTTCAAGACTGTTGGAGGACCATTTCAGGGGACTACCTCTTGAAGCTCATCAAGAGAATGCCAAGAGTGTGCAAAGCAGTAATCAAAGCAAAAGGTGGCTACTTTGAAGAACCTAGAATATGACATATTTTCAGTTGTTTCACACTTGTTTGTTATGTATTTGATTCCACATGTGTTAATTCATAGTCTTGATGCCTTCATAGTCATGAAAATAAAGAAAACTCTTTGAATGAGAAGGTGTGTCCAAACTTTTGGTCTGTACTGTACATAAAGATAAAACGTAACCTTTAAAAATGTTACTATGAGGGTCCATTTCCGTAAGTGTTTTGTGGACCCGCAAAATACGGACATCGGCAATTTGCATTCAGCAATTTGTGGACCGCCCATAGCCGGCACTATAATAGAAAATTTCAGCAATAAGACATGAAGCGACACTCACAATCATCCGCTGAGCCCCGGTGTATAGGAATCTACCACCGCTCAGCCTCCTTATTTAAAACTCTGTTGGTGGTGCTCAGCCCTAATAGAGTGTAGTGATACAGATGCAACCATGTAGAGAAATGAAGAAGGAAGGCACTCACCAGTGTATGAACTTTGATAGTTGCTTTATTCAGTAAGTTGCAATAGGCGGCATCGGGCAGGACGCCGAACAGCTTCACACGTAGTAGCCTGACGAAGCGCGTCAAGCGCGAAGCGGCCATCGCTGTCTCACCTGTGTGAAGCTGTTTGGCGTCCTGCCCGATGCCGCCCATTGCAACTTACTGAATAAAGCAACAATCAAAGTTCATACTTTGGTGAGTGCCCCCTTCTTCATTTCTCTACATGGTTGCAACTATAATAGAAAATGCCTAATCTTGTGTGCAATTGCGGACACGAATAGGACATGCAAATCTGGATGCGGACAGCACATTCCAGCCCATTGAAAATGAATGGGTCTGCACCCGTTCCGCAAAATTGCGGAATGGATGCGGACCCATTTTGCGGATGTGTGAATGGAAAAGATATCCCTTTAAAATGAAAATAAATAAAATTATTAAAGTTCAGCAAAAAGCATAGATGTGGTAGACAATAACAAGTGCTCCGCGGTACCAAATCAGAAACCATATGTCCTACCACAATCCGGGGGGTTCCAATGCACATCTATGAATCCGGGAGGGAAAGCAAAAAACATCTATACATGGGCTTGATGATGATGTGGTATTGAAGAACAGGGTGGTGAAAGAACTGTCCCTGATATTGCCCTACATGCTACAGGGGGGTGCTATTCTGGCCCTGATAGCCTAACCACAGACCACCCACCCTGATAAGAGCGACCCCGTCCGGAACCTTACCCTATATAAAAATGTCCCTCGTAAGCCCCTAGCCCCCTGACTTCCATGTAATCACTATATAGATCTATGTGTTTTTGACTCATTATAAAAGTATATTATAAGTATATTGCACCCCTCAGTATATCACACCTATCGATAGCACACCTATACCAGTCCTTAAAAATACTTTTGTGGCCCTATTAGCTAGCGTTTGGTGTCCCTAACAGCCTGTCCCTGCTCCACACAGCAACCTCTCCCTACACTGGCAAAACACTGAATGTAAAATGGCAGCCAGATCAGGTTTATTTATAAGGTGCTGAAACGTCTCAATTGGCTGTCCTGTACCACCCAATGGATGTGTCATGGGTCAAAGTTCTTCACAATGTAAAATAATATGGCAGGCGCGAATATCTCCATATGTTCGCATGTTCGGCGAACCGCGAACATGCGAAGTTTGCTGTGAAACGACCGCCTGGCGAACCGCAAGGCCATCTCTACTTACCACTCTGTGGACTCTTCATACTGCTGCCACCTCCACACTCTGTCACTGTGCCACTCTGTGGCCTCTTAATACTGCCTCCACCTCCACACTATGTCACCTTGCCACTCTGTGGTCTCCTCATGCTGCCACCACCTTCACACTCTGTCACTGTGCCACTCTGTGGCCTCTTAATGCTGCCGCCACCTCCAGACTATGTTATTGGGCCACTCTGTGGTCTCCTCATGCTGCTTCCACCTTCATACTATGTGACCTTGTCACTCTGGGGTCTCCTCATGCTGCTGCCACCTCCAAACTATGTCACCTTGCCGCTCTGTGGCCTCATGCTGCTCCTACCTCCACTTTATGTCACCTTGCCACTTTGTGGCCTCATGATGCTGCCGCCACCTCCACAC
This sequence comes from Bufo bufo, assembly GCF_905171765.1. NCBI lineage: Eukaryota > Metazoa > Chordata > Amphibia > Anura > Bufonidae > Bufo > Bufo bufo. The sequence continues at coordinate 523,931,802 of NC_053391.1, read as the reverse complement.
TATGTCATTGTGCCACTTTGCGACCTCCTGATGCTGCCAACACCTCCACAATATGTCACCTAGCCACACTATGGCCTCATGATGCTGCTGCCATCTGCAGACTCTGTCATTGGGGCACTCTGTTGTCTCCTCATGCTGCTGCCACCCTTACACTATGTCAACTTGCCACTCTGTGGCCTCCTTATGCTGCCACCACCTCCACACTCTGTCATTGTTCCAATCTGTGGCCTCTTAATGCTGCCGCCACCTCCACACTATGTCACCTTGCCACTCTGTGGTCTCCTCATGCTGACACCACTTCCACACTCTGTCATTGTGCTACTCTGTGCCCTCTTAATGCTGCTGCCAGCTCCACACTCTGTCACTGTGCCACTCTGTGGCCTCTTAATGCTGCCACCACCTCCAGACTATGTCATTGGGCCACTCTGTGGTCTCCTCATCCTGCTGCCACCTTCACACTATGTCAACTTGCCACTCTGTGGCCTCCTCATACTGCCACCTCCTCCACACTCTGTCATTGTGCCACTCTGTGGCCTCTTAATGCTGCTGCCACCTCCACACTATGTCACTGTGCCACTCTGTGGCCTCTTAATGCTGCCACCACCTCCACACTATGTCACCTTGCCACTCTGTGGTCTCCTCATGCTGCTGCCGCCTCCAAACTATGTCACCTTGCCACTCTGTGGCCTCCTCATGCTGCTCCTACCTCCACTTTATGTCACCTTGCCACTCTGTGGCCTCCTGATGCTGCCGCCACCTCCACACTCTGTCATTGTGCCGCTTTGTGGCCTCCTGATGCTGCCGCCACCTCCACAATATGTCACCTAGCCACACTGTGGCTTCCTGATGCTGCCGCCACCTCCAGACTCTGTCATTGTGCCACTCTGTGGTCTCCTGATGCTGACGCCACCTCCACACTCTGTCATTGTGCCACTCTGCGGCCTCCGGATGCTGCCGCCACCTACAGACATTGGGCCACTCTGTGGTCTCCTCATGCTGCTGCCACCTCCACACTATGTCAACTTGCCACTCTGTGGCCTCCTCATGCTTCCACCACCTCCACACTATGTCACGTTGCTATTCTGTCGTCATCTCATGCTGCCGCTACCTACAGACTCTGTCATTGGGTCACTCTGAGGCCTCCTGATGCTGCCGCCACCTACAGACTTTGTCATTGGGCTACTTTGTTGTCCCATTATGCTGATTTCACCTCACCACAATGTCATAGGGCCACTTTGTGGACTTCTCATGCTCACTTCTCATTCCCACCCTTTTTAGTTTGGCTGACATCATCATTTATTTGACCCTTCTTCTGATCTGTCAGAAGGAAGGTAAAATGAGATGCACACCGTATCCTGTCTGTGTAGCAGCTGTAAGGCCTGTATGGTTCCATCAGAATCGGCCTGTGATTTGTTAGCCAAAAGCAGGAGTGGGTACAAAACATAGGACACTTGCAAATATTCGGTTCCTGTGTCATCTCTGTTTTGGATCCACTCCTTTTTTTTTTGGACATTAGCAATACTGATGGATTACTGACCAAATGCTCACCAAGTAAAGGTGGATGCTCCACAGACAAGATCAGTTTTTTGTGGGTTATTCTTCTGATGAATCAGAGGAAGGGCAAAATATTCAGCGATGTCGACAAACACTTACTGCTAACACCCTCTCCACTCTGTCTGGGGGCTCTACTTGTATAAGCGTTTAATAGAACAGGGTCTGTAGACATCTATGTGGAATAAGCTGACAACGGTGTAAAAGGAGTGCGCTTCTTCTTGGCGATAACATCGACCTGTGAGACTGAGTTTATACTTGAGTTATGTGGTCAGTTTTTGCCCTGTGACTGCCCAAATAAGTAAAGTGTGCAGTGATTCTAAGTGTGACGCCTGTCATCTGCATGTCATACGGACTCACATTATTATTTTACTATCAAAGCAGGCTCCTTATGCGTGTTACTGCAAGTCACAGTTTTCTACACCACTATAAAGGCTCTCTGCAGCCAGGTAATAGAAGTTATTTAACATAATTTGCCACAAATTTATTCTGATCGAACCGAATATTTTCTAAAAAGTTTGGCGAACACGCGAATCAAATTTTGTTTTTAAATTTTCTCATCTCTAATGATATTCATAAATCAAAGGACAAGGTCACGTTGGAGGAAGTGGACAATTTATTCCAATGTCTTCAGACACTTTAGAATCCACTTATCAGCAAACCAGCTCATCACGGAATGAGCTAAAGTCAGCTTTTTTCTGGACTGTCCTCCAATTATTATCAGCCATAACCCCATACATTTCTTGATCCGTATGCATTAACCTTGTGGTCACCTTGACACTGGTCATCAGTCCATTCTTGTTGATGAAGCAATTCATTTTTCCAGCTTGTCTTTTAAATCTTGTGGTTTTGCCCCTTCTGTGTTGTATTTTATGTGTGTTAAGATCCTGTTTGTTAAATAAATGTTTTTTCTCCCATTAAAAAAAAATAATACAATTGGTTTGTGATTTGATAGCCGAAAGCAGGAGTGGCTACAAAACACAGAAGACATGTAACTATTCCATTCACGTGTCATCTCTGTTTTGGATTCACTCCTGTTTTTTTGGCCATTAGCAATACTGATGTATTACTGGTGGTTGCTCCACAGATAGGATTTGTTTTTTGGGGGTTATTGTTCTGACAGATCAGAGGAAGGGAAAAATAATCAGTGACATCAACACAAGCTTACTTCTGACACCCTCTCCACTCTGTCGGGGGGGGGGGGCTCTACTTGTATAAGTGTTTAATAGAACAGGTTTTGTAGATATCTATGTGGAATAAGCTGACAATAGTGTAAAAGGAGTGTGCTTCTTCTTGACGATAATATCTACCTGTAAGGCTGAGTTGATACTTGAGTTATTTGGTCAGTTTTGGCCCAGTGACTGCCCAAATAAGTGAACTATGCAGTGATTCTAAGAGCGACCCCTGTCATGTGCTTGTCATACAGACTCACAGTATTGTTTCACTACCAGAGCAGACTCCCTATATGTGTTACTGAAAGGCACAGTGTTCTACAAGACTACAAAGGCTCTCTGCAGCCCGGAAATAGCCGTTTTTAACGCAGTTCGCCGCAAATAAATTTGGATCAAAGCAAATTTTTCTGAAAAACTTGGCGAACAGGCCAAATCAATTTTTTTTAAAAATTTGATCATCTCTAGCTAACATTGACCATGTAAGGCTGAGGTCATACTTGAGTTATTTGGTCAGTTTTGGCCCTGTGACTGCCCAAATAAGTGAAGTGTGCAGTGATTCTATGTGCAACACCTGTCAACTGCATGTCATACGGACTCACTGTATTATTTCACTACCAAAGCAGACTCCCTATACATGTTACTGCAAGGCACAGTGTTCTATACCACTAAAAAGGCTCTCTACAGTCAGGAAATAGCTGTTTTTAAACGTAATTTGTTGTGAATTTATTAGAATCAAATTAAATTTTTCCCAAAAAATCGGCTAACTGGCGAATCTAATTTTTAAAAAAATGATCTTATCTCTAGTTTATAGTCTCCTCATGCTACTGCCACCTCCACACTATGTTACCTTGCCACTCTGTGGTATCCTGATTCTGCCCCACCTCCACACTATGTCACCTTGCCATTCTAGTTTTATCTGTATACTAAAAACTAAATTATGTACAGTTATTGACAAGTCAAGTATTTTCTAAACAGGGGATCTGATGGGCCTTCTATCTCCCCTGCCCTTGGATGATAAAAAACTGATACTGAGACTATATTAGAGAGCTTCAACAAACAGGAAATGTTAGCCTACTTTGTTTGCACCAGTGAATAAAGTAAAAACAGAAATTTTTTAGAGCAGGAGTTGCATCTGACGTAGTTTCTGTAGATTACAAAAAAAATTAGGAAGTTACAAGGTTGGGCAGATACAGCATATAAATTATTAAGAACTATAAATAGGTTTACCAAATGAGCAGATTAAATAAAGTTCTAAATGTTACTATTTAATGATATGACAGTATAGCACAGCTCTGGAACACGGATTTGCACTTTATGTTTCTATTCTCATTACAACCATTGACAGGAGCGACAAATATCAACATACTGTTTAAACCCTTGATGACGGGGTTATTTTCCGTTTTTGCATTTGTGTTTTCTACCTTCCCAAAGCCATAACTTTTTTTTTCTGTTTAGATACTGTTTAGATTTATTTTTTTTGCTGGACAAGTTGAAGCTTCTAATGGCATTATTTCATATTGCATACAATGTAGTCAGAAATGACATCACAATTCTGCCATAATTTTATGGGTTTTGTTTATATGGCATATTCTATGTGACAAAACTGACCTGTTACCTTCATTCTACAGGTCAGTATGATTACAGCAATACCATATTTATATAGTAATGCTTAAAAAAAAAAAAAATTACAAAACTGATATCTTTCTTTGTATTGCCTTGGAGAACAACTATTAGGAGAAAAGGTTGTGAAGTTGCAAGTTCCAACCATCCTGGGGTCTGCATGCTCTGGACTCTCTTTTATAATAAACTGTGACATCACAATTGTCCCCTATTCAGCATTATTTGAAGTGTCAATTCCCCTGGGCCTGATGCCAGTGTATATGCTATTCATACTCTAATATAGCATCATTATTAGTTGTCTCTTTTTGCTTTCAGAGTTGACTGTAATATATACATTACTAACAAAAAGTTAGGAATATTTGGCTTTCGGGTGAAATTTATGGAAAATGTAAAAAATTCATGCTACTGTGCTATATCATGAAATTAGGGTAATTAAGTCGAAGCATGCAATGGTTATTTTCTCATCTCAAACTATTTATTGAAGAAAAAGGCAACAACAGTAGTGGGTATAAAATGTCAATATCTCAATAACTTGTCATGTGGCCTTGAGCATCAATTTAAGCCTCACAACGATGTCTCATACTGTTCACAAGTTGACTTTTTGCCTGCTGAGGCATCGCATCCCACTCTTCTTGAAAGGTGGCCCTCAGGTCATTGAAGTTCTGGGGTACAGAGTTATGAGCCTCTACATGGCAACTCAGGGGATCCCATAGGTTCTTTACAGGATTCAGGTCTGGAGAAAGTGCAGGCCACTCCATTTTAGGTACCCCAATCTCCAGCAGCCATTCCCTAATGATGTGACCTTCATGAGCTGGTGCATTGTCATCCATGAAGATGAAATTAGGTCTATGTTGTTCATGCAGAGGCACAATGACTGGATTAATGATGTTGTTCAAATAGTATAGGCTTGTCACTGTACTACACAAAGTGGTACTGTATCACAAAGTGTAGGGCAGTTCTGTACTGACTAGACACACCTGCCCACACTGTAACACCATTACCACCAAAGACAAACAGTGGCTGATGCAGAGCACTCTCCTTGGCATCTCCAACATCATGGTCTGACGTGATACTTGGGTTCCTCTCACCTCCCTTAACCCCTTAAGGACTTAGGACGTACCGGTATGCCATGTTTGCCGAGTCCTTAAGGACCCAGAATGTACCGGTACATCCTAAGTTTAAAACTACATTGCGGCGCAACGAGGAGTTAATCGGAACAGGATGTCCGCTGAAATCATTCAGCGGGCATCCTGTCACAACGCCGGGGGGGTCATGTGACCCCCCCGAATCGGCGATCGTCAATTCAGACCTGCGGTTTGCGGCTTTTACCTGGTGCGGTGGTGCCATCGGGTCCCCATGGGGCTGTAGGGGGGACCCGATGGCAGGTAAGGCAGCACAATGCCTTCCTGAGGCATCGCGCTGCCTTCTGGTGACGAGCCTGTGAGATCCAGCCCCCCTGGATCTCACAGGCAGGAAGCTGTATGAGTAATACACACTGTATTACTCATACACCCAATGCATTCCAAAACAGAAGTATTGGAATGCATTGTAAAGGATGAGACCCCCAAAAGTTCAAGTGAAAAAATAAAGTTTAAAAAATTAAGTTTTTCCCCAAAAAATTAAAAGTTTCAAGTAAAAATAAACAAAAACTTAATTTCCCCCCAAATAAAGTTAAAAAAAAAATAGTGGGAAAAAGAAAAGTATACATATTAGGTATCGCCGTGTCCGTATCGACCGGATCTATTAACATATCACATGACCTAACCCCTCAGATGAACACAGTAAAAAATTAAAAATAAAAACTGTGCTAAATAAACAATTTTTTTGTCACCTTACATCACAAAAAGTACAACAGCAAGCGATCAAAAAGACGTTTGCCCACCAAAATAGTACCAATCTAACCGTCACCTCATCCCGCAAAAAATGAGCCCCTACCTGAGACAATCGCCCAAAAAATAAAAAAACTATGGCTCAGAATATGGAGACACTAAAACATAATTTTTTTTTGTTTTAAAAAAGCTGTTATTGTGTAAAACTTACATAAAAAAAATAAAGTATACATATTAGGTATCGCCGCGTCCATATCGACCGGCTCTATAAAAATTTCACATGACCTAACCCCTCAGATGAATACCGTAAAAAATTAAAACTGTGCTAAATAAACCATTTTTTGTCACCTTACATCACAAAAAGTGTAATAGCAAGCGATCAAAAAGTCACACGCACCCCAAAATAGTGCTAATAAAACCGTCATCTCATCCCGCAAAAATCATACCCTACCCAAGGTAATCGCCCAAAAACTGAAAAAATTATGGCTCTCAGACTATGGAAACACTAAAACATGATTTTTTTTTGTTTCAAAAATGAAATCATTGTGTAAAACTTACATAAATAAAAAAAAAGTATACATATTAGGTATCGCCGCGTCCATATCGACCGGCTCTATAAAAATATCACATGACCTAACCCCTCAGGTGACCACCGTAAAAAAATAAAAATAAAAACAGTGTAAAAAATTTTTTTGCAATCTTACGTCACAAAAAGTGTAATAGCAAGCGATCAAAAAGTCATATGCACCCCAAAATAGTGCCAATCAAACCTTTTTTTTTTGCTTCAAAAATGAAATCATTGTGTAAAACTTACATAAATAAAAAGAAAGTATACATATTAGGTATTGCAGCGTCCATAATAACTTGCTCTATAAAAATCACATGACCTAACGCCTCAGGTGAATACCGTAAAAAAACAAAATTAAAAATGGTTTAAAAAAAGCCATTTTTTGTCACCTTACATCACAAAAAGTGTAATAGCAAGCGATCAAAAAGTCACACGCACCCCAAAATAGTGCAAATAAAACCGTCATCTCATCCCGCAAAAATCATTCCCTACTCAAGGTAATCGCCCAAAAACTGAAAAAAATGATGGCTCTCAGTAGACATATTAGGTATCGCAGCGTCCGTGACAACCTGGTCTATAAAAATATTACATGATCTAACCCGTCAGACGAATGTTGTAAATAACAAAAAATAAAAACCATGCCAAAACAGCTAATTTTTGTTACCTTGCCTCACAAAAAGTGTAATATAGAGCAACCAAAAATCATATCTACCCTAAACTAGTACCAACAATACTGCCACCCTATCCTGTAGTTTCTAAAATTGGGTCACTTTTTGGAGTTTCTACTCTAGGGGTGCATCAGGGGGGCTTCAAATGGGACATGGTGTAAAAAAAAACAGTCCAGCAAAACTTGCCTTCCAAAAACCGTATGGCATTCCTTTCCTTCTGCGCCCTGCCTTGTGTCCGTACAGTGGTTAACGACCACATATGGGGTGTTTCTGTAAACTACAGAATCAGGGCCATAAATATTTAGTTTAGTTTGGCTGTTAACCCTTGCTTTGTAACTGGAAAAAAAAATTCTAATGGAAAATCTGCCCAAAAAATGAAATTTTGATATTGTATCTCTATTTTCCATTAATTCTTGGGGAACACCTAAAGGGTTAACGACGTTTGTAAAATCAGTTTTGAATACCTTGAGGGGTGTAGTTTCTTAGATGGGGTCACTTTTATGGAGTTTCTACTCTAGGGGTGCATCAGAGGGGCTTCAAATGGGACATGGTGTAAAAAAAAACAGCCCAGCAAAACCTGCCTTCCAGAAACCGTATGGCATTCCTTTCCTTCTGCGCCCTGCCGTGTGCCCGTACAGCGGTTTACGACCACATATGGGGTGTTTCTGTAAACTACAGAATCAGGGCCATAAATATTGAGTTTAGTTTGGCTGTTAATCCTTGTTTTGTAACTGGAAAAAAAATTATTAAAATTTAAAATCTGCCAAAAAAGTGAAATTTTGAAATTGTATCTCTATTTTCCATTAATTCTTGTGGAACACCTAAAGGGTTAACAAAGTTTGTAAAATCAGTTTTGAATACCTTGAGGGGTGTAGTTTATAGAATGGGGTCATTTTTGGGTGGTTTCTATTATGTAAGCCTCGCAAAGTGATTTCAGACCTGAACTGGTCCCTAACAATTGGGTTTTTGAAAATTTAAGAAAAATGTCAAGATTTACTTCTAAACTTCTAAGCCTTGTAACATTCCCAAAAAATAAAATATCATTCCCAAAATGGTCCAAACATGAATTGGACATATGGGGAATGTAAAGTAATAACTATTTTTGGAGGTATTACTATGTGTTATAGAAGTAGAGAAATTGAAACTTGGAAATTTGCAAATTTTTACAAATTTTGGGTAAATTTGGTATTTTTTTATAAATAAAAATGATTTTTTTTTTACTTCATTTTACTAGTGTCATGAAGTACAATATGTGACGAAAAAACAGTCTCAGAATGTCCTGGATGAGTCAAAGCGTTTTAAAGTTATCAGTACTTAAAGTGACACTGGTCAGATTTGCAAAAAATGGCCAAGGTTTAGGTGAAATAGGGCTAAGTCCTTAAGGGGTTAATTGTGCCTGGAGTTGTGTGGCATTCATCATCTGGTTCCACAAGGCATTGTTCACAATGAATCAGTCATCCGTGTGGAAAGGATGTCCACTTCTATGCCTTTCTATGACTCTTCCAGTCTCTCTGTATCTCTGTTGCAACCTGCTGATGACACTCTGTGACACTCTAAGCTCAGTGGCTACTTCTGTCTGAGAACATCCTGCTTGACGCCTCACAATGGCGAGGTACTGTTGATCAATTGTTAGATGTCATAATGTGAACAGCATGATGAGGAGGACTGTTTAAATACCAATTCTAATTGAACCAGGAAATTTATTGGCCAATTCATGGTTCAAAAACCTGTTGTGAATTTTGCCGTTAAGCTCCTTGTTAGAGAACAGAAAGTTGTGCAAAAAGTTCTGAAATATTGAACAGTTGGACATATGCATTCGAAGGTTTAGAGAAGGGCACTTCAATTTCACCTTTAAAGGCTAGAGTGCATTTTATTGAAGGTTCAGCCTGAACTTTCACCCACAAGCCAAATATCCCTTACTTTGTGTGAGTAATGCAGGTCTGACTCCCAAGCTAGCTAGTGACCCTGACTCAGATCACCATCTTACCACATTTTACCACTCTGTTCTGCAACCACTACCAGTGACCCCATAGGCTCTCTGAGGGTTATCACCGCAAACTCAAGTACTTGTAGTTGTCAAAGAATTACACTTTCATTCCACACAGTTAATATACACTAAAATTTGCAGAAAATGTAGGTAAAAGGATAGCTACATAAATTCAAGATTTCACACACCTTCTATAGCCATTTCATATAGAGATAATTAATCTCAGAATATATCACATTACTAAATCTAATTTAATCGCAGAAAATTAATACAATGGGATATAGCCCTCAATTTATTTACTGGATATGGCCATGCATACAAAAACTACAAAATTAGACAAATTCCATTTACAAGAAAATGTATCATTTGAAATGATATTGAGCTATCTAACAGCAAAAAAAAAAAGAGAGGCAAAAAAGATTGATCTGGGTCTGCCAGTAATTATAATGTCATGGGTCAATCAGGCAAATAAAACTTTAATCTGCTTCTAATGCATAGAAAAAAAAAAAAAAATAATCATTGTTGATCTGGGAAACTAATTACATTGTTGCATATGGATTCACCCCAAGTTATCTTGTCCTTGATATGTTTATGAAATATGCTGTCATAGATATTGTTTTGTTAGCTTTTTTTAAGTAAGAGTTTTCATTATGTAAAATGTGTTTATTCAGTAACTACTTTGGCATCTTTGAACAACCTAACATCTTTGTACAACCTAACATCTACAAACCTAATATGATGGTTACAGTTATATCAAATGTATAATGTTTTTATGTTTTTCTTGTTTTAACCTGTTACGGACACAGGGCGTACAGGTGCGCCCTGATGTCCTGTTACTTAAGGACACAGGTCGTACCTGTACACCCTGTGTATTTCCGATCACTGCCGCGCGGCGGGATGTGATCGGAACCCGGTGCCTGCTCAAATTATTAAGCAGGCACCTGGGGACAATGCGCCGGGGGGTCCTGTGACCCTCCCATGTAGGCGATCACAGCAAACCGCAGGTCAATTCAGATCTGCGGTTTGCTGCGTTTCCGGGTTATTCGGGTCTCTGAGGACCCGATAACCCGGAACAGGATGGTGATCGGTGGTGTGATATTACACCACCAATCACCATCCTGCGATCCTGAGAGGTAATGTGACAAATTAGAGCAGCGCTCCTCTCCTCCTCCTTTTGTGTCCGGGGAGCAGATGAGAGAGGAGCGCTGCATGTCGTCGGATCTCAGCACCCCCCATCTGTCCAGGCATCACCCCATCTGTGCCCAGCACCTGATCTGTGCCCCAGCACCCCCCATCTGTTCAATCAGGTACTTAGGGAAAGGGTAGGGAAAGGTTGGGTTAGGCAGGGATATAAAAGGGAAAGTTAGTGGAAGTAAAAAAAAAAAAGTTTGTGATTGCATCACCCTAAATCGGGTGTCTGGGGTCCACAGCACAGCTGTGTGACCCTAATCCCCCCAGGGGTGCTGCAGCTTGCTTCCCCCCCCCCCTCCCCACACAACTTTTTTGGGGCGCAGGGAGCTTTTTTTTTTTGTGCGTACGCTGACTGTGGCCGGCACTCTTAGCGTCCGGCCACTGTTAGCGCATCGCACACCCCACCGCTGATCAACTTCGGACGGTTGATCAGCGGTTTTGAATTTTTATAAAAAAAATGTTTTTTTTTATTTCTCCCCCATTTTTAGTTAATCTTTTATTTTTTTTGTCTGTTAGGTTTAGGGTGAGTTCGCGAACACCCGTGCCCCCACACACGCACACTGAATAAAGATTTACAAGCACGCACAAACACATGCAGACACACACTCCCCTATGGCCCGCCGGATGTTCTCGGCCGAGGAGGCATACGCCCAGCTTGCCTCCGAGTCCGAGAGTCCTAGTGAGGACGAGGATGACCCCACTTTCCTGTTGTCATCCGCATCCTCCTCATCATCTAGCGATGATGATGAGCCCCCAAGGCGGCGGAGCAAGGGGACCGCCATGCTAGGGACCCTGTGGCCCACCCTAGTACGAGCAGCTCTGGGGCTTGTACTAGTTTTCCGGCCCACCAGTTAAATCCACCGGAGCCCCCTGCCGGTGAACTTGTCTGGTGTACCCCAGAGCGTTTTGAGCCCGTGATTCCTGATTTTGTAGGCCAACCAGGAATCCAGATTTCCAGAGTGGGTTTCACTGAATATGACTACTTTAGTCTTTTTTTCAGTGACCACTTTGTAAATCTAATGGTGGAGCAAACAAACCTGTACCCCCAACAGTTTGTTGCTCAACACCCGGGCTCCTTTTTGGCTAGGCCCGGTGGCTGGACCCAGGTCAGTGCAGCCGAGATGAGGACATTTTGGGGCCTCGTGCTTCACATGGGCCTAGTCAAGAAACCTAGTGTCAGGCATTACTGGAGTGGGGACGTTCTCTACCAGGCCCCACTTTACAGTACGGCCATGACACGTACCTGGTTTGAGGCCATCCGGAAATGCCTGAATTATTCAGATAATGCAGCATGTCTCTCCCAAGGTGATCCTGCCTATGACCGCCTGTACAAAGTCAGGCCGGTCATCGATCACTTTGGGGCCAAATTTGTACAGGCCTATGTACCTGGAAGGGAGGTCGCGTTTGATAAATCTCTCATTGCGTTCAAGGGGAGACTCATTTTCCGCCAGTATGTTCCCTCAAAGCGGGCGAGGTATGGCGTGAAGCTGTACAAACTGTGAGAGTACCTCAGGGTACACTTACAAGTTTCGTGTGTACGAGGGGTGAGATTCCCATATTCAACCCCCAGAATGTCCCCCCACTCTGGGTGTTAGCAGGAAACTTGTGTGGGACGTTATGCACCCATTGCTAGATAAGGGTTACCACCTGTACGTGGATAACTTTTATACTAGTATCCCCTTGTTTCAGTCCCTCGCTGCCAGATCCATGTCCGCTTGTGGGACCGTGCGGAAAAATCAATGCGGCCTCCCTGCCCACCCCCTTCAGGTACCTATCCCTAGGGGTGAGACCCGTGCCCTTACCACTGGAAACCTGTTGCTGGTCAGATAAAAGGACAAGAGGGATGTTCTTGTACTGTCCACAATTCATGGTAACGGCATCACCCCTGTCCCTGTGCTAGGTATCGCGGCAATGGTCCTCAAGCCCGATTGTATAGTCGACTACAATCAGTATATGGAGTTGATCTCTCTGATCAAGTCCTCAAGCCATATAATGCCATGCGCAAAACCCGGGCATGGTACAAAAAAGTTGCGGTCTACTTGGTGCAGGTTGCCTTGTACAACTCTTTTGTGCTGTCCCGGAGCGCTGGAAACACAGGGATATTCCTTCAGTTCTATGAGGCAGTCCTCAAGGCCCTGATCTTTTCTGACCGGGAAAGAGCAGGCCGGAGTACCTCGGGAACGGGAGGCGCCCGGATCGTCCCTGGCCAACACTTTCCAGGTGTGGTCCCCCATACTGGAAAGAAGGGACGGACCCAAAAAAAGTGCAGAGTGTGTCGCAGGAGGGGGATACGGATGGACACCACTACTCAGTGTGACAGATGCCCCGATCATCCGGGCCTCTGCATTGACGGTTGCTTTAGGGAGTACCACACTTCCATGGAGTACTAAATTTATATCCCAATTTAGCCACTGACAATCGGATAAAAAACTGGTTCTCAGACTTAAAACACTAAAACAAAAAAAATATTATTTTGTAGAAATAAAATAAATAAAAAAAAGTAGACATATTAGGTATTGCCGCATCAGTAATAATCTGCTCTATAAAAATACCCCCCCAACCCCTCAGATGAACACGGTCAAAAAATTTTAATAAAACCGGTGCAAAAAAAAGTTTTTTTTTGTCACCTTACATCACAAAAATTGTAATAGCAAGCGATCAAAATAGTGCCAATAAAACCATCCTCTCATCCCGCAAAAAATGAGCCCCTACCTAAGATAATAGGCTAAAAACAAACAAACAAAAAATGACACTTAGACTATGGAGATACTAAAATGTTTTTTTTTTTGTTTATAAAAAGATAATATAGTGTAAAACATAAATAAATAAAAAAAGTAGACATATTTGGTATCGCCGCGTCCGTAAGGATCTTCTCTATAAAAATAACCCCCAACCCCTCAGATGAACACGGTAAAAAATTTAAAATTAAAATGGTGCAAAAAAAGGTATTTTTTTGTCACCTTACATCACAAAAATTGCAATAGCAAGCGATCAAAAAGTCATATGCCCCCCAAAATAGTGCCAATAAAACCGTCCTCATCCCGCAAAAAATTAGCCCCTACCTAAGATAATCGGCTAAAAACAAAACAAAAAAAATTACTCTTAAATAGGGTTGAGCGAACCAGAACTGTAAAGTTCGGGTTCGAACCGAACTTTAGGATTTTTGGACCCCGATCCCGAACATTTCAGTAAAAGTTTGGGTTCGGTGTTCGGCGCTTTCTTGGCACTTTTTGAAAGGCTGCAGAGCAGCCAATCAACAAGCGGTTAACTGACTGACCTTAGAAGCCATTACAGCCATGCCTACTAATGGCATGGCTGTGATTGGCCAAAACAGCATGTGACCCAGGCTCTATAAAAGCTTGAGTCACATAGCACTGCACGTCACTCTGCTGTTACAAGTGTAGGGAGAGGATGCTGCTGGACTTGTGATTTCAGGGAGAGCATAGGAGAGAATCTAACTCAGCGATCTACAGACAAATAGTTGTGTGGGTGCAGGGCACAATCGTTTTACCCTGCCCTGAGCTCATTAACCCCAAAAAACTAACTTTTATAATTCTGTTAGTTAGGTGGGTGGCGGCGGTGGCAATTTTATGCATGCTCAGTGCACCAGCACTGCATCTGAGCTTTTGGGACATTGCAAATCACCATTTTTTTGGCAAACTACAACATCTGGATTAGTCAGTGTGCAATGTGAGGTAGAAATACACCCATCATTTTCTGGGGTTTTAAAAACACACTTTTCTGCCAAAAAACAGTATTTTCCTGATCTGCAAGTGTTAAATTCAAGTTTAATATATACAGCTTTCATATTCTGTTACCAAAAAAATACTTTTTTGGCAATCTACAACATCTGGATTAGTCAGTGTGCAATTTAAGCTAGAAATGCACCCATCATTTTCTTGGGTTTTAAAAACACTTTTTTTGTCAAAAAACTGTATTTTCCTGATCTGCAAGTGTTAAATTCAAGTTTAATATATACAGCTTTCATATTCTGTTACCAAAAAAAACACTTTTTTGGCAATCTACAACATCTGGATTAGTCAGTGTGCAATTTAAGCTAGAAATACACCCATCATTTTCTGGGGTTTTAAAAACACACTTTTTTGACAAAAACCACTATTTTCAGGCATTGCAGCATAAGCACGTGTGAAATTACAGGCTTATATACTGCTGTCAAATTCAGTTGTTAAACAAACACTCGTTTGGGCCCAAAAAAATGTAGTTGGCAGCCTTTGATGCAGATGTCATTCATTTGGGTTAGATTCAGATATTTAAAATATCGCCATTTGGTGCACCAATATTGAATTCAGGCCTACACTGGTTCAGACCGTGTGAGATACCCCCTATACATACAGGGGTTTGATTCAGGCATTCTATTTACAGCCATTTGGTGTACCAATATTGAATTCAGGCCTACACTGGTTCAGGCCGTGTGAGATACACCCTCTACATACAGGGGTTTTATTCAGACATTTGAAATACAGCCATTTTGGGCAAAGAAATATTTAATTCAGGCCTACACTGATTCAGACCGTGTGAGTTACACCCTCTACATACAGGGGTTTGATTCAGGCATTTGAAATACTGTTATGTCCCCTGGACACTCTGTGTCTCTCAGGTGCCGCTGGCAATGCTGCCAGTATCTGCTCAGCAAGTTACACACACAGGCCGATGTACTACTTAACCAGAGCAAGGTTTATTACTCGGAACATTATGGCATTCTTACATGGAGGAGTCTTATTCCAAACAGCTTCTGTCCTTATCAGATGCAATCCCTTCTCAGCCTCATGTGTCTGCTTCCGGTTCCCCTCACACACTGTCTGACTTCCTGGTACAGCTCCTCCTCCCCCATTATGCATCAGGAGAAAGAGGGTAAAGGTCACAGTGATCTATCACAAACATCACAAATACAGCCATTTGAAATAGTCATTTTGTGCAAAGAAAAATTTAATTCAGGCCTACACTGGTTCAGACCGTGTGAGATACACCCTCTATATACAGGGGTTTGATTCAGGCATTTGAAATACAGCCATTTGAAATACAGCCATTTTGTGCAAAGAAATATTTAATTCAGGCCTACACTGGTTCAGACCGTGTGAAATACACCCTCTACATACAGGGGTTTGATTCACGCATTTGAAATACAGCCATTTGAGATACAGCCATTTTGGGCAAAATAAATATTTAATTCAGGCCTACACTGGTTCAGACCGTGTGAGATACACCCTCTACATACAGGGGTTTAATTCAGGCATTTGAAATACAGTCATTTGGTGCACCAATATTGAATTCAGGCCTACACTGGTTCAGGCCGTGTGAGATACACCCTCTACATACAGGGGTTTGATTCAGGCATTTGAAATATAGCCATTTGAAATACAGCCATTTTGGGGAAAGAAATATTTAATTCAGGCCTACACTGGTTCAGGCGGTCAAAGAAACGCGTCGAGCATTTAGGCCTGTGTGCCTTTAGTGATATAGAGGGACATACCTCATTAGGAAGTCATATGTGTTTGTATCCAGGAACCAGTCTATTCAATGTACCTGAGGAAATAGTGGAGGGTTTAGTGAGAGTGCCTTTGCGTTAGACACTCACGTATTCAAACCCTTGCGGTGTTGGAGTGATATATGCGGACTGTATTGCTATTCCGCTAGCTCCCAGTTACACTGCTGGCTCCCTGATTGGTACATTGGTCTAGGATCAGGTTTGAGTGATTTGATGTCACACTCTCACCATATACCAGTGGGATTCTGGACGTAATTGGATTTTAGTTGAATTATCCACATTTTAAGGACCACCAATAAAAGTTATATTTTAGCGACATTAAGTTCTAATAGTTAATCGCTCCTTAGTTTGTTTGTTGCCCACCTGTTTCAAGATTGTATAGTGAACTCGTGTGAGATACACCCTTTACATACAGGGGTTATATTCAGGCATTTGAAATACAGCCATTTGGTGTACCAATATTGAATTCAGGTCTACACTGGTTCAAGCCGTGTGAGATACACCCTTTGCATACTACAAAGAAAAAATGTGGGGGATTCAATCAGCACAACCCTATATGCAGGTGCACATCGCTATGGCGAAATACATATACAAAGAAAAATACACAAATGCAATTGCACTCTGCAATCAGCATTCTGCCCTGCCTCTATGCGCTAGATGAGGCATTGGTGTACATTTTGGCCAAAGCGTAATAAGCCACTCACCACGTCAAGGTCGCCTCTATGGAGTGGTCCCTAACACTAGTTCCTACCTGTTTGTGGGCCATGACAGCCACACAAAGTCCAGGGAATGCAGGTGCAGCATGCACGCCAAGCACACTCTGCTTTTAACCCCGTCCGGTGCCATTACAGCTTTCATCGGATCCAGGAATGCAAGTACCAACATGCATGCTGAGCCCACTATATACTTCTCCTGGAGCCAAATAGCTACTGTTAGGTGCTATATATGCAGACTCAACGCGTGGGGATTATCATTTCTCTACTACAGGGTGATCCCCAGGACTGGGCATTTTCGTTACCTCCTGGGGCCAGTTGTCTAACTTCTGTGGAGGGGTTTTTTC
The DNA here is from genome assembly GCF_905171765.1 of Bufo bufo. Taxonomy (NCBI): domain Eukaryota; kingdom Metazoa; phylum Chordata; class Amphibia; order Anura; family Bufonidae; genus Bufo; species Bufo bufo. Next base: position 523,914,650 of record NC_053391.1, on the reverse strand, counting down.
AGGCCGTGGGAACCCTCTATGACGAACCAGACAGGGCCCTGATAGCCGAGACGGCTCTTAGGGCACTGGTTCAGGGCCATCTCCCTGCGAAGGAGTATTGCACCCAATTCAGACGGTGGTGTGTCCCCTCAGGATGGAATGAACCAGCCCTGAAGAGTCAGTTTAGGTCTGGTCTATCTGATAATTTAAAAGATCTATTAGTCAATTACCAAATTCCTGAGACCTTAGAGGAGATGATGACCCTAGTTGTCCGACTTGACAGATGAGTTAGAGAGAGACGACAAGAACGACAGTTCTATTCTCAGATGGTGGTCCAGCCACAGGCCTTTTCCAGGGACAACACTGAGTTCTCCACCGAGGGACCCATGCAGGTTGGCATGACCCGGGGTAATCTTTGTCGCAGACGCGGAGAGTGCTTCTACTGTGGAGATCCTGGCCATTGGATCAACAAGTGTCCTAAGAGGGTCCTCTCTGACAAATCTCCTAAGGCAAGACAACCTAAAGACCAGGTACACCCTGATTTTTCTAAAGGTAAGCTTTTGGTACCCATAACAATTTCTCTGGGGGTTAATAAGTGGCCGGGTAAGGCCTTTATTGATTCCGGTTCAGTGGCCAGCTTTATTGACTTTGAGTTTGCTAGTAAATTGGGTATTCCAATGTTTGCTTTACCTACACCTATCCATGTCATGGCTATTGATGCTACTCCCCTGATTGGTGGAACGGTGAGGTCATGTACCTCTGAAATGTCTCTGTCCGTGGGTGTGTGCCACTCTGAGAGATGTTCTCTTCTAGTCCTGGAGAAGCTACCGGTTGAGGTGGTACTAGGGTTGACTTGGCTCCGTTTACATAACCCCACAATTGATTGGTCCAAAGGAGAGTTGGTGAAATGGCGACCTAAGTGTGACTCATGCTTGTCCGTGGTCCAGGCTGGGGTTTCAGTAAGGTCTAATACATTACCCTCTTTTATTAAGGAATATTCTGATGTGTTCTCGTCCCTTACTCCAGAGGTTCTACCCCCCATAGACCTTATGATTGCGCCATAGAGCTAATTGAGGGTGCCAAATTTCCTAAAGGTCGAATTTATAATCTTTCAGGGACCGAACACAAGGCTATGGAAGATTATATTAAGGAGAGCCTTGCTAAGGGGCATATTAGACTTTCAGTCTCTCCTATGGGAGCAGGGTTTTTCTTTGTTAAAAAGAAGGATGGTGGTCTTAGGCCTTGTATTGCTTACCGGAGATTAAATAAAATCACTGTCCAAAATAGATACTCTCTCCCATTGATTCTGGATTTATTTAACCAGGTTTTGGGGGAAACCTGGTTTTCCAAGATTGACCTGAAAGGGGCATACAATCTAATCCGAATCAAGGAGGGAGACAAATGGAAGACAGCGTTCAATACTCCGATAGGACACTTTGAATATCAGGTGATGCCTTTTGGACTCAGCAATGCCCCAGCTGTGTTCCAAAACTTAATGAACGATATTCTTAGGGAGTTCTTAGGTAAATTTATTATTGTCTATCTTGACGACATTTTGATATTCTCTCCTGATTTCGAATCTCATGTGTCTCATGTCAAACAAGTATTAGAGGTGTTGAGGGAGAACCAGCTATCCGCTAAGCAAGAGAAATGTGTCTTTGGTGTACAGGAGATACTGTTTCTAGGGCATGTTTTGACTCCTCATGCCTTTAAGATGGATCCTGGTAAGGTTTTAGCAATTAAGGAATGGGTAAGGCCTTCATCCTTAAAGGCTTTACAACGGTTTTTGGGTTTCACTAATTACTACCGTAAATTTATCATGAATTTTTCTGTAATTGCTAAACCGTTGACCGACCTTACTAAGAAAGGGGCGGATTTGGAGAATTGGTCTACCAAGGCCATTTCATCATTTGAAACATTAAAAAAGGCATTCAGTAGCCCTCCCATTCTGATCCAGCCTGATCAGGAGAAACCTTTTATTGTGGAGGTTGGTGCGTCCGAGGACAGCGCAGGAGCAGTCCTTTCACAGGGTCCTGTTAGCCTCACTAACCTGAGACCGTGTGCCTTCTTCTCTAGGAAATTCTCTCCCACGGAGAGAAACTACGACATAGGAAATAGCGAGCTGCTGGCTATTAAATGGGCATTTGAGGAGTGGAGACATTTTTTGGAGGGGGCAAGGCATCAAGTAACTGTTGTCACTGATCATAAAAACCTAATGTTTCTCGAGTCTGCTAAGAGGTTGAATCCCTGACAAGCCTGATGGGCTCTGTTTTTTACCCGTTTTGATTTCTCCATTACGTTCAGGCCGGGAAGTAAAAATGTGAAAGCAGACGCATTATCTCGGAGCTTCCATACTTTTCAACCCACTGAGACGCCGCCTGAATCCATCCTACCAGCAAACATCTTCTTAGCGGCTCTAACCCAGGATATCTCGGCTTGCATTAGGTCTGAACAACATCTGGCACCGGCATCCACCCCAACAGATAAGTTGTTTGTTCCCGTACAATTTCGTCTCCAGCTGTTGAGTGAGTGTCACGATTCTGCCTTTTGTGGACATCCGGGTGTTGAGGGCACTAAGGATCTGGTTTCTAGATCTTATTGGTGGCCCACTCTGACCAGGGATGTCAAGTCCTACGTGTCAGCCTGTGAGGTTTGTGCCAGGTCTAAGACACCTAGGACTCGCCCTGCTGGTAACCTACAACCCCTACCCATTCCCAGTAGACCCAGGTCCCATATCTCAATGGACTTTATAACTGACCTACCGCTGGCGGAGGGTAAGACTGTGGTTTGGGTAGTGGTCGATAGGTTTAGCAAGATGGTTCATTTCATTCCCCTGTCTAAACTTCCAAATGCTAAAACCCTGGCGTCTATTTTTGTGAGAGAGATTGTTCGTTTACATGGCATCACAGAAAATATTGTTTTTCGGACAGGGGTGTGCAGTTTGTGTCCAAATTCTGGAGGGCCTTCTGTCAAAGATGTAAAATTTTGTTGTCTTTTTCTTCCGCCTACCATCCTGAGAGTAATGGGCAGACTGAACGCCTTAATCAGTCTGTGGAACAATTCCTGAGGTCGTATGTTGCTGATGACCAGCAATTATGGGTCAAATTCCTTCCGTTGGCTGAATTTGCTTTGAATAACCGTGTCAATTCTTCTGCTGGGGTCTCCCCTTTCTTTTGTAACCATGGTTTTCATCCCCGTTTTCATTCTGGGTCGTCCGTCTCCTCCTCTAACCCTGAAGCTAATAAACTCTCCTCCGAACTGTGCACAGTTTCGGCCCGGGTTCAATCGAACTTAGAAAAGGCTCAAAGTTCTCAAAAACTCAAGGCTGATAGGAGACGTTCAAGGGGGGTGAACTTTCAGGTTGGGGATAAAGTATGGTTGTCCTCCAAGAATCTATCTCTCAAGGTAGCTTCTAGAAAATTTGCTCCTCGTTTTATTGGACCATATAAGATCGCTGAGGTGATTAACCCGGTATCATTTAGGTTGGAGCTGCCCGAGTCATTCCACATTCATAATGTGTTCCATAAATCTCTACTTAAAAAATACTTTGAACCGGTAGTACCATCAGCCTCGCCTCCGCCGGTTCTTGTTAATGATGCTGTCGAGTATGTTGTGTATAAAATAGTGGATGTCAGGAAGGTGCGTAACTCCTTGCAGTACCTGATTCACTTGAAGGGGTATGGACCCGAAGAGAGATCTTGGGTACCTGCCAGGGAGGTTCATGCTCCTAGACTGGTTCGTAAATTTCATTTAGAACACCCTGAAAAGCCATCGCCTGAAGTCTTGGGTCCGGTGGCCCCTAGTAAAAGGGGGGGTACTGTAACGGGGTTCTGAAGGTGCACTCGGTCCCCCATTGCCCGCAGAACTGTTGCTTAGCTTTGGGAATGAGGATCTGTGGGTGGTTCCTGGCTCCTAAGTCTGCCTTGAGCGCCGAGCTGATCACTCGGTGCTCAACTGATTGGTCTGTCGGTCATGTGATGCTGGCCATGTCACATGACCCTCACTCCCCACTATAAATACAGGCAGCCTGCTAGCCACAGGTTGCCTGTTAATTTCTAGGTTCCTGGCTATTTGTTGGACTACTGAATGCTCACCTGATTCCGTTCCCTGACGATCCTTTGCCTGCTCCTCCTGTACTGCGCATCCGTCCTGGTATTGTGACCTCGGCTCCCACCTGACTACTCTCTTAGGACTCCTCTTGTACTTCTCTACTGTCCTGGTATTTGGCCCCGGCTTCTCCTGACCATTCTTTGCTTAACCCTTTGTACTGCGTAGCTCTCTTGGTTCTGACCCGGTCCGTTCATGTTCCGTATTTTGTCTTGTCTGTCTTCCCTGCACGTATCCTAAGTTAGGGACTGTCGTCCAGTTGTCCCCTGTCATCAGGACTCGTGAGGCAAGTAGGCAGGGCCAGGGGTGAGGGTGGAGCGCAGTGGTCACTATCCTTCCCCCTGTGTGTGTGTGGACGTGACCATTACAACCACCAACTTCAGCACAGCCAGGGGTAAATAACAGCAGGCAGTTTTAAAACGTATCTGTTTGGGGGACAAACCCCACACCGCGCAGGAGCTCTAGACAGGCCTTAAACAACAGACCGATGAGTGGTTTGTGCCAGTCAGCCTCCAGCCCGGCCTGGTGGTGTGCGATAATAGGCGAAATCTCATAGCAGCTCTGGGACTAGCCGGTTTGACGCAGATCCCTTACCTGACGCATGTGCTGAATTTGGTGGTGCAGAGATTCCTTAAAAATTACCCCGATATGTCAGAGCTGCTGCATAAAGTGTGGGCTGTCTGTGCGCGCTTTCGGCGTTCTCACCCTGCTGCTGCTCACCTATCAGCGCTGCAGCGTAACTTCGGCCTTCCCGCTCACCGCCTCATATGTGACGTGCCCGCAAGGTGGAACTCCACCTTGCACATGCTGGCCATACTGTGCGAGCAGCAGCAGGCGATAGTGGAGTTTCAGCTGCAGCACTCATGGGTGAGTCGCTCGGCGGAACAGCATCACTTCACCACCAATGACTGGGCCTCCATGCGAGACCTGTGTTCCTTGTTGTGCTGTTTCGAGTACTCCACCAACATGGCCAGTGCCGATAACGCCGTTCTCAGCGTTACTATCCCACTTCTATGCCTCCTTGAAAAAACGCTCCTGGCGATGATGGAAGAGGATGTGGCACAGGAGGAAGAGGAGGAAGAGGGATCATTTTGTAGGGTTTCCGGCCAGTCATTCCCAAGTGGCTCCGAGGGTGGGTTCCTGCACCCACAAACACAAGGTACACAATTGTCCAGCCAGGGCACAGTTCTGGAGGATGACGAGGTGGAGGATGAGGAGGAGGAGATGGCGGAGGAGGAACCATGTTCACAGCAGGGTGGCACTCAGACCAGCTCATGGCCATCACTGGTGCATGGATGGGTGGATACAGAGGACACAGACGATACCCCTCCCACAGAGGACAGCTTTTCGTTGCCTCTGGGCAGCCTGGCACACATGAGCAATTACATGCTGCAGTGTCTCCACAACGACCGCCGAGGTGCTCACATTCTAACTCGTGCTGATTTCTGGGTGGCCACGCTGCTGGATCCCCGTTACAAGGACAATGTACCGTCCTTAATTCCCTCACTGGAGCGTGATCGTAAGATGCGCGAGTACAAGCGCACGCTGGTAGATGCACTGCTGGTGGCATTCCCACCTGACAGCCGGTGGAAGCACAAGGCGAAGGCAGAGGACGAGGAAGAGGTTGCCAACGCACCTGGGGCACCGTCAGCACCTCAGAAGGTAGGGTTAGCATGGCCAAAATGTGGAAAAGCTTTGTCAGCACGCCACAACAACCAGCACCACCAGCTGATATGGAGTGTCTTAGCAGGAGGCAGCATTTCACCAACATGGTGGAGCAATATGTGTGCACACGCCTACACGTACTGAATGAAGGGCCCCCTTCAACTTCTGGGTCTCCAAATTGGGCACATGGCCTGAGTTTGCCCTTTACGCCTTGGAGGTACTGGCCTGCCCTGCAGCCAGTGTATTATCTCAACATGTGTTTAGCATGGCAGGGGCCGTCATCACAGACGAGCGCAGCCGCCTGTCCACATCCAATGTGGACAAGCTCACATTCATTAAAATGAACCAGGCATGGATCCCTCAGGACTTGTCCGTACCTTGTGCAAAATAGACATGTATACCGGCACTAAGCAGCCATTGTTATACTGCTGCTCAATTGCTCATGTTTCTATTTTGGATATTTCACACTCTTTTGGAGTGTACCTTAATTTAAAAAAAATTAATTAAAACCAAAAACCTGTGTTGGCTATCCCGTCCTCCTCCACCGCCGCTTCCACCTACTCCGCTACATCCACCACCTCCTCAAACTCCTACTCCATATGGAACTCCACCTCATGAATCAATTTTTTTTTTTTTTTGTACGTGTTTTATTTTATATCATTTCACTACTTTTTCATTTACATTTTCTGGTGAAATTCACCAATTTTTGGGTGTATAGTACCACTGCTATACCTAGTAGGCAAATAAAAAAATGAAAAAATTGTCATTAACATTTTCTGGTGAAATTAATAAATTTTTAGGTGTATAGTACCACTGCTATACCTAATAGGCCGGTAAAATATTTTTTTATAAATTGTCATTAACATTTTCTGGTAAAATTCACCAATTTTTGGGTGTATAGTGCAACTGCTATACCTAGTAGGCCGGTTAAAAAATATAAATAAAATTGTCATTAACATTTTCTGGTGAAATTCAGCAAATTTTTGGTGTGATGTATTACTGCTATACCTGGTAAATTAGACCGGTAAAAAAAACAAAAACATTTTTCAGTTACATTTTATGGTCAAATTCACCAATTTTTGGGTGTAATATACACCTCCTCTACCTAGTTGACAGCTTAATAAATTTCAATAATTTTTATTTTACATTTTTGGGTTGACATTATACAATTTTAGACGTGAATAAACCCCTGCTCTGCATAAGTGACAGGGAATAAAATTTCTGAAATGCTTCTTTAATTGATGCAAGCCACCTCCTTTGATTTGCTGCTTAAAGGGACACTGACAGGCCCAATAAGCATATTTAGGTATATATATGACAGTACAGGTCTTATCAAGTGTATTAAAATCATCTAAATATCCCCCCTGTCCACCTTATAAATACCGAAAACTAAAGTTTTATAACCTGGTTGTCTCGTCTCCAATCTGCCCAAGGGGCGGCGTTTCATCTCAAAATGCGCCCAGCCAGCCGCTCCTAACTGCCGTTCTGAAGCCCTGCCCAGCTCATCAATATTCACTTCGCTGGGCGGCGGCTACAACTCTCTTCGACTCAAGTGCCCGGCGCATGCGCATAAAGCAGAGGCTGCAGCGGCCTCTAAGATGCAGACTGTCTGTACGCAGGCGCGATGTGACCCCGGCTGGGCGCATGCGCTGAAGATTAGACGGAGGACGTGCACAGAGGATTGAATTGGCCATGTGCAGGATCTTGAGTCGGGGAGAGTTGTAGCCGCCGCCCAGCGAAGTAAATATTGATGAGCTGGGCGGGGCTTCAGAACGGCAGTTGGGAGCGGCTGGCTGGGCGCATTTTGAGATCAAACGCCGCCCCTTGGGCACATTGGAGACGAGACAACCAGGTTATAAAACTTTAGTTTTCGGTATTTATAAGGTGGACAGGGGGGATACTTAGATGATTTTAATACACTTGATAAGACCTGTACTGTCATATATATACCTAAATATGCTTATTGGGCCTGTCAGTGTCCCTTTAAACTTAAACAAGTTGTACCACATTTCCGCTATACTCTTTTGGCCAACATTTGCGCCTCATTAGCTTTTCCCACAATTCCGCTTGACACTTTTGGCCCACATTTGGGCTTCTGTGATTTGTCCCACATTTGCGCCTCAATAGCTTTTCCCACATTTCTTCTCGATCCCAATTTTTTGAAATAAATTAATTTCCCTTAAATTTGGTCTCTTTTTCTCACGCTCCCTCTCCGGCCTGGAACCCTGATTCCCCGCCACCCGTAATCACCATGGTAGGCGCATAAAAGAACATCGAAAGTTAATAGAGCAGATATCAAATTGGATCGTGAACATCACAGGGACGTGCGACTTGGTAAGTATGCACACGCCTACAAGAACTAACTGACAGGGGTCAGCCCCTGCAACTTCTGGGTCTCCAAATTGGGCACATGGCCTGAGCTTGCCCTTTACGCCTTGGAGGTGCTGGCCTGCCCTGCAGCCGGTGTATTGTCTGAACGTGTGTTTAGCACGACTGGAGGGTTATATTTCCTAATGTTTTAGGGTGTACCCAAATAAAAAATAAAAAATAAATAAATTTGAAACAAAAAGCAGTGCAGGCCACCTCCTCCTCCTCCACCGGCACTTCCACCTACACTGCCACATCCACCGCCTCCTCAACCTCCTACTCCAGGGATGCTCAACCAGCGGCCCTCCAGCTGTTGTAAAACTACAACTCCCACCATGCCTTGCTGTAGGTTGATAGCTGTAAGCTGTTCAGGCATGCTGGGAATTGTAGTTTTGTAACAGCTGGAGGGCCGCAGGTTGAGCATGCCTGTCCTACTCCATATGGACCTGGTCCTCCTAGATCAATATTCTTATTTTTTTATTTTTACGTATTTTATGTTATTTAAAGTCATTTCTCTATCCACATTTGTTTTCAGAGCACTTGCCATGTTCTTAACCACATTTTGACGACATTTGCAGCCCTCTAGCCATTTCCATGACATTTTTACAGCTATTTTAGTGCTCAAAAGTTCGGGTCCATATTGACTTCAATGGGGATCGGGTTCGGGGTCAAGTTCGGGTCCCAAACTCAAACTTTTTTCCGAAGTTCGGCCGAACTCGTCGTACCCGAACATCCAGGTGTCCGCTCAAATCTACTCTTAGACTATGGAGATACTAAAATGTTTTTTTTTTTGTTTATAAAAAGATAATATAGTGTAAAACATAAATAAATAAAAAAAAGTTGACATATTAGGTATTGCCGCGTCCGTAAGTATCTGCTCTATAAAAATACTCCCCCAACCCCTCAGATGAACACGGTAAAAAATAAAGAATAAAAACGGTGCTGAAAAAGCAATTTTTTGGCAAATTTTCAATTTGAATCCGTTTTTTTCCAATAACAAAATAAGGGTTAACAGCCAAACAAAACTTAATATTTATTACCCTCATACCGCAGTTTACATAAACACCCCATATGTGGTCGTAAACTGCTGTATGACCAAACGGCAGGGCGCAGAAGGAAAGGAACGTCGTATGGTTTCTGGAAGGCAGATTTTGATGGCCTTTTTGTTTTAGCACCATGTCCCATTTGAAGCCCCCCTGATGCACCCCTAGAGCAAAAACTCCTTAAAAACGACCCCATCTAAGAAACGACACCCCTCAAGGTATTAAAAACTGATTTTACAAATGTTGTTAACCCTTTAGGTGTTCCACAAGAGTTATTGGCAAATGGAGATGAAATTTCAGAATTTCTATTTCTGGTAACCTTGCCTCACAAAAATGTAATATAGATAAACCAAAAATCATATGTACCCTAAAAATAGTCCCAACAAAACTGCCACCTTATCCCGTAGTTTCCAAACTGGGGTCACTTCTATGGAGTTTCTACTTTAGGGGTGCATCAGGGGGGCTTCAAATGGGACATGGTGTAAATAAACCAGTCCAGCAAAATCTGCCTTTCAAAAACCACACGGTGCACCTTTCCCTCTACGCCTTACCGTGTGCCCGTACAGTAGTTTAGGGCCACATATGGGGTGTTTCTGCAAACTACAGAATCGGAACAATAAATATAGCATTTTGTTTGGCTGTTAACCCTTGATTTATTACTGGAAAAAATGGATTTAAATGGAAAATTTGACAAAAAATTGAAATTCTCAAATTTCATCCCCATTTGCCAATAACTCTTGTGCAACACCTAAAGGGTTAACAAAGTTTGTATAATCAGTTTTGAATACCTTGAGGGGTGTAGTTTCTTAGATGGGGTCACTTTTATGGAGTTTCTATTCTAGGGGTGCATCAGGGGGGCTTCAAATGGGACATGGTGTAAATAAACCAGTCCAGCAAAATCTGCCTTTCAAAAACCATCCGGCACACCTTTCCCTCTATGCCCTACTGTGTACCCGTACAGTAGTTTACGGCCACATATGGGGTGTTTCTTCAAACTACAGAATCAGGGCAATAAATATAGCATTTTGTTTGGCTGTTAACCCTTGCTTTGTTACTGTAAAAAATAGATTATAATATAATATATTATAAATTATAATTTGCCAAAAAATTTTAATTCTCAAATTTCATCTCCATTTGCCAAAAACTCTTGGGCAACACCTAAAGGGTTAACAAAGTTAGTAAAATCAGTTTTTAATACCTTGATGGGTGTAGTTTCTTAGATGGGGTCATTTTTGGGTGTTTTCTATTATGTAAGCCTCGCAAAGTGACTTCAGACCTGAACTGGTCCCTAAAAATTGGGTTTTGGAAAATTTCTAAAAAATTTGAAGATTTGCTTCTAAACTTCTAAGCCTTGTAACATCCCCAAAAAATAAAATATCATTCCCAAAATGATCCAAACATATAGGGAATGTAAAGTAAAAACTATTTTTGGAGGTATTACTATGTATTATAGAAGTAGAGAAATTGAAACTTGGAAATTTGGTATTTTTTACAAATTTTTGGTAAATTTGGTATTTTTTTATGAATAAAAATTATTTTTTTTACTTCATTTTACCAGTGTCATGAAGTACAATATGTGATGAAAAAACAATTTCAGAATGGCCTGGATAAGTCAAAGTTATCACCACTTAAAGTGACACTGGTCAGATTTGCAAAAAAATGGCCTGGTCCTTAAGGTGAAATAAGGCTGTGTCCTTAAGGAGTTAATATTTAAAAAAATAAAAAAATAAAATTATTTTTTCTTTGCATCGCTATATTCTGACCTCACAACTACTTTTTATATTTCTGTCTACGAAGTTGTGTAAGGTTTTTTTTTTCTGCGTGGTAACCTTTAGTTTTATTTAACTTGTTTGGACAGTAAGGCAAACATAAAATGGTGATTCGACAAAACATTTATATTTTAATACGTCAGACATTTGTGGATGTGGTGATACCAGTAATATTTAGTTTTTATTGTTTATTTTATATGTAATGTATATTTATAACCCCTTAAGAACTGGGCCTATTTTTCTTTTTGCATTTTCATCCAAAGACCTGTACCTTTTTTTTATTTTTTTTTATTAACAGGGCTTTTTTTTAAATGTTTTAAAAGTTTTATTTTAAATGCCACTATTTATTTATTTTTTTTAAACATTCTTTATTGTTTTCTAAGCCAAATATATAAAATTCCATTACATACAATTTGAAAATAACAGATAATTATACACAAATTAATATAATTGACCCTTTTTACCCCCCCTTGATTTACTGCTGCGGGGTCCGACTGTACCCTTGTTGCCACTTGGTATCAATTTCCAATGCTATTAATGACCAAAAGTTTTGGAGCGAGAAACCTACCCTTTCTAACATTGCTCTGATTTTCTTGCTATTCTTCTATAGGCGTCAATTGTGTCTATCCGAGCCCTCTACTCGAAAAAGCTAGGGCTATTTTTTGCGCCCCAGTATTTAACAATCAGGGCCTTTGCGGCCATAAAACCCTCCAAACAGACCCGTATCTGGTAGGGCGTTAAATTGGTAGGGGGAAAGAGACTTAGTATTGCCTGCATAAAGCAACGGTTCAATTTAATCTTATATCTTCTGTATAGTTCTTCATAGATACTAGTCCAACACCCACCTACTTCTGGACAATTCCATAGCAAGTGACTTAGACCAGCATTTTCTGCTGAGCACTTCCAACACGTGTCTCCTTTCCCCTTATATATTTTGGCGAAGAAAGCGGGGGAGTAGAATAGGCGATGTACAATTTTGAACTGCATCAATCTATATTTTTGGGAAATCGATACTTTTTTTATATTTTTAATATACTATATCCCATTCTAAAATGCTCCCATCGCCCAGTTCAGCTTCCCAGCCTCCCTCGCTTTTAAATGTTATTATTTCCCCTAGGCAGTCACGGAATCTGTGATATATTTGAGAAAGAGTGAGTTGTGTATCCTTAAATTTAAAACAATAATCCAAAAAGGAATTTGCCCTAATAGTCAAAAGGCTTTTATCCTGAGTGCTCATGAATGCATGACTAATTTGTGCATATCTATATCTATCTAAAAAAGTGACATTTGTACCCTTTATTAATTCATCTAAAGGAGTGATACTACCATGTGATATTATATGGGTTAAGCGGTTAATACCGCGTGAGTTCCAATATTTATAATCTTCAATTGACATGAATTCTTTTAAATTACAATTGTGCCAAAGTGGAGTAAAGTGAATGGGATTTCTTACACCCAGTATTTTTTTAATCTTATTCCAAACCCTACATGAACATAGTCCTACCACTTTACAAATCGCTAGTCAGACCACACATGGAGTACTGTGTACAGTTCTGGGCTCCTGTAAACAAGGCAGACATAGCAGAGCTGGAGAGGGTTCAGAGGAGGGCAACTAAAGTAATAACTGGAATGGGGCAACTACAGTACCCTGAAAGATTATCAAAATTAGGGTTATTCACTTTAGAAAAAAGACGACTGAGGGGAGATCTAATTAATATGTATAAATATATCAGGGGTCAGTACAGAGATCTATCCCATCAGCTATTTATCCCCAGGACTGTGACTGTGACGAGGGGACATCCTCTGCGTCTGGAGGAAAGAAGGTTTGTACACAAACATAGAAGAGGATTCTTTACGGTAAGAGCAGTGAGACTATGGAACTCTCTGCCTGAGTAAGTGGTGATGGTGAGTACAATAAAGGAATTCAAGAGGGGCCTGGACGTATTTCTGGAGCTTAATAATATTACAGGCTATAGCTACTAGAGAGGGGTCGTTGATCCAGGGAGTTATTCTGATTGCATGATTGGAGTCGGGAAGGAATTTTTTATTCCCCTAAAGTGGAGAAAATTGGCTTCTACCTCACAGGGTTTTTTGCCTCCTCTGGATCAACTTGCAGGATGACAGGCCGAACTGGATGGACAAATGTCTTTTTTCGGCCTTATGTACAATGTTACTATGTTACTATGTTACTATCTAATGTATCGCTAATTAAACACTGTTTTTTTCTTTTCCCCGGATGCCCAGTCTCCAAAATAGAAAAAATATCTCAACAGCATCGCAGACTGGTGGTCCCCCTCTAGTCCCACCCATCACATTATCTGAGCTGCAATATAGTATCCCTGAAGGAATGGGAGGGAAAGGCCGCCATCTCTCTCGGAGAGCCAAAGATATTTTTGCTTAATCCTGAACCTTCCCCTCCCCCAGATTAACTCATTCAGCAATCTATCCAGCAGTCCAAAAAATGAATCATCAATCCATATCGGACACGCTGTTAAGAAGTATAGAGCGATAGGGAGGACCACCATCCTAACCAGTGCAATCCTTTCTACCTGTGACAAAGGCAGCTTCTGTGAAGTGCGAATCTTCTCCCTCACCTTATTGATCATAGGAATTATATTTAGAAGGCTATATCTAGTCAAATCTGCACTAATTCTGATACCCAGATATCGTATAGAGTCAGTAAGTCCGAGTGACCTAATACCTAAAGCGCCAGCGGGCGAAGCTCGAGCAAGGGGGAGAAGTTCAGACTTATCCCAGTTTACTTTATACCCTGATAGTGAACCATACTCTTCCAATATATTCATAACAAGTGGAATGGCTTTCCACCCCTGCCTCAGGAAAACAAGAATATTGTCCGCATACAGGCTCATTTTATCTTCCTCTCTTCTCCCTCCGAAGCCAACAATCTCTTTAGTCTATCGGATATTGCATGCAAGGGGCTCTAACACCAGGGCGAATATCAGAGGTGAGAGGGGATATCCCTGCCGCGTGCCTCGCTGAAGGGGGAACTGTTCGGAGTCAGTCCCATTTATCTTAACACTGGCAGTGGGTCCACAATAGAGCAACTGTATCCATTTAATAAAATGTTCACCCAGGTTCATTCTGTTCAAAGTTCCCCATAGGAAGGGCCACTCCACCCTGTCAAAGGCCTTCTCGGCATCCAAAGACAGGATGGAGCGGTCCTCCCCATCCCCAACGTATATGTTAATAAAAGCTCCACGGATATTAGATTATATGCTTCGCTTTGGGATAAAACCAGTCTGATCCGGATGGATCAGACAGTGTATAACCCCCCTCAGCCTGTTAGCGAGCAATTTAGCTAGTATCTTGAAGTCGGTATTAGGTAATGAAATTGGGCGATACGACCCAACTTCAGTCTTATCTTTGTCCTTCTTCAAAATTAGAGAGATGGAAGCCTCCCTCAAAGAAGGAGGGATTATACCACTACTCCAAAATTCATTAAACATTTGAAGAAGGAGGGACAATACCGCTTTACAATGTACTCTATATAGTTCAAAAGGTAAGCCATCTCTGTCCGGGGCCGTATTGCTTTTTATACTATCGACGGCAGACTCCAACTCTTCAAGAGTGATTGGCGAATTTAATTTTAAACGATCTTGATCGGAGAGCGAGAGAGTACCACATTATTCAATAAAGGAGCCAAGGCTCCATCTTCCACCCCGCCACTATTTAATTTACAATATATTTTATTGAAAAACTGAAAAAAAAAATCTGATAATATGATTCAGGTGAAATAAAAAGGGCACATTTCCACCATGGTCTTTTGGGTAATATTTTTTTATATTTCAAAAAAAATAAAATTATTTTGTGGGTCAGTATGATTACAGAGATATCAAATTTATATAGTTCTTTATTTGTTTTTATTATTTAAAAAAAATTAAAACTTTTAAAATTAATGCTAAAAATGTTATTTGAATCACGATACTCTGACATCCATAACTAACATTTTCATTTATTTACAGATATATGTGAAGGTTTGTTTTTTATAGGGTTAGCTTTAGTTTTTACTAATAGTATTTTTGGGAGCATTCAACTTTTTAATCACTTTTTATTTCATTTCTTTTACGAGGGGCAAGATGACAAATCATAGTGAATGGGGAATATTTATTTATTTTTATTATGCATTCAACAAGAAGTCATTTTTTTAATATATTTAAATAGCACATACTTTTTTGGATGTGGTGATATCTATTATGTTTATTTTTTTACTTTTTTATTAGATGTAAAAATGGGAAAGGGGGGATTTAAATTTTTTATATATTTTTTTTTTTTTTAACATTGAATTTTTTTTAGTCCCCTAAGAGAACTTGTACATACAATATTCTGTACCATATATTGTCAGTGATATCCTGACAGGCTGCCTTTTAGATCATGGTCTGGTCACGACTTTGCAAGTAGCTCATAAGGCCCAAGGCAGTCATAGCAACCAATCAGAGCCCTGTGATTTCATCAGAGGCTCCAATTGGAGTGCATTTGGAGCGGGATGAGTTGATGACCCAGCTCCATACATTTCTTGCAACCTGCTGACATACTATTAACCCCTTCAGGACACAGCCTTATTTCACCTTAAGGACCAGGCCATTTTTTGCAAATCTGACCAGTGTCACTTTATGTGGTGATAACTCTAAAACGCTTTTACTTAGCCAGGCCATTCTGAGACTGTTTTTTCGTCACATATTGTACTTCATGACACTGGTAAAATGGAGTAAAAAAAAAATCACTTTTATTTATAAAAAAAATACAAAATTTGCAAATTTCCAAGTTTCAATTTCTCTACTTCTATAATACATAGTAATACCTACAAAAATAGTTATTACTTTACATTTCCCATATGTCTACTTCATGTTAGGATCATTTTGGGAATGACATTTTATTTTTGGGGGACGTTAAAAGGCTTAGAAGTTTATAAGTAAATATTGAAATTTCTCTTAAATTTTCAAAAACCAACTTTTTAAGGACCATTTCAGGTCTGAAATGATATATGGTAGTCACAGCAGCATATCCAGTGTGTCATTTATTGGAAGCCTTGAGTGCACACACAAACAAAGCACGACATTTCGGCTACACAGTAGCCTTTGTCAAGTACTGTGTAGCCGAAACGTCGTACTTTGTTTGTGTGGATATGCTGCTGTGACTACCATCTTTCATTGCTGTTCCTGGACTGCTGTGGATCTGCAGTCCCATCGCGGCTGTTGCATTCCGGTTTTGGTCTAAAGGTCCGGTTGTGCTGCTCTTCCACTTTTTGCTTGTGCAGTTCAGGTCTGAAGTCACTTTGTGAGGCTTACATAATAGACACCACCCAAAAATTACCCCATTCTATAAACTACACCCCTCAAGGTATTCAAAACTGATTTTACAAACGTCATTAACCCTTTAGGTGTTCCACAAGAATGAATGGAAAATAGAGATACAATTTCAAAATTTCACTCTTTTGGCAGATTTTCCATTTTAATATTTTTTTCCAGTTACAAAGCAAGGGTTAACAGCCAAACAAAACTCAATATTTATGGCCCTGATTCTGTAGTTTACAGAAACACCCCATATGTGGTCGTAAACTGCTGTATGGGCACACGGCAGGGCGCAGAAGGAAAGGAATGCCATACGGTTTTTGGAAAGCAGATTTTGCTGGACTGGTTTTTTTGACACCATGTCCCATTTGAAGCCTCCCCCTGATGCACCCCTAGAGTAGAAACTCCATAAAAGTGACCCCATCTAAGAAACTATACCCCTCAAGGTATTCAAAACTGATTTTACAAACGTCGTTAACCCTTTAGGTGTTCCACAAGAATGAATGGAAAATAGAGATACAATTTCAAAATTTTACTTTTTTGGCATATTTTCAATTTTTATATATTTTTTCCAATTACAAAGCAAGGGTTAACAGCCAAACAAAACTCAATATTTATGGTTCTGATTCTGTGGTTTACAGAAACACCCCATATGTGGTTGTAAACTGCTGTACGGGCACACGGCAGGGCAAAGAAGGAAAGGAATGCCATACGGTTTTTTTGAAGGCAGATTTTGCTAGACTGGTTTTTTGACACCATGTCCCATTTGAAGCCCCCCTGGTGCACCCCTAGAGTAGAAACTCCAAAAAAGTGTCCCCATTTTAGAAACTGCAGGATAGGGTGGCAGTTTTGTTGGTACTATTTTTGGGTACATATGATTTTTGTTTGCTCTATATTACACATTTTGTGAGGCAAGGTAACAAGAAATAGCTGTTTTTTATTTTTATTTACAACATTCTTCTAACAGGTTAGATCATGTGGTATTTTTATAGAGCAGGTTGTCACGGACACGTCGATACCTAATATGTATAAAAAATATATATTTATGTAAGTTTTACACAATGATTTCATTTTTGAAACTAAAAAAATCATGTTTTAGTGTCTCCATAGTCTGAGAGCCATAGTTTTTACAGTTTTTGGGCGATAATCTTGGGTAGGGTCTCATTTTTTGCGGGATGAGATGACAGTTTGATTGGCACTATATTGGGGTGCATATGACTTTTTGATAGCTTGCTATTACAATTTTTGTGATGTAAGATGACAAAAAAGAGCTTTTTTTACACCTTTTTTTTTTTACGGTGTTCACCTGAGTGGTTAGGTCATGTGAGAATTTTATAGAGCAGGTTATAACGGACGCGGCGATACCTGATATATATACTTTTTTTTAATTTATGTAAGTTTTACACAATAATATCATTTTTGAAACAAAAAAAATATCATGTTTTAGTGTCTCCATAGTCTGGGAGAGCCATAGTTTTTTAAGTTTTTGGGCGATAATCTTGGGTAGGGTCGTTTTTTGCAGGATTAGATGACGGTTTGATTGGCCCTATTTTGGGGTGCATATGAATTTTTGATCGCTTGCTATTACACTTTTTTACACCGTTTTTATTTTATTTTTTTAACGGTGTTCACCTGAGGGGTTATATCATGTGATATTTTTATAGAGACGGTCGATACGGACACGACGATACCTAATATGTATACTTTTTTTTTATTTACTAAAGTTTTACACAATAACAGCTTTTTTAAAACAAAAAAAGCTCTTTAGTGTCTCTATATTCTGAGCCATAGTTTTTTTATTTTTTGGGCGATTGACTTAGGTAGGGTCTAATTTTTTGCGGGATGAGGTGACGGTTAGATTGGTACTATTTTGGTGGGCATATGCCTTTTTGATCGCTTACTGTTGTACTTTTTGTGAAGTAAGGTGACAAAAAAATGGTTTATTAAGCACAGTTTTTATTTTTTTATTTTTTATAAAAGGGAATGCTAACTTTTTTAAAAACCTTTATTTTAACCAATCATTAGATTTTTACTATCATAAACTGTAATGGCTTACTATTACAATCTATGGGAATAGTGCTATGTTCCTATTAAGTCTTGCCTGAGTGAGGACATAATATGAAATTTACTATGACAGGCCTGTGAGCCTTCACATGTCTCCTAGCTGCCATAGCAACGGAACAGCTTCCACAGTCACAGAATAGCCATTTGGTCACATGGGCAAAATTTACCAAAGCTCTAAAAAGTTAAAACAGTCAGCACTGACCAGCTAAGGCACCAGCTCTGATCTTGAGCAAACATCATATTTAAAGACCCAACATCCATTATGCAGTAGATGTTGAAAGAGGGTTAAATTGTTTTTGGAATTGTTCTCCTGACATGGGTGTTTTAGTAAATATGCAGCAATATTCAGTAGTACTCTGTAGAAAAGGTGGTGCTGCGAAATGTAGGAGAGAAATATTAAGTATTTAAGGATATCCTTTATAGTAGAAACAGGCAAATAACAAGTTCTGGGGTGGAAAAGGCCCCTTCATCAGATTACTAAACCTGATGATAGGGCTCTTTTGGCCCTAAAACATGTTGTTTGCATGGTTTTACAATAAAGAATATCCCTATATACTTACCTACTTCTGGCATATCTCTCCTCTGCATTGGTAAGGGCACCTTCTCTATGGAGTATTACCAAATATTGTCACATTAATATAGCAGGCCCTGACCTGTAACTAAGGTTAGTGCCAGAGCCCTCAAGAGTGTTGTTCTTATGACACAATGCTACAAGGTGATACCATATTGTTTCTGAACAACGACGCCAGTCCCTGCATTTCTACCCATTCTTCTACCCATATCCACTCTTCTTGTGTTTTAGCAAACAGTAAATTCCCTATAAGATAAATCTTGAGTCTCTTGTCTCATACTCCTTGTGCTATTTTTCCTGGAAATTTATGAATACATTGAAAACTGGCTTTTACCAATACGCTTGTCAATGAGGCACCTTGATATTATGACACTGTCCGATCAGTCCTGGCAGTGTCAGACTGTATAAGGACATATTCTATTCATAAGTATTGTACACAATGCACTGATGTGTCCTTCCTTACCTTTCCTCTTGGCTGGTCATGATCTCATATGTGCATGTCACCAGTTTTCCAAAACAACATTGCAATATTATGGTACTAGGTGTCTCTCCTACTGTATATGTGTCTATGTACCCCTACTGGTTGGGCAATTAATTGCAGCCTGTCAAGGGTTTTGCCAGCATGTTATCATTTTGCATTCAATTGTTTTAATGAAAAAAATCTGTCATTAACTAAATTAGAGCTAAGGTAAAGGGCCCTTTAAACCGGCCGAATCTCGGTCAGATGATCACTAACAAGCATGAAAAGGAACATTCAATACCGATTATCTGGCAGTGTAAAAGTGCCACTGATTACCCGATGAATGAGCGAAGCGCTCATTCATTGGGCAATTGCATGACTCACGCGGTCACAAAAATTGTCATTTGCAGGCAGCAGATTATGCAGATACAAACAACATCTGCTAACGGCACATAACGAGTCAGTGTGGGGACAAGTAGTAGCATTAGCGATCACTCCTTCCCATACTGTGGAGGAGATTGCTGCATGTAAATGCAGCGTTTTCTTCCACTGACTAGTAGGCAATTGTCAGAAAGGAATGCTTCCTTCCCAAAAATTGCCTGCAAAATTGGACCGTGTAAAGGCGCCTTAAGGGTAGTGTGGGGATTTGCTCTGGTAGACAGGTTAGCGGACGCAGTATAGAGGCAAGGAACTAGGATGTAAATCAAACTTCAGTGTTTTATTCACACTCAACAAAAAACATAACAGTCTTGGTGCTTGTTCACACACAGCAAAATAGAACAGTGTTCACCTGGAATCCTAGGTGTCAGTTCACACACAGCAAAATAACACAGTGTTGACCTGGAATCCTAGTTGTCAGTTCACACTCGGCTGAATGTTCAGCCACAGAAAAGTTCACTGGCCTCTTTCAGGCGGCCTGCACACCTGTTTGCAGTCTTCAGCCTTCAGCACAGAGGCTCCACAACTTCACTGTCAGATGGAGGTAAAATCCACACAGCTGAGACTGCTGGCTGGGTTTTTATAGCCCAGCCAACACCCGGCCTGGAGCGTGGGGAGAAGCCACCCACCCTGCACTTTGGAAGCTCCCAGTAAGAGCCGGCCCCGAATCGGCTTTACAGCTATACTAAATAACAAATAGTGTCAGTCAGCACTAACTGCCGCTGACACTTAAAACTACCGGCTCTTACCTCACCGAGGCCACGAATCTCGGTGACACGTACCTTCCGTCAATGACGGACTCTTGCGCCTTGCTACATACATCCCCTTTTTGTTCAACCCTGAGGGGGTGAACACTTGCCAGACAGTGTACGCGGGACAGGGCATCTGCGTTTCCCTGTAACCTGCCTGCCCTATGTTCCACAGAAAACGTAAAGTTTTGTAAAGACAAGAACCACCTAGTGACTCGAGCATTCCTCTCTTTGGCTTGGCTCATCCACTTAAGAGGGGAGTGGTCGGTTACCAGACGGAACTTTCTCCCCAACAGATAATAGCAGAGAGACTCAAGTGCCCACTTGATGGCCAGGCACTCTCTCCACTATACTGTACCTAGTCTCGGCTGGGGTAAGCTTTCAGCTCAGGAAAACAACATGATGTTCCTCCCAATTGATGTCCTGAGAGAGTACAGCTCCGAGCCTACTTCAGAGGCATTGGTCTGTACAAAAAACTCCCTCTTGAAGTCGGGCGTCACTAATACCGGGGACCCACACAGGGCCGATTTCAAAACGGAGAAAGCCTTTTTTCCGCCTGCTCATTCCACTGGACCGTCACTTGCTTGTGTCCCTTCAAAAGGCCTGTCAATGGTGCGGCGACTGTAGCAAAATTGGGGACAAACCTCATATAGTACGCCACCATACCCAGAAACGACTTTACTTGCCGAGTAGTGACAGGTCGGGGCCAATTCCTAAGGGAGTCAACTACAGCCTGTACTTTAGGTAGGTGACTTTCCCAGTCAATGCTATGGACAACGATATCGTCTAGGTACGCCAAAGTGTACTGACGATGTGGACGGAGTACAATGTACATTAGCCTTTGAAACGTGGCGGAAGCGCCATGTAGACCAAAGGGTAATACCTTGTACTGATACAGCCCCTCTGGCGTGATGAAAGCGTTTTTTTCCTTGGCAGCCTCCGTCAAGGGTACCTGCCAGTACCCTTTGGTGAGGTCCAACACAGATAAATACCGGGCTTGGCCTAACTTCTCAATAAGCTCATCTACTCGGGGCATGGGATACGCGTCAAACTTGGACACCTCATTCAGTTTGCAGAAATCGTTACAGAACCGCAATGTCCCATCCCGCTTCGGTATTAAGACTATCGGACTGGCCCATTCACTTTTTGACTCCTCGATGACACGTAGCCAGAGCATTAGCTGCACTTCCTCCAAGATGGCTTGTCGCTGAGCCTCAGGTAACCGGTATGGTTTTAACTGGACTTTTGCCTGAGGCTCAGTAACAATGTCATGCCGGATTATGGACTAATGAACTCCCTGGATTCCTGAGCCTGTTTAGAGGAGAGGCTGTCAGCAATTTTCATTGTGGCAGCCGCTTCCCTTGCTTCAGACAGAGGGGCCAAAACCGCTTCCCCTAGGAACCCTGGTCGTGGGCTGTCTTCCGTACAGGTTTCCCTATCTTTCCAGGGTTTGAGCAGATTCACAAGGTACACCTGCTCTGGCTTCCGCCTCCCTGGCTGGTGAACCTTGTAATCTACCTCTCCATTTTTTTTAACTACCTTGTAGGGCCCCTGCCACCTAGCTAGGAACTTACTGTCTACGGTCGGTACCAGAACCAACACCCGACCACCCTGGTAAAGTTCCGGACCCGAGCCTGCCTATTATAGACCCTACTCTGGGCTCGCTGTGCTGCCTCCATATGCTCCCTAACCAGAGGCAACACAATTTCCATCCGTTCCTGCATCTGGGTGACGTACTCAACAACACTTTTGTGCGGTGTGGGCTGTTGTTCCCACGCCTCTTTGGCCACGTCCAAAAGACAACGAGGGTGTCTGCCGTATAGCAGTTCGAAAGGCGAGAACCCAGTAGAGGCCTTGGGCACTTCTCGCACTGCGAACATAAGATAGGGCAGAAGAAGGTCCCAGTCCCTCCCATCCCTTAGACACCGCTCTTTTTAACATATTTTTAGTGTTTGATAAAACCTCTCTACCAGGCCATCCGTTTGTGGATGATACATGGACGTCAGCAGCTGTTTTATGTGGAGCAACTTAGAGTTCCCTCATGACCTTGGATATAAATGGGGTCCCTTGGTCAGTCAGAACCTCCTTAGGCAGACCCACTCGAGAAAACATCTCCATTAACTCCTTAGCCATGAATTTGGCTGATGTATGACACAGCTGCACTGCCTCCGGGTACCGAGTGGCGTAGTCAAGGACGACTAAGATGTGTTGGTGCCCTCTAGCGGACTTCGGTACTGGGCCTATGAGCTCCATAGCGATCCGCTGGAATGGAACCTCAATAATCGGGAGATGGACCAGGGGACTACAGAAATGTGGCTGGGGGCTGGTTATCTGGCAAGTTGGGCAAGACTTGCAATACTCTTCCACTTCTCTGAACACACTGGGCCAGTAAAACCACTGTAGAATCCGGTCCTGCATTTTCTGCTGGCCCAGGTGTCCCCCAAGAACGTGTTGGTGGGCTAACTCCAACACAAGCTTGCGATACGCCTTGGGCACCACCAGCTGTTCAATATGCTCACCCCTTAGTTGAGTTACCCGGTACAGCATCTCCTGTTAAACCACAAAATGGGGGAACATAGACTCGGCCCCCAGTTGTTGCGGCTCATCCTAAACTACTACTACATTTTTCCAGGCTCGAGACAGAGTCGGGTCCTGGTGCTGTGCTGTACCAAAGTTATCTCTGGAGACTTTGAGGTCTGCCAACTCTGGACTCGGCGGCAAGTCCTCTGCGTCTCCTACCATCACACTTAGTGGGGTTGTCTCCCCCTCTTACACCGAAGTGGCGGTCACCCCTACCGCTGGCCTTTCGGACTCAGGTTCCCAAGGTTCTGGTCTATGGTATCGGTAACTTTCGTATCCGGGCATAGTGCCGGGAAACCGGGATAGTCTCTCCCAATTATTAGTTCATAGCGCAACTTTGTGGTGATGGCCAGCTCATGAGTCCACGTGCCGGCCACCGTGGATAGTGACACCAGGGCAGTGGGATAGTCCTTTAAGTATCCATGGATGCACACTACGCCTACTTTTCGGCCAGGATACTCGGCGGGCCGCACCAGGGCAGCTCTTACCAGGGACACCAGGCTCCCTGAGTCCAGCAGTGCCACTGCCAGGGTATCTCCCACTTTCACCTGGCACAGGTGACTATTGTCTATAGTCTCAGAGGTTCCTGTGGCACACAACTTCCTGGAATATAATGAGTGGCGGTAGCCATAGTTGGTGTCCATGGGTTCACCTCGATGGGGACAGTTGGCCCTTATGTGTCCGGGCTCCTGACATCGCCAGCAGACCACCGGGGCTGGGTCTACAAGGGGTAAGTCCCGGGCGGGTTTGGCTGGCACTGGGCGCTGGGTCTGGGGTGGAGATTTCTGGGGTTTGACTGGCCCCCTCCTAAAAGAACTTCCTGTAGATTTCTGGTGGTGTTGCAGCGTTCCACAGGGTCGACCATGTCCAAGGCATTACCCGGAAACACCAGTGCCGGAGGGGGTACGGCAAAGCCCTCCAAAACACATCCGCAAACAGGCGGTCCAGCATAGCAGTGGGACTCAGTACATCAGGCTGCAGCCATTTTTTCAGCCGGTGTAGCAGATCATAATACTGCGGTCTGGTGGGTTCAGCCGGGTTAAATTCCCACTGACGCACTCGCTGGGCCTGGACCAATACATTCACCCCCAGTCTTGCCAGAATCTCACCTTTTACGGTCAGGTAGTCGACCGCTTGGTCAGCTGGTAGGTCGAAAACACCTGTTGGGGTCCAGATGCAGGAACGGAGCCATGACCTCAGCCCATTAGTTCCGGGGTAACTTCTCCCGCACGGCCACCTTTTTGAACACCGCCAGATACGTCTCGACGTTGTCCGATTGGGTCATCTTAGGGATCGCCGCACGAACAGTTTTCCGGGCATCGTGAATGTTCTGGGATGCTCCTGCCATTTGTAATGCCATCACATGCTGTAATAGCAGCTGGTTGGTTTCCTGCTGCTGGTTGTTTGCCTCCCGCTGCTGCAAGTTAGCCTCCATGAGGGCTTTCACGACCGCCTCAATTTTGTCAGGGGATACGGGTCGTAACCTTGCCGGCTTGATAAAAGACATACACCAGTGCCCGGGGAAAAAACTAAAACTTTTCGGCCTTCAGGCCAGCCTCACTGCGTTTGCACGCATCCTCCACCAATTGTGAGGATTTGCTCTGGTAGACAGGTTAGCGGACGCAGTATAGAGGCAAGGTACCAGGATGTAAATCAAAATTCAGTGTTTTATTCACACTCAACAAAAACATACCTTGGTGCCTGTTCACACACAGCAAAATAACAGTGTTCACCTGGAATCCTAGGTGTCAGTTCACACACAGCAAAATAACACAAATGCTCAGCCAAAGAAAAGTTCACTGGCCTCTTTCAGACGGCCTGCACACCTGTTTTCAGTCTTCAGCCTTCAGCACAGAGGCTCCACAGCTTCACTGTCAGATGGAGGTAAAATCCACACAGCTGAGACTGCTGGGTGGGTTTTTATATCCCAGCCAACACCCGGCCACCCACCCTGCACTTTGGCTGCTCCCAGTAAGAGCCGGCCCGGATCTGCTTTACGGCCATACTAAACAACAAATGGTGTAAGTCAGCAATAACTGCCGCTGACACTTAAAATTACCAACTCTTACCTAACCGAGGCCAGGAATCTCAGTGACATGTACCTTCCGTCAATGACGGACCCTTGCGCCTTCCTAAAGTAGATACATCTGTACTCATAGCATTCATATGGTTATGTAAACACAGCAATTGGGAATGTACTTAATGGCTATAAAAAATATAGAGCTATAGAATAAGACTAGGTAATGGATGCCATAATAATACAAGTTGGGATCATTAGGGCTTAAATAATATATATTTTTCTTTTTAAAGAATAGAATACATAAGAGAAAGTAACTAAGTTTTGCCTAGTCTGATATTTCTTATTCAGATTCACATACAGTAGTGTTTTAAACATGTCTAATAGGTTGTCTCAAGAGTACACACACATGCTAAAAACATAGGTTAACTCCTCTGATAGACTATAATAATGATTGAATGTATGCTCCATGGTAAACTAAAGTAACAACATGTCTTAATAACTTCTGTGACCAAATTACATAGTAAGTAGATCTAGAAGAACATGAGCATATGGGGTATAGCACTGATGACTGACGTTTCAGTAAAAAATGACCATTTAATCTTCCTTAACACATTTATTCTTCATTATTCCTTGTATGTGCCCTTCTAAGCTATAGTTTGCAAAGCTGGAGACATCTGCCACTGTAAAATTAAGAAAATAGTTTAGAAATGTTGCATGCAGCTAAAAACTATTGCAAACCTTATATAGACAGAAGTC
This sequence comes from Bufo bufo, assembly GCF_905171765.1. Lineage (NCBI taxonomy): Eukaryota > Metazoa > Chordata > Amphibia > Anura > Bufonidae > Bufo > Bufo bufo. The sequence goes on along the minus strand of NC_053391.1, from coordinate 523,888,773 downwards.
AAATTTAATGAAATCACCTAATGAACAAAGTAACATAGCGTATAATACCTATTTTAGAGCAATATAATTTAAGTTATCAAAAACTCCACGGAGGGTTTATTAGAAATTAGACATGTTTCTTAGGACATAAATATACAAATATGTGTTGACATATATATAGTTATTTACATAGAAAACACATTTTACCATAGTGATCAGTATACTGTATCTTTTTGAGGTTTTAGTTCCCAAGAAAATATAATGCTGATAAGGGGGATGGGGTGTTTGTATGTTTTGCTGACAGAATCTCCATAGGAAAGTTTAAATGTTCCCATACACATAAGCCTAATGTTGAGAGAAATGGACAGTATTAATCAAAACAAACATTTGTCATATGAGGGGCAGATTGCAGACATCAGCACGGGTGTCTGCTGGGTGAAACAGCAGGTAACCAGCAGTTATGGTGTCCACTCCACTTTGGATAACATGCACTATACATATGGGGTTAAAGTAACCTGCCTCTGTTGGTGTATGTCCCACTTGTGTTAACAAAACAGCTATGACTCATTGAGACATAAACTCCACGAGATTAAGGCACGCTGTGAAATTTGGTTCCAAGACATTAGCAGAAAATCCTTTAAAAGTCCTTTAGGTGCAAGGTGTGACCTCCATGGAACAAACTTGTTCTCCCAGCATATTCCCCAGATGTTTATTAGAGTGAAATCTGGGGGATTTGGAGACCAGGTCAATACCTTGGACTCTTGTCATGTTCTGAAAACATCCCTGAAATTGTATTGCAGTGTAGCTGGACACATTATGCTGCTGAAAGAACCTACTGCCATTTAGGGGCTATTGTTGCCATGAAGGAGTGTACTTGATCTGTTTAGGTACTTGTGGGGTCATTTATTAAGCTGAAATATGCCTATATTAGATGTATTTCAGGCACAGATTTGGGCGCAACAGCTAGTTGCATATAATATGAATATATTTATTTATAGTCAGTTATTAGGAGGACCAAGCACCCTGGTTTTTATGTAAACAAATTAAGATACTTAGTCTGACCTTCTATGGAGTTGCTCCTGGTGTCTAGAAAAGGTGAGGACTGTATTAACCTAATTTAATTCTCTTTACATATAGATTTAGATTAAGTAAGACTTCTAATATAATTGACATCTATGGTTACTCTTTGATGGAAATAGTATAACCTGGATTCCACCCAAAATTTTGGAACCTTGATGTACTGATTTCATATTTGATTTGGAAGGGCAAACAGGCTAAGGCCTATTGCACACGGATGTTTTTTTTTCCCGTTTACTGGCCGTTTTTTGCGTTCCGTATACGGTACCATTCATTTCAATGGTTCCACAAAAAAAACGGAATGTACTCCGTATGCATTCCGTTTCCGTATTTCCGTTTTTCCGTTCCGTTTTAACATAGAACATGTCCTATTATTGCCCGCAAATCACAGTCCGTGGCTCCATTCAAGTCAATGGGTCCGCAAAAAAACGGAACACATACGGAAATGCATCCGTATGTCTTCCGTTTCCGTTCCGTTTTTTGCTGAACCATCTATTGAAAATGTTATGCCCAGCCCAATTTTATCTATGTAATTACTGTATACTGTATATGCCATACGGAAAAACGGAACGGAAAAACGGAACAGAAACGGAAACACAACGGAAACAAAAAACGGAACAACGGATCCGTGAAAAACGGATCGCAAAACACTGAAAAAGCCAGACGGTCGTGTGCAATAGGCCTAAGATGGGGTTCTCCTATCTTCAGCATCCAATAGTCCTAAAATATTAGTATATTAGTATATAATTAGAATATAATTAGTGTTGAGCAAATTGAAGTTAGCAAACTGGAATTTGATCCGAATTTCAGGAAAAATGTCATTTGCCATAAATCCGAGTTTCTTGCCATTTCGTAGTCAACTTAAATCCATTCAAATTTGAATAAAAATGGTCAGAAGGTCCCAAAAATGATACTGGAAAAAAAAAAAAAAAAAACTTACACAGTTCCATCAGGAGAAAAATAAAAAGAAAGTTATCAGTGTCAGAATATGGTGGCACAAAGCAATCTTTTTTTTATTAGATTTTTTTTTTAAAGTAGTAAAGCATAACAAAAACCATATAAATAAATTTTTCCCATAGTCTTACTGAGCTACAGAATAAGGTTAATATGTGATTTGTGTAGTAAACACCATAAAAAATTAACAATATATGCAAAATTCTTCTGTGTAAACTGAGTGTGCCTTTTCAAAAGGATATAATATAACTTTTATTCAGATACATTTAAAAATCAATTGAGAAAGGTGGTAACTAAAAAAATGCAAGATAGGGTTGGATGGCCAGTATTCACCCTGTATACCAGCTGGGGGTCGATGTAGATGGCGGTACTCCTAAGTCGCTTCAGCCTGCCGCTATTTTCCCTAGCAAACACTATCTCAGGTTGGGGAAATCTAGCATGGCTGTGTGTCGGAGCACTCGCCCTGAAAAGAGCGACCCACAGCCTCTGGATACCTTGGGCCTGGTCTAAAGCATACCCTCACTTTATCTTTCTGAAGAAATTCTTGCTGAATTATTCCTACTAGATGGCTTCTACGCGTTTCACCTAAAACATGTGGCTCTTCAGGAAGAAAGTGTATCTAGTGTAAGCAATGGATTAAGTCAAAATTCCAAGAAGAATTGTGTTGTTTTTTCACACTGTTGCCTCAAAACATTTTTTAAACCTATATGATTTACTATATGCACCGCAACATGGTGCAATTAATTAATTATTTTATCATAAATTAAAACTTATCGTTAGAGTTGAGCGGACACCTGGATGTTCGGGTTCGACGGGTTTGGCCGAACTTCGGAAAAAAGTTTAAGTTTGGGACCCGAACTTGACCCTGAAACCGAACTCCATTGCAGTCAATGGGGATCCAAACTTTTGAGCACTAAAATGGCTGTAAAAATGTCATGGAAAAAGGCTAGAGGGCTGCAAATGTCGTCAAAATGTGGTTAAGAGCATGGCAAGTGCTCTGCAGACAAATGTGGATAGGGAAATGACTTAAAATAACATAAAATACGTAAAAATAAAAAATAATAATCTTGATCTAGGAGGACCAGGTCCATTTGGAGTAGGAGGTTGAGGAGGCGGTGGATGTGGCGGTGTAGGTGGAAGTGGCGGTGGAGGTAGCTTACACTGCTTTTTGGTTAAAATTATTATTTTTTATTTTATTTATTAGGGTACACCCCAAAACATTGGGAAATATAGCCCTCCAGTCGTGCTAAACACACGTTCAGACAATACACTGGCTGCAGTGCAGGCCAGCACCTCCAAGGCATAAAGGGCAAGCTCAGGCCATGTGTCCAAATTGGAGACCCAGAAGTTGCAGGGGCTGACCCCTGTCAGTTAGTTTGTGTAGGCGTGTGCATACTTACTGCCCCACCATTTCGCACGTCCCCGTGATGTTCACGATCCAATTTGATATCTGCTCTATGAAATTTCGATGTTCTTTTATGAGCCTTCCATGGTGATCACGGGTGGCAGGGAATCAGGGTTCCAGGCCAGAGAGGGAGCGTGAGAAAAAGAGACCAAATTTAAGGGAGATAAATTTATAAATAAAAATTTGGGATCGAGCAGAAATGTGGGAAAAGCTATTGAGGCGCAAATGTGGGACAAATTACAGAAGCCCAAATATTGGCCAAAAGAGTCAAGCGGAAATGTGGGAAAAGCTATTGAGGCGCAAATGTTGTCCAAAAGAGTATAGCAGCAAATGTGGTTCAACTTGTTTAAGTTTAAGCATTGAATGAAAGGAGGGGGCGCGCATCAATTAAAGAAGCATTTCAGAAATTTTATTCCCTGTCATCTATGCAGAGCAGGGGTTTATTCACGTCTAAAATTGTATAATGTCAACCCAAGAATGTAACAGAAAAATTACAGAAATGTATTAACCTGTCTATGACAGAAAACAATTGTTTATTGTCACCTGAAAATGTAAAATAAAAATTATTGAAATTTATTAAGCTGTCAACTAGGTAGAGGAGGGGTATATTACACTAAAAAATTGCTGAATTTCACCAGAAAATGTAACTGCCAATAAAATTATTATTTTTTTTTTTTACCGGTCTACTAGGTGGTACTTCACAGCCAAAAATTGTTGAATTTCAACTGAAAATGTAACTTACAATTTAAATTTTTTTTGTTAACTGGCCTACTAGGTATAGCAGGGGTACATCACAACCAAAAATTTGTGAATTTCACCAAATAAATGTAGCTGACATTTTTTTTTTTTTTTACCAGCCTACTAGGTATAGCACTGGTACTATACACACAAAAATTGGTGAATTTCACCCGAAAATGTAAATTACAATTTTTTTTTATTTTTTAACCGGCCTACTAGGTATAGCAGTGGTACATCACACCCAAAAATTTATGAATTTCACAGAAAAAGTAAATGTCAATTTTTTTTTTTTTTTTACCGGCCTACTAGGTATAGCAGTGGTTCTATACACCCAAAAATTTGTGAATTTCACCAGAAAATGTAAATGACAATTTTTTTTAACCGGCCTACTAGGTATAGCAGTGGTACTATACACCCAAAAATTTTTTAATTTCAATCTAAAATGTAAAAGACAATTATATATTTTTTGGTATAACAGTGGTACTATACACCCAAAAATTGCTGAATTTCCCCAGAAAATGTAACTGATAAAGTAGTGAAATGATATAAAAAAAATACGTACAAATAAAAAAAAAATTGTATTATGAAGTGGAGTTCCATATGGAGTAGGAGTTTGAGGAGGCGATGGACGTAGCGGTGTAGGTGGAAGCGGCGTTGGAGGAGGACGAGGTAGCCAACACAGGTTTTTGGTTTTAATTTTTTTTAGAGTGTAAAATATCCAAAATACAAGAATAAGCAATTGCGCTGCAGTATAACAATGGCTGGTTAGTGCCGGTATAGATGTCTATTCTGCACAAGGTATGGACAAGTCCTAAGGGATCCATGCCTGGTTCATTTTAATAAACGTGAGCTTGTCCACATTGGCTGTGGGCAGACGGCTGCGCTTTTCTGTGATGACGCCCCCTGCTAAACACACGTTCAGACAATACACTGGCTGCAGGGCAGGCCAGCACCTCCAAGGCGTAAATGGCAAGCTCAGGCCATGTGCCCAATTTGGAGACCCAGAAGTTAAAGGGGGCAGACCCGTCATTCAGTACGTGTAGGCGTGTGCACAAATACTGCTCCACCATGTTGCTGAAATGCTGCCTCCTGCTAAGACGTTCCATAACAGCTGGTGGTGCTGGGTGTTGTGGCGTGCTGACAAAGCTTTTCCACATTTCGGCCATGCTAACCCTGCCTTCTGAGGTGCTGGTGGTGCCCCAGGTGCGTTGGTGACCTCTTCCTCGTCCTCTTCCTTCGCCTTGTGCTTCCACTGTGCCCCCGCTGTCAGGTGGGAATGCCACCAGCAGCGCGTCTACCAGCGTGCGCTTGTACTCACGCATCTCACGATCACGCTCCAGTGACGGAATGAAGGGCGGTACGTTGTCCTTGTAATGGGCATCCAGCAGCGTGGTCACCCAGTAATCAGCACAAGTTAGAATGTGGGCAACTCGGCGGTCGTTGCGGAGACACTGCAGCATGTAATCGCTCATGTGTGCCAGGCTGCCCAGAGGCAACGAAAAGCTGTCCTCTGTGGGAGGTGTATCGTCTGTGTCCTCTGTATCCCCCCATCCATGCATCAATGATGGCCATGAGCTGGTCTGGGTGCCACCCTGCTGTGAACATGGTTCCTCCATCTCCTCCTCCTCATCCTCCACCTCGTCATCCTCCAGAACTGTGCCCTGGCTGGACAATTGTGTACTTTGGGTTTGTGGGTGCAGGAATCCACCCTTGGAGCCACTTGGGAATGACTGGCCGGAAACCCTTACAAAATGATCCCTCTTCCTCCTCCTCTTTCTGTGCCACATCCTCTTCCATCATCGCCAGGTGCATTTTTTCAAGGAGGCATAGAAGTGGGATAGTAACGCTGAGAACGGCATTATCGGCACTGGCCATGTTGGTGGAGTACTCGAAACAGCGCAACAAGGAACACAGGTCTCGCATGGAGGCCCAGTCATTTGTGGTGAAGTGGTGCTGTTCCACAGAGCGACTCACCCGTGCGTGCTGGAACTGAAACTCCACTATCGCCTGCTGCTGCTCGCACAGTATGGCCAGCATGTGCAAGGTGGAGTTCCACCTTGTGGGCACGTCGCATATGAGGTGGTGAGCGAGAAGGCCGAAGTTACGCTGCAACACTGACAGGCGAGCAGCAGCAGGGTGAGAACACCGAAAGCGCGCGCAGATGGCCCGTACTTTATGCAGCAGCTCTGACATATCGGGGTAATTTTTAAGGAATCTCTGCACCACCAAATTCAGCACATGCGCCAGGCAAGGGATGTGCTTAAAACCGGCTAGTCCCAGAGCTGCTACGAGATTTCGGCCATTATCGCACACCACCAGGCATGGGCTTGAAGCTGACTGGCACAAACCACTCATCGGTCTGTTGTTCAAGGCCCATCCACAGCTCCTGCGCGGTGTGGGGTTTGTCCCCCAAACAGATAAGTTTTAAAACTGCCTGCTGTCGTTTACCCCTGGTTGTGCTGAAGTTGGTGGTGAAGTTGTTACGCTGACTGGATGAGGAGCTGGTAGAGGATGAGGAAGCAGAGTAGGAAGAGGAAGCAACAGGAGGCAAACTGAAGCGCTCTGCAATCCTCGGTGGTGGAAGGACATGCACCCAACTGCTATCCGCCTCAGGCCCAGCCGCCACTGCATTTACCCAGTGTGCTGTTATGGAGATTTAACGTCCCTGACCGTGCTTACTGGTCCACGTATCCGTAGTCAGGTGCACCTTTCCACAGATGGCGTTGCGCAATGCACACCTGATTTTGTCCCCTACTTGATTGTGCAGGGAAGGGATGGCACGCCTTGAAAAGTAGTGGCGGCTGGGCACAACGTACTGTGGGACAGCCACCGCCATAAGGCCTTTAAAACTATCCGTCTCCACAAGACAGAATGACAGCATTTCAAAGGCCAGTAATTTAGAAATGCTGGCATTCAGGGCTAGAGATCGCGGGTGGGTAGGGAAGTACTTCCTCTTCATCTCCAGCATTTGGGAGATGGAGAGCTGAACGCTTTCTTAGGACATTGTGGAGATGCTTGGTGACCCAGGTATTGGTGTTGCTGGCAGATCCTCTGTTTGCGGGGTGGCACTGTCACTCCAGAGGTGGATGAAGAGGCCGAGACTGCAGCAGAAGAGGAAGCAGGAGAGGCCAAAGACCTTTCTTGGTTTTTGAGGTGTCTACTCCACTGCAGCTCGTGCTTTGCACTTAAATGCCTGGTCATGCAGGTTGTGCTCAGGTTGAGAACGTTTATGCCTCGCTTCAGGCTTTGATTGCACAGCGTGCAAATCACTCGTGTCTTGTCGTCAGCACATTGTCTGAAGAACTGCCACGCCAGGGAACTCCTTGGAGCTGGCTTTGGTGTGATCGGTCCCTTGCTGCAGAGGGCAGTAGCAGGCATACTGTCTAGAAGACTGCTGCTCCGCTTTTGCACCCTGCTCCCTGTTCTGCTGTGCTAATAGCTTTGTGCGACCACCGCCTCTTCCTCCGAACTACATAGGTCACTCGCATGACCTTGATTCCATGTGGGGTCGAGGACCCCACATCATCTTCCACCCAGTCGTCACCCCTGCCTTCCTTGTCGGTCTGCACACTTTCGAAAGCCCCAGCAGTTGTCACCTATGTTTCGTCATCATCCGAGACGTGCTGCGATGTTCCTCCCATGTACTCATCTTGAAAGATAAGTGGTTGGGCATCGTTGCACTCAATCTATTCCACTTCTGGGGCAGGGCTAGGTGGATGGCCCCGGGAAACCCTGCTAACAGAGTCATCAAAAAGCAGAAGAGACTGCTGCATAACTTGGGGATCAGACTGCTTGGCTGATTTGCAAGGGGGTGAGGTGAAAGACTGATGGACATCGGCTGAAGGTGCCAACTGTGGTCTTTCAGCAGGAGACTGGATGGGAGACAATGTGAAGGAACTGGATCCACTGTCAGCATCCCAATCTACTATCGCCTGTACTTGTTCATGCCTCACCATTCGTAGAGCCGCATTAGGCCCGACAAAATACCGCTGCAGGTTCTGTCGCCTACTCGCACCTGAGGAAGGTGTTTCACTTGTGAGTGTAGCTGGCACAGATCGAGCACATCCTCTCCCTGCAACAGGAGCTCCACCAGCAGCACCACAACCTGGGCCACGTCCCTTATTTGACGCTCTCCTCATATTTCTCGAATTTAGGATCTTGCCCTAAATGGGTGTTTAATTAATAGTAGAAAAGAACGACAGTATGTAAAGGGTGTATCTCACACGGCCTGAACCAGACTAGGCCTCAATTAAAGATTTCTTTGCCCAAAATGGCTGTATTTCAAATGCCTGAATCAAACCCCTGTATGTAAAGGGTGTATCTCACACGACCTGAACCACTGTAGGCCTGAATTAAAGAATTATTTGCCCAAATTGGCTGTATTTCAAATGCCTGACTCAAACCCCTGTATGTAAAGGGTGTATCTCACACGGCCTGACCCACTGTAGGCATGAATTAAAGATTTATTTGCCCAAAATGGCTGTATTTCAAATGCCTGAATCAAACCCCTGTATGTAAAGGGTGTATCTCACACGGCCTGAACCACTGTAGGCCTGAATTAAATATTGGTGCACTAAATGGCAGTATTTCAAATCTCTGAATCTAACCCAAATGTATTAAGGTTGTATCTAACAATGACATATGCAGCAAAGGCTGCCAAATAAACTTTTTTGCCCAAACGGGTGTTTGTTTAATAACTCAATATGGCAGCAGTATATAACCCAGGAATTTCAAACGTGCTTATGCTGCAAGGCCTGAAATATTGTGTATTTTGCCCCAAAAAGGGTGTTTTATTAATGAAAGAATATAAGCCCTTTATATACAGGGTGTATCTCACACGGTCTGACCCACTGTAGGCCTGAATTAAAGATTTCTTTGCCCAAAATGGCTGTATTTCAAATGCCTGAATCAAACCCCTGTATGTAAAGGGTGTATCTCACATGGCCTGAACCACTGTAGGCCTGAATTAAATATTGGTGCACCAAATGGTGGAATTTCAAATCTCTGAATCTAACCCAAATGTATTAAGGGTGTATCTTACATTGACATCTGCATCAAAGGCTGCCAACTAATATTTTTTTGCCTAAACGAGTGTTTGTTTAACCCCTAGGGACTTAGGGCGTACCGGTACGCCCTGTTTCCCCTAGTCCTTAAGTACCCAGTGCGTACCGGTACATCCTAACTTTAAAACGCGATTGCGGCGCGGCAAGGGTTAATCGGAACAGGATGTCCGCTGAAATCATTCAGCGGGCATCCTGTCACAATGCCGGGGTGGTCCCGTGACCCCCCCGTGTAGGCGATCGCCGCAAACCGCAGGTCAATTCAGACCTGCGGTTTGCGGCTATTACATGGTGTGGCGGTGCCATCGGGTCCCCATGCGTCTGTAGGGGGGACCCGATTGCATGGAAGGCAGCGCGATGTCTAAGGAAGGCATTGCACTGCCTTCCGGTGACGAGCCTGTGAGATCCAGCCCCCTGGATCTCACAGGCCGGAAGCTGTATGAGTAATACACACAGTATTACTTATACAGCCAATGCATTCCAATACAGAAGTATTGGAATGCATTGTAGAGGGGATTAGACCCCCAAAAGTTCAAGTCCCAAAGTGGGACAAAAAATAAAGTGAAAAAAAAAGTGAAAAAAATAAAGTTTCCCCCCCCAAAAAATTAAAAGTTTCAAGTAAAAATAAACAAAAACGTCATTTTCCCCAAATAAAGTAAAAAAAAAATTGGTAGAAAATAGGGGGGGAAAAAAAGTATACATATTAGGTATCGCTGTGTCCGTATTGACCGACTCTATAAACATATCACATGACCTAACCCCTCAGATGAACACCGTAAAAAAAAAAAAAAAAAAAAAACTGTGCTAAATAAACAATTTTTTTGTCACCTTACATCACAAAAAGTACAACAGCAAGCGATCAAAAAGGCGTTTGCCCACCAAAATAGTACCAATCTAACCGTCACCTCATCCTTTAAAAAATTAGCCCTTAACTAAGACAATCGCCCACAAAAATAAAAAAAAACTATGGCTCAAAATATGGAGACACTAAAACATCATTTTTTTTGTTTTAAAAAAGCTGTTATTGTGTAAAACTTACATAAATAAAAAAAAGTATACATATTAGGTATCGCCACGTCCGTATCGACCGGCTCTATAAAAATGTCACATGACCTAACCCCTGAGATGAACACCGTAAAAAATAAAAAATAAAAACTGTGCTAAATAAACCATTTTTTGTCACCTTACATCACAGAAAGTGTAATAGCAAGCGATCAAAAAGTCATATGCACCCCAAAATAATTCCAATCAAACCGTCATCTCATCCCGCAAAAAATGAGACCCTACCTAAGATAATCGCCCAAAAACTGAAAAAACTATGGCTTTCAGAATATGGAGACACTAAAACATGATTTTTTTTTTGTTTCAAAAATGATATTATTGTGTAAAACTTACATAAATAAAAAAAAAAATACATATTAGGTATCGCCGCGTCCGTATAGACCGGCTCTATGAAAATATCACCGTCCTAACCCCTCAGATGAACACCGTAAAAAATAAAAAATAAAAACTGTGCTAAATAAACAATTTTTAGTCACCTTACATCACAAAAAGTGTAATAGCAAGCGATCAAAAAGTCACACGCACCCCAAAATAGTGCCAATAAAACTGTCATCTCATCCCGCAAAAATCATACCCTACCCAAGGTAATCGCCAAAAACTGAAAAAATTATGGCTCTCAGATTATGGAAACACTAAAACATGTTTTTTTTTGCTTCATAAATGAAATCATTGTGTAAAACTCACATAAATAAAAATAAAGTATACATATTAGGTATCGCAGCGTCCGTGATAACTTGCTCTATAAAAATATCAGAAAACTCAAGAAAGGCCAAGTTTGACGACTGGACCTATTTACTCCCAAAATGATATGGCAAATGTACTAATCCCCTAAGGGGACAAGGGGGTAAAACTTAACATTTAATATATAGATGCTTTATAAAATAATAGACGCTAGAGAAAGAACCTCTGTGACAAACAACAATGAAACAGCCCAAAGGGCCTAGACTAAACATACACAGTATGGTGAATGATACCAAAAAAACAGGAACAGTCTCATCCAGATGTAGAGGTGGACCGAGAGTTCTCTCAGACGTTGCTTCAGGTGGAGATGGACTTTATTGGTAGGTCGCCATGCTGGAAGGTGCCAAGCGTATTCGCCCCTGTATGGTTGGAAACAACAGGGCAATAGCCCTAGAAGACCCTGAGTGAGGGACAGGGCCTAGTACGCCCTACTTATCTATACAAGGAACTTGCCCCGCAAGGGGCGTCCCCGTCCGGATACCTAGCCCTATGCGGGCGGAATCCCTAATAAACCCTATATGGGTACTCTCGACATGTCACGTTTCATTCCGTGAGTGAACTCTTCAGGGGAGACAAATTCAGTAATAACAAGACTATGGATGGGGCTTGTATTATAAAATACCGATGATGGAGGGAGAGTTAGCTTGAGGTCAGTCAAAATGATCGCAGGTGAATGGTCAGTCGGACACAACACCATTGAGTGGCCACAGCAACCCTCTTAGCTAGAATGCAGGTTCACCAGTGGGTGATACCTGTCAGAGTCAAGGTCTGACCCCAGGATGTGTATAATCCAATAGGGCTGTCGGCAAGGGGTGCTCACCTGTCAGCGCCTTTTCAAACGTACCAAGAATCGCGCCAGTTTCCCTGTGCCGCCCCACTTCCGGTCACGTGACGCCAGTAACAGGAAGTCACGTGTCCGGTGGAATGCAAGGAAGTGAGCCAGCATACCAGGACGATGCCGTCCGGAGTGTGCGGCGCCAGGACATGACGTCACACGTCACGTGACTGAACACATGATCGGAATCCGGCCGACTGCAGAGCGCATCGCCGTTAGCAAGCCAATCCCACAAACACCTCATCATAGTGGGAGCGGTTGTACGTATAAACAGGGGGCGGGACTAAGCACAAAGCGACCAGAGTGTCAGATAGTGATTACCGACAGCAATGGCAGCAATTGGGGCCCATAGTTGGAGGGATCCCCTGGTAACAACAATGTTATTAAAACTGAACTATTAGAGGCAGGCTTTAGGAGACACCGGCCCCAGGGAGAGCTGACTGGCAGATTGCCAAGAGAGCATAGAGATAAGGGAATGAACACCAGAAGGGGGAGAAGGAGATGGGAAATTTATAAAAAGCAGCCAAAATTTAGCTGCTCATTGAGGCCCAAAGGGGCCATAGTTTTTAAGTAATATATCCAGCGTGTCTCCCGCTGTAAGATAGCACGATCCCAATCTCCCCTACGTTTTGGGGGTAAAATGCGATCAATGCCCATAACCGAGATGCAGGATTTTCCGTTGTGATGGTTATGGATATGGTTAGCCACAGGAGTGTCTTTAGCCTTGGCTATGTCGTTTAGATGCTCCCCAATTCGTCTGCGGAACTCGCGGATGGTTTTGCCCACATACCCCCTGCCACACTCACATGACAGAAGGCATATGACACCGCGAGTCTGGCATTTGATGAAATGATGTATACAATATTCCTTGCCAGTGACTGCACTGCTAAAGACCTTCCCAGATTTCACATAGGGACAGGCAATGCAGCCACTGCACCTGTAACAACCTTTCACGTTGGATTTGAGCCAAGTAGAATCAGACAGAGTAGGGGGCATGAATTCACTGGGCACCAGCCTGTCGCGAAGGCTGCGGCCGCGACGGTAGGTGATGTGTGGATAGTCGCCCACTACCTCTCTCAAGTCCGGGTCCAGTAAAAGGATGCCCCAATTTCTCTGATGGATTTCCCTAATATCCCCTGAGGCCCTGTCATAGGTTGTGATAGGGCGAATAATGTTTGAAGTCTGCACAGCACTAGGTTTGGGAGTGAGGAGGGACGCTCTATCTGCGTGTAGTGCAAACCTAAAAGCCCGCCTCAGGACCTTATCAGGGTATCCACGTTGGCGGAACCTAACACGTAGGTCAGCCGCTTGCCTGACGAACTCTCGCTTAGTGGAACAGTTCCTCCTGAGCCAGATTAGGGGATTAGTACTATAAAAATATCACATGAACTAACCCCTCAGGTGAATACTGTAAAAAAATAAAAATAAAAACAGTGTAAAAAAAGCCATTTTTTGTCACCTTACATCACAAAAAGTGTAATAGCAAGCGATCAAAAAGTCACACGCACCCCAAAATAGTGCCAATAAAACAGTCATCTCATCCTGCAAAAACCATACCCTACCCAAGGTAATCGCCAAAAATTTTTAAAAAATTATGCCTCTCAGACTATGGAAACACTAAAACATGATTTGTTTTGCTTCAAAAATGAAATCATTGTGTAAAACTTACATTAAAAAAAAAGTATACATATCGCAGCGTCCGTTACAACCTGGTCTATAAAAATATCACATCTACCTGTCAGACGAATGTTGTAAATAACAAAAAATAAAAAAGGTACCAAAACAGCTATTTCTTGTTACCTTGCCTCACAAAAAGTGTTATATAGAGCAACCAAAAATCATATGTACCCTAAACGAGTACCAACAACACTGCCCCCCATCCCGTAGTTTCTAAAATGGGGTCACTTTTTGGAGTTTCTACTCTAGGGGTGCTTAAGGGGGGCTTCAAATGGGACATGGTGTCAAAAAAACCAGTCCAGCAAAACCTGCCTTCCAAAAACCGTATGGCATTACTTTCCTTCTGCGCCCTGCGTGTGCCCGTACAGCGGTTTACGACCACATATGGGGTGTTTCTGTAAACTACAGAATCAGGGCCATAAATATTGAGTTTAGTTTGGCTGTTAACCCTTGCTTTGTAACTGGAAAAAAAAAATATTAAAATGGAAAATCTGCCAAAAAAGTGAAATTTTGAAATTGTATCTCTATTTTCCATTAATTCTTGTGGAACACCTAAAGGGTTAACGACGTTTGTAAAAACAGTTTTGAATACCTTGAGGGGTGTAGTTTCTTAGAGGGGGTCACTTTTATAGAGTTTCTACTCTAGGGGTGCATCAGGGGGGCTTCAAATGGGACATGGTGTAAAAAAAACCAGTCCAGCAAAACCTGCCTTTCAAAAACAGTATGGCATTCCTTTCCTTCTGCGCCCTGCCGTGTGCCCGTACAGCGTTTTACGACCACATATGGGGTGTTTCTGTAAACTACAGAATCAGGGCCATAAATATTGAGTTTAGTTTGGCTGTTAACCCTTGCTTTGTAACTGAAAAAAATATTAAAATGGAAAATCTGCCAAAAAAGTGAAATTTTGAAATTGTATCTCTATATTCCATTAATTCTTGTAGAACACCTAAAGGGTTAACAAAGTTTTTAAAATCAGTTTTGAATACCTTGAGGGGTGTAGTTTCTAGAATGGGGTCATTTTTGGGTGGTTTCTATTATGTAAGCCTCGCAAAGTGACTTCAGACCTGAACTGGTCCCTAAAAATTTAGTTTTTGAAAGTTTCTGAAAAATTTCAAGAATTGCTTCCAAACTTCTAAGCCTTGTGACATTCCCAAAAAATAAAATATCCTTCCCAAAATGATCCAAACATGAAGTAGACATATGGGGAATGTAAAGTAATAACTATTTTTGGAGGTATTAGTATGTATTATAGAAGTAGAGAAATTGAAACTTGGAAATTTGCAATCTTTTACAAATTTTTGGTAAATTTGGTATTTATTTTATAAATAATTTTTTTTTTTTTTTTACTTCATTTTACCAGTTTCATGAAGTACAATATGTGACGAAAAAACAATCTCAGAATGGCCTGGATAAGTTTTAAAGTTATAAGCACTTAAAGTGACACTGGTCAGATTTGCAAAAAATGGCCAAGACCTTAAGGTGAAATAGGGCTGAGTCCTTAAGGGGTTAACAACTGAATTTGACAGCAGTATACAAGCCTGTAATTTCACACGTGCTGATGCTGCAAGGCCTGAGAATAGTGTTTTTTGGCCAAAAAAGTATGTTTTTAAA
The DNA here is from genome assembly GCF_905171765.1 of Bufo bufo. NCBI lineage: Eukaryota > Metazoa > Chordata > Amphibia > Anura > Bufonidae > Bufo > Bufo bufo. Next base: position 523,873,634 of record NC_053391.1, on the reverse strand, counting down.
AACCCCAGAAATTGATGGGTGTATTTCTAGCTTAAATTGCACACTGACTAATCCAGATGTTGTAGATTGCCAAAAAAGTGTTTTTTTTGGTAACAGAATATGAAAGCTGTATATTTTAAACTTGAATTTAACACTTGCAAATCAGGAAAATTGTGGTTTTTGGCAAAAAAAAGTGTGTTTTTAAAACCCCAGAAAATGATGGCTGTATTTCTAGCTTAAATTGCACACTGACTAATCCAGATGTTGTATATTGCCCAAGAAATTGTGATTTTCAATGTTCCAAAAGCTCAGATGCAGTGTTGGTGCACTGAGCTTGCATTAAATGGCTGCCGCCGCCGCCCAACTAACTGACTTATTAAAGTTATTTTTTTTCGGTCACTGGTAGAGTTGAGCGAACCCGAACTGTAAAGTTCAGGTTCGTACCGAACTTTAGGTTTTTCGGCACCTGGAACCGAACCCGAACATTTACTTAAATTTTGGGTTCGGTGTTCGGCGCTTTTTTGGCGCTTTTTGAAAGGCTGCACAGCAGCAAATCAACAAGCGTCATACTACTTGCCCCAAAAGGCCATCACAGCCATGCCTACTATTGGCCTGGCTGTGATTGGCCAACTGCAGCATGTGACCCAGCCTCTATTTAAGCTGGAGTCACATAGCGCCGCCCCTCACTCTGCTCGGATTAGTGTAGGGATAGGCTGCAGCTGCTGTGAGGGAGAGATCAGGGAGATATCATATGAAAAACTGCTTCTTTACTCAGCGATGTACAGCAAATGTGTTTTGTGGGTGCAGTGCACAATTGTTTTAAGCCTGCCCTGAGCCAACTACTACTGAAAACGAACTTTTTTTATTTTAGTTAGTCAATATCTGCAAGTCCAGAAATACTGCTTTGAGACACTGGGGTTAAAAAAAAACTTTTTTTCATATAGTGCACATCTAGGATTAGACATGCATAAGTGAGTGTCACATTTAGGCCAGAAATACAGCTTTTTGCTTACTGGGGTGAAAAAAAAAAACGATCTGTTTCATATAGTGCACATCTAGGATTAGACGTGCATAAGTGAGTGTCACATTTAGGCCAGAAATACAGCTTTTTGCTTACTGGGGTGAAAAAAAACCCCATCTGTTTCATATAGTGCACATCTAGGATTATAGGTGCATAACTGAGTGTCACATTTAGGCCACAAATACGGCTTTTTGCTTACTGGGGTTAAAAACCCCTCTGATATACTGCACATCTGGGATTAGACGTGCATAAGTGAGTGTCACATTTAGGCCAGAAATACGGCTTTTTGGTTACTAGGGTTATAAAATCCCTCTGATATACTGCACATCTGGGATTAGATGTGCATAAGTTATTGTGAAATTTAGGCCACAAATGCAGCTGTTATATAGAGTTTAAAAAAATATAATTTAGTGCAATACCCTACATCAGGGTTTTTATTGGCGGTTAATTATTTTTATCAGACTTAACCACTTTTTACTTTTCTTGGTGAACGCTAACTATGAGGCAAACATCTAATAAAGGACGCGGTCATGGTCGTGGTGGTGGTGTTGGTGGAGCCTCTGGTGCAGGGAGAGGACGTGGCCGTTCTGCCACAGCTACACGTCCTACTGAACCTACTACCTCAGGTCCCAGTAGCCGCCAGAATCTACAGTGATATTTGGTCGGGCTTAATGCCGTTCTAAGGATGGTAAGGCCTGAGCAAGTACAGGCGCTAGTCAATTGGGTGCCCGACAGTGGATCCAGCACGTTCACATTATCTCCCACCCAGTCTTCTGCAGAAAGCGCACAGGTGGCACCTGAAACCCATGCCTATCAGTCTGTCACATCACCCCCATGCATATCGGGGAACCTGTCTGAGCCTCAAGTCATGCAGCAGTCTCTTATGCTGTTTGAAGACTCTGCTGGCAGGGTTTCCCAAGGGCATCCACCTAGCCCTTCCCCAGGGGTGGAAGACATAGAATGCACTGACGCACAACCACTTATGTTTCCTGATGAGAACATGGGAATACCACCTCAGCACGTCTCTGATGATGACGAAACACAGGTGCAAACTGCTCCGTCTTTCTGCAGTGTGCAGACAGAAAAGGAGGTCAGGGAGGAAGACTGGGTGGAAAACGATGCAGGGGACAATGAGGTCCTAGACCCCACATGGAATGAAGGTCGTGCCACTGACTTTCAGAGTTTGGAGGAAGAGGCAGTGGTGAGACCGAGCCAACAGCATAGCAAAAGAGGGAGCAGGGTGCAAAAGCAGAGCAGCTGTCGCCAAAACAGTTCGCCTGCTACTAGCCACCGTCACCAGGGACCGAGCACACCAAAGGCAGCTTCAAGGAGTTCCCTGCCATGGCACTTCTTCATACAATGTGATGACGACAAGACCAGAGTTGTTTGCACGCTGTGCCATCAGAGCCTGAAGCGAGGCATTAACGTTCTGAACCTTAGCACAACCTGCATGACCAGGCATCTACATGCGAGACACGAGCTGCAGTGGAGTAAGCACCTTCAAAACCAAGAAAGTACTCAGGCCCCTACTGCTCCTTCTTCTGCTGCCTTGGCCTCTTCCTCCGCCTCTGGAGGAACGTTGGCACCTGCCGCCCAGCAAACAGAGGAGGTGCCACCAACAACACCACCTCCGTCACCAAGCATCTCCACTATGTCACACGGAAGCGTTCAGCTCTCCATCTCACAAAACTTTGAGATAAAGCATAAATTCCCACCTAGCCACCCTCGATCCCTATCCCTGAATGCCAGCATTTCTAAACTACTGGCCTTTGAAATGCTGTCATTCAGGCTGGTGGAGACGGACAGCTTCAAACAGCTCATGTCGCTTGCTGTCCCACAGTACGTCGTTCCCAGCCGCCACTACTTCTCCAGGAGAGCCGTGCCCTCCTTGCACAACCAAGTATCGGATAAAATCAAGTGTGCACTGCGCAACGCCATCTGTGGCAAGGTCCACCTAACCACAGATACGTGAACTAGTAAGCACGGTCAGGGACGCTATATCTCCCTAACTGCACACTGGGTAAATGTAGTGGCGCCTGGGCCCCAGGCGGAGAGCTGTTTGGCGCACGTCCTTGCGCCGCCAAGGATCGCAGGGCATCATTCTTTGCCTCCTCTTCCTACTCGGCTTCCTCCTCCTCTTCTACCACCTCCTCATCCGGTCAGCGACAGACCTTCACCACCAACTTCAGCACAGCCAGGGGTAAACGTCAGCAGGCCGTTCTGAAACTGATGTGTTTGGGGACAGGCCCCACACCGCGCAGGAGTTGTGGCGGGGTATAGAACAACAGACCGACGAGTGGTTGCTGCCAGTGAGCCTCAAGCCCGGCCTGGTGGTGTGCAATAATGGGCGAAATCTCGTTGCAGCTCTGGGACTAGCCGGTTTGACGCACATCCCTTGCCTGGCGCATGTGCTGAATTTATTGGTGCAAAAATTCATTCACAACTACCACGACATGTCAGAGCTGCTGCATAAAGTGCAGGCCATCTGTGCGCACTTCCGGCGTTCTCATCCTGCCGCCGCTCGGCTGTCTGCTCTACAGCGTATCTTCGGCCTTTACGCTCACCGCCTCATATGCGACGTGCCCACCAGGTGGAACTCCACCTTGCACATGCTGGAGAGATGTGCGAGCAGCATCAGGCCATAGTGGAGTTTCAGCTGCAGCACGCACGGGTGAGTCGCACTGCGGAACAGCACCACTTCATCACCAATGACTGGGCCTCCATGCGAGACCTGTGTGCCCTGTTGCGCTGTTTCGAGTACTCCACCAACATGGCCAGTGGCGATGACGCCTTTATCGGCGTTACAATACCACTTCTATGTCTCATCACTTAGGGCGATGATGGAAGAGGATGTGGCCCAGGACGAAGAGGAGGAAGAGGGGTCATCTCTAACACTTTCAGGCCAGTCTTTTAGAAGTGGCTCAGAAAGAGGATTTTTGCAACAACAGAGGCCAGGTACAAATTTGGCCAGCCAGGGCCCACTGCTGAAGGACGAGGAGGAGGAGGATGAGGAGGAGGAGGATGGGGATGAAGCATGTTCACAGCGGGGTGGCATCCAACGCAGCTCGGGCCCATCACTGGTCCGAGGCTGGGGGGATACGGAGGACGCAGACGATACACCTCCCACAGAGTACAGCTTGTCCTTACCTCTGGGCAGCCTGGCACACATGAGCGACTACATGCTGCAGTGCCTGCGCAACGACAGCAGTGTTACCCACATTTTAACCACCTCAGCCCCTATAGCTTAAACAACCTGAAAGACCAGGCCACTTTTTACACTTCTGACCTACACTACTTTCACCGTTTATTGCTCGTTTATACCTCCTTTTCTTCTCACTAATAGAGCTTTCATTTGGTGGTATTTCATTGCTGCTGATATTTTTACTTTTTTTGTTATTAATCAAAATTTAACGATTTTTTTGCAAAAAAATGACATTTTTCACTTTCAGTTGTAAAATTTTGCAAAAATAAATATCTTGGTCAAATGCCAACTTTGTATAAAAAAATGGGAAAAGTTGTCTTTTGCCAAGATATTTCTCTCACCCAGCATGGGTATATGTAAAATGACACCCCAAAACACATTTCCCAACTTCTCCTGAATACTGAGATACCACATGTGTGACACTTTTTTGAAACCTAGGTGGGCAAAGGGGCCCATATTCCAAAGAGCACCTTTCGGATTTCACTGGTCATTTTTTACAGAATTTGATTTCAATCTCCATACCACACATTTGGGCCCCTAGAATGCCAGGGCAGTATAACTACCCCACAAGTGACCTCATTTTGGAAAGAAGACACCCCAAGGTATTCGCCTATAGGCATAGTGAGTTCATGGAAGTTTTTATTTTTTGTCACAAGTTAGTGGAATATGAGACTTTGTAAGGGAAAAAAATAAATAAAAAAAATCATCATTTTCCGCTAACTTGTGACAGAAAATATAAAATTGTAGGAACTCGCCATGCCCCTCACGGAATACCTTGGGGTGTCTTCTTTCCAAAATGGGGTCACTTGTGGGGTAGTTATACTGCCCTGGCATTTTCCAGGGGCCCTAATGTGTGGTAAGTAGGTAAATGACATGTGAAATCCTAAAGGTGCTCTTTGGAATGTGGGCCCCTTTGCCCACCTAGGCTGCAAAAAAGTGTCACACATGTGGTATCGCCGTATTCAGGAGAAGTTGGGGAATGTGTTTTGGGGTGTCTTTTTACATATACTTATGCTGGGTGAGAGAAATATCTCGGCAAAAGACAACTTTTCCCATTTTTTTATACAAAGTTGGCATTTGACCAAGATATTTATCTCACCCAGCATGGGTATATGTAAAATGACACCCAAAAACACATTGCCCAACCTCTCCTGAGTACGGCGATACCACATGTGTGACACTTTTTTGCAGCCTAGATGCGCAAAGGGGCCCACATTCATTTTATGAGGGCATTTTTAGACATTTGGATCCCAGACTTCTTCTCACGCTTTAGGGCCCCTAGAATGCCAGGGCAGTATAAATACCCCACATGTGACCCCATTTTGGAAAGAAGACACCCCAAGGTATTCAATGAGGGGCATGGCGAGTTCATAGAATTTTATTTTTTTTGGCACAAGTTAGCAGAAATTGATATATTTATTTTTTTCTCACAAAATCTCCCTTTCCGCTAACTTGGGACAAAAATTTCAATCTTTCATGGACTCAATATGACCCTCACGGAATACCTTGGGGTGTCTTCTTTCCGAAATGGGGTCACACGTGGGGTATTTATACTGCCCTGGCATTCTAGGGGCCCTAAAGCGTGAGAAGAAGTCTGGAATATAAATGTCTAAAAAAATTTACGCATTTGGATTCCGTGAGGGGTATGGTGAGTTCATGTGAGATTTTATTTTTTGACACAAGTTAGTGGAATATGAGACTTTGTAAGAAAAAAAAAAAATTTCCGCTAACTTGGGCCAAAAAAAATTCTGAATGGAGCCTTACAGGGGGGTGATCAATGACAGGGGGATGATCAATGACAGGGGGGTGATCAGAGAGTCTATATGGGGTGATCACCCCCTGTCATTGATCACCCTCCTATAAGGCTCCGTTCAGACGTCCGTATGCGTTTTGCGGATCCGATCCATCTATCAGTGGATCCGTAAAAATCATGCGGACGTCTGAATGGAGCTTTACAGAGGTGTGATCAATGACAGGGGGGTAATCAATGACAGGGGGGTGATCAGGGAGTCTATATGGGGTGATCACCACAGTCATTGATCACGCCCCTGTAAGGCTCCATTCAGACGTCCGTATGCGTTTTGCGGATCCGATCCATCTATCAGTGGATCGGTAAAAATCATGCGGACGTCTGAATGGAGCTTTACAGGGGGGTGATCAATGACTAGGGTGTAATCTATGACAGGGGGGTGATCAGGGAGTCTATATGGGGTGATCAAGGGTGATCAGGAGCTAATAAGGGGTTAATAAGTGACAGGGGGGGTGTAGTGTAGTGTGGTGCTTGGTGCTACATATTGATGAGCTATCTGTGTCCTCTGGTGGTCGATCCAAACAAAAGGGACCATCAGAGGATCAGGAAGCAGGTATATTAGACGCTGTTATCAAAACAGCGTCTAATATACCTGTTAGGGGTTAACTCTCTTACCTTCCGTTCCTGTGAGCGCGCGCGCCTGTGTGCGCGCGTTCACAGGAAATCTCGTGTCTCGCGAGAGGACGCGCCGGCGCGTCCAGGCGGAATTAATCAACCACCTCCAGGACGCGTCGCTGCGTACGGCGGTCCGGAGGTGGTTAACGTGTGCTGACTACTGGGTGGCCACCCTGCTGGATCCCCGTTATAAAGACAATGTGCCGTCCTTAATTCCCTCACTGGAGCGTGATCAGCACGACTACAGGCGCACACTGGTAGACGCGCTCCTGAGAGCATTCCCGACTGACGCCGGGAGACAAGTGGAAGCACAAGGCGAAGGCAGGGGAGGAGGAAGAGGTAGCCAATGCAGCTGTGTCAGCGCCAGCACCTCAGAAGGCAGGGTTAGCATGGCCGACATGTGGAAAAGCTTTGTCACCTCGCTGCAACAACCGGCCCCAACTGCTGATATGGAGCGTGTTAGCAGGAGGCAGCATTTGAACAACATGGTGGAACAGTTCCTGTGCACACGACTACACGTACTGACTGATGGTTCTGCCCCATTCAACTTCTGGGTCTCCAAATTGTCCACATGGCCAGAACTTGCCCTGTATGCCTTGGAGGTGCTGGCCTGCCCTGTAGCCAGTGTACTCTCTGAACGTGTATTTAGCACGGCAGGAGGCATTACAGATAGACGCAGCCGCCTGTCCACAGCCAACGTGGACAAGCTCACGTTCATTAAAATGAACCAGGCCTGGATCCCACAAGACTTGTCTGTAACTTGTGCAGAATAGACAGTTCTAACAGCCTCAACCATCCATCCTTGTACTCAAGTGCACTTATTCATTTTTTTTTTTTTTTATATGTCCCAATATTTTGTGGGATACCCCTATGTAAAAATGCAAAATAACACACATCTGTGTTGGCTACCTATTCCTCCTTCGCCGCCGCTTCCACCTAGACTGCCACGTGAGTTTACACGACCTCATTCACCCATTCACCGCCTCCTCAACCTCTTCCTCCTACATTATTCCTAATTTTTATTTTTTTAAGGTCTTTTATGTTTTTTTAATTAATTTCCCAATCCACATTTGTTTGCCGAGCATTTGCCATGCTCTTAAGCACATTTTGCTGCCTTTTGCAGCCCTCTAGCTCTTTCCAGGGCTATTTTAGAGCCATTTTAGTGGCAAAAAGTTTGGGTCCCCATTGACTTCAATGGGGTTCGGGGTCAAGTTCGGGTCAAGTTTGGGTCCCGAACCCGAACTTTTTTTTCAAGTTCGGCCGAACCTGCCGAACCCGAACATCAAGGTGTCCGCTCAACTGTAGTCACTGGGCTCAGGGCATGATAAAAATATTTGTGCCCTGCACCCAAAAAACACAATGTATGTAGATCGCTGAGTTAGATTCTGATTTTGAGCAAAGAGTCTCTCCTATTCTCTCTCTGAAATCACCAGCAGCATGCTCTCCCTACACTAAGCACAGAAAAGTGACGTGCAGCGCTATGTGACTCCAGCTTATATAGAGGCTGGGTCACATGCTACACTGGCCAATCACAGCCATGCCATTAGTAGGCATGGCTATGATGGCTTCTAAGGTCAGACAGTTAACCGTTTGTTGATTAGCTGCTCTGCAGCCTTTCAAAAAGCGCCAAGAAAGCGCCGAACACCGAACCCGAACTTTTACTGAAATGTTCGGGTTCGGGTCCAGAGTCCAAAAATCCTAAAGTTTGGTACGAACCCGAACTTTAAAGTTTGGGTTCGCTCAACCCTACCCACGAATGATCCTCTTATGAAAGGGATCAATTGCCAACACGTATAAAAACGGGCTCAAAGGACAACCCTGGCGAATGCCAGACCCAGGATTTGGTGGCTCTACTGTAAACTGTCACTTCACCACTCAATCACGTGGAGGAAACAGGGGTCACGGCTTTTCGCAATCTGGCTGTGCACAGCTTGTAAGATGCAAGTACGATTCCACAAATTGAAGTGAATAAGCGGCACTTACCATTCGATGCAAATATTCTTTTATACTGGGTATAGAGAGGGGAAGAACAAACAATGCAGTGCAATCACAAGAAAATGGCGATGGCCGCTTTGCGTATCACCGCTTCATCTGGCCATGACTGAGAACCCCTTGACGCAAATTACATCATCTTTTGTGCGCCACACGCGCTAACTCAGGCGCATAGTGCTGGCGTGGGCTGTCGCACATCATTGCAAATGCAGGTCACGTCAGCAACTAGGGTGTGTGTCAATGTTCAGATTAGAAATCAGTGAAATAAAAGCAATAAAAAACACATATATAATATTGAATCATCACAAAAAGACACTCATATCGAGTTTTTTTATTCAGTCCCAAGGGGCCGGTGGCATTAGAATGCAAGATCCATCTGCCTTCTTTTCTTAATAATTCCCGTCCTCTATCGCCACCTCTTGGTGGATTGTGAACAACTTCTAAGCCCGCAAATCTGAGGACTGAGCTATCCCCATTATGTGCGGACTGTACATGTTCTATGAGGCGCGGGACACCCTTGCGGTGGTAATTGAGTGTATGTGTTCACGAATGCATTCGAAAAGGCAGGGGACCGTCTTGCCAACATTGAATCTACCACATTTACACAGGATTAGGTAAACTACATATTTACTCCTGCATGTAATTAATGTGTTCACCTTATGATTAATACCTCCAAAGGATATGTACAGTATGACCACTGTGGATTCAACCTACAGAAGGAACATCTGCCACACCTTTTATTGCCTTTAGGTGACCAACCATCTAGCCAAGTATAGTTTTTTGTTTCTTTAAAATGGCTGCGGACCAATTTGTCACACAAAGTGTGGCATCTCCTAAAAGCAATCAAGGAGTGGACATCTTTCATATCTTTCAAGTTGATGTCACTTGCTACAATGTTCCAGTTATCTCTGATGACCTTTTTAATTATATCGGCCATTGGACTATACCTAAATGAAAATACAAAGGGCCGGGATGTCCCGCTGGTTGTTGTTTCTTGTGGGGGCTCAGGGCATGGGTGAGTTTTTTTTACCTACGGCAGTTGCCTTTTCCATGGCTATGTTATGTAGTTTAGGGGGATAACCCCTTGATTTGAAACGTGTTTTCAAATCCATGGCTTGTTTATTATAACTATCCTCTGATTTATTTATACGTATAAAGACCCTCCACATCCAGGGACACCAAATTAAACTCCTCCCGCCACTGGAAAGAGTCCAGTGCCGGAGGAGATCAGATGTGTCCCTAAGATGTGAGGGTGCCATTTTTACTAACGGTCTCAATAGCCAATCTATGTACCTGGACAGTGGTTCGGTCACTGACCCCACCCCAGAGACAATTGGTCTCCCAGGGAAGTGGGTCAGCGACTTGTGGACCTCCGGGAGAAAATACCATGTCGGATACATTGGAAACAATTTTTCAGCTTTATTTTTAGATAGCATGTTCGCATCAACATACGTGTTCAGAAAGCTCCTTAACAGCCTCTGTATTTTAAAAGTTGGATCACTCAATAGTTTTTCATAAGTCAGAGTGTCATTGAGCTGTCTGTGAGCCTCAGCCACATAGTATTCTTTACTGAGTAATACTATGTTTCCCCCCTTGTCCGCCGGCTTAACAACAATGCCTTCTTGTAACTGTAACCATTTAAGTGCTTGCGCCTCTCCCTGAGAGATATTATGATTCACTTGGGGGTAAATCAAAGATTTAACTCCTTCAAGCACTTTTTGTTGAAAGACATCGATGCTATTGCCGGCGGGCAAGGGGGGACAGAAAGTGGAGGGGAGTCCACCGGTAAATTCTGGAACATCTCCCAAATCCAGAAGGGTATCAAGGCTTGTTCCAGGCAACCATTCCAGACAGGAAATCTCTGTCTGGTTGAAGTTGGCATATGTGCTGAAGCCTAAAAGGCCAATTGCTGCAGGTCGTTCTCCCTCTTTATGTTCAATAGGAAGCGGGGTTGAGGAATCATAGATTCTTCTAAGGTTCAATTTCCTAATAGCTTTAATAGGGAGAACGATATGAATATATGCTTTACTTATAAATTTGGAGGAGATAAACTGGAGTTTCTGGACGTGCTCATCTCCGTGAGCAATGGAGAATTGGTGATCGAGGGTTTTAGAAAGCCCACGGCAAACAATTCTCTTTTGCACTATTCTAGTTACTGTAATATCCGGCAGCTGTGAAAAGTGCTGTACCCTATGGCCAATTCAGGCGTTTGGCACGTATAAATAAATCAGAGGATAGTTATAATAAACAAGCCATGGATTTGAAAACACGTTTAAGACCAAGGGGTTATCCCCCTAAACTACTTAAGGTCGAAAAAATCACCAATGCCCTGAGCCCCCACAAGAAACAACAACCAGCGGGACATCCAGGCCCTTTGTATTTTCATTTAGGTATAGTCAAATGGCCGATATAATTAAAAAGGTCATCAGAGATAACTGGAACATTGTAGCAAGTGACATCAACTTGAAAGATATGAAAGATGTCCACCCCTTGATTGTTTTTAGGAGATGCCACACTTTGCGTGACAAATTGGTCTGCAGCCATTTTAAAGAAACAAAAAACTATACTTGGCTAGATGGTTGGTCAGCTAAAGGCAATAAAAGGTGTGGCAGCTGTTCCTTCTGTAGGTTGAATCCACAGTGGTCATACTGTACATATCCTTCAGAGGTATTAATCATAAGGTGAACACATTAATTACATGCAGGAGTAAATATGTAGTTTACCTAATCCTGTGTAAATGTGGTAGATTCTATGTTGGCAAGACGGTCCGCTGCCTTTTCGAACGCATTCGTGAACACATACACTCAATTACCAACAGCAAGGGTGTCCTGCGTCTCATAGAACATGTACAGTCCAGCACATAATGGGGATAGCTCAGTCCTCAGATTTGCGGGCTTAGAAGTTGTTCACAATCCACCAAGAGGTAGCGATAGAGGACGGGAATTATTAAGAAAAGAAGGCAGATGGATCTTGCGTTCTAATGCCACCGGCCCCTTTGTGTTTTTTATTGCTTTTATTTCACTGATTTCTAACCTGAACATTGACACACCACCTAGTTGCTGACGTGACCTGCATTCGCAATGATGTGCGACAGCCCACGAAAACACTATGCACCTGAGTTAGCGCGTGTGGCGCATAAAAGATGATGTAATTTGCGTCAAGGGGTTCTCAGTCATGGCCAGATGAAGCGGTGATACGCGAAACGGCCGTCGCAATGTTCTTGTGATTGCACTGCATTGTTTGTTCTTCCCCTCTCTGTACCCAGTAAAAAAGAATATTTGCATCGAATGGTGAGTGCCGCTTATTCACTTCTATTTGTGGAATCAACCTCAAAAGAGCAGCTAGACCAACCATTCACAAGCGGGAAACTCTCTGCCTCTGCATACAAGATCTTTAACCAATCGACAACCCCCCCAGCATGCCATACTTCAGAAGGACCGACCAGAGATACTCGTGGTTCACCCGATTAAACACCTTTGCCTGATCTAAGGACAGCATGTACCCCTTCCAGTGACCTGCTCTACTCCCTTCCACTGCCTCTTGGACACCCAGCACAGCACTAAAAAGTGCTGCGGCCTGGAACTAAGCAATACTGAGCCACCGAAAGGAGTTGGGGTGCAAATTTCACCAACCTGTTGAACAGTATCTTGGCCAGAATCTTTCTGTTCGTATTGAGAAGTTATATGGGACGCCAGTTCTCAATGCGGCTCAGATCTTTACCCTTTGACAGAAGGATCAGGGCTGACCTCCTCATTGACTTCGGCAGAGTGCCCGAGGATAGACACTCATTAAAAACCTCAGTCAAGAGGGGACTTAAAGAGTCCTTAAAGGTCTTATAAAACTCGGATGTTAAGCCATCCAGGCCTGGCAACTTCTTCATAGCCAACCCTTCCATCGCCAGGATTACTTCCTCCTTTCTGATCTCCTCCAACAAAACGTCAAAAGAGAGGGGAGCTCCTGACTCAGGGGTGATTTCAGCCAGGAAATCTGATATCTTGTCCCGATCCAGATCCCTCTGTTTCAAGAGGCACGAGTAGAAGTATCTAACGATTTCCAGGATCCCCGATCTGGACCTGTTCAGAGATCCTGAACTATCAACCAGTCCTGTCACAAACTTACTACTCACTGGCATCTTGCAGTTTCTGTAGGGGTCGGGCGAGCGGTACTTACCGAAGTCCCTCTCAAAAACCAAAGATGTGTGCCTATCATACTGGCACCTCTTGAGCAAAGATTTCACCCTAGAGATATCCTCGCAGCTATCTTCAGTCGCGACCAGATGCTCGAGTTTCCTCCTTAGACCCTGATACAGGCGGTATCTGTCCAGGGACCTGAGGCTCGAGAGCTGGCGGAAGAACTTTGCCGCCCGATCTTTGAATATCTCCCACCACTCTTAGTATCACAGAGATCCAGTAAAGCTACCTGACTCTGAAGGAAGTCCTCAAGGATTGTCTCACCTCTGCTTCCTCCAGGACACCCGAATTCAGCTTCCAGTAACCTCTTCCCATTTTAGGGGATTCTGAAATATTCAAAGAAAACATAATCAGAGAGTGGTCAGAGAATTTTACCTCTACAACCTTTAAAGGCGAGAAAGTAGCCTGCTCCTTTAAATAAAACCTGTCTATTCTAGACCTAGTCTGAGTCTGACTACCTCTATAGTAAGTGAAACCACCGTGGCCTGGGGTATGCCTGATGTGGACTTCCACCAGACGAGCCTCACTAGCTACACTATTTAAGAAAATGCTATCATATGCCAGCCGGTCTCTGGCACCTCCCCTATCTTGGGACCTCGTGATGGTATTGAAATCCCCTCCAAAGACCACCTGCCGACTCGTAAAAAGAAAAGGCTTGATTGTCACGAGTTGGAGATCCCAGGAGAGACCACCACGTCGTCAAGCAATAAACAAACAGAAATCAGGTACAGACACACAAGAGTTTATTGCACAAACAAAAACCAGGGAAGGGAGCACAGACAAAACATGAGCTCTATGTACCGTCAGCACAGTGGGAGAAAACCCCCACTGCGCCACTGTCTAGTAATACTCCAGAGGGGCGTGACTAAGCAACTCCTGGTATTCACTAGCGCCCCAGAAGGTAGGGTTAGGCTTTGCCGCAGGAAGTTGCCAGGGTCCACTCTGGAGCAAGAACTAGACAGTGACAGCAGGAACGAATGGACAACAGGTACCAGAAGGTACCGACGGCACATAGGCAAACATAACAGACAGGCAAATACAAAACAGGGCAACTAATAACACAAGCAGAAATACATAGCAAGGAAACAGAAGTGACAATGAGCAGAGAAGGACTTGCTCCACCAGTGGTATACTGCGTGGCCTTGTGCATAGCACTCTGCAGCTAGGCGCTTGCTGAACCGAGACATATGAATACACACAAGGTAACTGAAAATACAAGCAGGAGTTCACGCAAGGGAGCAGGAGTGGCAATGAGCAGAGAAGGACTTGCTCCACCAGTAGTAAACTGCATGGCCTTGCGCATGGCACTCTGCTGCAAAGGCTTGCTGAACACAGACATATGAATACACACAAAGTAACTAAAACATAACTGGCAGAACAGATAACAGAAAGACAGGAAAGAGGACATCAAAGAGGACGGGAATGAACAAGTACGAAACCCACAGAGCACAGACAGACACGGATCCCATGGGTCAGCAGCATGGTAGAGTGAGTACAAACAGGAGCAGGACAAGACAACACACACCAGGAGAGCTGACCCAGAACTGAGGAAACCTCAGCCTTATATACAGATTCCATGGCTGCAGCAGAGAGGCCACACCCATGGAGCAGGCAGAGAGGATTAACTCCTAATAGGAACACAGGGGAGTTAACCCATACAGAACCACAAATAACACACAGGAACGGAACTTCAGCGAGGAGCGCCGAACGAGCAAGGACGGAAGGTCACAGTAAGAGGTAACGACTGTGACACTGATCCTCATAAAGAGACTTTTCCTGTCCCATTTGGACTGGGGCCCATAGATGTTTATTAGGCGCAGTTCCTGTCCCTTCATGAGGACATCCAGGATCAAACACCTCGCCATTTCTATTTCAATTACTCGTCAGCATTCTATCGGTGCGGTAAAAAGGACCGCCACTCTGCTATACGGCTCGGCCGCAAGAGACCAGTAGGAAGGCCCTGATCTCCACTCCTTCTTGGCTTTGTGAATTGCTGCCAAATCTGACAGCCTGGTCTCTTGCAAAAACAAAATGTCAGCTTCAACTCGGCTGAGAAAATCAAAGGCCATAAAACGAGCCGCATCCGACTTAATGCTGGCAACATTAATGGTCGCCAGCATTAGCAGAGCGGGTGCCGCCATACTGAGTAATTAAATTTGATGGCCTTCTTCCCACCCTTCTCAACCCTCTTCCCCCTCCCGGGGCTGTCTTCTAAAGCAGCGCAACCTCTCTTGAGGGAGACAGTGGTGTCCATCTCATTCGCCACCACCGCCTCGCTCTGGGCACCACTCCTGGCTTCCTCGGTTTCAGAGCCCGGTTTTGCCACCCCTCCTGAGGACCTTACATCCCCACCAGAGGGGGGCGCGGGGCCTCCTGGGGGCCCACCCTTCTTCGCACCCGGTCCCCCACCTTCAACCTCCTTCCCAGAAGAAGAGGAGGCAGAGGTCTCATCCAAGGTGAGGTACCTGTTGGAGAGCTCCAGACGGGAGCCGGTTACGCCTTCCCTGGCTACTTTGGTCAGGTTTCTTTTTTTAGTCCGGCGTTTCCGTCTGTTTTTGGACTCTGTCCTCGCACTATGAAAGCGCTGCAGAGGATAGTGGGACAGAGTCCAAAAACAGACGGAAACGCCGGACTAAAAAAAGAAACCTGACCAAAGTAGCCTCCTCGGTATGCTCCAGTCTCTTGATCTCCTCATTCAATTCCCTGCCCCCTAGGGTCTCCGACTCAGGAGGGGCAGCCTCTTGGGAAGGAGCAGGCGTCACCCCAGGACAGGGCTCCTCCCGCCCCCTCTCCGCCTGGCGCCTCTCCCTCCGCCTCTGCCGGGACGGACCGTTTTTGTTCTTCACTGACTCCTCAACCCTACTGTCTTTGCCAGCACCCGCCTCAGCCGAAGGGACCTCCCAGCCCGCTTCTGCATGAGCTCGGGCCGCATTGACCTCAGAGAGAGGACAGCGATTGAAAGGATGCCCTAGCTCACCACACAGGTTGCATCTAATCTCCACCCAAGATGCGGCTAGATGACCTGTCCCCCCACACAACGCGCACTTCTTCACTTGGCAGCTGGCACTGATGTGTGTGGGGCTGCCGGACTTGTGACAGAGCTTAGGCTGCCCCCTGTAGTTATATCTTAAATGTCCAGGCACCCGTCCGAATGCCAAACTCACCCAGGTTTTTAAATGGAACCCCCTGGACCTCTCCGTATCTGCCAAGCCAGGTCATGATGTTAACACAAGAGAGCGACTCATTAGGGGTTAGCACGGTCACTCTCTTGACCTCACTCTGGCGGGTTATCACTTTTGCAAGGAAACCTCGACAGTCCGGCTTGTTCTTCGCCAGCTCATATCCGGACCAGAAGAGCTCTAGCCCCTCTGGCTGGACAAAACTGACGTCAAACTCCTTGGAGCCATACGGATGAATATCCTTTGCCTTGAAACCCATCCCAAGCAGGAGCTCCGCCACCCTCTTTCTTGTAGGGCACGCATCCTCGCTACACCACTTGAGACAGACCACATTCCGTCTAACTCCAGGGCCAGTTGTGGGTAAAGACCAGGCAGTCTCGCCCCCTCTCTGCTCTCGGAAAGCCCTTATGCCATGTCTGTTTATCCAGAGTGACAGATCCACCTTCTTCCCCTCTACAGTAATGGAGCTCTCCCCCTTTTTATGGGCCTCCAGCAGTCACCGATGCAAGTCACCATCACCGGACTGTGAGAGCGAGGAAGCCAACGAAGATAACCCCTCTCCCCCTATGGCTGCAGCCACGCTGGCATAACTTCTGCCAGGCACTACGGATGCAGGAGGGGCAGCCGAGCCGGCCCCCTCCCCCACTATTCTACCTACAGCAGGAGCTGCACCAGCCCTGAAGGGGCTACACGAAGGGCTCCAACTGCTTTTCCAGGCCCAGCAGACCCCCCTCTCTCGCCCCCCCATCAGGGCCCAAAACAACACCCCCAGCAACATCCTTAGCAATCTTAACAACTTTGTTATCACCACAAATATTCTAAGTTACCACTTCTGCAGTGGTCACTTCCACTCTTTCCTCCCCCAGACACACAGCTGGGCAAGAGGAGACAGAGAGGACAGCAGGATTAGTGGGAACTTTAATATGAACTCCGACCTCTGCAGCTTTGGAAAATGCATCATTAGCCAGGAACACCTGCGCCATGGTCACCACCGTCTCTGCAGAGGACGCAGCCAGAGCAGGTTTCTCTATTTTTAATGCTCTTTACCTTCTTTACTGTCTTTACTGTTATTCCCTTTGCTGTCTTGGCAGGCCTTCTCAACTCCTCAGACCATCGCACTGTGGGACAAGTGCAACGCCGGTCCCGGCCGCAAGGGCCGCCAAGGTCTTGCTCCCTCCTCCCCCGCCCACAGACACACCCTGGACACGCCCCCAGGAGCTCCTGATACCACAGAAGCACCAGAAGGCGTGCCCAGAGACATGCCCACGGACCCCCCCACCGCCCCCGCAGCACCGCCCCCCATCGCCGACCCACTGACACAGATAGGCGGGGCAACAAGCACAGGGACACATCTCCCTTATCAGCCAATAGAAGCTCGTAGGTCCTACTCCAGGTTGCCATAACAACTGATCACAGGTTTTAGCAGGTCCTTAAATATTCAGTCATATGACGTATGACGGCACAACTACACTGCTACATGCATGGGGGCAGGGGCCACTATTAAACGGACGGGCGCTGTGGAGTTCACTGTTAAAGGGTCGAGCACTGTGGAAGTCACTGTTAAAGGGACGGCCACTATGAAGGTCACTGTTAAAGGGATGGTCAATGTTAAAGGGGCGGGCACTGTGGAGGTTACTGTTAAAGGGGTGGGCACTGTTAAAGGGGCAGACACTGTGGAGGTCACTGTCAAAAGAGGCGGGCACTGTGGAGTTCAATGTTAAACGGGGGGGCCACTGTACAGGTCACTGTTAAAGATGCGGTGAGTGTTAAAGGGGCAGACACTGTGAAGGTCACTGTTAAAGGGGTGGGAACTATGGAGGTCACTGTTAAAGGGGCAGGAACTGTTAAAGGGTCAGACACTGTGGAGGTCACTGTCAAAAGATGCGGGCACTTTGGAGGTCACTGTTAAAAGGGATGGTCAATGTTAAATGGCCGTGCACTGTGGAGGTTACTGTTAAAGGGGTGGGCACTGTTAAAGGTGCGGACACTGTGGAGTTCACTGTTAAATGGGCGGACACTGTGGAGGTCACTGTTAAAGAGGCAGGCACTGTACAGGTCACTGTTAAAGATGTGATCACTGGCAAAGGGGTGGGCACTGTGTAGGTCAATTTTAAAGGGGCGGCCATTGTGGAGGTCACTGTTAAAGGGGCGGGTACTGTGGAGGTCAATGTTAAAGGGGCGGGCACTGTGGAGGTCATTGCTAAAGTGGCAGGTACTGTAGAGGTCACTGCTATGGGGTATACTGTTGATATCTTTTTACGACACACGGAAACATGAAACGAAATATATTAAATATACCCGTGCAAAGCCGGGTCCTTCTTCTAGTCTCTTATATATATAAAAATGAGTTTCTGTCTGTCTGTCTGGACGTTCTTTATGCGCGACCAAACGCCTGGACCGATCTTAACCAAATTTGGCTCACAGGTACATCAGGTGTCCGGGAAGGTTTTAGACCGGGTCTCAGCTCTTTAGGACTTACCGTTCCTGAGATATTCCCAAAAAATGACCTACATTAGCTAATAGAAGCCTGCAAGTCTTTCACTCATATCCCAACTGCCATACACATGGTCACATGTCCCTTAACAGCCAATAGAAGCTCGTAGGTCCTACTCCAGGTTGCCATAACAACTGATTACAAATTTTAGCAGTTTGCAGGTCCTTAAATATTCAGTCATATGACGTATGACGGCACAACTACACTGCTACATACATGGGGGGAAGGGGCCACTATTAAACGGACGGCCCCTGTGGAGTTCACTGTTAAAGGGGCGGCCATTATGGAGGTCACTGTTAAAGGGGTGGTCAGTGTTAAAGGGTCAGGCACTGTGGAGGTCACTGTTAAAGAGGCAAGTACTGTTGAGGTCATTGTTAAAAAAGCGGTCACTATTATAAGGACGCACACTGTGGAAGTCACTGTTAAAGGGACGTGCATTATAGAGGTCACTGTTGAAGGGGGCGGCCACTATGAAGGTCACTGTTAAAGGGTTGGTCAATGTTAAAGTGGCGGGCATTGTGGAGGTCATTGTTAAAGGGGTGTGCAATGTGAAGGTCACTGTTAAAGGGGCGGCACTGTGGAGGTCACTAATAAAGGAACGGGCAATGTGGAGGTCACTGTTAAAGAGGTGGGCACTGTGTAGGTCACTTTTAAAGAGCCAGGCACTGCGGAGGTCAATGTTAAAAGGTCTGGCACTGTGGAATTCACTGTTAAAGGGGCGGGTACTGTGGAGGTCACTGTTAAAGGGGTGGTCAATGCTAAAGGAGTGGGCACGGTGGAGGTAACTGTTAAAGGGGCAGGCACTGTTTAAATCACTGTTAAAGTGGCGGGCACTGTGAAGGTCACTGTTAAAGGGGAAGCCACTATAAATGTCACTGTTAAAGGGGTGGTCAATGTTAAAGGGGCGTGCACTATGGAGGACACTGTTAAAGGGCGACCACTGTGGAAGTCAATGTAAAAGGGGCGGCCACTGTTGAGGTCACTGGTAAAGGGTGGGCACCATGGAGATTGCTGTTAAAGGAGCGGGCACTGTGGAAGTCATTGTTAAAGGGGCAGGTAATTTAGTGGTCACTGTTATGGGTGATACTGTTGATATCTTTTTACACACGGAAACATAAAAGGAAATAGAAGAAATATACCTGCGCGAAACCGGGTACTCCTGCTAATATATATATATATATATATATAAAGAAAGAAAACAGCAGCACTCTATGGGTATGCCAGGTGCAATTCCCACAATAATTCCTGGACCAGGAACAATTAAGTAAAACAGCAAAATGAAAGCAGCACTCCAGTCTTCAAGTGAAAAAGGTGGATTTTATTACACCCAACAGCAATGCAGCATTTCAGCTCTCTCAATGGAGCCTTTGTCAAGCTGGTGAACATATTGCCCCCAATATATTTAAATCAGGTAAATCTCATCAGTGTTACATAATTGATCATAAATAAATAAACATAATTACACTGTGTAAAACTTGATCTTAAATATTATTTCAATATAATACATGTGCATAAAATAGAGTGCTATTATGCAGTGACCGTGATTACAATATATAATTTCATTATATCCATAATACTGTGTCAAATCCATAATTATAAATAATCTATGCATAAAGTGCATCTGTGCTAATCATGTGTTAATTAAAAAGAAGACAAACCCACTTCATGAGTCCTCACATGTGCCAAACAGCTTCAGCGTCCCATGTTGGAGACTGCGCAGGCGCCAGCATGTGTCCCGCGAACGCGAGAATTCCTCACATCCCGCGCATGCGCACCATGTAAACTTTGTCTGCCCACACTGAACATGTCAGTCCGTGTGGTAAGTAGCGACGGCGCATGACCAGTGGAACAGACTATGGTATTGTTGTTATCAGTTGACCATGGCAACAGTTATCACATATAGTAAAAGAATAATAATAGTAGTAATAGCTACGGAACCAGAGGATGTCTATAACGGGGTATGCACCAAGCGTCAACTACAGGGAGTGCAGAATTATTAGGCAAGTTGTATTTTTGAGGATTCATTTTATTATTGAACAACAACCATGTTCTCAATGAACCCAAAAAACTAATTAATATCAAAGCTGAATATTTTTGGAAGTAGTTTTTAGTTTGTTTTTGGTTTTAGCTATTTTAGGGGGATATCTGTGTGTGCAGGTGACTATTACTGTGCATAATTATTAGGCAACTTAACAAAAAACAAATATATACCCATTTCAATTATTTATTTTTACCAGTGAAACCAATATAACATCTCAACATTCACAAATATACATTTCTGACATTCAAAAACAAAACAAAAGCAAATCAGTGACCAATATAGCCACCTTTCTATGCAAGGACACTCAAAAGCCTGCCATCCATGGATTCTGTCAGTGTTTTGATCTGTTCACCATCAACATTGCGTGCAGCAGCAACCACAGCCTCCCAGACACTGTTCAGAGAGGTGTACTGTTTTCCCTCCTTGTAAATCTCACATTTGATGATGGACCACAGGTTCTCAATGGGGTTCAGATCAGGTGAACAAGGAGGCCATGTCATTAGATTTTCTTCTTTTATACCCTTTCTTGCCAGCCACGCTGTGGAGTACTTGGACGCGTGTGATGGAGCATTGTCCTGCATGAAAATCATGTTTTTCTTGAAGGATGCAGACTTCTTCCTGTACCACTGCTTGAAGAAGGTGTCTTCCAGAAACTGGCAGTAGGACTGGGAGTTGAGCTTGACTCCATCCTCAACCTGAAAAGGCCCCACAAGCTCATCTTTGATGATACCAGCCCAAACCAGTACTCCACCTCCACCTTGCTGGCGTCTGAGTCGGACTGGAGCTCTCTGCCCTTTACCAATCCAGCCACGGGCCCATCCATCTGGCCCAAGACTCACTCTCATTTCATCAGTCTATAAAACCTTAGAAAAATCAGTCTTGAGATTTTTCTTGGCCCAGTCTTGACGTTTCAGCTTCTGTGTCTTGTTCAGTGGTGGTCGTCTTTCAGCCTTTCTTACCTTGGCCATGTCTCTGAGTATTGCACACCTTGTGCTTTTGGGCACTCCAGTGATGTTGCAGCTCTGAAATATGGCCAAACTGGTGGCAAGTGGCATCTTGGCAGCTGCACGCTTGACTTTTCTCAGTTCATGGGCAGTTATTTTGCGCCTTGGTTTTTCCACTCGCTTCTTGCGACCCTGTTGACTATTTTGAATGAAACGCTTGATTGTTCGATGATCATGCTTCAGAAGCTTTGCAATTTTAAGAGTGCTGCTTCCCTCTGCAAGATATCTCACTATTTTTGACTTTTCTGAGCCTGTCAAGTCCTTCTTTTGACCCATTTTGCCAAAGGAAAGGAAGTTGCCTAATAATTATGCACACCTAATATAGGGTGTTGATGTCATTAGACCACACCCCTTCTCATTACAGAGATGCACATCACCTAATATGCTTAATTGGTAGTAGGCTTTCGAGCCTATACAGCTTGGAGTAAGACAACATGCATGAAGAGGATGATGTGGTCAAAATACTAATTTGCCTAATAATTCTGCACGCAGTGTAGGTGCATATAAGTCCTATTGTGATAAGGGATCAGGGGCAAGTCATTGTCCCCGTCCCTAGCCACTGCACCCCCAATACCGCACAGACTATATTAGGGAATAGTGCAGGCTCCCAGATGCTCCACATAGGTGTGCCCGTCCCAGGATTACCAGAACGTGCGCCCCTATGCGGAACAGAGGAGAGGGACATCGAAAACATCACCCCTCCCCTGCTCCCTCATCCACCAACCTCTACCTCAATTCCCAATAAGGATGAGAAAAGGTGATCTATTGCCACTCCATATCATTGTTTATACAAATAAAAGGAATATGTACTATTATTGTTATTTCTTCAAACCACCCCTATCCGTCTGGTCACATTCAAAAAATGAAAGATAAAAAAAGAAAAACGAAAGAGAAAACCCCCCACATGGGTACATAACAATGTCACATGGAGGTTTCATGTCGGGCAATGTCTTCACATCCATGACAACGATTTCTATCCAGATATCCTGAAACGTAAAAGAGAAACAGCTAATTGAGAACACCAATCTTAACTTATACATACAGGCACAGGGCAAGGACCCCACAAGTACATGATCAAACCACCTTAAATTCCATTAGGCTTTAAAGTCTGCAAGTAATAAATCCAGTAAAGTTCAAGTTGTTTTAGTAAAATTGACCTGTCACTACCCCGTCGTGGCATGGCGACCTGATCAAAGATTCTAAAACGTAAGTCCCTCTTGGTATGTTTAGCTTCAGTAAAATGTTTGGACACAGGTAAATCCAGTTTCTTTTCCCTAATCATGTACCTATGTTGATTCAACCTTGTTTTAACATCCTACGTAGTTTCACCCACATAAAAGAGATGGCATGGGCATTCCAGTAAGTACACAACATATGTGGAGTCACAAGTCAAATAATGTTTGATTACACACGCATCACCTGTCCGTGGATGTGCAAAAGTAGCACCTTTTAACATCAAAGGGCAATTTACACACCCATGACAGGGGTAACAACCCTTTCTTGATGCACCAAAATAAGATCTAAATGAGACCTTTTTTGTACCGATATCCACTCGTACCAGCTGGTCCTTGATGTTACGTGTACGCCTATAGGACATCAATGGAGGGTGAACAAACTCTGGGACATGTTTAAAATTACTGCCCAAAATGGGCCAATGTTTCTTCAAATTGTCACTGATCTTATTGCTCAGCAGTGAAAACCGTGTGATAAAGGGAATACGCTTTACACCATCCACCTGTGTTTCCTCTTTTTCCTATAGAGACCTTCAGGAATGCATTTGGACCCTAGATGTATGTTGTTGTATAAGTTTTCTAGGATAACCTCTCCTAATAAACCTTGTCCCCATCTCTGTCAATCTATCCACAACAACCTCCTCATCCTGCACTATCCTCTTGAATCCTAAGCAGCTGACTGTACGGTAATGACCTGATCATGCTCCTAGGGTGACAACTATCAAATCTGAGCAAAGTATTCATATCCGTCACCTTAGTGAAAAGATCCGTACATAATTACCTGATCTCCTTACTGTCACATCCAAAAATTGGATTTCCGTCTCCGAAGCAACAAGTGTAAATCCAACTTCTGTAAATCACTGTTAAAGTGGCGGGCACTGTGAAGGTCACTGTTAAAGGGACAGCCACTATGAAGGTCACTGGTAAAGGGGTGGTCAATGTTAAAGGGGAGTGCACTATGGAGGACACTGTTAAAGGGGTGGGCACTGTTGGGGTAACTGTTAAAAGGGCGAACACTGTGGAGGTCACTGTTAAAGGGGTGGACACTTTGGAGGTCACTGTTAAATAGGCGGTTATTGTTAAAGGGGTGGGTACTGTGGAGGTCACTTTTAAAGGGGCGACCACTGTGGAGGTCAATGTTAAAGGGGCAGCCACTGTGGAGGTCACTGGGAAAGGAGCAGGCACTGTGGAGGTCATTGTTAAAGGGGCATGTAATTTAGTGGTCACTGTTATGGGGGATACTGTTGATATCTTTTTACACATGGAAACATGAAATGAAATAGAAGAAATATACCCGTGCGAAGCCGGGTCCTCCTGCTAATACATATATATATATATATATATATATATATAAAAACAGAAAGAAAAGAAGCAGCACACAAAAAACAAACGGGTGCAAAAATATCCTCCTGAGAGACCTGCGACCAAGATCCCAAGTATGGATAGTAGAGCAAAAGAAGGCAGCACTCCAGATAATGATGAAAAAGTGGACGGTTTACTCACTTATCAGCTGATGAGTGAATAAACCGTCCACTTTTTCATCATTATCTGGAGTGCTGCCTTCTTTTGCTCTACTATATATATATATATATATATATATATATATACAGTACAGACCAAAAGTTTGGACACACCTTCTCATTCAAAGAGTTTTCTTTATTTTCATGACTATGAAAATTGTAGATTCACACTGAAGGCATCAAAACTATGAATTACCACATGTGGAATTATATACATAACAAACAAGTGTGAAACAACTGAAAATATGTCATATTCTAGGTTCTTCAAAGTAGCCACCTTTTGCTTTGATTACTGCTTTGCACACTCTTGGCATTCTCTTGATGAGCTTCAAGAGGTAGTCCCCTGAAATGGTTTTCACTTCACAGGTGTGCCCTGTCAGGTTTAATAAGTGGGATTTCTTGCCTTATAAATGGGGTTGGGACCATCAGTTGCGTTGAGGAGAAGTCAGGTGGATACACAGCTGATAGTCCTACTGAATAGACTGTTAGAATTTGTATTATGGCAAGAAAAAAGCAGCTAAGTAAAGAAAAACGAGTGGCCATCATTACTTTAAGAAATGAAGGTCAGTCAGTCAGCCGAAAAATTGGGAAAACTTTGAAAGTAAGGGCTATTTGACCATGAAGGAGAGTGATGGGGTGCTGCGCCAGATGACCTGGCCTCCACAGTCACCGGACCTGAACCCAATCGAGATGGTTTGGGGTGAGCTGGACCGCAGAGTGAAGGCAAAAGGGCCAACAAGTGCTAAGCATCTTTGGGAACTCCTTCAAGACTGTTGGAAGACCATTTCAGGTGACTACCTCTTGAAGCTCATGAAGAGAATGCCAAGAGTGTGCAAAGCAGTAATCAAAGCAAAAGGGGGCTACTTTGAAGAACCTAGAATATGACATATTTTCAGTTGTTTCACACTTGTTTGGTATGTATATAATTCCACATGTGTTAATTCATAGTTTTGATGCCTTCATAGTCATGAAAATAAAGAAAACTCTTTGAATGAGAAGGTGTGTCCAAACTTTTGGTCTGTACTGTATATATATAAAAAGCTGAGTGTATGTGTTTGCGTGTGTATGTCCGCTAAAGGAATCCCCACCGTCGCATTTACAATCACGAAATTGGGCACACAGGTACATCAGCTCTCTAAGACGTACCATTCCTGAGATATTCCCAAAAAATGCATAAGCCAATAGAAGCTTGGTCACATGACCCTTATCAGCCAATAGAATATTGCAGGTTCTCCAGTCTCCACATACATAGTTTTACTCCAGGTTTCCATAACAACCCAGCCATTTATCTTCACTGCTGTAGGAGAGCTTTAAGGAAATCTGTCACAAGGATAATTGCTATTGAAGTAAAGCCATGGCCTAATAGCCTAATAGCACTTAGTACCTTATTTCCAGATGTGCCTTTGTTCCAGCAATAGATGTTTTTATCCTCTGAAAATCCAGTTTATTTGGTATGCAAATTAACCAGTAAGGTGCCCAGAGTGGCGTCACTCTTGCAGGAAGGAGCCCAGACAAGCCCCCTGCCACAATGTGTCCACCCTCAAAAGACTTAAAACCCCGCCCCCAGGCCACGCTAAGCCATGCCCATGATCTGGTTAGGCCATGTTCCCTCCCACTCCTGAGCCAACGAGGATTGAAAAATCGAAGGTAAAAATCAACTTCAATCAGCTGCAGGGGTGGGAGAGATGGTGACTTTCTCCCTACAGCTTACACTCAGACAGCACAGTGCTGCTGTCTTAGAGTGAGCTGTTCAAAAGGACACACCCCCGATCTGGTTAGGCCACGCCCCTTCCACACCTCAGCCGAATGTGATTGAAAAAATGAAGTTTAAAATCAACTTCTAGGCTAGCTCCTGCTAAGCCACGCCCAGATCTGGTTAGGCCACACACCCTCCCACTCCTGATCCGACAGGGATTGAAAAAATGAAGGCAAAAATCAACTTCTCTCAGCTGCAGAGGTGGGAGGGAGGGTGACTTTCTCCTTGTAGCTCACACTCAGACAATACATTGCTGCTTCTTAGAGTGAGCTGTTCAAAAGGCCACTGTTAAGGGGGCGGGCCCATGTGGAGGTCACTATCAAGGGGGTGGTGTGCTGTGAAAGTCACTGTTAAAGGGGAAGACTTCTGTAAAGGTCAAAGTTAAGAGGATGGGCTGCTGTGGAGGTCCAATTTTAAGGGACGGGGCACTGTGGTGCTGTAGATGTCACTTTTATAGTGGATTGTGTTGATATTTTTTAACGACACATACAAACATTAAATGAAATAGATTAAATATACCCGCCCGACGCCGGGTCCTTTAGCTAATATATATATGACCATGAAGGAGAGTGATGGGGTGCTGCGCCAGATGACCTGGCCTCCACAGTCACCGGACCTGAACCCAATTGAGATGGTTTGGGGTGAGCTGGACCGCAGAGTGAAGGCAAAAGGGCCAAGTGCTAAGCATCTCTGGGAACTCCTTCAAGACTGTTGGAAGACCATTTCAGGGGACTACCTCTTGAAGCTCATCAAGAGAATGCCAAGAGTGTGCAAAGCAGTAATCAAAGCAAAAGGTGGCATTGAAGAACCTAGAATATGACATATTTTCAGTTGTTTCACAATTGTTTGTTATGTATATAATTCCACATGTGTTAATTCATAGTTTTGATGCCTTCAGTGTGAATCTACAATTTTCATAGTCATGAAAATAAAGAAAACTCTTTGAATGAGAAGGTGTGTCCAAACTTTTGGTCTGTACTGTATATACAGTCCTGATCAAAAGTTTAAGACCACTTGAAAAATGGCAAAAAATCATATTTTACATTGTTGGATCTTAACAAGGTTCCAAGCAGAGATTCAACATGCAACAAGAAGAAATGAGAGTGAGACAAAACATTTTTTGAGCATTCAATTAATTGAAAATAACGATTAAACTGAAACTGGCTGTTTTTCAGCTGATCCAAATTTTAGGACCACATGCCTTTATAAGGCCAATCTGTGCAAAGATGTGGATTCATTGTCATTTTCTGTCAGGTAGTCACACGTTGTGATGGCAAAGGCAAAAAAAACTCTCCCTTTTTGAACGTGGTCGGGTTGTTGAACTGCATAAGCAGGGTCTCTCACAGCACACCATCGCTGCTGAAGTGGGACCCAGTAAGACAGCCATTTGGAATTTCTTAAATAATCCTGAGGGTTATGGAACAAAAAAGTCAAGTGGAAGACCCAAAAACATTTCATCAGCACTGAGCCGGAGGATCCAATTGGCTGTTCGTCAAGACACTGGACGATCCTCGACCCAAATTAAGGCTCTTGCTGGTGCTGACTGCAGCCCCATAATCATCAGACGGCATCTGAGACTGAAGGGCTTCAAAAACAAAAAGCATCTTCAAAGACCTCGTCTCCTTGAACGCCACAGAACTGCTCATTTGGAATTTGCAAGAGAGCACCAAACATGGGACATTCAAAGGTGGAAGAAAGTTTTATTCTCTGATGAGAAAAAATTTAACCTTGATGGTCCTGGTGGTTTCCAATGTTACTGGCATGACAAGCAGATCCCACCTAAGATGTTTTCTACACGCCATAGTGGAGCGGGCGCCATAATGGTCTGGGGTGCTTTTTCCTTCAGTGGAACAATGGAGCTTCAGGAAGTGCAGGGGCGTCAAACAGCCGCTGGCTTTTTCCAGATGTTGCAGAGAGCATTCCTCATGACTGAGGGCCCTCGTCTGTGTGATAACGACTGGGTTTTTTAACAGGACAACGCTACAGTACACAATGCCTGCAGGACAAGGGACTTCTTCCAGGAGAATAACATCACTATTTTGGCCCATCCTGCGTGTTCCCCTGATCTAAATCCAATTGAGAACCTTTGGGGATGGATGACAAGGGAAGTTTACAAAAATGGACAACAGTTCCAGACAGTAGATGGCCTTCGTGCGGCCGTCTTCACCACTTGGAGAAATGTTCCCACTCACCTCATGGAAACGCTTGCATCAAGCATGCCAAAACGAATTTTGGAAGTGATAAACAATAACGGCGGAGCTACTCATTACTGAGTTCATGTTTGGAAGTTGGATTTCTGTTTTGGGGGGGTTTAGTTTTTTTTTGGAGGTGTGGTCCTAAACTTTTGATCAGCTGAAAAACAGCCTGTTTCAGTTTGTTCATTGTTTTCATTAAATTGAATGCTCAAAAAATGTTTTGTCTCACTCCCATTTCTTCTTGTTGCATGTTGAAGCTCTACTTGGAACCTTGTTAAGATCCAGCCATGCTAAATATGATTTTTTGCCATTTTTCAAGTAGTCTTAAACTTTTGATCAGGACTGTATATAATGATACAATTTTTAAATGAGACATAGTGGCAAAGGGAAACATTTCTATGTTCACTTTAGAGAATTTTAGCAAAAAAAAGGATTATGGCAAGCTTTTATGTTATTTAAATTAAACAGATTTGCTCGTTTTCACATGTTAGTTTCAATTATCAGAGATACTGTAGGCCGAATTCCACAAGGACTTGGGAAAAAATATCTACACTACTACTACTGTACTAGACTTGCACTTTTTATTTAAGATTCAGGAAGGGAATGCCAATGGTTGTCTCAAGTGCTTTGATAAACATATTTCACTATGAAGATAACTAAAGATTCATCTATACTGGAGAAATATGACTGATAAACTTAAAGTGAATGTCTCCTACAGTACTATAAGCACTTTTTTTTTTTTTTTTTATGGACAATCACCCCTATTCTTTCATTGTGCACCGATAAACCACGAAACTATTGTGATGATTCCTATTAGTGTCCTCTGAATTATGTGCATGGGCTTCTGAGTCCTCTCAATGTATTCCATGACCATTTTGTGGGTTCATAGTGAGGGAACGAGGAGTAGGGTGGGCTGATCTCTAGTGATCTAGAGACAGCAGTAGCAGTAATATGCATATAGTACTGTACTGGAAAGCAGTTGCCAGATGTGACAGATGACACTTTCATAGAGTACCATATATTGCATAGAAATGTCCATATCTCCAGTGCTTTCTTTATAAGGAGATGCAACTTGTTTGAATAAACTAAACTCTACCATATCTGTCAGGCTATAATAAAAACACTGTTTTTGCCAGGATTCTAATATTGTGATAATGGAAGTGAAATAAATTTTCTACTTTTGCAGCATGAATGAAAAAAATGTTCAAGAACTATTTATCAACAGGATAGGAGTCTACAATGTATCTGTGAGAACTGGGATCCTTGGCTCATGTCTCTCCAGTGATAAATACAGGAGAATATGAATGTATTAGGGTACTTTCACACTTGCTTTGTTTCATTCCGGCAGGCAGTTCCGTTGCCTGAACTGCCTGCCTGATCAGGCAAACTGTATGCAATGAAAAATGCCTGATCAGTCAGAAAAATGCATTGCAATACCGGATCCGTTTTTCCGGTGTCAACAGGCAAAATGGATCCAGTATTTATTTTTTCTCATTTTTAAAGGTCTGCGCATGCGCACACCAGAAGGACGGATCTGGCATTCCGGTATTTTGAATGCACTAATACACTAATACATTCCTATGAAAAAAAAATCCGGATCCGGCATTCAGGCAAGTCTTCAGTTTTTTTCGCTGGAGATAAAACCGTAGCATGCTACGATTTTCTCTTTTACCTGATCAGTCAAAATTACTTAACTGAAGACATCCTAATGCATCCTGAACGGATTACTCTCCATTCAGAATGCATGGGGATATGCCTGATCAGTTCTTTTCCGGTATAGAGCCCCTGTGACGGAACTCTATGCCGGAAAAGAAAAACGCTAATGTGAAAGTAGCCTAGATATTGTTTTTCCCCATTCCTCTGGATTATAGGGATGGTGTCTGGGTAGGGTTGTAGTATTATTTATTTATTTAATTAATTATTTATTTGGGGGATGTTCAAATGTTCAGTTATTAGTAGGGTTGAGCGAACCCGAACTGTATAGTTCGGGTTCGTACCGAATTTTGGGGTGTTCGTGACACGGACCCGAACCCGAACATTTACGTAAAAATTCGGGTTTGGGTTCATTGTTCGGAGATTTCTATGGCTCATTTTGAAAGCCTGCAAAGCAGCCAATCAACAAGCGTCATACTACTTGCCCCAAGAGGCCATCACAGCCATGCCTACTATTGGCATGGCTGTGATTGGCCAGTGCAGCATGTGACCCAGCCTCTATTTAAGCTGGAGTCACGTAGCGCCGCACATCACTCTGCTCTGATTAGTGTAGGGAGAGGATGCAGCTGCTGTTAGGGCGAGATTAGGCAGAGATTAACTCAGCAAAAACACTTAATGAAGTGATTGATCTACAGCTGTGAATCATTCAACTTCTGCTAGTTAATTGCTCACTGTTTTTAGGCTGCCCAGAGCGTTTTTCTGTCACTTTTTTCTGGGGTGATCGGTGGCCATTTTGTGTCTTGTGGTGCGCCAGCACAAGCTGCCACCAAGTCCATTTAACCATCAATAGTGTGTTTTTTTTTTTTTTGCTATATCCTACATCAGGGTCTTGGCTGTGCTTATTGTCAACCCTAGAAACTCAGGATAGAATTTTCTATATTTTATTGAGGGGTGAAATTCACTTGCAAAAATAGCAATCCCCTAAATCTGGTGTTCCAGCTCTGGCTAGCCAAGTGTAATACTGTCTGCTGTCTGGCAAAGGATATATTTTTTTCTGGGGTGAAATTCAATTGCCAAAATAGCAATACCCTAAATCTGGTGTTCCAGCTGTGGCAGGACAAGTTTTATAATGTCCGTCAAAGCATAGTTTTTGTTCTGGGTTGAAAATCAATTGCCAAAATAGCAATACCCTAAATCAGTGGTTTCTGCTGTTGCAGGCCAAGGGTAAATCTGTCCGTAAAAGGGTATATTACACTCAGCGTGCATCTCCAAGTGTATTTTTTCCGTAAAAGGGTATATTACACAAAATGTTAAATTACAATTGCTGAAAGCATAAGCCTTTAAATTTGCACGCACTATTGTGCATCTCATAGTGTATTTCTGTCCGTAAAAGGGTATATTACATTCAAGGTGCAAATTCAAGTGCTGATAGGGTCATCCTCAATAACTTCACACACTACCGTGCATCTCCAAGTGTAATTCTGTCCGTAAAAGGATACCTTTCATCCAGGGTCTAAATAATAGGCCTACAATTTATATTCCCCTAAATCTGTGGTTACTGCTGTGCCTGTATTAGTGTAATACAGTACATAAATAGATAGTGTTAGGTGCCTGTAAAAAAAGGCTTGAATTTGAATTCAATACATTGGGCCAAATAATTTTTTTCTTATTATGGTGAACGGTAACAATGAGGAAAACATCTAGTAAGAGACGCGGACGCGGACATGGTCGTGGTGGTGTTAGTGAACCCTCTGGTGCTGGGAGAGGACATAGCCTTTCTGCCACAGCCACACGTCCTAGTGAACCAACTACCTCAGGTCCCAGTAGCCGCCAGAATTTACAGTGATATTTGGTGGGGCCCAATGCCGTTCTAAGGATGGTAAGGCCTGAGCACGTACAGGCATTAGTCAATTGGGTGGCCGACAGTGGATCCAGCACGTTCACATTATCTCCCACCCAGTCTTCTGCAGAAAGCGCACAGATGGCGCCTGAAAACCAAGCCCATCAGTCTGTCATATCACCCCCATGCATATCAGGGAAACTGTCTGAGCCTCAAGTTATGCAGCAGTCTCTTATGCTGTTTGAAGACTCTGCTGGCAGGGTTTCCCAAGGGCATCCACCTAGCCCTTCCCCAGCGGTGGAAGACGTAGAATGCACTGACGCACAACCACTTATGTTTCCTGATGATGAGGACATGGGAATACCACCTCAGCACGTCTATGATGATGATGAAACACAGGTGCCAACTGCTGCGTCTTTCTGCAGTGTGCAGACTGAACAGGAGGCCAGGGAGGAGGACTGGGTGGAAGACGATGCAGGGGACGATGAGGTCATAGACCCCACATGGAATGAAGGTCGTGCCACTGACTTTCAGAGTTCAAAGGAAGAGGCAGTGGTGAGACCGAGCCAACAGCGTAGCAAAAGAGGGAGCAGGGGGCAAAAGCAGAACACCCGCCGCCAAGAGAGTTTGCCTGCTACTGGCCGCTGCCACCTGGGACCGAGCACCCCAAAGGCAGCTTCAAGGAGTTCCCTGGCTTGGCAGTTCTTCAAACAATGTGCTGACGACAAGACCCGAGTGGTTTGCACGCTGTGCCATCAGAGCCTAAAGTGAGGCATTAACGTTCTGAACTTTAGCACAACCTGCATGACCAGGCATCTGCCTGCAAAGCATGAACTGCAGTGGAGTAAACACCTTAAAAACAAGGAACTCACTCAGGCTCCCCTTGCTAGCTCTTCTGCTGCTGCCCTGGCCTCTTCCTTTGCCTCGGGAGGAACGTTGACACCTGCCGCACAGCAAACAGAGGATGTACCACCAACACCACCACCTCCGTCACCAAGCATCTCCACCATGTCACACGGCAGCGTTCAGCTCTCCATCTCACAAACATTTGAGAGAAAGCGTAAATTCCCACCTAGCCACCCTCGATCCCTGGCCCTGAATGCCAGCATTTCTAAACTACTGGCCTATGAAATGCTGTCATTCAGGCTGGTGGACACAGACAGCTTCAAACAGCTCATGTCGCTTGCTGTCCCACAGTATGTTGATCCGATAAAATCAAATGTGCACTGTGCAACGCCATCTGTGGCAAGGTCCACCTAACCACAGATACGTGGACCAGTAAGCACGGCCAGGGACGCTATATCTCCTTAACTGCACACTGGGTAAATGTAGTGGCGGCTGGGCCCCAGGCGGAGAGTTCTTTGGTGCACGTCCTTCCACCGCCAAGGATCGCAGGGCAACATTCTTTGCCTCCTGTAGCCTCCTCCTCCTACTCGGCTTCCTCCTCCTCTTCTTCCACCTACTCATCCAGTCAGCCACACACCTTCACCACCAACTTCAGAGCAGTCCGGGGTAAACATCAGCAGGCCATTCTGAAACTCATATGTTTGGGGGACAGGCCCCACACCGCACAGGAGTTGTGGCGGGGTATTTAACAACAGACCGACGAGTGGTTGCTGCCGGTGAGCTTTAAGCCCGGCCTGGTGGTGTGCGATAATGGGCGAAATCTCGTCGCAGCTCTGGGACTAGCCGGTTTGAGACACATCCCTTGCCTGGCGCATGTGCTGAATTTGGTGGTGCAGAAGTTGATTCACAACTACCCCGACATGTCAGAGCTGCTGCATAAAGTGCAGGCCGTCTGTGTGCGCTTTCAGCGTTCACATCCTGTCGCTGCTCGCCGGTCTGCGCTACAGCGTAACTTTGGCCTTCCCGCTCACCGCCTCATATGCGACGTGCCCACCAGGTGGAACTCCACCTTGCACATGCTGGACAGACTGTGCGAGCAGCAGCAGGCCATAGTGGAGTTTCAGCTGCAGCACGCACGGGTCAGTCGCACTGCGGAACAGCACCACTTTACCTCCAATGACAGGGCCTCCATGCGAGACCTGTGTGCCCTGTTGTGCTGTTTCTAGTACTCCACCAAACACTTATGGCGATGATGGAAGAGGATGTGGCCCAGGACGAGGAGGAAGAAGAGGGGTCATCTCTAACACTTTCAGGCCAGTCTTTTAGAAGTGGCTCAGAAAGAGGATTTTTGCAACAGCGGAGGCCAGCTACAAATTTGGCAAGCCAGGGCCCACAACTGGAGGACGAGGAGGACGAGGATTAGGAGGAGGTGGAGGAGGATGAGGATGAAGCATTTTCACAGCGGGGTGGCACCCAACGCAGCTCAGGCCCATCACTGGTGCGTGGCTGGGGGGAAACGCAGGACGATGACGATACGCCTCCCACAGAGGACAGCTTGTCCTTACCTCTGGGCAGCCTTGCACACATGAGCGACTACATGCTGCAGTGCCTGCGCAACGACAGCAGAGTTGCCCACATTTTAACGTGTGCAGACTACTGGGTTGCCACCCTGCTGGATCCACGGTACAAAGACAATGTGCCCACCTTACTTCCTGCACTTGAGCGTGATAGTAAGATGTGCGAGTACAAGCGCACATTGGTAGACGCGCTACTGAGAGCATTCCCAAATGTCACATGGGAACAAGTGGTAGCCCAAGGCGAAGGCAGAGGAGGAGCAAGAGGTCGCCAACGCAGCTGTGTAACGGCCAGCTCCTCTGAGGGCAGGGTTAGCATGGCAAAGATGTGGAAATGTTTTTTCACCACGCCACAGCTAACTGCACCACCACCTGATACGGAACGTGTTAGCAGGAGGCAACATTTCACTAACATGGTGGAACAGTACGTGTGCACACCCCTCCACGTACTGACTGATGGTTCGGCCCCATTCAACTTCTGGGTCTCCAAATTGTCCACATGGCCAGAGCTAGCCTTTTATGCCTTGGAGGTGCTGGCCTGCCCGGCGGCCAGCGTTTTGTCTGAACGTGTATTCAGCATGGCAGGGGCGTCATTACAGACAAACGCAGCCGCCTGTCTACAGCCAATGTGGACAAGCTGACGTTCATAAAAATGAACCAGGCATGGATCCCACAGGACCTGTCCATCCCTTGTGCAGATTAGACATTTATAACTACCTCCCCTTAACCATATATTCTTGTACTCCAGGGCACTTCTTCATTCAATCCTCTTTTTTTAATTTTAATATTATATTGCGGGGCAACCCAAAGTTGAATGAACCTCTCCTCCGTCTGGGTACCAGAGGCCTAAATATCGTAAACTGGCCTGTTCCAATGGTGTGTGACATGAAGTCTGATTCTCTGCTATGGGACCTCTCTCTTCTGTCTGGGTGCAGGGGCCTAAATATCTCACGGTGGCCTGTTCCAGTGGTGGGTGACATGAAGCCTGATTCTCTGCTATGACATAAAGCCTGATTCTCTGCTATGGGACCTCTCTCCTCTGTCTGGGTGCCGGGGCCTAAATATCTCACAGTGGCCTGTTTCAGTGGTGGGTGACATGAAGCCTGATTCTCTGCTATAGGACCTCTCTCCTCTGTCTGGGTGCCGGGGCCTAAATATCTCACAGTGGCCTGTTCCAGTGGTGGGTGACATGAAGCCTGATTCTCTGCTATGACATGAAGCCTGATTCTCTGCTATAAGACCTCTCTCCTCTGTCTGGGTGCCGGGACCTAAATATCTGACAGTGGCCTGTTTCAGTGGTGGGTGACATGAAGCCTGATTCTCTGCTATGGGACCTCTCGCAATTGATATTGGTTAATTTTTTTATTTATTTTATTTTTATTTTTATTCATTTCCCTGTCCACATTTGTTTGCAGGGGATTTACCTACATTTTTCTGCCTTTTGCAGCCCGCTAGCCCTTTCCTGGGCTATTTTACAGCCTTTTTAGTGCCGAAATGTTTGGGTCCCCATTGACTTCAATGGGGTTCGGGGCGAAGTTCGGGTCGAGTTCGGATCCCGAACCCCAACATTTTCGGGAAGTTCGGCCGAACTTCTCGAACCCGAACATCCAGGTGTTCGCTCAACTCTAGTTATTAGTATTTCTACATATTTCATATTTTTATATATTTTCTAGTTATTCTAATACAGAATAAAAAATAATTAAATGATATACTCCTCAGTATAAAATTTAAAATGATACATACAGTAATATGCTCAATAAAATTTCCTCGATATCTCAACTCTACAAGTTATTTCAGAATATGACTGCTTTAATGCTAAAGATAAAAATAAAGGCACCCCTTGAGGCTTTGATTGTGTTAACCAAGATCAAAATGTCTCACAGCTATTATGACAGGTCATTGAACAGACATATTTATCACCAAGTCTCTTTTAGCTAAAACTCGACCAGCATTTTAGAGTGATAAACAGTTTCATGGAGTGAATTTTGCAGTTAATATTAAAACTTTTTAATCTTGAGTTCTTGTTTTCCTTTTCAATTCTTGTTTGTACCATAAAATTTTTACTACACATTTGTAATATTTTTTCCATTTCTTTCTATGTTTTAAACAGATCTTTGTATGACTATTGTGACGCAAGAATGACCAGAATAGTGGATTCTTTGTGTTAGGGCTCACGCACACGACCATATGTATTTTGTGATCTGTAAACGTATGTGACATTGAGTCCAGAAACCCATGACATTGAGGGTGAAAGCTAGTCCTTTCAATGTGGGATATAACCACTGAAGATCTGGCGAGGATGGCATCTAGCATTCAAAAGTGCAAATGCGTTGTGTGAATCGGTTCCAGACAGTCCAAAACAATCTTTTTTATACTACATCTCGTCTACCAGAAGAAGAATTTATTTACTTTCGGAAATATTGCAGAGATAATGTACTGAAAAAAGTTTTCATGCATTCTTAATGTTAGATTCCATGAGAGACATTTCTAATCCAGGAAAGAGCATGATTCCCATCTTCAAGTGTATACTGATTTTTGTGCCTGTTTAACACCTGCAAAGCCCGACTTGACCATGGGACATATGCTTCTAATAGAATAATAATGTTGACCACTAATGGTCATTAGTGCTGGGTGCAAATATTCGAATAGCAAATATTAATCGTGAATATCGCCACTTCGAGAATTCGCAAATATTTAGAATATAGTGATATATATTTGTAATTTCGAATATTCTAGAATTAGTTTTCATCAGTAACCTCCCTTCTTGCTTGTGGGCAAATAAGAAGGCTGCAATTCGTTTGTCTGAGCTTAGCAACATCCCTAGCAACCAATAGGAAAGTTGCCTACCCCTTACTATATAAGAACCTCCCCAGCAGCCCTTGTATGCAGTATTTTGCAGATCTGAGAGAGACAGCAGTGTTATTGCTGTGCTCTCTGTTTTCTTGTGCCATTAAATTAGATAGTTAGTTAGTTAGTTAGAACTGTTGATCGAGCACCGTAGTGCTCGGGTGCTCAGGGGCTCTGGCCGAACACATCGGGATATTTGGGTTCTCGACCGAGCACCCGAGTATAATGGAAGTCAATGGGAGAACCCACGTATTAAACCAGGCACCCCTGCTCTGAAGAGGGGATGGTGCCTGGTTCATAGGAAAATGTCAGAAATTGATGGAAACACCACCAAAATGGTTCTGGAAACAGCATGGGAAAGATGTCTGGATGCATCTTGTACTCACAGGTTGCTGCTGGAATCAATGTTATCCGAATAGTACGCCACTTTTTCAGACTGACAATAATACGCACAAAACCGAAGAAAAAAATGATTTTAGAGGAAAAAGTGATAGGAAACATTCTTTCCTGTATATTTACTTGTATATAAAGTGCAAGTGCTGCCAAAAATTACAAGGAAGAGGCACTCCGATACAACCTGTATATCAAATAAAGGAAGACCTCATTCACATTGTGGTACAATTGCTTAGGTAGTGGGACTCCTACACTCATAAAGCCTATGCACTAAGTGAAAGGGCTGCCAAAAATTACAAGGAACTGGCATTCCATTACACCCTTTGTTACACATAAAAAAGGGCATCATACACCCTTTATTACACATAAAGGAGGGCATCATACACAGCCTTGAAAAATTATGATTGATGGCCTGCTGGTGACCCTCAAAAACATTAGGAGCAAGGGCCTGCTGATCTGACCATCTAAAACATTATGGGCGAGAGCTTGCTGCCGCTTTGGTGACTCTAGATAACCTGGGGACGATTGCACGTCCCGTGATGGCGACGATCCATTTGGATGTCTGCCCTATCAACTTTCGAAGTTATTTTCAGCCCAAACCATGTAAACCATGGGTAACGGGGCAATCATGGTTTGATTCCGGAGAGGGAGCCTGAGAAACAACTATGGCTACCACATCCAAGCAAGGCAGCATGCGCACAAATTACCTATTAGGTATAATTAGGTGAGGGCCTGCAGGTGAGCTGACCCTGTAAAAGATTTTATGTGCAGGCCTGCAGGTGAGCTGGCCCTGTAAAATATTTTAGGTGCAGGCCTGCAGGTGAGCTTACCCTGTAAAAGATTGTAGGTGAAGGCCTGCTGGTGAACTGGTCCTGTAAAAGATTTTAGGTGCGGGCCTGCTGGTTAGCTGACCCCCTAAAGCATTATATGCAAGGGCCGTCAGGAGAGCTGACCCTATAAAACATTATATGCGAGGGTATGCAGACTAGCTGACCCTCTAAAAAATTTAATGCAAGAGCGAGCTGCAGGTGAGCTGACCCTGTAAATGATTTGAGGTGCGGGCCTGCTGTTGAGCTGACCCTCTAAAACATTACATGCAAGGGCCTTCAGGTGAGCTGACCCTATAAAACATTATTTGCGAGGGCATGCAGATGAGCTGACCATCTAAAAAATTTTATGCAAGGGCGAGCTGCAGGTGAGCTGACCCTGTAAAAGATTTGAGGTGCGGGTCTGCTGGTGAGCTGACCCTGTAAAAGATTTTATGTGCGGGCCTGCAGGTAAGCTAACCCTCTAAAAAATTAAATGGGAGGGCCTTCAGATAAGCTGACCCTGTGAAAGATTTGAGGTGCAGGCCTGCTGGTAAGCTGACCCTGTAAAAGATTTGAGGAGCGGGCCTGCTGGTGAGCTGGCCCTGTAAAATATTTTTTGTGCGGGCCTGCTCTTGAGCTGACCCAGTAAAAGATTGTAGGTGAAGGCCTGCTGTTGAGCTGACCCTCTAAAAAATTATATGCGAGGGCCTGAAGGTGAGCTGACCTTGTAATAGATTGTAGGAGAGGGCCTGCTGGTGAGCTGACCCTCTAAAAAATTATATGCGGTTGCCTGCAGCTGAGCTGACCTTCTCAATAATTATATGCGAGGGCCTGCAGCTGAGCTGACCCTCTAAAAAATTATATGCGAGGGAATGTATATGAGCTGACCCTGTAAAACATTATATGCGAAGGGCATATATGCAAGGGCATTATATGTGACAAATAAGCATGTTGATTTGATGGAAGAGGAGGAGTAGGATGAGAAAAGGAAGATTCAACGATATACCCTTGTTTGTGGTGGAAGGGGTGCATGGGAATACAATGTTTTCAGTACATTATAAACAACACATTTAAAGTGCCTTTATGTTAAGCCACTTTCCTCTGTTGGAGTCGAGAAGTCATGGTCAATCCAGGCCTTGTTCATTTTTATAAGAGTCAACCTGTCAGCATTTTTAGTTGACAGGTGGATACGCTTATCTGTTATAATGCCACCAGCAGCACTAAATACCCGCTCAGACAAAATGCTGGCGGCAGGGCAGGCCAGCATCTCCAAGGCGTAGAGCGCCAGTTCGTGCCACATGTCCAGCTTGGACATCCAGTAGTTGTAAGGCACTGAGGGATTATTGAGGACGCCGACACGGTCTGCTATGTACCGTACTCCTTCACCATCTTCCAAAATGTTTCACTCCTTGTGACACTAGGCCACGCATCAGGGTGAGGGTGCTGGTGGGGTGTCATGAAAATGTCCCACGCTTTGGAAAGTGTTGCCCTTCCTCTGTTGGAACTGCTGTATGTTCCTCTTGTCTCCCCTCCTCGGTTGGCCAAGGAAATATGGACTCTGCCGCCAGCGTTGTCAGATGGAAATTTTTTAAGCAATTTTTCAACAAGGATCTTTTGATATTGCACCGTTTTGCTGGTCCTCTCCACCATAGGAATGAGAGATGAGAAAATCTCTTTGTAGCGGCGGTCGAGAAGGGTGAAAAACTAGTAATCTGTGTTGTCTAAAATGCGTATAATGCGCGGGTCGCAGGAAAGGCAGCCTAACATGAAGTCAGCCATATGTGCCATAGTACCAACCGGCAAGACTTCGCTGTCATCATCAGGAGGATCACTCTCAATCTCCTCATCCTCTTCCTTCTCTTCTGCCACTCTTCTGAACAGATGGAATTAAACTTCCATGGGTACTACCTCTGTAGCGTAGGCAACCGTCTCCTGCTCCTCCTCTTCATCGTCCAATTCACGCTGAGAAGACGAACTGAGGGTGGTCTGGCTATCACCCTGTGTAATGTTTTCCCCCATTTCCACCTCTTCCACATGCAAAGCTTCGTCGTTAATTGTGAGCAGTGAGCGTTTGAGTAGACACAGAAGTGGGATAGTTACGTTGATGTATAAGCTACATAGAGTGACAAACTCTATTTGAACAAATAATTTCTACTGGTGTCATATACCAGTTGCCCCCCCCAAAAAAAATTATTGAAGCAGGAGTGTTATATACAAATAATAAACTTTCTATATAGTGCATTTGGTTAGTGCAGCATTTGTTTGTGGTTTTGCTGCGTTATCGCCGCTCCCCATCTGTGTTGATTCCTCAAAGTTTCTTAAAACCTCATAGGGGTCAGACATCCATGCCCACTCCTCATTTGTGAATAGCAGAAGCTGACATGAAAGGCGACAACTATGTTGCAGCTGGTATTCCACTACTGCCCTCTGCTGCTCACAAAGCCTGGCCGACATGTGAAATGTTGAGTTTGAGTGAATGCTCACTTCGCACACCAGTCGGTGAGCTGGCAATTTCAAGTGGTGCTGCTGCAGCATTGACAGACAGGCTGAAGCTGTCGGTGACTTGAGGAAATGTGCACACACGCAGTACACCTTCACCAGTAGCTCAGGCCAATTGGGGTTTGTTTTGAGAAACCGCTGAACCACAAGGTTGAACACATGGGCTAGGCATGGGTTGTGTGTGAGCTTGCCGAGCTCCAAAGCCGCCACCAAGTTACGGCCATTATCAGACACAACCATGCCTGGTTCTAGGTTGAGTGGCGAGAGCCACAGATCAGTCTGGTCTTTTATCCCCTGCCACAGCTCTGCGGCAGTGTGCTGTTTGTCCCTTATAGAAATGGCCTTGCGGTTCGCTCGGCAGTCGTTTCGCAGCGAACTTTGCTAGTTCACGGTTCGCCGAACGGACGAACATATGGCGATGTCCGCCAGCACCATACTCTTTTACATTGTGAAGAACTTTGACCCATGACACATCCATCAGGTGGTACAGGACAGCCAATTGAGACATTTCAACACATGGACATAACCCCTACCTTATAAATAAACCTGATCTTGCCGCCATTTTACATTTAGTCTTTTGCCAGTGTAGAGAGAGGTTGTTGTGTGGAACAGGGACAGGCTGTTAGGGACACCAAAAGCTAGCTAATAGGGCCACAAAAGTCATTTTAAGGACTGGTATAGGTGTGCTATCGAACATAGAAAGTATATTATAGCGCATTTGTATTTTGTAGCAGTTGTGTGCGGTTCTGCTGCGATACTGCAGCCACACAGAGTGCCAAATGCTATTGGAACAAATAATTTCTACTGGTGTGATATACCAGTTGACACCCAAAAAAGATTATTGAAGCAGGGGTGTGATTTACCAATAGTATACTTTCTATATAGTGCATTTGGGTAGTGCAGCATTTGTTTGCGGTTTTGCTGAGTTACCGCAGCTACACAGAGTAACAAATGCTATTGGAACAAATAGTTTCTACTGGTGTGATATACCAGTTGACCCCCCAAAAAAATAATTGAAACAGGGGTGTGATATACCAATAATATACTTTCTATATTGTGCATTTAGGTAGTGCAGCATTTGTTTGCAGTTTTTCTCCATTACCACAGCTACACAGAGTGACAAACACTATTGGAACCAATAAATTCTACTGGTGTGATATACCAGTTGCCCCCCCAAAAAACTGATTGAAGAAGGGGTGTCATATATCAATAATATACTTTCTTTATAGTGCATTTAGGTAGCGCAGCATTTGTTTGCTGTTTTGCTACATTACCTCAGCTACACAGAGTGACAAACAAATAATTTTTACTGGTGTGATTTACCAGTTGCCCCGCAAAAACACTGATTGAAGCAGGGGTGTTATATACAAATAATATACTTTCTATATAGTGCATTTGGGTAGTGCAGCAGTTGTTTGCGGTTTTGCTGTGTTACGGCAGCTACACAGAGTGACAAACGATATTGGAACAAATAATTTCTACTGGTGTGATATAAAAGTTCCCTCCAAAAAACTGATTGAAGCATTGGTGTTATATACCAATAATATACTTTCTATATAGTACATTTGGGTAGTGCAGCATTTGTTTGCGGTTTTGCTGCGTTAGCGCAGCAAAACAGAGTGACAAATTGGCCTGACAGAACAACAGACGTGCAGACTTCAAAAAAGCTAAATTTAGCCAACTAAGAGAGGCCATAGGCCTAACTAACTGGGACAAAGTCCTCAAAAATAAAAATACAGCCACAAAATGGGATATCTTTAAAAACATCCTAAAATCTCATTGTGAGAGGTACATACCGTATGGGAATAAAAGGTTAAGGAACAAAAAAACCAATGTGGATAAACAGAACTGTAAAGAAAGCAATAAATGACAAAAAGAAAGCATTTAAAACACTAAAACAGGAGGGTAGCACAGAAGCACTGAAAAACCATAAGGAAAAATATAGAACATGTAAAAAACAAATAAAAGCGGCCAAACTAGAGACCGAGAGATTAATTGCCAAAGAGAGTAAAACTAACCCTAAAATGTTCTTCAATTATATAAATGTTGAAAAGTATAAATCTGAAGGTGTCGGCCCTTTAAAGAGTAATGAGGGGGGAGTCGCAGAGAGCGACGAGGAGAAAGCAAAGCTGTTAAATATTTTTTTCTCCAATGTATTCACTGAGGAAAATAAACTGTCAGATGACATGCAGAATGTAAAAGTAAATTCCCCATTAAAAGTGTCCTGTCTGACCCAGGAAGAAGTACATCAGCGACTTAAAAATATCAAAATAGACAAATCGCCAGGACCGGATGGCATACACCCCCGTATCCTAAGGGAATTAAGTAATGTCATAGCCAGACCCTTATTTCTGATATTTGCAGACTCTATACTGACAGGGAATGTCCCACAGGATTGGTGCATGGCAAATGTGGTGCCAATATTAAAAAAGGGTCCAAAAACAGAGCCTGGAAACTATAGGCCGGTAAGTTTAACATCTGTTGTCGGTAAACTGTTTGAAGGTTTTCTGAGAGATACTATCTTAGAGAATCTCAACGGAAATAAGCAAATAACGCCATATCAGCATGGCTTCGTGAGGGATCGGTCATGCCAAACTAATTTAATCAGTTTCTATGAGGAGGTAAGTTCTAGGCTTGACAGCGGCGAATCAATGGATGTCGTATATCTGGACTTCTCCAAAGCATTTGATACTGTACCACATAAAAGGTTAGTATATAAAATGAGAATGCTCGGACTGGGAGAAAACGTCTGTATGTGGGTAAGTAACTGGCTCAATGATAGAAAACAGAGGGTGGTTATTAACGGTACATACTCAGATTGGGTCACTGTCACTAGTGGGGTACCTCAGGGGTCAGTATTGGGCCCTATTCTCTTCAATATATTTATTAATGATCTTGTAGAAGGCTTGCATAGTAAAGTATCAATTTTCGCAGATGACACTAAACTGTGTAAAGTAATTTACACTGAAGAGAACAGTATACTACTACAGAGGGATCTGGATAGAATGGAGACTTGGGAAAATAAGTGGCAGATGAGGTTTAACACTGACAAATGTAAAGTTATGCACATGGGAAGGAATATTGCAAGTCACCCGTACATACTAAATGATAAAACACTCGGTAACACTGACATGGAAAAGGATCTAGGAATTTTAATAAACAGCAAACTAAGCTGCAAAAACCAGTGTCAGGCAGCTGCTGCCAGGGACAATAAGATAATGGGTTGCATCAGAAGGGGCATAGATGCCCGTGATAAGAACATAGTCCTACCACTTTACAAATCGCTAGTCAGACCACACATGGAGTACTGTGTAGAGTTCTGGGCTCCTGTAAACAAGGCAGACATACCAGAGCTGGAGAAGGTCCAGAGGAGGGCAACTAAAGTAATAACTGGAATGGGGCAACTACAGTACCTTGAAAGATTATCAAAATTAGGGTTATTCACTTTAGAAAAAAGACGACTGAGGGGAGATCTAATTACTATGTATAAATATATCAGGGGTCAGTACAGAGATCTATCCCATCATCTATTTATCCTCAGGACTGTGACTGTGACGAGGGGACATCCTCTGCGTTTGGAGGAAAGAAGGTTTGTACACAAACATAGAAAAGGATTCTTTACGGTAAGAGCAGTGAGACTATGGAACTCTCTGCCTGAGGAGGTGGTGATGGTGATTACAATAAAGGAATTCAAGAGGGGCTTGGATGTATTTCTGGAGCGTAATAATATTACAGGCTATAGCTACTAGAGAGGGGTCGTTGATCCAGGGAGTTATTCTGATTGCCTGATTGGAGTCGGAAGGAATTTCTTATTTTCTCCTAAAGTGGGGAAAATTGGCTTCTACCTCACAGTTTTTTTTTTTTTTTGCCTTCCTCTGGATCAACTTGCAGGATAACAGTCCGAACTAGATGGACAGATGTCTTTTTTCGGCCTTATGTACTATGTTACTATGTTACTAAATGCTATTTGAACAAATAATTTCTACTGGTGTGATATACTAGTTGTCCCCCAAAAAAACTGATTGAAGAAGGGGTGTGATACACTAATAATATACTTTCTATATAGTGCATTTAGGTAGTGCAGCATTTGTTT
Organism: Bufo bufo; assembly: GCF_905171765.1. Lineage (NCBI taxonomy): Eukaryota > Metazoa > Chordata > Amphibia > Anura > Bufonidae > Bufo > Bufo bufo. The sequence goes on along the minus strand of NC_053391.1, from coordinate 523,828,850 downwards.
GCGGTTTTGCTGTGTTACCACAGCTACACAGAGTGACAAACGCTATTTGAAAAAATAATTTCAACTGGTGTGATATACCAGTTGCCCCCCAAAAAAAACTGATTGAAACAGGGGTGTGATATACTAATAATATACTTTCTATATAGTGCATTTAAGTAGTGCAGCATTTCTTTGCTGTTTTGCTACGTTACTGCAGCTACACAGAGTGACAAACACTATTGGAACAAATAAATTCTACTGGTGTGATATATTAGTTCCCCCCCAAAAAAACTGATTAAAGCAGGGGTGTTATATACAAATAATAAACTTTCTATATAGTGCATTTGGTTAGTGCAGCATTTGTTTGCGGTTTTGCTGCGTTAAGCCAGCATCACAGAGTAACAAACACTATTGGAACAAATAAATTCTACTGGTGTGATATATTAGTTCCCCCCCAAAAAACTGATTAAAGCAGGGGTGTTATATACAAATAATAAACTTTCTATATAGTGCATTTGGTTAGTGCAGCATTTGTTTGCGGTTTTGCTGCGTTAAGCCAGCATCACAGAGTAACAAACGCTATTGGAACAAATAAATTCTACTGGTGTGATATACCAGTTCCCCCCAAAAATACTGATTGAAGCAGGGGTGTGATATACCTTCTTCCACAAATACTGCTCTTCTATAGGGACTTTTGTCACAGGGTCATTTTAAAAATTACATGCAGAGGAAGAGGCAGGCCATTCCGCAGGGATGGTAGGGGTCGGGCAGGTGCACCAGGGCGGAGTCAAAGTTGGATGTTGCAGAAGTTGTGTTCATCCTCCTCATCCTCTCTATCTACACCCTCTTTACTCTCTGCTGTGTGCACCCCTAAAGACACCACCACCACCTCCATATCCCCTCCGCTCGATTCAGAGGAATTATTTTCCCATCCATTCCAAGACCATCAGGAAGAGAATGTATCAACGGTCGCCACCCAGCAGTCTGACAACAGTACCCAGATATGCCCAAGGAGGGTGGTCCCCACTGTTGCTGCCTACTCAGAGATCTCTAATGTCAGTGGTGGTGAAGTTGGCGATGATGACGTGTCGATGGACGTCATGTGGGTGCCTACAAGAGAGGAAAAGAAGGGGAGTTCAGAGGTAGAGAAGAAGCAGCAGATAGGGAGGAGAAGGAGGAGAAGCAGGCAGAACTTACAGTGCACAGTAGGCAAAAAGCAGACTGCTAATGTATCTAGAACGAGCCATCTACCATGCACAGTCACATCTGGCACTACAAGGACGCCTGCACATGGCTCCGCAGTGTGGGCTTTTTTTAACGTGTCCACTGCTGACAATAGTGTTGCCATCTGCAGCCTGCACTGTCAACGCATGAATCATGGTAAGCCCAACACTCACCCACAAAGCCACACTCCCGGCGCTCTACGTCCTGCCTCTTCTTCTTCTCCTCTCTCCTCCCATTTGTCCTCCACTCCACCTTCCACCATGCCATCATTGTGTTCATCTGGCAAAAGTCAAGCATCCGTGGCACAAATGTTCGAGCATAAAAAGATGGTGACGCCGGATAACCCTCTTGCCCGACGGATGACCACCGTCTTGTCGGAACTGCTAGCCCGCCAAATACTGCCATATAAACTTGTCAACTAGGAAGCCTATAGAAAATTTGTGGCCATTGGCACACCGCAATGGCATGTCCCCGGGAGTGAATATTTCTCCCAGAAGGGCATCCCGGAGCTATATGGCCACGTTCAGCGGCAAGTGAATGTATCTCTGGCACACAGTGGCGGTGCCAAGATACATCTGACCACAGACACGTGGTCTAGCAAACACGGGCAGGGAAGGTACATAACTTTTACTGCCCACTGGGTGAACTTTCTGAGTGCCGTCAATCATGCAATTCATGGCACCCGTGTGGATTTAGTGTTACCGCCAAGGATTGCATGCAGATCTGCCTCTTCTTATCCTCCTCCTACTCCATCCTCTGTCTCCTCCTCGGCTGACTCCTCCTTTTCCACTGCTACCGCCTCCTCCGCTGCGCTCCCCAAGCTCACCAGAACCGCTGTGCTGCGGCTGTTGTGCCTGGAAGGCAAGAGCCATGGTCCTGCACTGCTTTCAGCTTTGCGGTCACAGTCCGATCAGTGGCTAACCCCGCTCAATATGACAGTTGGTAATATGGTGTGCGACAACGGTGCCAATCTGCTGAGCGTGCTGAAACAGGGCAAAATGACACACTTGCTGTGCATGGCACATGTTCTGAACTTAGTCATGCAGTGTTTCGTTGCAAAGTACCTTGGGGTCCAGGATGTCTTGCGGCAAGCCAGAATATCTCTGCCCATTTTAGAAGATCTTACACGGTCATGGCTAGCTTTGCTGACGTTCAGCAGTGACAACACCTGCCCGTCAGATGTCTGATTTGTGACTGCCCGAAGCACTTGAACTCCACCTAGTATATGCTTGATAGGCTGCTCCAGAAACATGCAGTTAATGACTACCTGTATGAACTCTGCGGCAGAAGAGGTTCTGGGAGCTTGGTTTTTTTCACCGCGCCAGTGGCTGCTCATGCGCGACACATGCAGACTTCTGCGGCCATTTGATGAGATCACCAAGCGAGTCAATCACAGCCAGGGCGCCAGCAGTGACATTGTAGCTTACGCCTTCTTTCTGGAGCGTGCATTGCATTGTGTCATTGATCAAGCCGTCGAGGAACAGGAGGCGGAAGATGAGGAAGTCGCAATGCTGGATGAATTCCCAGGGGGGGGCTACTCCATCTGAGACCAGTCAACAGGAGTCTGAAGAGAAGTCAGAGGAGGATGGTGCCGGGGCGGAGGAGGAGCAAGAAGAGCATGCTTTAAACTTTTCTGGGATCCCTGGTGTTGTCCATGTCTGGGGGTAAGAGATCGAGGACGACATTATTCTAACCGATGAGCAGGAGCCAGGCCACTCCACCGCTTCCATTTTAATGCAAATGGGGGCTTTCATGCTCCAGTGTTTGAAGAGGGACCCCCGTATAAAAAGCATAAAGGGCAAGGACCAGTACTGGGTGGCAACGTACTTAGACCCAAGGTACAAACACAAAATGGCGGCGCAAGGAAGGCAGCTAAAGAAGTGTCCAATGAAGGCACTCTATGCAAAAATTAGATACACAAGGGAGAAGGTGTCACGACTGTGACTGATCCAGACAGGTCTGGGAGGAGAAGGTTGCAGCGACTTGCTACTTGCGATAGCTTGTGAGTTTGCTCCGTGGTTCAGGGTATGTCATCTGGGTTTTGCCTTGTGAACCTTTTTGTCCTGACTGGGAGTTTGTAGGCATCCTTCTCAGGTGAGTCCTGTCTGCCACTCCCAGCTACTATATTAGTTTCACTTTCACTTGCAGTCATTGCCAGATATAGTCCTTACTTCCAGTGCTACTCTGACCTTGGAAGGAGATCGTTTGATGGTGTTGCTGTGGAGCTCTTGTCCGGCGTGGACTGTCGTGTTTGGGATCGCCTTCTCTGCTCGTGACTGGATAAGTCTATCTCTGCTGTTGTTTGTTTGTTGCTGTCTTCCCCTGTTGTTTTCCTAGACGTGAGTGATGGTGACTAGCGCTCCCATCGGCCGTTCCCCAGTCCAGTCTTGTTAGGGCGACTGAGGGTTTAGGCATCCTGCTCGCCGCACGGGTTCACACCCCGTCTAGGGTATCAGGGCAGACAGGTGCCAGCTTAGGGTTAGTCAGGGGTGGCCATTCTATTTCCCATCCGTAGATAAGGGTCCCCCTTCCCCTCCGTCTGTTGCGACACGACTGCTGCTGGGATAGAGGTCGTGACAGTATATCTGGCCCTTTTAAAAAAAAAAAAAAAAAAGTGACATTTCTTTTTTATTTTTTTTTTCTCTTTTTTGCTTGCTGTTTTGCTTTGTATTTTGTCTGTTCCACTATGGATCCGGTTTCAGTTTTGGCGAAACAATTTCAGGGGTTATCCCTTGAAGTGGCAGGATTAAAAGCAACAGTACTGCAGCAGCAATCCTTGGGTTCCACCGTTGCTATGGGAAACCAAGGTACTCCTGAGCCAAAAGTGGCTTTACCTGATAGGTTCTCTGGAGGGAGAGACCAATTTGTAACCTTCAGAGAAGCTTGCAAATTGTTCTTCAGGTTACGCCCTAGATCCTCCGGCGGTGAGGAACAACGGGTGGGCATTGTAATTTCTCTCCTGCAAGGAGATCCGCAGGCTTGGGCTTTCTCCCTACCATCAGACTCTCCGGCCTTATGATCAGTGGAGGAGTTTTTTTGAAGCCCTGGGTCTCGTATATGATGACCCGGACAGGGTCTCACTGGCTGAGTCTAAGCTACGTAGACTTCGGCAAGAGAACCGGTCTGCTGAACTATATTGTTCCGAATTCCGTAGGTGGGCTACTGATACATTATGGAACGACTCGGCCCTTAGGAGTCAGTTCTGCCAGGGGTTGTCTGAAAAATTAAAAGACGCGCTGGCGGTATACGAGGTCCCTGGGTCTCTTGAGGCTGCTATGTCTCTGTCCATAAGAATCGACAGACGACTCAGGGAGAGACTATTAAATTTTACGGAGGCCTCTATAGGGCAGGGATCGGTCTGTTATGGTCCAGTCGAACCAATGTAAATAGGGGGGCGCCACTAGACGGGTGAATCCTCCTAAGTTCCGCCGTAGGTCAGAGGTTTGTTTTCGTTGTTGGGGGAGGGGTCATTTTGTAAAGGTTTGTCCCTCAGAACCCAAGAGACCACAAACAAAGGAGCCGCCGGAAAACTAGAGTCCCCAGATTGTGCGAAGGAGAACAGTCTGGGCGTATTCGTTTCCTCCATACGCATGTCTCAGTTTTTGTTGTCCGCTACCGTTGAGGCGGGCAATAAAACTGAGATCTGTTCCGTCTTTTTGGACAGTGGGGCGGGGGTCAACTTGGTGGATTCACGGTTTGCTCAGGCTCTGGGTTTTACTCCGGAACCGGTATGCAGAACTATTCCTGTGTTTGCCATCGACTCCTCCCCTCTTACTCAGAGAGAGTTAACTCAGATCGTCCATAATATCCATCTGCAGGTAGGGGACCTCCATAAAGAGCATATCTCTTGTTATGTCCTGGACGGTCTTCCGGCTCCTATGGTATTGGGGCTTCCCTGGCTGGTGACTCACAATCCAGTGGTGGATTGGCAGGCCGGGGAGATTGTGGAGTGGAGTGAACATTGTAAGGACAACTGCTTGAGTAGTAGGTGCTCTACACTCTCTGTAACATCTTTACCTGCCTTTCTGTCAGATTTTATGGATGTGTTCTCTGAGAAGGGTTGTCAGGGGTTACCACCTCATCGTCCATAATGATTGCCCGATTAATCTATTACCTGGGGCAAAACTACCTAAAACCCGGTTATACAATCTTTCCGGCCCGGAGAGGAAGGCTATGAAAGATTATATTTCGGAGAGTTTGGCTAAGGGACACATCAGACCCTCTTCTTCACCTGTGGCTGCAGGGTTATTTTTCGTTAAAAAGAAAGATGGGGGCCTACGTCCTTGCCTGGATTTCCGGGAATTAAACCGGATAACTATCCGAGATCCCTATCCTCTTCCTCTCATTCCCGACCTCTTTAATCAGGTTGCTGGTGCTAAGTGGTTCTCCAAAATGGATCTCAGAGGAGCATATAACCTGGTTCGCATCAAAGAGGGGGATGAGTGGAAGACGGCTTTTAATACTCCGGAAGGGCATTATGAAAATCTGGTCATGCCATTTGGTCTTACTAATGCGCCTGCGGTATTCCAACATTTTGTCAACAATATTTTTAGTCACCTTATCGGGAGATTTGTTGTGATATATCTTGATGAGATCCTGGTCTATTCCCCGGATCTGGATACACATAAGATCTATGTGAGACAAGTGCTGCAGATATTAAGGGCCAACAAATTGTTTGCCAAGTTAGAAAAATGTGTGTTCGCCGTGAAAGAACTGCCATTTCTGGGGTATGTGTTGTCAGATTCAGGTTTCCGCATGGATCCAGAGAAAGTCCGGGCGATTATAGACTGGGATCTGCCTGAAAACCTGAAGGCATTGCAACGCTTCCTGGGGTTTGCCAATTTTTATAGAAAGTTTTAAAGAACTATTCCTTGGTGGTCAAACCACTGACGGACATGACCCGAAAGGGATCCGATTTTTCCAAATGGTCACATGCAGCCAAAACTGCCTTTGCATCTCTGAAGGAGAGATTCACCTCAGCCCCTATTCTCGTACAGCCAGATGTCTCGCTTCCTTTTATTGTAGAGGTTGACGCATCAGAGGTGGGGGTGGGAGCGGTACTATCTCAGGGCCCGTCCCCTGGTGAATGGCGTCCGTGTGCTTTCTTTTCGAAGAAATTGTCTACTGCAGAAAGGAACTATGATATTGGCAACAGGGAACTTTTGGCTATTAAGTTGGCTTTTGAGGAGTGGCGTAATTTTTTGGAGGGGGCGGTTCATCCCGTCACGGTGATTACTGATCACAAAAACTTATTATATCTGGAGTCTGCTAAACGTCTCACCCCTAGACAGGCTCGGTGGTCGTTATTTTTTACTAGGTTTAATTTTGTAATAACCTATCGCCCGGGGGCAAAAAATACTAAGGCGGATGCATTGTCTCAAAGTTTTCCTGGAGGGGGTGATGTTGAGGTACCAGAGCCCATTTTGCAAAAGGGGGTGGTGGTCTCTGCATTACACTCAGGTTTGGAGGGGAGGGTGTTGGAAGCTCAGGGGGACGCCCCGGCCTCCTGCCCCTCGGGTAAACTGTTTGTGCCAGAAAATTTACGACTGGAGATACTAAAAGAACACCATAACTCCACACTGGCAGGACACCCGGGTAGTAGGGCAACCTCTGAGTTAGTGTCTCGTCGGTTCTGGTGGCCTAAATGGCGCCAGGAGGTGTTGAATTTTGTGTCTGCATGTGCTACCTGTGCTCGTTCTAAGGTAGATCATACTCGTCCGGCAGGGCGTCTTTTACCTCTGGCCATCCCCAACAGGCCTTGGACGCACCTGTCATGGATTTCATTACGGATCTACCAGTATCAGCGGGGAAGACTGTTATTCTTGTAGTTGTTGACAGATTCAGTAAAATGGTGCACTTTATTGCTCTTGCCGCATTGCCTAATGCTAACACACTGGCTCAGGTTTTTGTTGACCACATCGTGAAGCTTCACGGGGTCCCTTCCGATATTGTTTCGGATCGTGGTACCCAATTCATTTCTAAATTTTGGAAAGCTTTTTGTTCTCGTTTAGGGGTTCATCTGTCGTTTTCTTCATCTTTCCATCCACAGTCCAACGGTCAGACTGAACGTACCAATCAAAACCTTGAGACATATTTGAGATGCTTTGTTTCCGAAAATCAGGGGCCCAAGCGTTCTCCAAGAGGACTCTAGCTGTTCCCGAAACTCCCGGGACCTCCCAGGGTCCCCTGAAATCCGACATGCCAACAGGCGCAGGGATCCGTCCAGGAGAAGAGGGTGTAGTTGGTGATTCGGACCTCGGAGGAGAGTCTGAGATGTCGGGAGCAGGCACGAGGTCTCTATCATCATCTCCAGAAGGTGAGGAAACCACGACTGGGAATTCCAAAACGGGACCAGAAGAACCAGATCCGCTGCATGACGGCGTACTTGAATCAGGGTCCTGGGAATCAGCTGGAAGGGAGGAAATGCGTAAAGCAGGCCCCTGGACCAATCCTGTAGGAACGCGTCCACCGCTTCGGCCTCCGGGTCCGGGCGCCAACTGTAGAAACGTGGCAGCTGCGTGTTCAGGCGGGAGGCAAACAGGTCGATACAGCAAGGTCCCCAAAGAGATGTTAAGGAACGGAACACCGCTGGATCTAACTGCCAGTCGCTGGAGTCGGAGAGATATCGAGAGCTCCAATCCGCCCGAATGTTCTGGACGCCTGGAAGATATTCTGCCAAGACAATCAACTCCTTGTCTAGGCAGTAGTCCCAGAAATCCTTCGCCAACCGAGATAGAATGGTGGAACGGGTTCCGCCCATGCCGTTGATGTAACGCACTGCCGACACGTTGTCCATGCGAAGTTGAATGCAGGCTTTGGCCGTGTCTCTCGTGAAACTCTTGATTGCGAACGAACCTGCCAACAGTTCCAGCGCATTGATATGGAATCCCGCTTCGTCCGCTGACCAGCCGCCTCCGGTTGAGATCCCCTCGCAATGAGCTCCCCAGCCCGACAGGCTGGCATCCGAATCTACCACAAGGTCCGGACGATGACCAAAAATAGCCTTGCCGTTCCAAGCTTGAAAATTGTGGATCCACCAGGATAGCTCCTCCTTGGTTTCCTCGTCCAGGGAAATCCAATCCGCATAGGAAGCCCCCGTCCGCAGGTGGGAAATTTTCAGTCGCTGGAGAGCCCGGTAATGTAGTGGGGCTGGGAAGACCGCCTGAATAGATGATGCAAGAAGGCCTATGATCCTTGCTAGTTGACGCAAAGGGATCTGGGAAGATGACTTGGCTCTGCACAATTCCTTCCGTATGGACCGAACCTTGGCCGGTGGTAGGCTGAGAGTCCCTGCCGTGGAATCCACCAGAAACCCCAGGAACTCCATCTCGTGAGCCGGGGTGAGACAGGACTTCTCCTGATTGAGGAGGAAACCCAGATCCGACAGGAGATCCATTGTCCAGCGAAGGTGATTCAGTAACACCGAATGATCCTGTGCCATGATCAGGATGTCGTCCAGATAGACGATGAGGCGAACTCCCCGACTGCGCAGCCAGGCCATAGCAGGGCGCATCAGCTTGGTGAAGCACCACGGAGCTGAAGAGAGGCCGAAAGGGAGGCATGTAAACCGCCAAATCCTGTCCTTCCAAGAGAAACATAGAAGGTTCCTGGACGCGTCCTCGACAGGGACGGTAAGATAAGCGTCCTTCAGGTCCAACTTGACCATCCAATCGCCCACCTGAAGAAGGTCCCGAAGGAGATGGATGCCCTCCATCTTGAAATGGCGGTACCTGACGAACGCGTTGAGAGCGCGTAAATTGATGACGGGCCGCAGCTGGCCCCCTTTTTTCGCCACCAAGAAAATGTTGCTGATTATCGCACCAGGGGATGCCGGTGCCGGCTCTATGGCCCCTTTGCGGAAGAGATCTGATAACTCTGAGTCCACCAGTATGCGGCTTTCTACCGACAGCACTGCAGGGTGTGGGGGCGGGATGGGTAGATGAGAGGACGTCAGCTCCATGTGGAAACCCCTGACCGTGGAGAGAATCCATTGGTCCGAGGTGAAGCGTGACCAAGCTCGAGAAAAGAGCCGGAGTCTGCCCCCTACACAAACAGTTAAAGAATTGAAATGAGGCATTGGTCTTACCGTAAGGACGTCTGGAAGCAGGGTTTCCTCTGTATCCTCTAGGCCTCCAGGATCCTCCCCGGGAAGGGAAAAAGGATGGTGTCTCTCGCCTTTGGTCCTGGAATGCAGGTCTCTGGGAGAAGGAGCCTCGGCCCGAACCACGGGCTTGAAAATGGGCACGGCCGGACAGACGGCCCCTGAAACTGCCGGCCCTGGTAGAGACCCTACCATGAAACACCCGCTTCATCGAACTTTGGGCTTTATCGAGTGCTGTAAAAGCACCGACAAACCGTCCTAAGTCCTTAATAAAGGACTCGCCAAAGAGCAGGCCCTGGGCCTCCTTACCGGCTTCGGTAAGCGACAAGTTGGAGAGTTTAGGCTCAATCTTAAAAAGAATGGCCTTGCGCCGTTCAATAGCCAGGGACGTGTTAACGTTTCCTGCTACGCAAATTGCACGCTGCACCCACTCGCGCAGCTCTAGAGGGTCTACTTGCCTGCCCTCAGCCTTTGCAGCCTCTGCCAAGTCAAAGATCTTTGCCAGGGGGCCAAATATGTCCAGGAGCTTGTCCTGACAAGTGCGCAGGGCCGACTCCAGACCCTTCCTCGGATTCCACCCAGATTTGGTGAGGAATTGGGTCATTTTGGGGTCTACCGCTGGAGTCTCGCAAACCCTGTTGGGAACTATGGGTCTGGGGCATTCTGCCCTAAGCTTGTTGCGCGCCTCTTTGGAGAGGGGGCAACGCACGCGGGCCTCCAAATATTTGGATACATGATCCAACGGCAACCACTCTGCCGACCGAGGGTGGTGGAGGGAATCCGGGTCAAAAAGAGGTTCCCCGGAGGGATCTGTCAAAGAAGCAGGGAAAACATCTGCTGCCGAAACCATGGAGCTGCACCCAGGTAAGGGGTTAGAATCTATGACCCCAGAAGGGTCGTCCTCTGCCTCCTCAAAGGCGTCATCTATAGCCTCCTCATCAGAACCGACCTCAGAGTCAGAAGCTGTATCCTGCTGTGCTCTAGCACATTTCCAATTGCGCGTACGTTCTGCCTGACGCGTACAGGCTCTTTTGCGCGGACCTAGCGCGCCAACATTGGTGGAAACATCGTCACCAGTCATGCGTTTTCTGGAGGCAGGCCCTGGCCCGGTTGGTTTAGAAACCGTAGCGGGCTGTGGGGTGGAAGAGGCAGCTGGATGGGTAGCAAGGGCCTGGGCAATGGACTGGGATATGACAGAAGTCATTGATCCCATAGCCGCAGCAATCACATTAGATAATGTATTTTGAAGGGCCGGGGAATGATCCGCAGGGGCCATCACTGTGTCACAATCATCCCCAGAAGGGGTTAATTCAACCTGAGGCATGTCTTCCTCAATAGGGCCCTGCCCACTGTGATTTGTATTAGGCATGATAAAGCTGATACCGCCTGCCTCAATATTGGTAGTGATAGGGTTAACCTAATAACAAATCCTACCCTATGTACTCCGCTGGTGAGGATTTTCCCCAGCCAGGGAGAAAGCTAAAGTGGGGATAGAAAAACCTGAAAAGGCAGGAGCTGGAGAGCAGCAGAGGCCGCCGAAACACAGGAGCCGGAGAGCAGAGCAGAGTAGGGGTCGCCGAGACTCCGGAGCGCCGCACTGAAAACCAGAAGCGGAAGCGCCCGAGATCTCGCGAGATCTCGGGCGGAGCGAAGCGCAGCAAGCAGGAGAGCCGGCGGCGAGATCAGAGGTAAGCCGCGGCGCGAAAAACAGCCGAGGGGGGAGGGGGAACCGTGGGGGAGCGAGGTGAAGTGAGGGGACTGAAGAAACTCAGTCGGAAGCACAAACAATCACCCAACTAGGGGAAGCAAGCAGAGGGAAATGACAGAAGGGGATGAATAACCCCATAGGGAAATAAAACCAGTCACAAAAGAGATTCCCCTGAAAAAACAGGGTCACCAGAGCTGTGCCAAATGAGTAAACGGCACAAGGCAAGCAGGGAGAACCCTGCAGACAAAAACCTGTAAACACAACAGAAAATCCCACAAACCCAAAAAGGGGGGAAAACTACATAAAATAATAGTAATCAGACATATATCACAGGTACTTATCTCTGCGGTCAGCAGCAAAGAAAGAGGAGGATTTGCAGGCGGAGTGGCCTGTTATACTAGGACTATGGGGAGGGGCTGTTCAAATGTTTCAATATTTTTGTCTTTGCTGCTATTGGTCAGAGTAAAGAAGGAGAATAGCAATACGAGCCTCCGGGTCTTGTAATAAAATCAAGTTAGGGTATAGTCTGATGACATGTGAATTGCCCTAGTGGAGCGCTTGTGGTGGAATGCGTGGGATATGGGGACGTGACAGAGGACAAAGTCTGTTGTGGAGGGATGGAGCGATCCGATGTACTTCCTCCCCGTGGAACGCTTGGTGGAACGCAGGTTGAGTGGGCGGGGCTTACTGACGACTCCGTCCGCATGTCTCTAGCCGGCAACACAGAGAGGCCGGTGGGTGTGTGAGGCATTGCCTGTGTGGTCATGTGATATTGGTCACATGACCGGGGTCATGCTTTTGGCTAGGAAGTGGTGCCGAGTAAACTTACTGGAAGCTGATAGGTGAATCATTGTGCATGCTGTTGATAGCAACAGGTAATTGGTATACATCAAAATGATAGGTATATAGATACATAAGGTCAAGTATACACATAGCGAGGGATAAAATACCTGATATGAAAACCTGATATACAAATAGAATGAACAATAGAATAGACAAGAATAGAAAATATATATATATATATATATATATATATATAAAATACACATATGATAAATAAAATATATATATATATATATATATATATATATATATTAAAATATATATATTAAAAGATAATACTCTCAATAGATTATAATAAATAAATAGATGAATCAGTGGCAATATAACCATAAGTGAAAAACACTAGCAATGACGTGAATCACTCAATAATTAATAATGAATAATTAATCAATTGTCAATTAAACATCAACTGACCATCAATCAATCAGTTGAATACATCAGAAACTTGATTGGAAGGCATAATTGGTAAAGAATAAGGATGAAGTTGAAGTAAAAGAATGTAAATATATTCATACTAGATAGATTATAATATAGATCAATACGTATACATATAAATGATACTAGCAATGAATTGGATCACTTCCTAGGTCAATTGAATGAGTTAATCAGATAGATTCCTCAGTTTCGTACATCAAAATGTAGAGTATTCGGTATTAGAATAATTAGATATACACCTGACTGAATGGAGTATATATGGAGTATATATGGAGTATACAGTCAGGTCCATAAATATTGGGACATCGACACAATTCTAAAATTTTTGGCTCTATACACCACCACAATGGATTTGAAAAGAAACGAACAAGATGTGCTTTAACTGCAGACTGTCAGCTTTAATTTGAGGGTATTTACATCCAAATCAGGTGAACGGTGTAGGAATTACAACAGTTTGCATATGTGCCTCCCACTTGTTAAGGAACCAAAAGTAATGGGACAGAATAATAATCATAAATCAAACTTTCACTTTTTAATACTTGGTTGCAAATCCTTTGCAGTCAATTACAGCCTGAAGTCTGGAACGCATAGACATCGCCAGACACTGGGTTTTATCCCTGGTGATGCTCTGCCAGGCCTCTACTGCAACTGTCTTCAGTTCCTGCTTGTTCTTGGGGCATTTTCGCTTCAGTTTTGTCTTCAGCAAGTGAAATGCATGCTCAATCGGATTCAGGTCAGGTGATTGACTTGGCCATTGCATAACATTCCACTTCTTTCCCTTAAAAAACTCTTTGGTTGCATTTGCAGTATGCTTTGGGTCATTGTCCATCTGCACTGTGAAGCGCCATCCAATGAGTTCTGAAACATTTGGCTGAATATGAGCAGATATTATTACCCGAAACACTTCAGAAATCATTCTGCTCCTTTTGTCAGCAGTCAAATCATCAATAAATACAAGAGAACCCGTTCCATTGACAGTCGTACATGCCCACGCCATGAGATTACCACCACCATGCTTCACTGATGAGGTGATATGCTTAGGATCATGAGCAGTTCCTTTCCTTCTCCATACTCTTCTCTTCCCATCACTCTGGTACAAGTTGATCTTGGTCTCATCTGTCTATAGGATGTTGTTCCAGAACTGTGAAGGCTTTTTTTAGATGTCGTTTGGAAAACTCTAATCTGGCCTTCCCGTTTTTGAGGCTCACTAATGGTTTACATCTTGTGGTGAACCCTCTGTATTCACTCTGGTGAAGTCTTCTCTTGATTGTTGACTTTGACACACATACACCTACCTCCTGGAGAGTGTTCTTGATCTGGCCAACTGTTATGAAGGGTGTTTTCTTCACCAGGAAAATAATTCTTTGGTCATCCACCACAGTTGTTTTCCGTGGTCTTCCGGGTCTTTTGGTGTTGCTGAACTCATCAATGCGTTCCTTCTTTTTAAGAATGTTCCAAACAGTTGTTTTGGCCATGCCTAATGTTTTTGCTATCTCTCTGATTGTTTTGTTTTTTCAGCCTAATGATGGCTTGCTTCACTGATAGTGACAGCTCTTTGCATCTCATCTTGAGAGTTGACAGCAACAGATTCCAAATGCAAATAGCACACTTAAAATGAACTCTGGACCTTTTATCTGCTCATTGTAATTGGGATAATGAGGGAATAACACACACCTGGCCATGGAACAGCTGAGAAGCCAATTGTCCCATTACTTTTGGTTCCTTAACAAGTGTGAGGCACATATGCAAACTTTTGTAATTCCTGCACCGTTCACCGTTCACCTGATTTGGATGTAAATACCCTCAAATTAAAGCTGACAGTCTGCAGTTAAAGCACATCTTGTTCGTTTCATTTCAAATCCATTGTGGTGGTGTATAGAGCAAAAAAAATTAGAATTGTGTCGATGTCCCAATATTTATGGACCTGACTGTATATGGTATAATTGTGAAATAATTAGATATATATCTAACTATATTCGTGTATTGACAAACAACATATTTTACATTCCATATTCTAGATCTAGAGTGTAAAAAAAAAAAATATATATATATATATATATATATATATATATATACACTGTTGGGGGGAGGAGAGAAGCTAATAGGGGTGAATGTCTTAAAAGAGTGTAAGTTAGAATGGTCGTGGGCCAAGGGGGTTCAATCACGTGTCCATAAAGGGACGGTAATTCTATTTATATAATTGCTGCTGGTCAAACTGGGAATGGAATATTTGTTTTGTTATCCGTGTGTTATAGAGTAATATTAAAACTAAGGTGTGAGGTGGGTAGGTTAGTAATTGACATAATCCAGGAATTCATTGAGTCCGAACGGGGTTAAGGTGTTCAATTTGTAGATCCAGAACATTTCCTTGCGGCACAATGTCTGGTAAGAGTCGGGGACCCATTCCAAAGGGATGACACGAAGCGAGGAGGGGTCACCGTCATGACAATTGGAAAACTGACGGGATACGCTATGAGTGACTATTTTACGGGAGATGTTGGATCGGTGGTCATTCATATGTTCTAGTAGTGATTGAGTAGTACGGCCTATGTAGTAAATGTTACAGGAACAGTAGAGAAGGTAAATGACAAATGTTGTGCCACAGTTCATCTCATGTCGCAAGGAGATGGTTTCGTCGAGGTTAGTGAGGGAAACTTCCCTGACATCATGTGCGATCATGGCACAGCATTTGCAACGTGTCTTTCCACATTTAAATGCCCCTCTTGTGGAATGGTCAGTACGACTGGGGGTCTTTCCAAATAAGTCGCCCCCTTTGGTTGTCTTACATTTGGGACAGGACGGAGCTAAAATTTGTTTTAGTGTCTTAGCTCTCCGGAATGTGAGAATCGGGTTCTGGGGGATGGTGCGGCCAATGATTGGGTCCTTGAGTAATATCGGCCAATGTTTTATGAGTATTTTTCTAATGGCGGTGTGCTGGGTGTTGTAGCGGTTAATAAGATTGAGTGGGAATTGTTTAGTACTGTTACTTGGATCAGAGTTTTTTCTTTTTTTGGAATCTGTGACTAGTTTTTTTGGGTAGCCTGTTTCATAAAATCTCTTTCCTAAGAACTCTAGTTGTTAGGTTAATGTTTCATTGTCTGAGCAGTTTCTTTGTAGTCTGCGCATTTGACTATAGGGGATGTTATTCTTCCAGCGAGAGTGGTGACAGCTCTTATAGTCCAAGTAACTATTTGTATCTACTTGCTTAAAGTGTGTTTTAGTCGAGATATGATTATTTACTATGTTTAGATGGAGATCTAGGAAGATTGCTTCTCTGGGGTTGTGTTCCATTGTGAAGGACAGATTCCAGTTCTTATAAGGTCATCTGTTTCGCCTTCCCAGATGAGGATGATGTCATCAAGGTAGCATTTATAGAAGTGGATTTTTGGGTGTGAGAGGAGGCCCATACTACTTTCGAAATGGCCCATAAACAGATTGGCATACGAAGGGGCAAACTTGGTCCCCATCGCGGTGCCTTTTATCTGGAGAAAGGTCTTATCTTGAAAGGTGAAATAATTATGTTTCAAGATGAATTTTATGGATTTGAGAATGAAAAGACATTGAGCTTTGGGCATGCAGGGATCAGAACTCAGCCATTTGTTGATCGCTTCAAGGCCGAGGGAGTGTGTGATGTTGCTGTAGAGGGTGGCCACATTGAGTGTGACCCAGTTGTAATTGTCTCTCCATTGGAAAGTCTCGAGTGTTTGTAGTAAGTGAGTGGTGTCTTTTAGGTATGATGGTAGTTGAACTACATAATGTTGTAATATGCCATCTACGTATGTACTCAGACAGATTTGTGGTGAGTGAACCTATGCCTGAAATAATGGGTCTTCCGGGCGGGTTGGACAATGATTTGTGGATTTTAGGGAGAAAATAAAACTTTGCAGTGACAGGGTGTAAAATTTTAAGATAAGTTCTAATTTTTTTATCCAGGATACCTAGGTGGTAGCCTTCATCTATGAAGTTATAGAGCTCTTTCTTAAAAGATGATGTGGGGTCTTCGGTCAATGATGAATAATAGGCCGTGTCTGATAGTATGTGTAAGGACTCAGCGGTGTAGTATTTGTTATCCATTATCACTATGCCCTCTCCCTTGTCTGCGTTTTTTTATCACAATATCCTTATTTCCTGTTAGTGTTTTGATAGTTTTTTTCTGTTCCTGAGTGAGGTTACTGGTAGATTTTAGATTGGAGGGGTTGAGGTTGTGTTTAAATTCTGTAATGACCATATTAAAAAAAGGTTTCTATATGTGGGCCTTTATTTTCTAACGGATAAAAAGTGGATTTTGGTCTAATGTTGGAGGGAAAGAAGTTTGTAGGATTACCAAGATCTTGGGAATGGGAAGGGACAGGGTTGGTGTATGTCGGGCTTAAAGGTGTGGGTAATGGTGCATCAACAATGCAAGAGGGAGTCCGTTCTTTTAAAGAGAAATGTCTGTGGAAGGTGAGTTTTCTCACAAATTGGTTCAGATCCACAAACAGCTCAAAGAGGTCGGGATTGTTGGTGGGGCAAAATGACAGACCTTTACTGAGAATGTCCCTTTCTTGGGAGTTGAGTATATGCTGGGACAGGTTAAAGATGCCTAGTTGTTTCTCTAGGGTTGCTGGTTCCTGGGAGGATTCTATAGTTTTTTTTACTTGAATTTTTTGAAACATGGAGTGTCTATTTCTACCCCCTCTGCGTCCTCTGTGTCTGGGTTTGGGCGCTTTCTTTGAACACTTTACAGGGGAGTATAAAAATGCGGGATCTTCAACATCTGTGGTGTTGAGGGGGTCTTGAGGGGTGGTGATTTTGGTGGTTGGAGGAAGGGACTTAGTGACAGTATGCTTGTAAGAACTTGTCGGGGGGGGGGTAGGATTCGGTGTCCTGATGGTTGGGGAGATCCTGTCTAAAAAAGACTCTTCAGTGAGATTGGGTGGTAAGGCTAGGAATTGATCGGGTTCTGTAGAACTTACAGAGTGAGTAGAAAAACTAGACTCAGGGTCAGATAGTATTTGGGCTGGGGTGTCGCATGGTGGGGCGTCAGTAGATATACGGGGATCTTCCGGTGGGGTGTTAAAGACCTCAGTGAAGGTGGCTCCAGATTGACTGGTAATGGCCATTTCAGAAGTTGATGGTACAATGTATTGATTAACTGGTGGTGTGGTCAAGCGGGATGGCTCAATTCTAGTCTTGCTATTCTTATTAGTACCCGTGTTGGTAAAAGGGTTGGCCACTGGAAGAGGGGTTGCTAACTTGGGATGGAGCCCGGGGTTAATAGATAGAGTTGAGGTCCTCTTTTTACTTCTACTATTATAAAAAGTAAGGTTTCTGTTGGGTATTTTTGCTATTGGTTCTTCGTAACATTGACGGTTTTGATATCTGTGTTCATTATGTTGGGGACGTGGTCTAGTCAGTTCCCAACTTATGATCCTATTTTCAGTGTAATCTATAAGGTCTCTGAGTAATTTCTTACACTTTTCCCTAACCACTTCATATTCATAATGTTTAGGATGTTCCCTTCTATTCCTCATTGGGAAGTTTCTATGTTGTTCAATTGATCTAGAAAGCAATAGATTCTTTAAAAGGAGGGCTTGGTCTTTACACATTTGTTTGCCTTTAGAAGTGAGTAATTTCATAAGTTTAAACGAATATTCATCACTAGTTTTTAACCAGTTATTTACAAACAATTGGTCCTCCAAGAAGGAAGGTTTCAAGGATTGTCTAAGGCCTCTAGGTATTATGTTAAAGTCAGGTAGATTGATAGGAAATACCCGTCAATCTCGTTGCGGATGAAGTCTTTAATGAGTTTTAGGACGTTCGATTAGTTTCTTGGGATTGTCACGGGATTGTTGTTCTTAATGGGAGGAGCCTCAGTTTCGGCCCAGGTTCCTCTTGGGGTAGTCTTAAGTTTCTCGCTGTCTTGGGTGAAGAGGATACTCTTCACTTCTCTCGTAACTCTATGTATTAGATTTGTCACATCCGAGTGGAGGTATTCCCACCCTGCATCTGCCATACTCCCATGGTCCGGTGGGGGGTGTAGCCCCCTCCGATCCATCGAGGCAATAGGAAGAAAAAAAGGGAAAAAAAGGAAGTTAATTCAACCACTCAAGGATCTGGAAAAATCCCCAGAGTGTGTGGGCAGCTAAAGAAGCGTCCAATGAAGGCACTCTATGCAAAAATGAGATACACAAGGGAGAAGGTGAGTTGAAAGGGGTTCAACTGACCATCCCTCGACAACCCTAGGGATATAATATGCGGCATTCTGAGCTATAGGGACACTGAGCTAATCTTACAGGCGGCAAGGAAAAGAGGCGAAGTGAAGCTACAAGGGGTTAATGTCCAGTTATATCAGCTGTAACGGAGGATTTTGAAACCGCTCACTGACCTCCTTCGCTCTTCTAAGATCCCTTATCGATGGCTCTTTCCCTTTGGGATCCTTATTACAGCTGGGAATCTCTGCATAACCGTCCGAACGCCTGAGGATCTTCTACCAGTTTGGGATACACTACAACAGTCACCATTGGATGCCCATCCCAACTATGGAGGATTTACCGCCGCTTCCAGCTGTATCTAAATGGATGAAACCTAGACCCCAGAGATCCGGGAGGAATAAAAAGGCCTTGTCCAAAGGCATGCCAGATTGAGGGTCTGATGCTGGCGGTATTATACTACTACTAACGACTGTTTGTTTGGACCTTGTCCTTAAAGTCAATACGTTACCCTTAACAGCCGTTTTTTCCTAGGTACACAGTGTTCTTGTCGTTCCTGATTGCTATGCATCTGTGTTCACTATACTTACTGTTTTATGTCGAGTATGGGCTCTCTCTTTCACCCAATAGGTGGGTCGTAAAGGGTAGCTCCAGTTTACCTTATCACAATTAATTGCGAGGTTGGGATGGTGGGGTTCTGGGCTAGTCTGGCTACACATGTTACCGACATGCGTATTTACTCACTCTCCTAGTACAATATTCTGATTATATTGGAACTTACTTATTAGATACAGTACAGACCAAAAGTTTGGACACACCTTCTCATTCAAAGAGTTTTCTTTATTTTCATGACTATGAAGGCATCAAAACTATGAATTAACACATGTGGAATTATATACATAACAAACAAGTGTGAAACAACTGAAAATATGTAATATTCTAGGTTCTTCAAAGTAGCCACCTTTTGCTTTGATTACTGCTTTGCACACTCTTGGCATTCTCTTGATGAGCGTCAAGAGGTAGTCCCCTGAAATGGTCTTCCAACAGTCTTGAAGGAGTTCCCAGAGATGCTTAGCACTTGTTGGCCCTTTTGCCTTCACACTGCGGTCCAGCTCACCCCAAACCATCTCGATTGGGTTCAGGTCCGGTGACTGTGGAGGCCAGGTCATCTGGCGCAGCACCCCATCACTCTCCTTCATGGTCAAATAGCCCTTACTTTTAAAGTTTTCCCAATTTTTCGGCTGACTGACTGACCTTCATTTCTTAAAGTAATGATGGCCACTCGTTTTTCTTTACTTAGCTGCTTTTTTCTTGCCATAATACAAATTCTAACAGTCTATTCAGTAGGACTATCAGCTGTGTATCCACCTGACTTCTCCTCAACGCAACTGATGGTCCCAACCCCATTTATAAGGCAATAAATCCCAATTATTAAACCTGACAGGGCACACCTGTGAAGTGAAAACCATTTCAGGGGACTACCTTTGGAAGCCCATCAACAGAATGCCAAGAGTCTGCAAAGCAGTAATCAAAGCACGAGGTGGCTACTTTGAAGAACCTAGAATATGACATATTTTCAGTTGTTTCACACTTGTTTGTTATGTATATAATTCCACATGTGTTAATTCATAGTTTTAATGCCTTCAGTGTGAATCTACAATTTTCATAGTCATGAAAATAAAGAAAACTCTTTGAATGAGAAGGTGTGTCCAAACTTTTGGTCTGTACTGTATGTTTGCTTACTTTATGGTTTTGTTTAATTTGTTGAGTACATCCTTGATGTTTAGTCAGATATATGGCCTTCGCTCACGGTTCTATAGACAATACTAATGGCCCCATTAACACTAAGTTTTTCCACCTTTACCGTCCATGGCTGTAACAACCCCGTGAAATGCAGCAAAATTTTTTAGGTCCTTAAAAGAATCACAGTTGATATAGCCCTCCTTCAAGAGACCCATTTCCATGGATTCATAAAACATGACTTCATGAAACAGCATAGGGTCCCTTCACTTCAATGGCTCCGATCTAGCTTCCCACAAATACCGTGGACACCCCTGCATTATTTGCAGTTTCTGAAAATATGCACTCAATACATAGCATGTACCCCAGGGCATTTTGACCCTACTTGGTACGATGCAATTTTGACGCAACAAGAGAGCAAGAAAGGGGTTGTCTCAAAGATATATAATAAATTATTAGACACTGATGACTCCCCCAAACTCCTCTTCATTATACAGTGGAAAAAAGACATGGATACCTCCTTCGATAGTGAGACAGTGGACCGGATTCTATGCCATTCACATGGTTATTTACGTTGTATTAGGATCCAGGAAAACGCCTATAAGATAGTCACTAGGTGGTACAACACGCCTGTAAACTTCGAGCCATGGATTTCTCACATTCGGATCAATGCTGGAGATGTAGAGACGCTATAGGCGCATTGTTTCATATATGGTGGTCGTGTCCACTGATATCCCCCTTCTGGGACATGATCTCCAAACATATCCAAGAGATCTGCCCTTCTTCCTCGCCACTTACCCCATTAGTGGTCTTGCTTAATTTACCTAACGTTAGCTTTGCAATGTCAAAACATTCCCTGCTAGCCTCCCTAGTTTCTGCAGCAAACCTATTAGTCCCTATGTTCTGGTTATCCAGTAAACCGCCGCAAATTGGTGATTGGGTTAGTAAAGTGCATGAGATATGCCAGCTTGAGGAGCTGTCCAGCTGGGAATCTTTATCGCACGATAAGCATTTATTGATATGGATCCATGGCTGGAGTGGTATAAAAAATTCCACCTAAGTTAGCATTATCCATATGGATATGGTTCATTCGGCATTGGCACAAGCCGTTGAAGTAGTGTTAGGGATGTTAATGTAACACCGAACCTCATCTATGTATCATTATATATCTTGTAAGGCTGCTTTTTAGTTCAACTGCACTGTAAAAGTTTTAGAGTAATGAGACGTGGAATCCCATCATACTATTGCTTATGTTCACCAACATAATGTATGGTGTGGTGTTGACAGTCAAGAGTGATTGTCTTGTCTTTTATATGTGCCCAATCCTTTGCTATGTATCTCATGACTCAAATCAAGGATGTTGTTTATGTTTTTACGTTGTTCATATGTACAATGTCTTTTCCAATACTTTCTGCATAAAAAATCTTAAATAAAGATTGGATAAAAAAAAAAAAAAACAGGAGATGAGGAGCAGATCATTTTACTGTCTGCAGGAGACACCGTCTACTGAAAAAGTGTACTGGATATCACTGATATTTTAGGGATACACACACTTTAAACAGGAGATGTGGCGCGGATAATTTAACTTTATGCAGCGGACACCATCTACAGAAAAAGTGCACTGGAAGTCATTGATATTTTAGGGATGCGCACACATTAAACAGGAGATGTGGCGCGGATAATTTAACTGTATGCAGGGCACACAGTCTACGGAAAAACTGCACTGGATGTCACTGATATTTTAGGGATGCGCACACTTTAAACAGGAGATGTGGGAGATGTGGCGTGGATAATTTAACTGTATGCAGGGCACACCGTCTACGGAAAATCTGCACTGGATGTCACTGATATTCTAGGGATGCGCACACTTTAAACAGGAGATGTGGCACGAGTAATTTTACTGTCGGCAGGGGACACCGTCTACGGAAAAAGTGTACTGGATGTCACTGATATTTTAGGAATTTGAACACTTTAAACAGGAGAGGTGGCGCTGAAAATTTAACTGTATGCAGCGGACACCATCTACGGTAAAAGTGCACTGGAAGTCATTGATATTTTAGGGATGCACACACATTAAACAGGAGATGTGGGAGATGTGGCGTGGATAATTTAACTGTATGCAGGGCACACCGTCTACGGAAAATCTGCACTGGATGTCACTGATATTCTAGGGATGCGCACACTTTAAACAGGAGATGTGGCACGAGTAATTTTACTGTCCGCAGGGGACACCGTCTATGGAAAAAGTGTACTGGAAGTCATTGATATTTTAGCGATGCACACACTTTAAACAGGAGATGTGGCGTTGATAATTTAACTGTCTGCAGCGAACACCATCTACGGAAAAAGTGTACTGGATGTCACTGATATTTTAGGGATGCGCACACTTTAAACAGGAGATGTAGCGCGGATAATAACTGTTCGCAGCGGACACCGTCTATGGAAAAAGTGCAAATAATTTAACTCTCCGCAGGGGCCAATTGCACGGTATTTTGTGCAGGATGCGCTAAAAATACAGTATGTATTGCTGCTGTCACACACAATATTCCTTAAAAGGACTTTTGGGTCTCTGAAAAGTTTTTTTTTATAAAAATCTTCCTATTACACTCCCTACACTGTCTCTTCCTATGCATAACTCTACCTCAGGCCTTCTGCACACGACCGTAGGTGTCCCATTGCCGTATTCTGGATCCGCAATACACGGGCATCGTTCCGTGTGCATTCAGCATCATGGATGCAGACTCATTCACTTCAATTGGTCCGCAAATCCGGAGATGCGGAATGGTGCGGATTGGAAGCACGGAACAGAACCCTACAGTAGCACTATGGAGTGCTTTCGCGGGGTTTCATCCCAGACTTTTGTTCCTGCAAAAAGATAGAACATGTCCTATATTTTTGCGAAACGGCCGGATCGCAGACCCATTAAAGTGAATGAGTCCGCGATCCACTGCGGCTGCCCCGCAGTCGGTGTTCATGCAGCACCGCCACGGGGCGCACACGTTTGTGTGCAGGAGGCCTAACACTGAGCAATTTAGCACAGGTTGTTCTACAAACATATATTGCTGCTGTCACACACAATAGTCCTTACAAGGACTTTTGGGTCTATGAAACAGTTTTGTAGACAAATTAAATTCAATTACACTCCCTACATTCTCTGTCCCTTCCTATGCTCAGCTTTCCCTGACTTAGAATGAGCAGCACGCGCTTCAACGGGTGCTATGCAGCACTTACCTGCACTTTTATTGGCTGCTTAGCAGCCACGTGCGGGGAGGAGACTCGAGCATTGCGCTCGAGCACATGCGGTACTCGGACGAGTACCGCTATGTGCCGAGCATAGAGATGCTCGAGCCGAACTGGTATTCGGCCAAGCATGCTCGCTCAACACTATTAATTATATATATATATATATAATACAGATCGTTTGTGGGTGATAGTCAGTGTAGATTAGATAGTGAGATAGTGTAGCTGTTCTGCTGTACATATACATGCATTGTGCTGTGATGTCACAAATTCACAACAATATTTAGTGCACCGATCACTAATAAGTAGTCAGACCTGTTAAAATGTGAAGTTGCACATATTGCGCAAAAATATTTGCATCATTAGTGCAGATTTCGCAATCGCGAATATATTGGAGCACTCTAGCAGCTTGAAAAATGTAGCTATAGTGACCCACGCCTGTATTTTGTTCGCATTACGCAAATATTACATTGCCGATTTTTCAGGATCAAGAAAATAATCTCGAATTTGCGAATATATGACAAATATTCTACCAAATATTTGCGAAATATTGCAAATTCGAATATTGCCCCTGCCGCTCGTAACTAATGGTCATTAGATCACTGCTTTAGGTGGGGTGCAAGGTGTAAAAAAACAAACCTTATACCTTCTCTTGACCATTAATTAATTTTTTTTAAATATATTATTGGAAAAAATAGTGCTCAGTTAGAAGAACAATTTGTATGTTTGGGTGCAGAGCAAACACAGAATAGACTGAGCACAAACTTGTTAAGTCTCATTCACTAAAGTGAATGGGTAACTCTGCAAGATAAATGGGCCATACATGGACACCATCAATTTGTTATAGTTTTAATATCTCATCTGTTTTTACCCTTTGGAACTTGGACAGGATTATTTTCTCTCAAAGGAAAAGAAAAAATATATAAATTTTTTTCCATATCTGAAAAAGCCCTAATACTGGTCCGCCCCATCCCCCTGCTCCTTATCTTCCCTCATTTACCCTTCCCACCCCACCCGTTAATTGTATAGTATGTAGTATATTTGCATATGTGAGGCATACCGATTTAAAAGACATTTATAAACGAGAACATATCATAACAGATATTCTTGTCCTAGTATGTATTACTAGGATGCTACAATTTGTGCTCTATCTGGATTTAACTTGCTTTTGTACTGATTATATCGACATTTTCATGTTTATGTCTTGTATGGTACCATATGTCTACACTTGTTTTTCTATATCATAAAATCAATAAAAAGAATCTTGAAAAGAATGAAAAAGCCCTAATACATTAAAATATTGCATTAATAATAAACCTGTTAGCCTTGGTCTGATCGCAGTCTAATGACCAATTCAACAACAAAAAAATCCATAGTCTGTCAGTTGTGAACAATGCATTATCTAATACTGGCAACAGCCTAGGTAAATTATAAATGACATTTCTGCATGTCCACATGTGGTGTTTTTTATGTGCCTTGTGTCTTTTATTGTATTTTTTTCTTGTTTTTATAAAAAGAAGACACAAGTAAAAAAAAAAAAAAAAATACAAAAAGAAGCCCTTTTGACTCATGTTTAAATGGCCAAAGAATACTGCAATAAGCGAGGATTATAAAGAGAAAGATAATGGTGATGATAGCATACTTACCAACATTTGAGTTGGTAGAATTGGGGCATATAAGCTCAGCCCTGGGAACTCCCCAGTTTTTGGTTCAGGACAGATGAACATTTTCCAGGACTGTCTCTGGAAATCAGGGCAGTCCGGGCAATTTCGGGACAGTTGGCAGCTATGTCATAGTTACAGATTTAACAGTCATCAACCTGACTCAACATTTTATAGTTATAGAAAACTTTAACCTGATGCTTTTAGTTGCTTTTGTTGTATCAAATTAAAGTGTGTACTTGTTAAGTGTCAAGATAATTTTTGCTACATCTGTATGATTATTATTGCTTCTTTATAAATGAAAGTTTCTTATTACCTTTATTTTTTAGGTCTAAGGATCTCTCATGCTTAAGTATAAATAATATGATGCAAAACAAGCTGGTGATTAAATTGTTATAATACTCAGCGTTGTGCTTGTAGCTTACTACAGTTATATGGAAACATTATAAAATATTTTGATATTTCCAGATAATGGAAAAGGATTTCCATTATAATAGGGCTCCTGGGTATCACTATAAATGTGTTTCAGGCCATTAGTAGTTTAAAGTCTTTCTATTTAGAAGTAGACAGGTGTCTTCATCATATTTGACATAATAGCTTTAAGCTAAATATAAAAGAAGAAGATAAAGGTTGATCACAAAGACTCGCTGCTTTGCTCTTCTGTCCAGTTGTCTGTTTTATATTGTAAATGAATACTTTGAAAGTACATTCACAGCTTGGACATTAGGCTTATAAAGTATTATACAATGGAGGCTGTGGTTTTCAGTGATAACTGCAGAAAATGACACATTGTACTATTGTAATGACAATTTTGAATAATGATGAGAATGATGATAATGAGTCATAGTAACAGACAATATTTATTGTCCTCTAAAACAAACATATTTCACAAAAGAGTTTTCTGTGCATGCTAGCTGTAATGGGTGAGACATTTAAAAAATTAAATAATAAAAAGTTTATTTGCATCCTCCCTATTTTCTTGTATGCTGATTTACTTAATAAAGAAAAAAAAGAAAAAAAGAAACATATGGTTTATTAAAGAGCATGATAAATAAATGATAGCAGGTGTAAACCAGCCTAATAATCAATAAAGTATACATAAAGGAAAAAAAAAAAATTCTAACAGCAACAGAAAATGTAACTTTTAATATTAAAATGTTCATAAATACAATACGTAGGAATAATGTGTAAGAACACTAGGGGCCAAAATATAAAGTCCACACACTACAGGGAAAAAAAAAAAAATCCCCTAGAGAGCCAACCCCTTCCAATATAATATAAAGAACTGTGGCAGTAATAATATTATCAACCACTGAAAATGCAAGGTACAGAAGAAAGCCCTTTGTTACAAGCATACAAAGTCAAATCTAAATATCCCACATGACTAATTATGTATAATCACAAAGGACCAAGGGTAGCAACAGGCTAGATATAGAGAGTGCCTGATGACTGATTTGTAAGGTGCCAAAGTAATACCAAAGCTTGCTCACACGTAAACACATAAAATAATGATGCCAATGTCTAACATGTCACATTATGCCACAATAATTAGGCCAATGTCTAACATGTCACACTATGCCACAATAATAAGGCCAATGTCTAACATGTCACACTATGCCACAAATAGGCCAATGTCACATTATGCTGAAAAAAGGCATCAATGCTGGAATTAGATAGCCTTACCTATAGTCCTAATACAAGTAAAAGAGTCTCATGGGGGCACAATAACCTACATGCACAATTATCTGCACCCATGTTCAAATATAACATAAAAACACAATCATGCATGCTACCAGTTACAGGGGAAAAAAGTAGATTTTATTCATAAATTATTTTTTTTCTTCTCATGAATTTTATAGATTGTTACGCATCATGAGGAGACCACAGAGTGGTCAGGTGGCAGCAGCATGAGGAGACCATAGGGTGGCCAAGTGACAGAATAATGAGGTGGCGGCAGCAGCATGAGGAGACCACAGAGTGGCCAAGTGACAGAGTGTTAAGGTGACAGCAGCATCAAAAGACCACAGAGTGGCCCGATGAGTGGGGAGTTGGGTGGCAATACCACTACCAGCTGAAGAAAAAGAGTGGCAGAGGTAGCAACTGGCATCAGGTGTGTGGCATCAGGTGTGTGGCATCAGGCGGGTTGCAGCATCAGAATAGTAGCTGAAGCAGGTAGCTAGAATAAACAGGTCTCTTTTGACAAGGTTTGTGTGAGGCACCATGTATGATCTAATCTGATGCATCAGGCATTGGTGTGTGGAAATCCTGGCTCATCCACACCTGATTCATCTTAACAAAGGTCAGTCTCTCCACATTTTGGGTAGACAGGCAAGTTCTCCTTGGGGTAACTATGGCACAAAACACCCACTCTGATGCCACACTACTGGCTGGGCAGGAAAGCTTTTCCAGGGAAAACTCGGCCAGTTACGGCCACAAATCCAGTTTGGCTGCACAGTATTCCAGCGGATCTTCAATGTGGGGTGGCAGGGTGCTCTCCAAGTATGCCACCACCTGCTGGTTCATGTTCTGCTCCATGTTTTGATGCTGCTGGTGAGTTTCTTCACTAGGTGGGTGAAGAAGGCTGCTCATCGTTGACTCTAGATTCAAGTTGCTGTTGATGGAGCTGGTACTGCTCCTGCCCACTCACCAACTGACTGACTACATAGGATATCTCTATAGTACTTCAGTTTGTCTTCCCTTTCAGCGGGTGTAAGAAAGGCCCCCATTTTGAACTGGTTGCAAGGGTACAACAAGGTGGAGAGCCAGTAGTCATCACTCTGCCAAATGGTGACAATTCGGTTGTCACTATGCAAGCAAGTGAGCATGCAGTGGGTCATTTGTACAAGTAACTCGGAGGGACTCCTTGCCTCTATCTCCACTGCATACTGCCATGGTATGTCTGGGTCCAGTGGCGTAAATACCAAGGAAGCAGGGGAAGCGGCTGCTTCGGGGCTCGGGCTGACAAGGAGCCCAGCCCCGCGCCCGGCAGCATGTCTTCTCAGTCAACTAACTTACTCCCGACCTCAACTTAACTTACAGTTGCCCTGCGGAACTGCGTTTAAGTTAGTTTTTCAGGTCAGACAGGCGGCAGGCCCCTTCACAGTGTGGCGCCGGCAACATTGGGGGCCTGGCCTGTGTGACCTGAGTGTCCGTCCTCCTCCATCAAATATCAAATCATCCAATGATAATCCCTCCCAGCCCCCGGGCCCCTCCCGCTCTGTTCTAGGCACACACAGTCACAACACACATACACAGTCTGGCATGCCCACCTGACCAAAGTAAGCAGCAGGCGGGCTGAAGAAAAGCTGAGCGACAAGAGGAGCAGCAAGCAAGTTAGCAACACACAGGAGCGGCACAGCAGCGCAGAACGGCAGCTGCCAGCTTAAATCAGTGAGAGGAGAGGAGTGACGAGATGACTCACTGGGCTTTTCAGAGGTAGGTAGTAATAGTATGTGTGCCGGGTGCCCGCTTGCTGTCTGCCCCCCTTGCCCATGTGTGCCTTGTGCCCACTGCCCATTGCCTTTGTGCCCCCCTGGGGCCCTTGCCCAAGTTGCCCTGCCTGGCCCCAGTGACTGTGCCTCCCTAGGCTACCTGGTTGGCTCTTCAGTAGATCAGTGGCTGAGGCTGACCATTCTGTGTGCCCTGGGCCCTGTGGGCTTCCTTTGTCTGTGCCCGCCCTGGCCTGTGCCAGCTGCCTGTGTGCCCCCCCTTGCCCAAGTTGCTCTTGTCAGCGCAGCCCTGCCTGGCCCCTGTGGCTGTGCCTTGCTGGTTGGCTCTTTCAGGAGAGAAGTGGCTGACATTTATGTGTGGCCATGAGGCCCCTGTCTGCGCCTTCCTGGCCCCTGTCTGCACCCCCCCGGCCCTTGTCTGCGTCCCTGGCCCTTATCTGTGCCCCGTCCCTGGGCCTTGTCTGCGTCCCTGGCCCTTATGTGTGCCCCGTCCCTGGCCCTTATCTGTGCCCAGTCCATGGGTCTGCGCACCCTCCCCCCCCCACCCCCGGCCCTTGTCTGCGCCCCCGACCCCTGTCTGCACCACCCTGCTTGCTTTTCTGCCATCTACTACTGCTTAGGGCTCATTCACACAAACGTATGCTGCCCGTTGCCGTATTGCGGACCGCATTTGCAGATCCACAATACACGGGCAAGGAACTTCCATGTGCATTCCGCATCATGGATGCGGACCCATTCACTTAAATGGGTCTTCAAATCTGGAGATGCCAAACGGAACATTACGGTAGCACTACGGAGTGCTTCCTGGGGTTCCGTTCCATGCCTCCGCACCACAAAAAGTACTTGAATGGGTCCGCGATCCCCATGTGGCTGGGTCACGGTCAGTGCCTGTGAATTGTGGACCGCAATTTGCGGTCCACAGCACGGGCTTCACACGGTTGTGTGAACAAGCCCTTATGTCACTTCTAGTTACGCCCCTGTCTAGGTCATCTGCCTTGTCTTCCTCATCTCCCTGTAGCTACTCCTGCTCCTCCTCTCCTGTCACCTGTGTAGCAAAACCACTCATTTCACTAGACATTGCTTGTGCTCCAATGTCCTCCTCCTCCAGTTCAGCCCCCACAGGGCTCATGTGGCCATGAGATCTAGGTGCCACATCTCCAGTCCCCTGACCAGCCAGATTTAGCAGCATCTGTTCCAGGACATGAATCAGTGGAATTACATTGTTCATCCCGTATTCCTGGCGACTGACAAATAAAGTGGCCTCCTCAAAGGCCCCGTGCAAACAGCAGGTGTCACGTATCAGCTGCCACTGGCTAACATCGAAGTTAAACAGAGGAGTATCTCTGTCTGCCTCTATCATCAAGAAATCGTTTATGGCCTCTCTCTGTTCATATAATCGGTCCAACATATGGAGGGTGGAATTCCCACAGGTGAAAGCATCTCATATTGGCCTATGTTGGGGGACGCCGTTCTGCCACTGCAGCTCAAGGAGGGTGTACATTCCTCCCCTGTGTGACTCCGTTCACCCAGGCAAACTAGGTGCATAACAGCGAAAAACCGCCGTGCCCTGCACATCTGGTATGCTGGAGGAGCACTGTGAATTGTCCCTGCAGTGGAGGCCGATGACACAGTGAAGGATGAGGAGGCAGGGGCGGACATTGTAGCAGGACCAAGGGAGTAAGAACGTGGAGGTGGAAGCAGCGTCACATGGTCAAGTGGCTGGTGTGGCTGGGCAGGAACCACATTTACCTAGTGGGCCATAAAGGACATACAGTACATTGTCCTTGACAGTAGTTATAGCTCCACACGTCGGTGCTGCTGTGCACTTAGGTAGACACTGACAGGCTCAAGGACTGGCCCACCTTCTTTTCTACATATGTGTGTGCAGGGCTGGTACTGCCTTTTTGGCAAAGAAAGATGATAATTACTTACCGGTAATTTGATTTTCCATTTAGTCTCCACAACAGCACTAAGCAGCAGGGTTACCCCACCTCCCAGGGACAGGAAACAATGTGGAGAACCAACCTTTACAAGCCTCCTCCCATGTTCCTTCTCCAGTAAGTATCTGAGTAACTCAAAGATGATGCTGAACATAATAGTTTATTAAAGATTCCTTCAAACAAAAAAAGGAAAGAAACAGAGCACCATGCAAAAAAATAATCAAGGCACATCGAAAGTTGTCATAAGAATTCAGAAGGGTGGGAAATACCAGTGCCGTTGTGGAGGCTAAATGGAAAATCAAATTACCATGCGCCTCCCCAACGGCACTAAGCAGGAGGATTATCAGAGAAACCATCAAGCCTTTTAGGGTGGGACCACCGCAGACAGAACTTTGCGTCCAAAGGAGAGGTCCTTGTTGGAGGTAATGTCCAGCCTATAGTGTTTGAAAAATGTGTTTGAGCAAGACCAGGTGGCCGCCAGACATATCTTATTTAGGGAGGCGGAAGCATTTTCCGCCCAGGAGGTAGAAACAGCTCTGGTGGAATGGGCCGTTAGCTGAGATGGAGGAGAAGACCTCTTTCCTTGTATGCCCTGGAAATAATTGTTTTTATCCAACGGGAGATAGTCATTTTAGAGGCTCCTAGGCCCTTATTGTTCCCTGCATATTGGATCAGCAGACGGCTAGACTTCCTAAAGTCCATTGTGCTTCTAGGTAGGCTAGGACACATCTTCTAACGTCCAAATTATGGAATTTGGCTTCCTTTTCAGTCTTGGCCTGTGGACAGAAGGTAGTCAAAGAGATCTGTTGGTCACAATGAAACTTAGAGAACACCTTAGGTAGAAAAGAGGGTTCATGTTTTAGTATTATTCTGTCGTCTAGCACTGTCAAGTATGGTGGACAGATGGCCAAGAGAGGAGAGAAGGCGCTCATAGGTGAGGGCAAACAGATAGATGTCCCTTCCCCCTAACCAAGATGAGTGAAATTACTCACCTGGTTTGGTTTGCACTGATTGTGGTGCAACCTTGGTGGAGGGAGGTTCGAAGTGTTGAGGTTGTCTGGGTTGGTGCTGCCGAATGGTGTCCGAAACAACCCTGGGCGGGGGCCAAACCGCAACTTGGGTGGGTATTGGAATATATAAAAACAGGTCTCGTCTGCACTGGATACGTGCGGCGAGCCAATGGACTTAAGGCGCAAATCACAACCCGAGCTTGCATACGAGATGTTTTATTTTGAATAGACGACGCGTTTCGGGGTACTCAGGACCCCTTTATCAAGTCTGTATCCTTGGCACCGTGAGCCTGCTGGTGCACTCTCCTGGATGTCCTTTTTCAGAAGAAATGCTGATAATTGATGCTGGAGAGTGTCCTGTTGTTGGGGCGCTGCTGTGCTTGCTGCACGTGTAGTGTATGGTGGACGGCAGGACAAGGCTTGGATTTCGCCTATTCTTCTAGCGGAGGTGATGGCGATTAAGAAGGCGGTTTTCATGGAGAGCAGGCTAAGAGGTATCTCTGAGAGGGGTTCAAAAGGAGGGTCCAAGAGAACAGAAAGGACCAGGTTAAGGTCCCACAAAGGAACCATGGTTCTGACTGTAAGTTTCAGCCTACTGGCACCCTTAAAGAAGCGCCTGATTAGAGGTACCTCCGCTAGCTTAGACTCTAAAGAGGCACTAAGGGCTGCTACGTGACTTTCAGAGTCCTAACTCTTAAACTGCTTTCAAGACCTTTCTGGAGAAATTCTAGAATGGTTTTAATTTCAGTTTTTTCTGAAGGATCCCAGCAACGCTCTAAAAATCGCTTTCCAGACCCTAAGGTAGATATTTGAGGTGATCGGCTTACGGCTGTACAAAAGAGTGTTGATTACCGCATCTGATAGACCCCTAGCTCTTAGGAGGGAACGCTCAGTCTCCAGGCTGTCAGATTCAGCTGCCGGGCATCCAGATGATGGACAGGGCCCTGAAGAAGAAGGTCTGGGATTTGAGGAAGCGTCCAGAATTTCCCTTTGGCTAGGCTTAACAGCAGGGGAAACCAAGTCCTCCTTGGCCAGAATGGGGCTATCAAGATTATGGCGCATCTGTCCTCCATTATTTTGGCTAGGGTTCTGGGGATTAGAGATTAGAGATCAGTGATGGCCAGTTCGCAGTGTTCACCAACGAACAGATGCGGGCTGCCATCTTGACTCACAAGTCCGGCGATGCACAGGTAAGCCCTTACCTGTGCCGCGAGCAGGTCTGAAACAAATGTGGTCACCGGGAGCAGGCAGTTCCGATAACAGCCCAATGAAGGCCCCCGGCGGCTGTTTCTCGGAACTGCCAGCTCCCGGTGTCACGAGAGGCAGACGGCGGGCGCCTTGTTCACTGCGCCGCCACCGGGCCCCGATCTCGCAGCAGCCAGGAGATTCATGTCTCCTGGCTGCGGTGTCCCGGTTGCCATGGTGATGGGGGAGGCGGGACGTTCGGCTGTGCTCCTCCTGCAGGAGCGGCCGACGCTCCCCGTCACCATGGGGACCAGCTGGGGCTGAGTGCCGAGCTAGGCACTCGGCGCTCGGCTACTGTCAGGGAGGAGGGATCATGTTACGCTGGCCACGTCACATGACCCCTTCCCTCCACTATTTAAACAGGCAACCTGCTGGCCACAGGTTGCCTGTGATTTTTGTCCCTTAGGCTGTGTATTATAATTATTATTAAGCTGACCTCTGGAATTGACCCTTGATCTGCTTCCTGACACCTCTTCTGCCTGCTCCCTGAACCTTGACGCTACCTCTCGGATTTTGACCTCGGCTTGCTTTTGGATTTTGTCTTTGCCTCTTCCCTGGTACTGACGTGACCTCACGGATTTTGACCTCGGCTCGCTCTCGGATCTTTCTCTGTCTCCTCCCTAGTACTGCGGTGACCTCCTGGACTGACCTCGGGTAGTTGACCCGCCTCGCCCTTCCGTTTTTGGTAGTACCTTACTTGTTCCACCTCTCTGTCCGCTCGAGTGCTACCTCTCATTGGCTGTCCGCTTCCCTGCTGTCTCTATCTCTCTGCTTGCACTTACACAGGTCAGGGACTGTCGCCCAGTTGCGCCCCATCACCTAGGGCGGGTGGTGCAAGTAGGCAGGGACAGGAGACCGGGTGGCAGCTCAGGGGGTGCACCTCCACTCTATCTTTATACCCGTGATGCTACCCGTGATACCCGGTGACCGCATTTGTTTCAGACCGTCTCACGGCGCAGGCACAGGTAAGGGCTTACCTGTGCATCGCCGGACTTGTGAGTCAAGATGGCAGCCCGCATGTGTTTGTTGGCGAACACTGCGAACTGGCCATCACTGTTAGAGATATAGGGGGGAAGGCATATAGTAGGCCCATTGGCCAAGGATTCGAGAATGCATCCACCCCGTTTGGGCTGTCCCGAAAGGACAGGGAAAAGAATTGTTTTACTTGTCTGTTCGCTTTGGAGGCAAAAAGATCCAGGATTGGAGTATCCCACTTTTCGCACAGAAGTTGAAAGACCCTCTTGTTCAGGGACCATTCTCCTGACTTTAGGAGTTGTCTGCTCAGGTAGTCTGCCAGCTGATTTTCTTTTCCTCTGAGATAGACTGCCGATATCGAGTTTATCCAGACCTGTGCCCAGGGGAACAAAAGGTAAGTTGTCTGGCTGAGGTTTTTGTTTCTCGTGCCCCCCTGCTTGTTACATAGGCCACTGCTGTACTGTTGTCCGATAAAATGTTTATGTCTTTTTAATGTATGGTTGATTGAAAGGCTTTTAGGGCCAGGAAAATTGCTTGAAATTCCCTCAAGTTTGAAGACATGGGAAGGTCCGATTGCTTCCAAACTCTCTGGACAACCAGGTCTCCACAGTGAGACCCCCAACCTAAACTGCTCGCGTCAGTGGTGATCAGAATTGGGTTCTGCGGTCTCCATTGCACTCCTTGAGTCAAGTGATCTTTCTTTAACCACTAGAATAGAGTCGTTCTGATCTGAAACGGGAGTGACACTTTTCTGTCCTGGGAAAGGGAGCTTTTGTTCCAGGTTGAAAATTTTGTAGAGGCCTGCTGTGGAACTGTGCCCATTTGACGGAGGGAATGGTTGAAGTCATCAGCCCCAGGATAGTCATAATTTGTCTGAAAGAGACTTTCGGCGACGACCGGAATAATAGGATTTTTTATCTCTGGTCCTGAATTTTTTTTCTCTGGGAGAAAAGATGTCATTACTCGGGAATCCAGGAGAACTCCTAGAAATTATTTCCACTGGGTGGGAATGAGGTGTGATTTTTCTAGGTTTAAAATCCACCTCAGGGAATGAAGTGTGTTCCTGACCACCTGTAAGTCGCTGAGAAGGTTTTCCGGAGAACGAACAGCTATCAGGAAGTCGTCCAGATAAGGGATGAACAGGATCTCCTGCTGATGGACGTAGGCCGATACTTCCGCCATAACTTTCGTGAACACCCGAGGGGCGGATGAAAGGCCAAATGGAAGTACTTGGAATTGAAGATGAACAAAACGGCTGCCCAGATAGATTGCAAACCTCAAGTACATTTGATGTTCTTTGTAGATGGGGACGTGATAATAGGCGTCCGCCAGGTCTAGGGTCACCATATAGCAGTCTTGATACAACAGATTGATTGTGGATTTTATTGTTTCCATTTCAAATTTTTTGTAAGAGATATATCTGTTTAGGTCTCTTAGGTTTATGATTGCTCTTTAGGAGCCATTCGGTTTTTTCACCAGGAAGACAGGTGAATAGAAGCATTCTCCTTCCTGACCCCGGGACACTGTCGCCACTGCCTGTTTTAAAAGCAGGGATTGAATTTGCGCTTCTAGAAGGGATTGATCTTTTATGCAAAGTTTCCTGTTTATGTAGAATCTTTTTGGTGGAGGGGAAGCAAACTCTATTTTCTACCCCAAGGATATCAGGTCCAAGACCCACAGAGACTGTGCAATTTTTTCCCAGGCTGGGAGAAACTTTTGGAGTCTTCCCCCATCGGGCTCCTGGCGTCATAGTCCAGGCTGTTTGGAAGATTTGTCCGGGTTGAAGAGAAACACCCTTCATCTGCCTCTGGAGGGTTGCCATGTACCCAAACTCTCTTTTTTTCTGTGGTCTGGTCTACCTTTCTTTTGAGAACGAAAGGACCGGCGGTTATGGAAGGATCTGGCTTCTGATGGAAACCCTTTTTTTCTTGTCTGAGGCTTTGTCTAGGATATCATCCAAGACAGAGTCAAAGAGTCTGTCTCCTTCGCAGGGGATATTACATAGTTTGTTCTTAGAGGTGTTATTCCCTGACCATGACCGTAGCCATATTGAACTCCTGGCTGAGTTAGCCACGGCGGCCGATCTGGCCGATAGTTTTACCAGATCAGCAGAGGCGTCCGATAGATGGTTAGTGGCCTGCTTTAGGACTGGAAGGGAGGCTAGAATGTCTTCGGTAGGAGTACCCGCAAGCAGATGCTCTTCTAACTGGGCAAGCCACAGTGAAAGGGTCCTGGCAGTACATGTGGCCGCAATGCTGGGCCTTAACATAGCGGTACAATTGTCCCAGGATTTTTTAAGGATTGACTCACATTTTTTGTCCATGGGATCTCTTAAGAGTCCCACATCCTCAAAGGGAAGTGAGGACTTTTTTGAAATCCTGGCGACTGGGCAACCGAATCGACTCGACAGTTTTATCCCAGTGGGCTGAGTCTGACTTGCTGAAGGGATACTTGCGTTTGCAAAACCCTGGAGACTCCCTATCTTTTCTCTGGGTCTTTCCATTCATTAGCAATTCATTTCTTAATATTTTCGTGTACAGGAAAAACACGTCTCTTTTTGTCTGCCAGTCCCCTAAACATGTGATCTTGGATAGATTGAGGCTCTTTAGTTTGCTTAACATTCATGGCCGCTCTAATAGTCTTTAGTAATGAGTCAGTATCTTCAACTGAACATAGGGGCCTCCCAGAATTATCATCAGATGAATCTGAATCTGAATCTGAGGATACTTCGCCTTCATCCAAATCAAATTCAGATTCTAGAGCAGTCTCTGGAATGGACTTTGAAGTTGAGGGAGCCTGTGGGAGGGAGGCTATCCTGGTCTCGATGGCTGAGGAAACTTCCTCTTTAATGATGGATCTTAGACTGTCCACTAGAGACGGTGTTTCCTCCGCCATTACTTTATCTGCACATTTTTGGCAGAGTGTCTTTTTGCAGTGGCCTGCTAGCTGTTTTCTGCAGATGGCACACCTCTTTTTAGTAGAGGATTCCCCAACCTTGGCTTTTCCCTAAGAATTAATATAAAAAATTCCTTTAGGAAGGATTCATAAAGAAAAAATTTCTAGTGAAAGGAACCTTCACCCAGGACAGGGCCCCCAGTGAATTACAAAGGGCAAAGGTGAGCAGAGAGATGCCAATAAAAATACTCCTGTTAGGAGGAGGCTTACCGGGCTTAGGGCCTTCGGAGGGTCTGAGGGCAGTTCAGTAGGTAGAGACATGCTGGTTCCTTCTGGAGCTGTACGCCGAGACAGACAGCATTCTCTGCCCCTATCCGGCATTTAAGTTTTACCAGATCTTGCGAGACTTCGGCCCGGAAATTCTTGCGCTGCCAGTATCCTCCTGCGCAGGCCGCAAATGGAGCCTGCATTCCCCGGGGTTGCCTGCAAACCACAGGGCTTATACCTAGAGGTCGGAAGGACCTCTATCTTGCCCCGGGATCCGACATCCTGCTGCAGCCCTCCTGACACCCGGCCAGGGAGAAAAAAAGGTATTAGGCTGCGTCATATTGGTAAAGAGCAGGAGAGAAACCCCGCTCCATTCTCCACTTCATCCCAGAGGGACAGGGAACAACTGGAGAAGGAACATGGGAGGAGGCTTTTAAGGGTTGGTTCTCCACATTGTTTCCTGTCCCTGGGAGGTGGGGTAATCCTGCTGCTTAGTGCCGTTGGGGAGGCACATGGAAAATGAAGGCTTGGGACTGTCCATCTTGGCTCAGCACAAGCCATCAGTTCTCTGAAAGGTCCAGAGTCCACCACTTGGAAAGGAAGGGACTGGAGTACCAGCAACTTGGCCAGGAGCACAGTCATCCTCTCAGAGCACACGTGTATTGTTGTCTCTTGGAAATCACTTTGGTGAACGATTGCTGTAGGAGTACAAGGAGCAGGAGCATCAGGACCAGTAAATGATGGGAAGGACAGACAGCTGAGGTGGTGGAGCCTTGACTGCATGAAATCAGGTGCCTGCCACTGGGTGATGCAGTGGTTGCTGTGGCAAGCTGGACCACCACATCGGAGCCACGGTTCTCCCGGGCCATTTTATGATGATGCTACATATGTTGACTCAGGGCTGTGGTGCCAACATTGACACCATGGCCATGCTTCACTTTCTGCCTACAAATTCTACAAATGTTCATATTCACCTCCTTCAGTGGCTTAACAAAAAACTGCCACACCGCCGAGTATGCCATTTTTACCCCAACACTCTGCACTGACTCACCAAAAGAGAAGTAAGAAAATCAGCGGCACTCACCAGCTGCAGGATGTCTTCATTTCATTCTTTATTGCGATGGCAGACAATGCATACAAACATAGTAGGGCTGAGGCGGACAAGCCTTCACAATGAACAAAAGCCGCCTAAGCTGCGAGGGGCAGCAACGGCCGTTTCGCACGAATGTGCTTCTTCCGGCTACCTGTGTGACGCAGGCAGGTGTGCCGGCCTATTTAAGGAGGAGCGTGAGATTAACCCCCAAAGGGGCATAACTCTCATCCGCAAAGGGCATCACCTGTATGCGTGTTATAAAACAATCATCCATAGCAATCAAATTACATCTCAGACAAATACACTAAGATCATTGCGATCATTAAGTCCTAAAGGACCCATGGCATCCGTACGGATTATCCATCGCGCTTCTTTTTGTAATAAGAGGCGATGTCTATCACCTCCTTGTGTCATTGCTGGAATCACCTCAATTCCAGCAAAACCCAGGCATTTTTTATCTCCCCCATTTTTCTGCCATATATGATCTATAAGACGGGGGCAGCCTTTCCTTGTTCTGATGGAATTGAGGTGTTCCCGGAATCTCTCTAACATGGGCCTAATTGTTTTGCCTATATAGAATGCTCCGCACTCACATTTAACTACATAGACAACATATGTGGTTTTACATGTGCAGGATTGTCTCATTCTGTGTGATACACCTCCTAAAGTAAGGACCCTGTCCCGGAGGATATATCCACAGAAGTAGCAATTACTGCATCGATGGTTTCCTAAAGGTTTTTTCACGCCTAACCACTGATTTGGATTTTGTTCACATTTCATGCGGCTACTAACTAAATGACCCCTCAGGGTATGTGTTTTACGGAAAGCAATGAGAGTTTTTTTGTCCGTAAATTGATCTAGACTGCTCTCATTCTTTAACAGATCCCAGTTATCGTGGATCATTTTTTTAATCGAGTCGGCCATGGGTCTGTATTTAAATACAAACACAAATCGGTTGTCTTCCTCCACTTTCTTATTTTGATGTAGTAATTCATTCTGTGTGTGTCTATCTGCCCTAATAAACGCTTCATCCAGCATTTTCAAAGCATATTCCCTCTTCAATAAGCGATTTTTGAGTTCAGTTGCCTGTCTTACATAACCATCCCTCCTGCTATTGATGCGCCTTAACCGTGTGAATTGTCCATAAAGTATGGCCTCTTTCACACTACGTGGATGAAAGCTTCCATGGTGTAGAAGGGAATTGGAGGCAGTGGGTTTCCGATAACCCTCTGTTATGATTTCCCCATCGCGTATAATGACACGAACATCAAGAAAATCTAAAGTCTCCCCCCAAAATTTAAGGTGAAACGCATGTTCATGTCTTTCTCGCGGTTTAAATAGGAAACAAATTCCTCGCATGAAGCACGAGTTCCCCTCCACACCATGAAGACATCATCCACGTAGCGCAAAAACATCTGTATATTGATCAGAAAGGGATTCTTTGTATTAAACACATATCTGCTCTCAAAGTTATTGAGGTATATATTGGCAAAGGTACACGACACTGGCGTCCCCATCGCCGTGCCGTGTACCTGCCGATACCACTGTTGTCCAAACCTGTAAGTGTTGTTACCCAATAGAAACCATAGTGCTTCTTCAACAAAATGGACATAGACTTCATCCTTGTCTGTGGATTTATGCATATCCACGACCGCCTCTACTCCCACACACTGGGGAATGCGGGTATATAAACTTTCTACGTCTAATGACACCAGGTTCCAATCACTTTGCCACTGGAAATCCTCCAGTGCCAAAAGAAAA
Source organism: Bufo bufo (assembly GCF_905171765.1). Lineage (NCBI taxonomy): Eukaryota > Metazoa > Chordata > Amphibia > Anura > Bufonidae > Bufo > Bufo bufo. The sequence goes on along the minus strand of NC_053391.1, from coordinate 523,789,093 downwards.
TCCTTGGTGTCTTTTAGATAAGTGACTGATTTTTTCAGGGCAGGTCTCAACAGCCAATCAAGGTACTTCGACAAAGGTTCAGTCACCGACCCGATCCCCGTCACTATCGGGCGGCCGGGTGGTCGGGTGGCGAAGGTGGGATCACTTGGTAGTTTTTGATATGTCCCTATATCTTCCAATTGCCTCAAAGCTTCTGATCTATAGTATTCAAGGGACATCAACACAATGTTCCCCCCCTTGTCTGCAGGTTTTACTATAATATCAGGGTGATTCCTTAGCCATCGTATGGCCCTGAATTCCCCTGGACTAACATTAAAGGGAGTCCGAGGGTAAACCAATGCCTTTACATCACGGTGTATCCTTTTATGAAAGGTATCGATGCCACTACCTGCAGGCATGGGGGGGCAATATGTAGATTTAATTCCCCCAGTGAATCTTTTCCATCCACCATCCCTTTCTTCACATTCAGCGATTTTTTTTATCCAGCAGGATTTCTAAACAGGCAACTTCTAACTCATTAAAATTCATGGTAAACATCTCGCTTTAATGCCCAGCCGTTACAGGGATCTCGCCCTGTCTCGGGGGAATGGAAGCAGCAGGGGTATCATGAAATGCCTTCTGAAGGTACATTTTTCTTATGAATTTGTATAACTCAATCTCAAATGTTGCCCAGTCGAATTGCTCCACAAGGCTGAACCCCAGTCCTTTATTAAGGGCTGAGGTGCAGTCTGGGGGCAATTCAATACCGGACAAGTTGATGATTAAATCTTAATTTTCCACTATATCAGTCTCTGTTATTGTTTCCAGGACTCTTGTTTCCTGCTTCTCACAGACTTTCGAATTCTGTTTACTCCTTCTCCGTCCACCTCTCCTTGTTCTCCTCCTCTTGCAGAGTTTTTTTGTGCTTTATCAATTGATGTATTGGGGTCATCCGAAGCGCTGGAGTCAGAATCAGTTGTCCAGAAATCCGTTCTGTTTCTTCTTTGTGGACGTCTCCTACGCTGTCTCCTTTTACCCCAATCGAACACTCTCCCAGTCTCATAGTAATTTTTATCACGCAGAAACGTATCCTTTTTATTTTCCTTTATTTCTGTTTGCGTGATAACCAACTTTCTATTCAGCTTCTTATCAAAGATTTGTATTTGATTTTCTGTCAGGCGTATACGTAATTCCTCCTTAGCTTTTAGCAGGGCATCATTAACTGTTTCATACTCTTGTTCGTTTCTACGTAAAACCATATTTAAAATTTGCATAGAAAAGTCCATGTGTAGTTTTTTCCATACCAGGTTAAATAACATGTCATCTTCATATTGTGCTAACTCCTTGTATAAGCGCAGACCTCGCGGTACTCTCCCGCTGTCTTTATATGATCACAGTGAATTGACTGACCAAAACAGCCATACCTCTTTGTCGGCTAATTGGGAAATCTTCATTTCCAAGGTCTTAGTACTGATTGCCTGGAGATTATCTTTGGAGTTACACTCCGTAAAGAAGGCGTCCGCCCCTTCTCTGCCCTCATTCAAACCCGGGACCACGTCTTCAGACATCATAAAGGGAAAAGTTGCAGCGAAACAACAGTGTTTGCTCTGCCCGTAGAAATATAAGTCCATACAATTCACCACAACAGAAGAAGAATTCAGGCGGCACTACACCCGACAAATCACTGATAGATAATTAACAAGTCCTCTGTGTACACCGGGTATATAATATGCAAGCTTGCGGTGGTGCCTGCTTAGGTAAGTTTTCAATAGAATACGATCCACCAAAAGAGAAGTAAGAAAATCAGCGGCACTCACCAGCTGCAGGATGTGAACAGTGATCTTCACAGTGCCACACCCTCTTAACTGTGACCTTAGCAGCTTCCAGCCCTTTAACAGTGACCTCCACAGCACCCTGTCCCCTTTATGCTACATGCACATGACAATAAAAAAAGTCCTTTACAGTTTTTTTTAATGACCATTTTTTTAATCATTTTATGCATCAATTTTCTTGCCATCTGTCAATTTGTCAGTTTTTAATGGCTGTTTTGAATAATTTTTTATGGCCGTTAAAAATGGCTATGTGAAAATGGACGAATTTTATTGCCTTTTTTTTTTTTTTAAAAGATACCAACCCCTGCAGTGCTCTCAGTACACATATTGTCCCCCATAGTAGCCCCTATTTGTAATAATGTCCCTCATAATGTCTCCTATTTTTAATAATGTCCCCCATAGTGGCCCCCAGCATTAGCAATGTCACCGCGCACAGGATTTTGCACAGGATCTTTAATCAAGGTGGTGGAGGCCAGCTCTTTGTGGCTTCAAGAATTAGTAGTGTCCCTCATAGTGGTCCCCTGCTTAAGTAATGTCCTCCATAGTGGCCCCTAGCTGTAATTTTTTGCTTTAGCAAAAAAATGATAAAATACTCACCTCATCCACTTATATTCACAGTGGCAGACATTCCTCTCTTCACTCAAAAATACCTGCCAAAGGAACTCCCATCATGAGTGTCATCACCTAAAAGCAGGTCTTTTGACAGGCCCTTTTCAATCATGCTGCTCTACATACAATTTGATGAGATGAGTATTCTTATTTATTTTTAACTCCTAAAAAGCCATATTGTTCTAGTGTATACGATAGATGGATAGATTTGTAGATATATACATATTACAATTTAAGAATCTTAAGAAAACATTTCTTTGAAAACCATGATTATGTTAAGCATAACTGTGTAATCTCAGTGGCTGTGTATAGTGGTGATAAATGTAGACATGATAAGGAGCTGAATTGATGTGATTTAGATGCCTTGTGTTAACTGAAATTCTGCCCACAGGCATTCACTATAACATTTGGTAGTTACACATAAAGAAGAGGTGACCTTGAAACTTAGTTTAAATAAGTAGGAAAATAGAATTGTAGCACATAAATATTTAGATATAAAAGAGTCATATTATAAAGTTTAAATCATTAATTTTTTTTTTTCAATTAAAGATAATCTAAAATGTCATTCATTTTTCAGCTTGAAACATTATGCAAATACTGCATGTTTAAATTGTAAGACTATTTTGACCATCCTTCCTACACCCAATAAACTCATATTCTTGAATAAAGTGTTTCTGGATGATGTTGGGAAAGTACAAAATAGGTTTGGATTATATTTGCTATTATTTCTTGATTCTATCTATAAACATGACACAGTAGACATAATGGGGATCATATATGAACAGATATATGACATGTCTTGGGGTATATATGTCACATATATACATATCTGCAACTTTTTCCCCTTTTTCGCCGCTCAGGTCAAGTCTAAAGAAAGGGGGCATGGGTAGGCCTGTTTCATTTATCATTTTCTAACCAGTTTTAAGCATAGAAAATTGTCTACATCTACGCAAGCAAGGAAGCTGGCATTGATTTAGACAAGTGTAAAGTCCACCTAAGTTATCTGAAAGCCAGTGCCTCTATATAACTTAGACAAATGAGCCGCCAGTCCTGGAGAGATTAAGAGGGGTAAACATGTCCGCATTATATATTGCACCCTGTCCTATTATTTGTATAACCTATATTCCATGGTCTATTATGTTTTATATGAAAGTGAAGTTGGTTTTTAGTTATGTGTCTATCTATATAGAATTAATATATTACTATGTTTGACAGATTGTAGTAAGCATGGTCAGACAGCCAGTAGAAAGGGCTAGAAAGGAATGGGCGGAGTTGAGCCCTGACAAGGGACTAGTGCTGTGAGGAACTGTTATGGAGAGTTATAAGAGGAGACTCTGGCAAGATTGTGGAGAAATCATCATAGTCGTCAATTGTCCCGAATTTGGCAGGACTTTCCCTGATTTTCAGAGACAGTCCTAGCAGTTTGGGCTGTGGTTGATATAAACCCTGGAAAAAGGTGGGCATTCCCTGGCGGTCCCAGGAGTGGGGCTTAGATGTCCCGATTTTACTAACTAAAATGTTGGTAAGTAAAGAGGAAAATCAATCAAGTAGAGGAACTTCTAGAGAAAAGGATGAGAAGACTGAGACCAGGGTTAAAGCAACACAGCTACAGGAGACACTGGACATTGAGATGTGGCAGTTGGAAGCTGAGGGGGTGAACTGTCAGTGGTTTATAGAGATTTGCACAGACTGATATTGTGTCACCGTACTACTATATATTTCATACTTGAAGTAAAATTGTATAAAATCTGCCACTTGTCTGGTTTCTGTGCTCGTATATTAAGCTGGTTGTGCCATCCTTACAAGTACTGTATTTTTCGCCCCAAAAGACTCATTCCCCGCAAAAAAAAAGTGGGGGGGGGGGAAAGGGGGCAAATACTAATAGTTCCGGAGAATCGGGAAGCAGTGAAGTCTCTGTAGTCACCGCTTCCTGGTCCTCGGTTGTCGGCTGTACAGGGCTGAGCACAGCGTGAGGGCGCACTGTGACCTCACACTGTGCGCGTCGGTTCACAGCACAGCGGTGGCAGGAAAAAGAGACAGCGCACTAGAGGTGAGGAGCGACGGCATCCAGAAGCAGGAGAAGTAAATGTTTTTATTTTATTTTATTTGCGCTGATGGCTGGGGGCTACATGAGGCTGATGGCTGACATAAAGCTGGGGGCTACATGTGGCTGATAGCTGACATAAAGCTGGGGGCTACATGTGGCTGATAGCTGACATAAAGCTGGGGGCTGACATAAAGCTGGGGGCTGATAGATGGCTAAGGGCTGATCTGAGGCTTGGGGGCTGATCTGAGGCATTGGGTGTCTGATCTCAGGTCTGATTGAGGGTCTTATTAACATTGGGGTCTGATTGGGTCTCTAAGCTGAGGTCTGATTAACATTTGGGGTCTGATTGCTGGTCTGACCTGAGGTGTAATGAAATTTTTTTTTTCTTATTGTCCCCATTTAAAACCTAGATTTTATGGGCCGGTGAGTCTTATAGGGCAAAAAATACTGTATATTGATGACCGCCCTGTGTGGAGCAGGGACAGACTGTTAGGGACACCATCGCTAGCTAATAGGACCACAAATGTCCTCTTAAGGAATGGTATAGATGGGCTATAGATAGGTGTGACTTACAGAGGGGTATGATATACTTATAATATACTTTCTAACATAGAAAGTATATTATAGTGCATTTGTATTGTGCAGCAGTTGTGTGCATTTCTGGTGCGATACCGCAGCCACACCGAGTGACACTCTATTGGAACAAATAATTCCAACTGGTGTGATATACCAGTTGCCCCTCAAAACAACTGATTGAGGCAGGGGTGTGATATACCTTGTTCCACAAATACTGCTCTTCTATAGGGACTTTTGTCGCAGGGTCATTTTGAAAATGACAGGCAAAGGAAGAGGCAGTCCATTCCGCAGGGGTGGAAGGGGTCCGGCAGGTGCACCAGGCCTGAGCCTAAGTGGGAAGTTGGAGAATGTGCGTGCGATTATGTCTAAGGATGCACCAGAGTTGGTTGAGTGGGTCACTCAGCCTTCCGCTTCTGTACCCTCCTCATCCTCTGTATCTGCACCCTCCTCACTCTCGGCTGTGTGCACCCCCAAAGACAACACCACCACCACCATATCCCCTCTGCTCGAGTCAGGGGAATTATTTTCCCATCCACTACCAGACCTTACTGATGCGCAGTCATTCTTGGCATCGGAAGAGGAGGAGGAGGTAGCAAAGGCCGCCACCCAGCGGTCTGACGACAGTACACAGATCAGCCTAAGGAGTGTGGTACCCACTATTGCTGCCTACTCTGAGATCTCTAATGTCAGTGGTGGTTAAAGTGACAATGATGATGTGTCGATGGACGTCACGTGGGTGCCCTCAAGAGAGGAAGAGGAGGGGAGTTCAGAGGGAGATACAGAGCAGCATATAGGGAGGAGAAGGAGGAGAAGCAGGCAGAACTCGCAGTGCACAGGAGGCAAAAAGCAGACTGCAAATGTATCTGGAGTGAGCCATCCACCATGCACGGTCACATCTTGCGCTCCAAGGACGCCGGCACATGGCTCCCCAGTGTAGACTTTTTTTAAAGTGTCAGCTGCTGACAATAGTGTTGCCATCTGCAGCCTGTGCTGTCAACGCATAAGTCGCGGTAATCCCAACACTCACCTAGGGAAGACCGCCTTAAGAAGGCACCTGGCCTCCCATCACCGAGCCCAGTGGGAGCAAAGCCGTCAGAACCCACAAAGCCACACTCCCTGGGCTCCACATCTTGCCTCTTCACCTTCACCTTCTCCTCTCTCCTTCTCCTCTCTCCTCCCAATTGTCCTCCACTCCACTCCACCTTCCACCGTCCCATCGTCACGTTCATCTGGCACAAGGCAGGCTTCCGTGGCCCAAATGTTTGAGCGTAAAAAAAATGACGCCAGATATTCCTCTTGCCCAACGGCTGACCACTGTCTTGTCGGAACTGCTAGCCTGCCAACTACTGCCATAAAAATTGATGGACTAGGAGGACTTATGAAAATGTGTGGCCATTAGAACACCGCAATGGAAGGTCCCCGGAAGGAAGTATTTCTCCCAGAAGGGCATCCCTGAACTATATGGCCATGTTCAACGGCAAGTTAATATATCTCTGGCACACAGTGTCAGTGCCAAGATACATCTGGTCACAGACACGTGGTCTAGCAAACACGGGCAGGAAAGGTACATATCTTTTACTGCCCACTGGGTGAACCTTCTGACGGCCATCAAGAATGTAACCCGTGGCACCCGTGTGGATTTGGTGTTACCGCCACGGATAGCATGCATGCCGGCCTCTTCCTTGTCTCCTCCTCGGCTGACTCCTCATTTTTTGCTGCACCACCAAGCTCCCCAGAACCTATTTGACATGCCAGATGAGACGTTGCCATGCTGTGCTGCGGCTGTTGTGCCTGGAAGCCAAGAGCCACACTGATCCTACACTCCTTTCAGCTTTGCGATCACAGGCCGATTAGTGGCTAACCCCACTAAATTTGACAGTTGGTAAAGTGGTGTGCGACAACGGTGCCAATCTGCTGAGCACGCTGAAACAGGGCAAAATGACACACGTGATGTGCATGGCACACGTCCTGAACTTAGTCAGGCAGCCATTCGTTGACAAATACCCCGGGGTCCAGGACGTCTTGCGGAAGGCCAGAAAAATCTCTAGCCATTTTAGAAGATCTTACACGCTCATGCTTGATAGGCTGCTCCAGCAGAAACGTGCAGTTAACGACTACCTGTAAGACTGTACTCTGCAGCAGGAGAAGTTCTGGGGAGCTTGTTTTCTTATTTTTTTACTGCGCCAGTGGCTGCTCATGCGCGATGCATACAGACTTCTGCGGCAATTTGATGAGATCACCAAACTGGTCAATCGCAGCCAGGGCGCTATCAGTGACATCGTACCTTACGCCTTCTTTCTGGAGCATGCATTGCGTTGTGTCATTGATTAAACTGTCAAGGAGCAGGAAGATGAGGAAGTCACAATGCTGGACTGGGGCTACTCCATCTGAGACCAGTCCTACAGGAGTCTGAAGAGGAGTCAGAGGAGGATGGTGGCGGAGCAAGAAGAGCATGCTTTAAACTTTTCTGGGCAGAGGAGCCAGAGGACGACATTATCCTGACCGATGTGCAGGAGCCAGGCCACTCCACCGCTTCCAGTTTAGTGCAAATGGTGGAGTATGAAGGCCTTCATACTCCAGTGTTTGAAGAGGGACCCCTGTATAAAAAGCATAAAGGGCAAGCCCGCACATATCCTACAACACCAAGAACAAAGAATGGTCCCTGTCTAATGTAAATAATGAGGCATAAAAGGCCTTTTCTGTCCATTGAATGCCTAATGTTTTGGGCCCTGGAGGAATTTAACACCTGTGATGACCACATGTTTCAACTATTATCATTATTTTATTTATTTATTTCAAGAAGGTGGATTTCGTTAGCCATGTTTTTAATCCAATTTTATATTTTTTAGTTCTTTTAAACATATGTATTTGACCTGTACTGGCCTTCAGTAATATTGATATCCATTGACCGTCTAATATATGTCCAGCCACATAATCACTTGATCTTTTCTGTATAGTGAAAGCATAATTTTTGGGGCCTGTAATACACTGGCCTGCAGTAAAATTGATAGCCAATGACCGTGTAGTCTACCTCCAGTCACATACTTACTTGTTCCTTTCTGTACGGTAAATGCATTATTTTTGGGGCATGTAGTCCACTAGCCTGCTATAAAATTGATATCCAATGACTGTGTCATTTACATCCAGCTACATACTTACTTGTTCTTTTCTTTCTGTTGAATGCATAATTTTTGGAGCCTGTAGTCCACTGGTGTGCTGTAAATCTGATATCCAATGACCGTGTAATCTACCTCCAGCCACATACTTACTTGTTCTTTTCTGTACGGTAAATGAATAATTGTTGTAGCCTCAGAGGAATTCAACACCAGTGACGACCACGTGTTATCGAATATCAAGTATTATCTTTATTATTTTTTTTTTTCAAGAGATTGGATTTCGTTATCCAATTTTATATATTTTTGGTTCTTTTAAACATATGTATTTAACATGTATTTGTACTGGCCTGCAGTAAAATTTATATCCATTGATCGTGTAATATACCTCCAGCCACATTATCACTTGATCATTTCTATCTGGTGAATGCCTAAGTCCAGAGGCCTACAGTAAGATTTTTATCCATTGACCGCATAATGTACCTCGAGCCACATAATCAGACTTTCTTTTATGTCAGGTGAATGCCTAATTCCTGTGGCCGAAAATAAAATTATTTCTAGGCTTCAACAGGGCACATTTCAAAGAATTTCCCTTTTTAAGATGCATAAAAATGTCCCCTGATTAAGATACATATTTTTTTATTTTTTATTTTTGTCATAGTTCCCCTCTAGTATGTCACTGTCCATGTTGCAGGACTATTTGTGCACTTCTACTAAGTATTTGTTGGCTAAAAATATGAGCTGAAAGTTTTTCAGGTTCGCCTGCCATTAAAGTGAATGGGGCCCGCCAAAAAACTTGTGGTTCGAACATTTGATCACGTTTGCGTGATCGCTTTGGGCGAACCGTCCCGGCCGATCGTCCATCACTAATCTTGAGTACCTATCCTGAGAAAAGATCATCAATATGCTAGCATTCAACAACCCCTTGCACTGATAAAATGAGACATAACTGTGTCAAAGGTTGTTCTGGAAGGGCAGTAGTGAAGTTTCTTTAATTGCAGTGTCTGTAGCAATTAATGTATCATGGTTCGTTGAACAAAGCTTGCTTTAACCTAACAGTTGGTCCAAAAAAGTGTTGAAAAAAAACTTTTTTGAAAGGCTGGTTTTCATACATTGAAACATACTAATGCAATGCAATCAAAGCATTAGTGGTACTAAGTCTGAAAGTTTATGCACTCAATAATCAATATTTAAAATCAATCACAAATTCAACACAAAGTCTAGTTGTAAAGCTTTATCAGGAGGAATATAATATATACTGTGTGTGTGTGTGTGTATATGTGTGTAGATATATATATATATATATATATATGTGTGTATGTGTGTGTGTATGTATATATATATATATATATATATATATATATATATTACACACACACACAGTGGATATAAAAAGTCAGGTTTCTGTGCTGAAAAAAAATGAGACAAAGATAAATCATTTCAGAACTTTTTCCACCTTTTAATGTGACCTATAAACTGTACCACTCAATTGAAAAACAAACTGAAATCTTTTAGGTGGAGGGAAAACTAAAAAAAATAAAATAATGTGGTTGCATAAGTGTGCACACCCTCTTATAACTGGGGATGTAGATGTGTTCAGAATTAAGAAATCATGTTAAATAGGAGTCAGCATACACCTGCCATCATTTAAAGTGCTTCTGATTAACCCCAAATAAAGTTCAGCTGCTCTAGTTGGTCTTTCCTTAACTTTCCTAGTCACATCCCACAGCAAAAGCCATGGTCCACAGAGCTTCCAAAGCATCAGAGGGATCTCATTGTTAAAAGGTATCAGTCAGGAGAAGGGTACAAAATAATTTCCAAGGCATTAGATATACCATGGAACACAGTGAAGACAGTCATCAAGTGGAGAAAATGTGGCACAACAGAGACATTACCAAGAACTGGACGTCCCTCCTTGATGAAAAGAGAAGAAAACTGGTCTGGGAGGCTACCAAGTGGCCTAAAGCAACATTAGAGGAGCTGCAGGAATATCTGGCAAGTACTGGCTGTGTGGTACATTTGACAAGTCTCCTGTATTCTTCATATGTCTGGGCTATGGGGTAGAGTGGCAAGACTAAAGCCTTTTCTTATGAAGAAAAACATCCAAGTCAGGCTACATTTTGCAAAGACACATCTGAAGTCTCCCAAAAGCATGTGGGAAAAGGTGTTTTGGTCTGATGAAACCAAGGTTAAACCTTTTGGCCAGAATTCCAAAAGATATGTATGTCGCAAAAACAACACTGCACATCACTAAAAGAACACCATACCCACAGTGAAGCATGGTGGTGGCAGCATCATGCTTTGGGGTTGTTTTTCTTCAGCTGGAACTGGGGCCTTAGTTAAGCTAGAGGGAATTATGAGCAGTTCCAAATACTAGTCAATATTGGCACAAAGCCTTCAGGCTTCTGCTAGAAAGTCGAACATGAAGAGGAACTTCATCTTTCAGCATGACAACGACCCAAAGAATACATCCAAATCAACAAAGGAATGGCTTCACCAGAAGAAGATTAAAGTTTTGGAATGTCCCAGCCACAGCCCAGACCTGAATCTGATTGGAAATCTGTGAGGTGATCTGAAGAGGGCTGTGCACAGGAGATACCCTCACAATCTGACAGATTTGGAGTGTTTTTGCAAAGAAGAGTGGGCAAATCTTGCTAAATCAAAATGTGCCATGCTGATAGACTCATACCCAAAAAGACTGAGTGCTGTAATAAAATTAAAATGTTCTTCAACAAAGTATTAGTTTAAAAATACTGGGGAAACAAAAGGGGCCTAACCACCGCATGGGCACCATCCACAAATAATACTTAGGCCAGATTAATATTCTAGATCCGTGGGTCTACAATGACCATAAAGTATAAAAGTTGAGGTCCATGCAATAGAAATCCAAAAGTTGAGGTAATGATAGAGATAAAAGAAAATACCTAAAATCTAATTAAGTTGGAGGTTCTCTATGATCAGATCTATATCTGGATCCACATACCCAGTCATAGACCATCAATTATTGCTAGACATTAGGGTAAAATCATTTATATAAATAATCAAGCTAATAAAAACAATAATAAATTGAACGTGCAGATGCGTATTAAATAACTCACTTCACACGGGGAGATAGTCTATGGGATAAAGCTCATCTCCCCGTGTGAAGTGAGTTATTTAATACGCATCTGCACGTTCATTTTAATATTTTTTTTTATTAGCTTGATTATTTATATAAATGATTTTTACCCATGTGCTCTGCTCTATATACAAAATCCCGGTGACAGGTTCCCTTTAAAAAAAATTTTTATAAATTATTTTATTTCAGTTATACAAAAAACATATACAAAATCAGAAAATTCCAAAAATCCATATTACATAAATCAGTAATATAATAACATCTTACCGCAAATACCCACCCCCCATCCTTTGGAGAAAGAGAGAGAGAATTAAAAAAAAAAAAAACACACATATCCGGCCCTAGTTCAGCCATTTTTTCCATATTTTATCAATTTTTTTCCTGCTCTCTCACTATATCTCTGAGACCCGTTCCAATTTAATCAAATTAGCGACTGATTCTTGCCACTGTCCCACTGTAGGAGGATCTCGATTTACCCATTTCCGGAGTATGAGAAGTCTGGCTTGAAATAATACTTTACCTAAAACTAATCGTATTTCTTTATTTAGTTTAAGATGTTCTATAGCCCCTAATATACAAACTACTGGGTCTTCAAAAACTTGAACACCCAGAAATACTAATACAATCTCTATTTCTTTCCAATACCTAAAAAGTTTAGGGCATCTCCAAAAACAATGTATAAGATCCGCCTTCTCTCCCCTACATTTTGGGCACTTATCAGAAGTTCTCACACCCATTCTCTTTACCACCCAAGGAGATCGGTGTAGCCTATGAACTATAAAAAGTGGAGAGATCTTATATGAACCCCTTTCCGACTGTCACGGAACCATGAACCAGACGTACAACAAGAGATGAGTGAAAATAAGAAGGCTTTATTGAAAATAAAGCTGTAAAGCAAAAGTCCAAACGGATGGTGAAACCGAGCAGAGTCTTTGCGAAGCCAGAGGTCAGGAACCAGAAGGGTAGTCAGACGAAGCCAGGATCAGGAACCAGCAGGGTAGTCAGACGAAGCCAGGATCAGGAACCAGCAGGGTAGTCAGACGAAGCCAGGATCAGGAACCAGCAGGGTAGTCAGACGAAGCCAGGATCAGGAACCAGAAGCAGCAGCAGTCTTAGAAGCATGTGAACACAAGAGGACCAAGCAAGGAACTGAAGCCACAGACCTCCTATATCTATGAGCTAGGCATCCAGCTCCTCCCAGGGGAAGGAGGAGCCGCAGGGTGGAAGGCTACAAGAAACCCAGGACCCAAGATGGCCGCCAGCACATGTCAAACGAAGGAGAGCAGCAAGCAGGTAAGACCATGACAGTACCTCCCCCTCAAGGGCCCCTCCTCCGCGGAGCACAAAACGGTTTCTGAGGGAAGCGTGCGTGGAAGGCTCGGAGCAAGGCAGAAGCATGGACATCTGCGGAGGGAACCCAGGAACGCTCCTCTGGACCATAACCACGCCAATGGACCAAAAACTGCAACCGACCGCGGACCAGGCGTGAGTCCAGGATATTGCTCACCTCATATTCCTCACGATTGCCCACTTGGACCGGACGAGGCCGAGGAACCGAGGAAGTGAAACGATTACACACCAGTGGCTTCAACAGGGAGACATGAAACACGTTGGAGATCCGCATGCCAGGAGGAAGCGCAAGGGCATAGGCTACCGGGTTTACCCTGCGAAGCACTCGGAAGGGACCAACAAAGCGAGGCGCCAGCTTGGGAGTGGACACTCGAAGGTTGAGGTTGCGGGTGGACAACCATACACGGTCTCCGACCTGGTAGGAAGGAGCAGGCGCTCGTCTGCGATCAGCCTGGAATCTCTGGCGCTGCGCAGAGACCTCAAGGGACTTCTGGATCTGTACCCAAGAAGCACGTAGGACGGAAAGGTGATCCTCCACAGCCGGAATATCCTGGGGAGAGAATACCTCCGGTAACACGGCAGGTTGGAACCCATAATTGGCCATGAAGGGAGACGTCCCAGAGGAAGAGTTCACCGCCGTGTTCCTGGCAAACTCAGCCCAAGGCAGGAGGTCAACCCAATTGTCTTGGTGATCGGAGACATAGCAACGAAGGAATTGCTCCAAGGCCTGATTGGATCGTTCTGCGGCCCCATTGGACTGAGGGTGGTAGGCCGAGGAGAAGGAGAGATGAATCCCCAACTGGGAGCAAAAGGCGCGCCAGAACCTGGACACAAACTGACTCCCCCGATCCGACACAATCTCCTTGGGCAAACCGTGCAACCGGAAGACCTCCCTGGCAAAAATCGTGGCCAACTCTTGTGCAGAGGGTAACTTCTTGAGAGGAACACAGTGGCACATTTTGGAAAACCGATCCACAATCATGAGAATGACCGTATGGCCTCGGGATGCAGGGAGGTCCACAATGAAATCCATCCCCAGGTGTGACCATGGGCGCTCCCCGGTGGCTATGGGTTGCAGAAGGCCCAACGGAAGGTGCCGAGGGGACTTACTCTGGGCACAAACGGAGCATGCCGCTACATATGCGGCGATGTCGGAACGTAGGGAAGGCCACCAGAACAGACGTGAAACAGCCCAGGACAGCTGATTCTTTCCAGGATGCCCCGCGGTCTTGGAGTTATGGTAGGTTCGCAACAACCGAGTGCGCAACTCCTCAGGCACAAAACATCTGCCGTTGGGTCTCCCAGAGGGAGCACCAGATTGAGCCGCCAAAATCTGCTCACCCAGGGGAGAGGTCAGGCTGGTGCGAATGGCGGCCAGGATCTGATTCGGAGGTATGACCGAAGTCGGAATCGACTCCTCCCTGGACAGCTCGGAGTACTGCCGTGATAAGGCATCCGCCCTGATGTTCTTGGAACCGGGTAGGTAGGAGACCACGTAATTAAAACGTGACAAGGACAGAGCCCATCTGGCCTGACGTGGTGTCAATCTCTTGGCCTCAGAAAGGTAGGTCAGATTCTTGTGGTCCGTCAGGATGAGAACCGGAACCACCGAACCCTCGAGCAAGTGCCTCCATTCTTTAAGGGCCTGCACGATGGCCAATAACTCCCTGTCACCAATCTGATAGTTGCACTCCGCGGAAGACAGTTTCCGGGAGTAAAACCCACAAGGAAGCAGAGGACCCTCTGGTGTTCTACGCTGAGACAGAAGGGCGCCTACTCCCGTCTCAGACGCGTCCACCTCGAGGACAAAGGGCAACCCAGGGTTGGGATGCGACAGAATCGGAGCCGACACAAAGGCGGACTTTAGGGCCTCAAAAGCTCGGATGGCCTCGAGCGGCCAGACCTGGGAATTACTGCCCTTCCTGGTCAGATCCGTGAGAGGCTTGGCCAGCATGGAAAAGTCCCTGATGAACTTCCGATAATAATTGGCGAAGCCCAAAAAGCGCTGCAGGGAACGAAGACCACTGGGCTGGGGCCACTGTAAGACAGCCGAAACCTTCTCAGGATCCATGGAGAACCCCTCAGCGGAAATGATGTAACCTAAGAAGGTTACCTGGGATCGGTGAAATTCGCATTTCTCAAGCTTACCGAACAGCTTGTTCTCTCGTAACCGTTGCAACACTCGTCTGACATCCAGAATGTGGGCCTCCATGGATTCAGAATATACCAAGATGTCATCCAAATAGACTACCACACACTGCTGCAACAGGTCACGGAAAACATCGTTGATGAATTCCTGAAAGACTGCGGGCGCATTGCACAACCCAAAGGGCATAACCAAGGATTCGTAATGACCGGTCCTGGTGTTAAACGCGGTCTTCCACTCATCGCCCGCCTTGATCCTTACCAGGTTATATGCCGCCCTCAGGTCGAGTTTGGTAAAGACCGTGGCCCCTTTAAGGCGATCGAACAGCTCGGAAATCAAGGGTATCGGGTAAGCGTTCTTGATCGTGATGCGATTGAGACCCCTGTAATCGATGCAAGGCCTCAACTCACCGCCCTTCTTTTTCACAAAGAAAAATCCAGCCCCTGCCGGGGACGAAGATTTGCGAATGTGTCCGCGTGAAAGCGCCTCCTTCACGTACTCCTCCATGGCCTCATTCTCCGCTACCGACAGTGGATAGACTTTGCCACGAGGAGGAACGGCACCAGATTGTAACTCTATGGCACAATCGTATGGGCGGTGCGGAGGTAGGGCAACCGCGCGCACCTTATCGAATACATCCCGGTACTCCTCGTATTCAGGAGGCAACAGAGAGTCCGAGGAAGTACACAGCAACTTGACAGACCCATGGATGCAACTAGCCCCACACTGCGGTGACCACGAGAGGATCTCGACCGATCTCCAATCGAAAGTCGGATTATGCTTCTGGAGCCAGGGGTACCCCAAGACCACCGAGTAGTGTGGAGACGAAATAACCTGGAGGCAGACCGACTCTCTGTGAACGGCACCAATGGCTATCCCCACTGGAAGGGTCTCATGAGTCACGTGTGGCGGCAGAAGGGGTCTGCCGTCTATCGCCTCAAGAGCCAGTGGGGAACCTCGAGCCTGCAGAGGAATGGAATTGGCGGCAGCGAACACACTATCAATGAACAAACCACCAGCACCAGAGTCCACCAACGCCTGGGTCGTAACCGAGCCCCCGACCCAGGAGAGGACAACAGTGATCAGTGGTTTGTCAACACGGGAAACCGGGGACGAGGAGACTCCACCCAAGATCTGCCCCCGACAGGATCTCAGGGTACGAGCGTTTCCCGGACGGTTCGGACATGCCAACCGAAAATGCCCACCGAGACCACAGTACATGCATCGGCCCTCGCGTCTCCGGAGTGCCCTCTCCCCCTCGGACAGGCGAGCAAACCCCAGCTGCATGGGTTCACCCCCAGACAAGTCATCCCCAGGAGGCGTGGGAGGAGAGGGAGGCACGGGTGGGACAGCAAACGTAGGCACCAATCTGTTAGAAGACCTCCGCAGGTTCTCCTTAAAGGAAGGTCTCTCCCTGAGTCTGGTGTCAATCAAAATCAGGAAAGAAATAAGAGACTCGAGCTCAACTGGTAGGTCCTTAGCTGCAACCTCATCCTTCAAGGCATCCGAGAGACCATGAGAGAAAGCAGCGACCAGAGCCTCATTATTCCAGCCCACCTCTGCTGCCAGGGTACGAAACTCAATGGCGTATTCAGCTACGGATCGTGAACCCTGTCTGATGGACATAAGGAGCTTCGCAGCAGAGGCAGCACGAGCCGGCACATCGAATACCTTCCGAAGAGAAGCAACAAAACCGGAAAACTCGGCAACCACCGGATTGTTGTTCTCCCATAAAGGGCTGGCCCAGACCAAGGCCTTGTCCGAGAGCAGCGAGATCAAGAAGCCCACCTTTGATCTCTCAGTGGGAAAGGCATGTGGCAGCAACTCAAAATAAATGCCCACCTGGTTAAGGAAACCTCGGCACTGAGTTGGCTCTCCCCCAAAGCGCTGTGGAAGAGGGGCAGAACCGGTCATACCCCGAAACACCGCAGGCGCAACAACAGGTGTCGGGGTAGACTCTGGCGCAACAACCGGAGCGGCAGTAGGAGCGAGCCCAGGAGCGACAACCGACCCATCGGCAACGGGAGCGAAATGAGCCGTGCGTTCAAGCAGGGTTTGCAACGCCACAGCGAACCGACCCAACAGGTGATCCTGCTGATCAAGTCTGGCAACCAGCGTGGGTAGCGAGGATGGCCCTGTACCGTCAGAATTCATGGCTTGGTCCTAATGTCACGGAACCATGAACCAGACGTACAACAAGAGATGAGTGAAAATAAGAAGGCTTTATTGAAAATAAAGCTGTAAAGCAAAAGTCCAAACGGATGGTGAAACCGAGCAGAGTCTTTGCGAAGCCAGAGGTCAGGAACCAGAAGGGTAGTCAGACGAAGCCAGGATCAGGAACCAGCAGGGTAGTCAGACGAAGCCAGGATCAGGAACCAGCAGGGTAGTCAGACGAAGCCAGGATCAGGAACCAGCAGGGTAGTCAGACGAAGCCAGGATCAGGAACCAGAAGCAGCAGCAGTCTTAGAAGCATGTGAACACAAGAGGACCAAGCAAGGAACTGAAGCCACAGACCTCCTATATCTATGAGCTAGGCATCCAGCTCCTCCCAGGGGAAGGAGGAGCCGCAGGGTGGAAGGCTACAAGAAACCCAGGACCCAAGATGGCCGCCAGCACATGTCAAACGAAGGAGAGCAGCAAGCAGGTAAGACCATGACACCGACACCATAGTATAACTTCTAAGAGCATCATTCCATTTTTCTTCTGTAAAAGATGGAAGCTCTTTTTCCCATTTTCCTCTAGCAAGTATTGTAATCCGTTTTTTTTTTCCTTCCATCAAAATCCCATATCTTTTTGCCGTTGTTCCTCTTTTTCTCCTCCATTAGTAAATTTATGTATTCTATCTGATTGTTCCCTTCTATATTTATTTAAGTTCACCGATGTCCTCATAGCATTTTTAAGCTGAAAGTATTTATAGATATCCTTTTGGGGGATCCCAAACTCCCTTATCAAGGTGCCAAAATCATTCAGTTTATCTTCCTCAAATACTTGACCTAGATATTTCATCCCCTTTTTATCCCAGTCTATATATTACCTAATCTTTTGCAATTCATTTTAATTGATATTTTTCCAAATAGGAGTATAATGCAAATAACCTTTAATATCTAATGTTTTTTTAACTTCCACCCATATATATTTCATTAAATTCAATATACGATTTTCTGTGGTATTTTCCCCAGTGTTCCCAGTGATTCGTTTCCCCTCTCCAACCCGTTTTCAATAATTCTTCCCTACCCACTAAACCATTTAAACTTCCCTTTATCTGACTATATTGTGTTATTAAATAATAATACAAAAACAATTAGGGACTGCTAATCCACCCTCTCTTACTGGGAGCTGAATAACTTCTCTCTTTAACCTAGGGCTTGCACCTTTCCAAATAAAATCCCCATTAAACTATCTAATAACCGAAAAAATTTCTTCGGCAACTTCATTGGGGCATTCTGTAAAACGTACAGTATTTTTGTGAGAAAAATCATTTTTATTAAATTCACCCGACCCTGAATTGACAACGGTAATCTTTTCCAAATATGTGTTTTAGTTCTAAGTTCTTTTATTAAGGGGAGTACATTTAACTTTTCATATTCTTCTACATTTCTAGAAATTTTGTGTTTCTCAAGCACATGCACCCTTGAGCCATTCTGTGATTGCCCGTTCCCTAATAACATCATATGGGATTTCCCCCAATTAATGTTTAAACCAGAAAAAAATATACGTATCTATTACTCTATTAAACTTATCCCAAGTGTTGTGCATAAATAATAATAATATCATCGGCATACATATATATTTTTTCTTTTCCTTCCCCATATGGAAAACCTTTAAACTCCCTATCATTTCATATTTTACATGCCAAGGGTTCTATTGCGATAGCAAATAGTAATGGGGAGAGAGGGCATCCCTGCCTGGTGCCCCTATAGAGGGAGAAAGGCAGGGACAAGCTCCCATCCACCATCACCCTAGACCTCGGCTTAGAGTATATAAGTTGAATCCGTCTTATAAATCCCTCCCCTATACCAACCCTTTTCAGAACTGCCCATAAATACTCCCACTCGATACAATCAAATGCCTTTTGAGCATCCAATGAGAGTATAGCTTTCTCGGTTTCTATTTTATTAGCTTCAATATTGAGGTACAGCCTTCTTATATTTGAGTATATCGTTCTTCCGGGTATAAAACCTGTCTGATCTTCATGAACTATACCTTTAATCACCTTAGAAAGCCTACCTGCCAAAACCTTTGCCAGAATTTTAACGTCCGTATTTAACAGGGATATTGGTCTATATGAACCAGGGTCTAGTTGTCCTTTACCCTGTTTTGGAATCAATGTAATAATTGCTTCTTTCATTGAGTCTGGTAAATCACCTATTTTTTGGGCCTCACACAGTGTCACTCTTAATTCTGGTATTAACACCTGCGCAAAGGTCTTATATATTTCAAAAGGGAGTCCATCACACCCTGGTGTTTTTACAGGTTTCACCGCACCCAAAACCTCTTCTATTTCTAAAATGGATTTTTTTTTTTTCCAGATATTCCTTTTGGGACCTAGATATCTCTCTCTCAGGCCAATCTGATCTAAATATTGATCAAGATCTTTTTTTGGGATATTGTACCCTAGACTTATAAAGTTCCTGAAAGTAATTCACAAAGACTTTAATTCCTTCAGGTGAACTGACTATTACATCCCTATTATCTCTAATCGCCCCTATCCATGATTTCTCTCTTTGGTTTTTTACTATACCTACTAAAATTTTCCCAAACTTTTCTCCCTCTGAGGCTAACCGAAACCCTTGGAAGAACAATTCTTTTCTGGTTCTCTCTATCTGATATGTATTTAGTTTTTCATGTTCCTCTTCCCATTTTTTCTTGTTATTTCCAGTAGGATTCATTATACATGCTAATCTTGCTTCTTCTAAGTTTTTTTCCACTAAATTCCATTTAGTTTCCCAGTGATTCACCTTTTTAAACAGAAGTCCTCTTAGATATGCCTTGGCGGTATCCCAGACTATCAATTTATTAACAGAGTTATTATTCTCCTGGAATTATTTTTTTTTTTTAACTCCACCAATGTACTTTCTATATCTGGGATTAATGATAACCAATGAGGATTGAACTTAAACATTGGCAAATTTTGTTTTCTATTCAAGTCCAATTCCATTACCACAGCACTATGATCGGAAAGGCCATAGGCAAATACTTTATCTTAATCCTATTTTGGGACATTAAGTTTTTATTTCCCAAAACCATGTTTATTCTTGACCATGTTTGATGTGATTTAGAATAACAAGAATCACATGGTTTCCTCCGGGTTTAAATAGCGCCAGACATCAGTCCAGTTAAACTCCAAGGCCAGTTTAAACAAATCTACATTTTGTATTCTTCCCCCTCTGCCAGACATTCTATCCCTGAGTGGATCCATTACAGCATTATAATCTCCTATCGCAATCATTATACATTCTTGTCTATTCAACATAAATCTATGCAACTCATACAGCACATCTGGCTTATATGGTGGTGGAATATATATATATTTGCGATTACCATTTTAACCCCTTCTATGTTACATTGTAAGAAGAGGTACCTACCACAGTCGTCCGCCTCGTATGCAACACACTCAAATTTAATCTTATTATGTATCAAAATTGAGACCCCTCTAGAATAAGTAGTGTATACCGAATGGTATCCTTCCACTATCCATCTCTTCTCCAACCACCTTAACGATTCTTTAACTAAGTGTGTCTCTTGGAGGCAAACGATGGCTGTCAAAAACCCCTTCATCCACTCAAGGATAGCGTATCTCTTTACTCTCTCTCGCAAACCTCTCACATTTAACGAAATAATCTTAATCATCTAGCAGAGAGGGAAGAAAAAAAAAAAAAACACCTCTCTCTCTTCTCCAAGATACCACCCCCCCTCCCTTCTGAATAGCTCCCCCCTCTGCTGGTCAGCAGTCGAGGCAGCTCCATTAATTAGCATAATGGCTCCTTGTTCCCCCTCCTACCCCACCCCCTCAGAAACCCATCCTATCCGCCCATTCATTAGCTTCTATAGGAGTCTGAAAGAACTCAACCCTTCGTTTATATTCCACCTTTAGCTTTTGCAGGAAAGAGCAAACTATACTTCAGGCCTGCATCCCTCAGTCTCTTTTTTACAATTATAAACTCCTTACTGCGTGCGTTAGTATCTGCTGAATAATTTGGAAACAGTCTTATCTTTACACCATGTATCTGGTATTTTTCAGAGGTTCTAGCGTCAGACAATATTGTATCTCGATCCTTTGGAAAGTAAACATTTCACCCGCATGTGTCTAGGTTAATCCCCAGGAACCCTCTTTCTTTTTTGTGGGGACCCTATGTGCTCTTTCAATAGCGAACAGGGGAGAGAGGGTACCCTCCTTACAGTTCTTCTTTATTCATCGCTCAATAAATTCTATACAATTATCCCCTTCTTCCCGTTCTGGAATCCCTACACATCTTATATTTGTTCTTCGCGATCTATCTTCTTGATTTATTAATTTTTGTTCCATCTTATTATCTGTTTTAGAGATACAACCTCCTTCTCTAATTTTTCAACAGAATGCTCCAGAGACGGGATCCTTTTTTCCATTTCATGTAATCGCTGTCTTATTTTCTCCAACTCACCGCGTATTACACTAACGTCAGTTTGAACAGCCCCAATCTGTGTCACTATACTCCCCATTACATTTTCCATTCTAGAGACAGTATGAAATATATCTTTCATAATTTTTGCGTCCATCTTTGCAACTACTGCAGGGGCTCCTTGTTCTCCCGTGATACCCGCAGTCCCATTTTTCTGTGTCAAAATATGTGTCTCAATATCTATACTTTTTTCTTTCTGTAAAAAACTGGAGACTGGGGAATTAGGGATCATAAATTTGTTTAGACTATGCTGTTTTTGCCCACTCTCTAACCCTGTGTCACGGCCATGGCTATGACCGTGACTCCTGAACCGCATGCGGTTGTCAGCGGTTTTCATTGGTGTTCAATCACAGGTGAGGGCTGTGGTATTGGCCTCACCTGTGGTTGCCGCTGGCAACAGTATGTATGTGGCAGCGTAGCAGGCTGAGCTGTGCCATGCAGCTCGCTACGCTGCGCATGCGGTTTTGTGTGTGATGTGTGGATGTGTGCACTGTGTTTTATGTTATTGTGTGCACGTTCCCTTTAAGTGGTGTTTTCCCTTCCCTGGTGTTGGAAGGGTTAATCCCCTTCCTAGTGTGTGTGATCACTGGGTGTGTCCGACTGTGGGGTGTGGCTTCTTGGCCTATAAAGCCTCACTGCTTTTGCAGGCCTTCAGGTTGCTTCAGCCATGCTTAGCTGAGAGCAGCCTCATGTATTTATTACCTGCCAGTAAGAGCCACCCCTGTGGTCATAAACCTTAATGTCATAACCATATTGTGCTTAAGTTATTTCCAGTTATGTGTGATGTCCGTGTGATGTTTTATATGTGATTTTGTGCAGCTATGGATCTGGGTCCCTGTGTAGGGATGCGCTTGTGATCTGCACCCTGCTAACACAGGGATCCAGTCAGCAAGGCTGTGGCAGGTAGGTGGAACTCCTTGTTCACCTGCCATATCCATAGAGCTGTTTATGTCTCCCCTTTTCCTGCAGCTTGGCCGTTGAGACTCCTGCTCCTCCGTGTCTAGGAGGAGTGGGCTTGTCTTACTCAGCTCCTAGGTGAGGGTCATCTTGAGGGCCAGCAGGGACTTTTAGGTTCCGGAGCATGAGCCCTCCTACCATCAAGGTTGGCTCATGTAGCTAGGAGTCAGGGTCAGGTTAGGGATGCCTTTAGGAGGTGACCTGCTCCCTAATCCTGTCTTCATGGCCAAGCAGCCGTAACATCACCGGGCTCCACACGGCTGAGGATTTCCCCCATCCTCAGCCGTGACACCCTGTTACTGATCTCCTGCTGCTAGCGCCAGTAAGGCCACGCTGTTCTTCTTTTTTCCCCTCACCCATGACGGCACCCAGTGCGACTCAGGACCTCCCATCAGGACAGGAAACCTGAGAAGATAAAAAGGACACACCTCCACCTAACACCAGTTCAGGTTTCCTGTCCTCCGAATAAGAGTTCCTGAGAAGCAGCAGTAGTACTGCACGACATACCTCAGAAAGAAGAAGCACCAGTGCTGGGGGGGGTCTGTGGTGATGCCGTGGGAAGACCTATCCCTGGGGAGCGGTAGTTCTGTGGCCGTGCCAGAAGCCGCTCATCACAAGTCTGCCTGCGCCCGCACTTGCTACCGGTCCTGCGGGGAGCCGCTGTGGCCGCGTTCAGGCGGCTCCCCACGCTCTTCACGCCGACATGCCCAGTTTCAAGATGGCGCCCGCGCGTCTAAGCGCTTATGCGCATGCGCTGGGCCGTCCTTCAGAGGGCCGGCTGATGACGTCAGGGGGGGGCGGGGCTTCTCTCCCGATGCGCAGGACCCGGAAGTGGAGGCCGAGGCGCGTCTTTTAAACTATAAATTCGGCAGCAGGTGCAGGCAGCCGGCGGGGGCACAGTTTTTTGTGCTGAAGTAGTGATCCAGCTTGCAAGCATATCGGAGCCTACAGATGGACGCGCTGAACCCCTGGATCCCTTGAGGCCTGCAAGTCCGGTACTGGTCCTAAGGACGGGGAAAGGAAAATTCATCATGGTGAGAACGTTCCTTTTTTTACTAATAAGGTGTTTCTATCTTAGATCCCAAAGCCACCTAAAAAGTCGTCTTCCAAGACAAAACACAAAGAGTGTGCGGATTGTAAAACGACCCTATCTGCATCCTATCAGAAACCTTTGTGCTCAGCATGTATAGATAAACTTGTAGCGGAACAGTCCCAGACCCTTACTAGATCTATGAAGTCTTTAATCAAGGCATCCTTCAAGGCATTCAGTAAAGGCCGTGCCAGGTCCCCGGATAAAGCCACAGAGTATGACAGTATAGAAATGGACTCGTCCGACAGTGAAGCCAGAGAACCCGGGCAGTTAGGTTCCAGTAATTCGGACTCCTCGGACGACGAATATTCAGGAAAGTCCTTCTTTTCCCCTGAGGATACGCAGCCATTACTAAAAGCGGTCAGAGCAACTATGCAGTTGGAAGACATTAAGCAGACCAGATCGGTTGCGGACCAGGCCTTCCAGGCATTAGGCCCTAAGAAGCATAGGGTTTTTTCTATGCATGAAAGCATGCAGGCGATTATTAAAAGAGAGTGGAAAAATCCTGACAGAAAATTCTTCATACCCTCCTCTGTGAAAAGGAAATATCCTTATGAAGAAAAGGTGTCCTCAAGCTGGGATAGGGCCCCTACGGTAGATGCACCAGTCGCCAAGATAGCAAAGAAGTCTGCCCTCCCCTTTGATGATTTAGGTTGTCTTTCTGACCCGTTAGATAAAAAAGCGGACATATATCTAAAACGGGCTTGGGAGACGTCGGCTACCTGTCTCAGACTGGCAGTTGCAGCCACTTGGGTATCCCGGTTTCTGAGACTATGGATTGACCAGCTAGAGACACACCTTAAAGAAAAAAGGCCTAGAGAAGAGCTCTTAGCTTCTCTCCCCACCTTCTCAAAAGCGGCAGATTTTTTAACGGATGCATCCACTGATGTGATGCGCTTTTCCGCCAGAGCCTCTGCTATGACAAACGCGGCTAGAAGAGCTATTTGGCTTAGATCCTGGAAGGGTGACCAGGGATCTAAGGCCAGACTCTGTGCCCTTCCGTGTGAGGGCGATAGGTTGTTTGGGTCATCTTTAGATGACATCCTGGAGAAGGCCTCTGACAAAAAAAAGAGGATTTCCTGTCCCTCAGAAGACCCCCTTTTTTCGTAGACCCCAGCAGAGTTTTAGAAGGCAGAGGGGCAAGCCATACGGCAGGAAAGAGAGGGATAGGTTTCAGAGGAAATCTAGCGGCTTGATTTTTAAATCCCAGGATAATAAAAAAGATAAGCAGCAATGACGCCAGTCTCCAGGTTGGGGGAAGACTCTCTTCCTTTCTCCCGGCTTGGTCAAAGGTCACCCAAAACAAATGGGTTTTGGGAGGGATAGCAGAGGGATTCAGATTGGAATTTCTCTCCTATCCCCAAGATTTCTTCACCCGCACTCAAACTCCGAAAGATCCCCTAAAGTCCACAGTTTTAGAGGCAAAGGTTCGGTTATTATTGGACAAAGGAGTAGTTTGCCAAGTTCCAAAAGAAGAGGAGGGCAGGGGGTATTACTCCCCACTCTTTCTAGTAAAGAAACCCAATGGGTCTTTTCGGATGATTCTAAACCTGAAACGTCTAAACAAGTTCCTGAAATACAAAAGGTTCCGGATGGAGACAATAAAGACAACTATAGACCTGTTATACAAGGATTGCTGGATGGCAAGTATAGACCTAGAGGATGCTTATTATCACATCCCAATTCACTCTTCCTACCAAAAGTATTTGAGAACAGCAGTTCAAGTGAAGGGCCAGCTTCTGCACCTGCAATACAGGGCCCTCCCGTTTGGGGTCTCGGAAGCCCCGAGAGTTTTCACAAAGGTTGTGGCGGAGATGGTGGCATTCCTTTGATTGTCCAGGATAGTGTTAGTACCCTATCTGGACGATTTTTTGTTCATAGCCCAGACGAGAGAACAGTTACAGACGGAACTTGTCCTGGTGTGTTCTCTATTGAAGGATCTGGGATGGAAGGTCAATCGAGAAAAGTCTTGTCTAACCCCTTCTCAAAATTGCATATTTTTAGGGATGCAGCTAGATTCCACGGCTCAGAAAACATTCCTCCCTCAGAAGAAGGTGGTTTCAACAAAAGAACATGTTTGAATCCTTTTCCGCTCCTTCCGATGTTCCATCAGAAAAGCGATGGCAGTACTGGGGCACCTGACGGCTACAATTCCCGCCGTACCATTTGCTCAGATCCACACAAGATCGTTACAGTCGGATATCTTAAAGAATTGGAATGGTCTCCCACAAACGCTAGAGGAAAAATTTCATCTCTCCTCCAGAGCAAGGTATTCTCTCCTATGGTGGACATCCGAGAAGAACCTTTCGGCAGGAATGCCTTGGTCCTTCATAGAGCCCATACTGATAACAACAGATGCCAGTCCGTGGGGTTGGGGGGCTCATTCAGATAGAAAATACTGGCAGGGAAGATGGGATTTAAGAACCCGGGCCTGCACGTCAAATTACAAGGAGCTCAAAGCAGTAGAAAGAGTTCTAAGAGTGGCAGTTCCAGATGTCTTAAACAGAAAACTGGTATTTTACTCGGACAATTCAACGACAGTGGCCTATATAAATCATCAGGGCGGAACAAAGATACCATCCCTAATCTTCCTGTGCCAGGAGATTTTCAAAATAGCAGAAGACAGGAACCTGGTCCTATCTGCAATACATCTGAAGGGGAAAGAGAACACGGTGGCCGACTTTTTAAGCCGAGTGGAACTCAGTCAGGCAGAGTTGAGTCTAAAAGAGGAAGTTTTTTTCCCAGATTGTCTTAAAGTTTGGGGCCCCAACTATAGACCTCTTTGCTACTTGAAAAAACAGGAAGACAGAGAGGTTCTTCTCATTAAATCACACAGAGAATCCTACAGCTGTGGACAGTCTGGCTCAGGACTGGAGGCAGGAACTCGGCTGTGCCTTCCCGCCTATTTCCCTAATTCCACAGGTACTGAAGAAAGTATGGAGGGAAGGAGCCTCTATAATCCTGGTAGCCCCAAAATGGCCCAAAAGAATCTGGTACTCCACCCTGTTAAGTCTAGCCAGAAGCCCCCCCTGGGTGATCCCTCCAAGGGAGGACCTCCTTTCCCAGGGGCCCATATGGCATCCCAATCCAGGGATTCTTCAATTGGCAGTATGGAGTTTGACAGGGACATCTGGTTGAGGAGAGGGCTTTCTAACAAGGTTGTTTCCACCCTTCTAGGCAGTAGAAAAACTACAACAGCCAGGAAGTATAATAGAGTTTGGAATATCTTTTCTTCCTTTCTAGGGTCTAGCCCTGATCCATTACCTCTGCTAGGAGGATCTCGGAGATCCAGGCCTTCTCTGCATATCTACCTTATACTGTCATCCAGGACAATCAAGTAGTAATCAGGCCCCTGCCTTCCTTCCTTCCCAAGGTTGTTTCTGATTTTCACAGGAGCCAGGACATTGTGTTACCTTCCTTTTTTCATAACCCCTCCAATAGCAGGGAAAAAAGTTTTCAGTGCTTGGATGTTAAGAGATGCTTGTTAGTCTACCTTGATGTTACGGCTTCGTGGAGAAAAGACGAGAACCTTCTTGTCCAGTATTTAGGTGGGAATAAGGGGAAGAAAGCATCCTGCAGGGTTATTGCCAGATGGGTGAAGAAGGCCATAGCTAAGGCTTATATCTCCTTGGGTCTTTCCCCTCCTTCAGGGTTCGGGGCCCATTCTACTCGGGCAGTGTCTACTTCGTGGGCTGAAAGAGCTGATGTGTCTTTAGCTCAGATTTGTAGGGCAGCTACCTGGAGTTCCCCACATACCTTTCTCAAACATTATAGGTTGCAGCTCCATTCTGATGCCTCATTTGGGGAGAAGGTCCTTCAGGCTGTGGCCCCCCCCTAGATTCTACTTATAGTCTATCTCGCACTGGGTGCCGTCATGGGTTAGGGGAAAACAACATTGCTTACCGGTAATCGTTTTTCTCAATACCCATGACGGCACCCGATAGTTCCCTCCCCATATACAGATACATATATATATATATATATATATATAAAAGGCATTATCCAGGTCTAATAAGGAAATGACTGGGCACACCTAAGGATATGTAGTGACCAAAAATTTATTAAGTAAAAGGACAAGTGGGTTTGCGGTAATTACAGTATCAGATATATAAATGCAAAACCGTTGAGTAATATAAGGTTTGCACACTTCATCAATAATTCATAAAAGGTCCATATAAAAATCCATGTAAAAAACACTATATATTTGTGGTTAATGTATAGACCAGTCACTGGATGGTAAGGGTACCGCCCGTGACTGATATCCACGCCTCAAACACAAATGGAATACAAGATAAGACTAATAACAAAGCAGCAATCTAGTATCAGTTTAAATTCAGTGCAGACAATAGTTCGTAGATATAAAACTTAAGCCGCGATTAGATGGTGATGTTATAATCAACCCGACACAAGAATTCACTTCCCCGGAGTGGTCATGGGAGTCCAAGTGAACTATATGTTAGTTAGGAATAGATTACTGGCCTTGATGTAGCCAAAAGTGCAGAGATTGTAAGTATTGACTTACTCCGTAGCTGACTTAGCGGCGTCCCGCTTACAGTCAGGAAGGGATCCGACAATAGGATAAAAATGTATTTAGGAACAGTCTTACCGATATTAGAAGGTTTCTCTCGTGTAGAAGAAACTTCGGCCGTCTCTCGAAACTTTGTTCCCAGATTTTTCGTTACGGTTAGGTGAATCCCACAGTAAATAAGTAATCTGGGTCACCTGTTACCCTGTTCGACTTGCTGCACGTGGTTCCGCTTGTTTGGGTGCGGTTGCAGTATCACAGCCTTCCGGGCGAAAGTTTCAGACCGACTTGTCTTTATAAAAACGGTACAAACTTGTTCCTAATTTGGGGTCGATGTGGTGCACTCACATGAAGTTGAACTTGGGGGGTCAGACCAGACGCGTTTCGGGGCTAGAGTATCCCCTTCCTCAGTGGCTATCTGACCACCCCAAAAGACCTTTCTTTTATACTCCACAAAAGGACTTTTGCAAAACCTGGTTCGTACTTGGTTCCGGAAGTCCTATGGGGATAATTATCCTATCGGAGAAATGTTTTCATTACTTGTATAAAAAAGCTGCATAGTTGTCTTTGTTATAAAATTCCATTCTTTCAGCCGTCGATGATATGTATCTACATCTTTAGGTCGATGGTATCATATAATTACTAAGATAAGAATAAAATAAATCTCCTTTCGATTCCTTAGCGGTTTTTTTGGTGTATGTCGTGGCTGCTAAAACGTCTAAACAGTTAAATGTCTGCATATCTACACCGTATATAGAGAACATTCCATAAATATTTACCAGTACATATACTTATGAATGAATTAAAAACGTTATTATAGGGAATTATTTAAAAAAAAATGTTTTAAAAAAGTTTTGCTATACAAACTTTATCAAAAGTTATGAAAAATAAAATAGGATAGAACATAAGGGGATTTAATGGTCAAACAAGTAGTTAAATAGCATAAAAAGTTATGTTATATATACATTTCAATAAAAGAACGTACCCAGTAATATATCTAATAGAGTGTATATCAATATATTGGTGAAAATAAAAATAAGGATAAAAATAAAAAGTAAAAAATAAATAAATATTGATATATTAAAAATAAAAATAAAAATATATATTAGCATATTACTCTATGATAAATTTTCTCTAAAATGCCTCTACCTCTATCAACAATAATAACAACAACAAAATTTCTTTCAGTGACAAAGTTATGAATATTTATCAACTTTTATGTATTTTTATTTACCCCTATAGGACTGTTTAAACACATTGATATATATTTCAAGATATTTTCAATATTTTTGGTCAATATTTTTGGTTAATATTTAATATATAAATTAATAGGATATCTAATGTTTTTGGAATTTTAGAGAAAATTCATCATAGAGTAATATGCTAATATATATTTTTATTTTTATTTTTAATATATCAATATTTATTTATTTATTTATTTTTTACTTTTTATTTTTATCCTTATTTTTATTTTCACCAATATATTGATATACACTCTATTAGATATATTACTGGGTACGTTCTTTTATTGAAATGTATATATAACATAACTTTTTATGCTATTTAACTACTTGTTTGACCATTAAATCCCCTTATGTTCTATCCTATTTTATTTTTCATAACTTTTGATAAAGTTTGTATAGCAAAACTTTTTTAAAACATTTTTTTTAAAATAATTCCCTATAATAACGTTTTTAATTCATTCATAAGTATATGTACTGGTAAATATTTATGGAATGTTCTCTATATACGGTGTAGATATGCAGACATTTAACTGTTTAGACGTTTTAGCAGCCACGACATACACCAAAAAAACCGCTAAGGAATCGAAAGGAGATTTATTTTATTCTTATCTTAGTAATTATATGATACCATCGACCTAAAGATGTAGATACATATCATCGACGGCTGAAAGAATGGAATTTTATAACAAAGACAACTATGCAGCTTTTTTATACAAGTAATGAAAACATTTCTCCGATAGGATAATTATCCCCATAGGACTTCCGGAACCAAGTACGAACCAGGTTTTGCAAAAGTCCTTTTGTGGAGTATAAAAGAAAGGTCTTTTGGGGTGGTCAGATAGCCACTGAGGAAGGGGATACTCTAGCCCCGAAACGCGTCTGGTCTGACCCCCCAAGTTCAACTTCATGTGAGTGCACCACATCGACCCCAAATTAGGAACAAGTTTGTACCGTTTTTATAAAGACAAGTCGGTCTGAAACTTTCGCCCGGAAGGCTGTGATACTGCAACCGCACCCAAACAAGCGGAACCACGTGCAGCAAGTCGAACAGGGTAACAGGTGACCCAGATTACTTATTTACTGTGGGATTCACCTAACCGTAACGAAAAATCTGGGAACAAAGTTTCGAGAGACGGCCGAAGTTTCTTCTACACGAGAGAAACCTTCTAATATCGGTAAGACTGTTCCTAAATACATTTTTATCCTATTGTCGGATCCCTTCCTGACTGTAAGCGGGACGCCGCTAAGTCAGCTACGGAGTAAGTCAATACTTACAATCTCTGCACTTTTGGCTACATCAAGGCCAGTAATCTATTCCTAACTAACATATAGTTCACTTGGACTTCCATGACCACTCCGGGGAAGTGAATTCTTATGTCGGGTTGATTATAACATCACCATCTAATCGCGGCTTAAGTTTTATATCTACGAACTATTGTCTGCACTGAATTTAAACTGATACTAGATTGCTGCTTTGTTATTAGTCTTATCTTGTATTCCATTTGTGTTTGAGGCGTGGATATCAGTCACGGGCGGTACCCTTACCATCCAGTGACTGGTCTATACATTAACCACAAATATATAGTGTTTTTTACATGGATTTTTATATGGACCTTTTATGAATTATTGATGAAGTGTGCAAACCTTATATTACTCAACGGTTTTGCATTTATATATCTGATACTGTAATTACCGCAAACCCACTTGTCCTTTTACTTAATAAATTTTTGGTCACTACATATCCTTAGGTGTGCCCAGTCACTTCCTTATCAAACTCTTTCTTTGCAAACAGCGGGGTGACGCTGTTAGACTGAGAGCACCCTTCTTTGATGTATCAACCTCCCTATGCGTCCGACTAACACTATTTTATCTGATTATCCAGGTCTATATGAAAAAAAAAGAGGGTCTTTAATCCCTTATCACTTCTCTCCGGAGAACAATTTATTTCTTCCACTGGTGTTAGGTGGAGGTGTGTCCTTTTTATCTTCTCAGGTTTCCTGTCCTGATGGGAGGTCCTGAGTCGCACTGGGTGCCGTCATGGGTATCGAGAAAAACGATTACCGGTAAGCAATGTTGTTTTCTTTGGAGGCATCTTTATACTTTCCTTTTCCTTCTCCTTTCTTCCTCCCCTCCCCCCTCTTCCTTCCTTTCCCCTTCCCTCCTCTTTCTCCACTCTCAACTATTGTACGTAATACCCAACACTTATCTCAAGACTATAATTATCATAATCACCAACATTAAACCTGATATCCTTAAGTACTATTTGCACTATGTTGGTATATTATCAACAATTAAACAAGGCCATATACCCCGGGTCTTCGTCCTGCTATTATTATTATTATTAGAGAAAAGAAGAGAAAAAAAAAAGTTATTTAAAACCAACAATGTTAGAGAGAGGCACAACAAAACAAAAAAAAAAGGTCAAGCTAACAGGTGGTTAACAAGTGGTTAATGTGTTTCCAACTATTCAAGTAAGACACCGCCGAAGACAATTCCTTGGTCTGTATATATTTAAACGAGAAGAGAGGGACAGGAAAACCGAAGGTTCACCCTAGTTAAACCAGCAGGAGAGGTGCCAGCATAATACCGTGAGGGAGAGAGTTAGGAATGGTTAGTCACTGATTAATCCAAGGGGTTAGAAGGAATTAGTCCAACCAGCGAAGTTCCAGAGAGGGTTAAGGACAGGGTCAAGGCTGCACACAATAAGTATATATGAATCAGTCCAGTGTACATAAAACTCTACAACCGTCTGTATATCTTCACCCCTTTTTTTTTTTTTTTTCTTCCTTTCCCTCACTTTCGTTCGACAAGGGACAAACAGTCCCCACTAATATACAAAAAGCTGCGAAATGTCCACACAGCCTACATTTTCCAATCTCCAACTTCCAGCCCCTCTCGTACCTCTACGGCTATATCACGGCTTCCTTACTGTGAGACGAGTCCCACTGTCCAAGAAAAGACACCCGCTCCTCTCCTCTGAACCGTCTCTCACTGGCAATGGCCTCCCTCCAGAAACTTGACTCTCACCCAGACATCAGGCAGCATAAAGACGTCTTCATAGGCGTTTGCCCTCTCCACACACCAGACCAGAACCCCGGCTCCCAACCTCACATCAGCTCATAGGGACAGCAGCAGCGCTGGATCCCTCCTCTCCTCACACAGAAGAATCTCACCCCCCCAAAGGCATCGAAATGTCGACATCCGACGTCCAGTAGACAAGCAGGGAAGGAAGACAGGCGGTCACAATCCAAGTATCAAGGGTATCGGCAGGCACAGCAAACACATTGTGGCAGCGGCAGGCAGACGGGCTGGTGCACGGGCAGTGGGAGGAGGGGCGGAGCCTAGCGTCAGACGCTCACATGCTCGCTCTCAAAAAAAATAAAAAAAGAGAGGGTTCACGTTAATTAAATTTTAGGTCTTTTCTTTTATCTCTAGCATTACCTCCAGGCCCAGCATGCATGCGGAACCTACGCTTCCTGAATTGTATGGTAGCAGTCTTGGCACATAACAGGTAGAATTTAGTGTTAGGAACCTGTCTTACAGAGACCGCCTTGCCGTGCGGCAGACGGGCTCAAATAATTTTGTACAAAATGTACTTGCCAAGCATCTCTAATTTATAAGTATAGCATTAGCAATTATTATGCATTTTTGTACTTTATTTGGTTTGCAGAGAGCTGTTGCAATGCATGTTTTGTTTTACAGTGTTTTCAGCCATAGCAACGTGCCCCTGCGCATTGGGAGGTCACCCTTTTTCTTTGCAGTTTGTACTGGAGGTGTGGCTGACACCTCAGTCGTGCACCCCTGATCAGCTCGTCTGCCCCATAGGCTGATTTTAATTGGTGTGAGTATATAGCTTAGCCTGCTCTCCCTCATTCACTGGAAGCCAAACAAGTGATCCCACACTCGGATATTCCGAGGACCTCTTTGCATCGCCATTATTTGATTTAGCCCTCTCGCCAAGCACGCTTGAAGAGGGACCTGAGATCTTGTGTCCCAATTCCCAACCTTTTGAGCATCCAGAGTCACAAGAACATGACGCTGGGGAACGGCAATTTGTGTTTAATGAGGTGGATAATGATGAGACACAGTTGCCAATGACTCAACCGCAATTACTGTCTCAAGAGGTTGAGGAAGAGGACGACACAGTGTTGTCAATTACTGAAGTTGTGGTTAGGTCAACAAATTAGGAGGATGATCAGACTGAGGAAGTAGAGGTGCTGGACGACGAGGTCACTGACCCAACCTAGGAAGGTGGCAACAAGCCAAGTGAGGAGAGCAGTACAGAGGGGGAGGGATCTGCAGCACTGCAACAGGCTGGAAGAGGCAGTGGGGTGGCAAACTGTAAAAGGTGTGCACCACCGAACAAGCCCACAATTGTTCCACGGAGAACCCCCTTGCTTAACTCTCTCTTGACAAAGGGTAGGTGTTCGGCAGTATGGTGCTTTTTTGAGGAAAGTGGGGACGACAAAAGAATAGTAGTTTGCAACCTGTGCCACACCACAATTGGCCGGGGCGTGAACACTAGAAACCTCACCACCACCAGCATGATCCGCCACATGGCATCAAAGCACCCTAATAGGTGGCCCAAATGCCTGGGTCCACAATCTGTGTCTGCGGGTCACACCGCTGCCTCCTCTTCTCCTGTGTTAGGTGCTGGCCAATCCCCTGTCCAAGACGCAGGCCCGGATGCCTCCCGCCCTGCACCTGGACCTTTGCAAGCACCATCAGCGACCACATCCACTTCCCTGTCCCAGCGCAGCGTCCAAATGTCATTACCCCAGGCATTTGAGCGCAAGCACAAATTCCCACCCACCCACAGGCTATAGCACTAAATGCGCAGCTTTCCAAATTAATGGCCCTGGAAATGTTGCCATTTAGGCTTGTGGACACTGAGGCCTTCCGCAGCCTGATGTCGGTGGCCGTCCCTTGTTACGCAGTCCCCAGCCGCCACTATTTTTCAAGATGTGTCGATTCCAAAACCTTAATTAAATTGTGGGCCTGGCGATCAGTTTAAGGGCTTTTAATCAGCATCAGCAGCAGCATGGTGATTTAAAATGAGTGGCAAGGTGACATGGTGTGGAGATGGCAGCATGAGGAGGCCACATAGTGGCACAATGACAGAGTCTGGATGAAAGACTGTGGCCACAGATTGTTGAGAAATATGCAGATGAAAACAAATCTATAGAGCTGTATGATGGTCACCTGCAAGTTAATGCAGCCATCAAAATCAAGTTGGGTTTGTCGGTTCCACCTCAGCTCACCAGCAGGCCCACCACTCACATCATTTACTGGGTCAGCTCAGCTGCAGGCCCTCGCATATCATGTTTAAGAGGCTAAGCTCACCAGTAGGCCCGCACCTAAAATCTTTTACAGGGTCAGCTCACCTACAGGCCCGCAACTCATGCTTCCTTGCTTTTGAAGTAGTACCCGTTTATCAGGCTCCCTCTCCGAAATCTAACAATGATTCCCCGTTACTGATGGTCACCATGTTAGGCGCATAAAAGAGCATCGAAAGTTGATAGGGAAGATATCCAAATGGATCGTGGATGTCATGGGGACGTGCGATCAGGCAGAAATTATCTAGAGTCAACAAAGCGGCAGCATGGCCTCTCCTGTATAACGTTTCCTCATCCAAAATACCGCAGTGACATTCCCTGTAATTTTTTATTACTCATTCCAATAACAGGGCATCTTAAGAGACCTGTATTGTTATTTATTGTCACTACCTCCACAAGTCGGGAGTGTGTGATTTGCCCGAATCAAACACTGATTCCCCATTACCTATAGTTTATAATGGTTTTGAGCTGAAAATTACATCGAAAGTTGATAGGTCAGACATCCGAAGGGATCGTCGCTGTCACCGGGACGTGCCATCGGCCCCAGGTTAACTAGAGTCACCAAAGCCTGAACAAAACCAGACAAAGAAATACCATACAATGGCCGCACCTCAAAGAAATATGCAATTTATTAAGAATATAAAGGTTTAAAAACAACATTCACATGGGGCAAACCCCAAAGATGGTACAATAGAAATATAACAATATCTATGTATGCATGTGGTAGTGTCCCACAGAGAGAGCAATGCATGAGCGGATATACAATCAAATCCCTACAAAATAACCTCCCTCAATCCTATGGTGGAAACACAAACATAATGGTAACACACAAGGCATACAAAACCCATCCACGAGGAGTGCACTGAAGCCTGACGCGTATCGCTAGTGCCTGGACTAGCTTCCTCAGAGGTCCATGTACATTCTAATCCTAGGAACTCGTCCTATATAGTCAGTGAATTAAAATATCCAATTTGATAGATATATAACAGCTGTGGTCATACCTATTAAACTCATTAGGTCAGGGGGTCAAGGGGAAACCGCCGATGGAGGTCACTTGGATATGTCCCGGTGCATGGTCCACGCGCACCCGCGGACGCCAGCGATGCCGGCGTGTTGACAGCACAGGTGCGCATGCACAAGATGGCTCCCGGAAAAGACACCAGCGCCACGATGCGTTCCAAACAGCGGAAGCGCAGTAAGGCGTCGGACGTCACATCCGGGAGCCACATCACAGCTAAACCCCAATGAAGCGCAAACCGCACATGGAGACAAGCGCAGCAAAACTGAATATTAGAACAGAGGACACACATGGTTCAACAAAATTAATTACATGATTGCGACATATTACAAAAAGTACACGCATATATATACACATAATAATAATACAATCACAGTACAATATAATAGCGGACGCCATGTGACCCCTAAGAAATATAATTCATGTTAAACAATGTATTTCATAAATCCTACAATTATATACGCTCTCTCATGCATCATCAGTGGGAGATCACAATTCATTTGCATAATATTCATGGCATAAAGTGCTGAGTCAGTGCTTTCACATAAAGAGCCCTAGGTAATATATATAATAAAGAAATAATAATAAAGCTAATAAAAGTGATGTGTAGAGAAAATCAAAAGTGAAAAACATAGTGTACAAAAATGTATACTATGAAAAAATGTATAAAAAATATTCTAAAATATAATACAAGGGGGGGGAAGGGGAAAGGCAGTGAATTTATTTCAACACATATGAGAATCATCTTTAATATTGGTGCTTAATCCATCCATGAAAGACATGAAAAAATGCAAATAAATATAAAAAAGTTTTTTTCAATAAATTATTACACAATGTATCAATAAAGCCTAAAATCCCACCAGTGATCATTTCGCACGATAAATATACAAAAATTATAAACATTATAAATAAAGATCATTTTATAAAAATAATCACATATGCAACATGCAATATGCAATCCAAAAGGGTGTGGACCATGCACCGGGACAAGCGGCCAGGAAAGCGCAGGCGCATATTCAGGGAAGGGAGCAAGCAGGGACCCATAAAGATCAACAATAGATCCATTAAGACTAATCTCAGACAGGACATAGACTAGCAATGAGTAAACCACCACATATGTATGGAAATATACAGAAATATATAAAAATGTGTGGTTAGACAAAGGCAAGGTTAGTAACTCAGAGTAGAGGCGTAAGGTAAGCCAAAAAAGAAGAAAATTTATTAATGTGGGAATTCATGGCCCGGGGTCATTGGAGTCACACGACAGAAAGTCGTACCGAGTCCAATGACCCGAGGTCAATGAAAGTGCCAAAAGTGCCATTTTGGTAAATCATCCCTATGTTCATAATGGTGAAGGCAAATGGATCCAGGAAGGGAAGATCCGTGATGCGGTAAGTCCTGTATCCCAGTGAGCACCAATCTTGTGGTCCTAAAATATGTGGAGATATGAAAGAAAAGAAAAGAAAAAGGGAAAAACGTGAGGAAAATCAAACAATGTGATATATAGGCCCACAGAATTAGTAAATGGGCCTACATGTAAAAACCAGTGAAGGTAAGTTCCTCATTAAGGCCCCCTGGGGATTGCGAACCAAGGTTGAATATCCACCTTGATTCAGAACGGAGCAAACACCTGGAGATATGTGTGCCCCTGATGTTGCCCCGAATCAAATCCAATCCCACCACCCGTAGTTCATCGTACCTGCCATTATGGTAATCCAAGAAATGAGTTGCCACTGATGTGAGAGGTTTATCACCCTTGCTTCTATCTCTTGCTGTAAGCCGGATGTTTGATGTATGCTGCTGGACTCTCTTCCTCAACTCCTGCATGGTCTGGCCCACATAGATCTTCTCACAGGGGCAAAAGAGGGCATATACTACGTTCCTAGAACGGCAATTGATATAATGTTTTAGGTACCATCTGGAATTCTCTCCATAGGAAAAAGTGTTGGAATTCAACATGAATTGACATGTATTGCAGTTCCCACAGGCATATGTACCTCTAAGGGTCACACCTCTGCCCGTAGATGTAGCCGGGCGTTGAAAATGACTACATACCAATGTATCTTTTAGGTTAGTTGCCCTTCGTGCTATAATTTTGGGCTTGTCATCAACGTGTGCCGCCAATTTGCCATCTGATTGAAGTAAAAACCAATGGGTGTTCAAAATTCTGTAAAGATCCGGCCATTGATTGTTATACTTAGTAATTAGCCGTACTTTACTGTCCCTTGGTTTAGGCCTGGGTACAAATAGGTCATCACGTACAGATTCCTTCGCATTTTCAAACGCCTGTGATATGACTTTTTTGGGGTAGCCCCTCTCATACAGTCTTGTTGATAAATCTTCTGATGCCACCCTAAAATCACACATTTCCGTGCAATTGCGTCGTAGCCGCAGGAACTGACCCCTGGGTATGCCCGTCTTCAGATGTTTTGGATGGAAGCTTGAAAAGTGCAATATATTATTAGTTGCTGTGTGTTTACGAAAAAGAGATGTCACTAAACTACCATTATTTACCTTTATTTTAAGATCCAGAAAATCAACCTCAAGGTCTGAGATATTAGATGTCAAAGTTATATTATATTGATTATTGTTAAGTTGATTGATGAAGTCTTCACATTCCTGTCTTGAACCCTGCCAGAAAAACAAAATGTCGTCAATAAACCGGTACCAACCCACCACATGGCCCCTAAAGCTGTCCAATGGGTACACCCGTGTGGCCTCCCACCAACCTAGGAATAGGTTGGCATAGGAGGGTGCACACCGTGCCCCCATTGCCGTGCCCGAGACCTGCCTGTAGAAGGTGCGATCAAAAACAAAATAATTGTGTGAGAGGACAAATTCCAATAGTCTCACCAGGAAAATGTGGTGGGCTGGATCACCTGCAGTAGAACTGGACAAGAAGAACTCGACGGCAGTAATCCCATGATTATGGGCAATATTGGAGTATAGTGACTCGACATCACATGTGACCAATAAAATGTCAGGTGGCAAGGTAACTTCCTTCAGTTGCTGGATGAGGTGCATGGAGTCACGTATATAGGATTTTAGGCCCAGAACGAACGGCTGTAAAAAGAAATCTAGATAAATAGATGCTTGTTCGCAAAGGCCCCCAATCCCAGCCACAATTGGCCGACCTGGTGGATCCTCCAGGTTTTTGTGCACCTTTGGCAACATGTAAAAGGTTGGTGTAATAGGGCAACTCACCTCCAAAAATTGGAGTTCCCGTTTCGTGATGATTTTCATATCAAAGGCCCTTTTCAGGAGTTGATCCAATTTTTTCTTGAAAGTGGTTGTAGGATCTGCTGGAATGGGAGTGTAAAAGATCTTATTACCTAATTGCCGTTTGGCCTCATTTAAATATTTACCCATATCCCACAGAACTACATTCCCACCTTTATCGGCTTCCTTTATAACAAAGGAGCTGTTTTGTTGCAGTTGTTTGATGATAGTGGATTCTGTTACGGCCATATTTCTCCCCCTGGTAGTATTTTTTTGGAGTTTCCGGAACACAGCTTGGAAAAACAGGTTGATATTAGGAAAGAGACTCAATGATGGTGTAATTGTGGACGGTTTCGATAAACTAAAGGGTCTCCTACCCAAGTCACTCTCACTCTCCTTCAATAGGTCCATTAAGTCAAGAAAGACACCACGTTCATCCTCCATCAATTGTGTCACAAGCGTGGGTTGGGCATAAAGTAATTTGAAACATAACTGTCTACAAAATAAATAAATATCCTTCACAAACTCAAACTTATCCAATGTATTCATAGGGGAGAAGGACAATCCCTTTTGTAGAACAAGTCTTTCTTGCTCTGATAATATGTGAGAGGAGAGATTTATGACCTGTAGTGACCCGCTAGCCTGTGAATGACTAGTTTCTACATCCGTTTCTTGTATGGTACTGATTGATTGTTGCCCCTGCGTAATTGAGGTCCCTTTCTTCTGGGATTTTCGTAGTCCCCTCCGAGTTCGCTGTCTTCGCTGTTTTCGGATAAAAAATCCGCATCACTTGTCGTACCTGGGGTCGTCTGTTTTACAATTGCATTATTTGTTTGATAACCCCTAGAGGGTGCCCGTGTGTTACCACTATGTTTCCACCTGAAGGCCTGTTTCCTTTCAAAATCACCTTTGTCACGTTGGAATTTCGTTTTTTTTGCCTATCATAATCTCTTTATCAAAACTCTCCAATGTTTCTT
This sequence comes from Bufo bufo, assembly GCF_905171765.1. Lineage (NCBI taxonomy): Eukaryota > Metazoa > Chordata > Amphibia > Anura > Bufonidae > Bufo > Bufo bufo. The sequence goes on along the minus strand of NC_053391.1, from coordinate 523,749,298 downwards.
TTAGTCTCGCCTGAAACAATGCAACCTTATCCCTATCATGCTGATCTAATTTGGATTCTAGTTCAATGAGCCTAAGTTTGGTCCGTTGTAACAATTCCTTATCATGTACAATCAACATGTCCATCAATATTTTGGAGCATTGTAGGAGTCCCTGTTCCCAGGTCTCCTTAAATTCCACAGTACCTTCCCATGCGGGAAATTTTTGCACCCTCAAGCCTCTAGGGATGATGGAACACTTGAGGTATTCCTCAAGGCTCTTAATGTTCCACCAAACCCGTGTATAAAGCTTATGGGTGTCAATGATCTCAGACGTTAATGTTCTGAAGTCACCCCCTGTATCAGTGACCCCATCTTCATGGAACAACGCAGTTGCCTGCGAAGTCCATGCTGCCTCCCTCGCCTCCAAATTAAATGCCATGGTATGACCACACTATAGGGTGCCACAACCCCAGAAAAGGCAGAAGGGAACTCGTCCATAGCCTTGCGAACCAAACTGAAGTACAAAGGCACGGGGGGCACACCAAATATAGTGAAACAGAGTGCTGGTCTGGTATATATAGAGAACATGAACAAAACCAGACAAAGAAATACCATACAATGGCCGCACCTCAAAGAAATATGCAATTTATTAAGAATATAAAGGTTTAAAAACAACATTTACATGGGGCAAACCCCAAAGATGGTACAATAGAAATATAACAATATCTATGTATGCATGTGGTAGTGTCCCACAGAGAGAGCAATGCATGAGCGGATATACAATCAAATCCCTATAAAATAACCTCCCTCAATCCTATGGTGGAAACACAAACATAATGGTAACACACAAGGCATACAAAACCCATCCACGAGGAGTGCACTGAAGCCTGACGCGTATCGCTAGTGCCTGGACTAGCTTCCTCAGAGGTCCATGTACATTCTAATCCTAGGAACTCGTCCTATATAGTCAGTGAATTAAAATATCCAATTTGATAGATATATAACAGCTGTGGTCATACCTATTAAACTCATTAGGTCAGGGGGTCAAGGGGAAACCGCCGATGGAGGTCACTTGGATATGTCCCGGTGCATGGTCCACGCGCACCCGCGGACGCCAGCGATGCCGGCGTGTTGACAGCACAGGTGCGCATGCACAAGATGGCTCCGGAAAAGACACCAGCGCCACGATGCGTTCCAAACAGCGGAAGCGCAGTAAGGCGTCGGACGTCACATCCGGGAGCCACATCACAGCTAAACCCCAATGAAGCGCAAACCGCACATGGAGACAAGCGCAGCAAAACTGAATATTAGAACAGAGGACACACATGGTTCAACAAAATTAATTACATGATTGCGACATATTACAAAAAGTACACGCATATATATACACATAATAATAATACAATCACAGTACAATATAATAGCGGACGCCATGTGACCCCTAAGAAATATAATTCATGTTAAACAATGTATTTCATAAATCTACAATTATATACGCTCTCTCATGCATCATCAGTGGGAGATCACAATTCATTTGCATAATATTCATGGCATAAAGTGCTGAGTCAGTGCTTTCACATAAAGAGCCCTAGGTAATATATATAATAAAGAAATAATAATAAAGCTAATAAAAGTGATGTGTAGAGAAAATCAAAAGTGAAAAACATAGTGTACAAAAATGTATACTATGAAAAAATGTATAAAAAATATTCTAAAATATAATACAAGGGGGGGGAAGGGGAAAGGCAGTGAATTTATTTCAACACATATGAGAATCATCTTTAATATTGGTGCTTAATCCATCCATGAAAGACATGAAAAAATGCAAATAAATATAAAAAAGTTTTTTTTCAATAAATTATTACACAATGTATCAATAAGCCTAAAATCCCACCAGTGATCATTTCGCACGATAAATATACAAAAATTATAAACATTATAAATAAAGATCATTTAATAAAAATAATCACATATGCAACATGCAATATGCAATCCAGCCTATAATGTTTTAGATGCAGGCCACAGCCTATAATGTTTTAGATGGTCAGATCAGCAGGCCATCAATCATAATTTTTGAAGGGTGTGTATGATGCCCTCCTTTATGTGTAACAAAGGGTTGTATCAGAGTGCCTCTTCCTTGAAATTTTTGGCAGCACTTGCACTTTATATACAAGTAAATATTCAGGAAAGAACGTTTTCAATTTATTTAATTTTTTTCCCTCTAAAATATAATATATATATATATATATATATATATATATATATACACTCACCTAAAGAATTATTAGGAACACCTGTTCTATTTCTCATTAATGCAATTATCTAGTCAACCAATCACATGGCAGTTGCTTCAATGCATTTAGGGATGTGGTCCTGGTCAAGACAATCTCCTGAACTCCAAACTGAATGTCAGAATTGGAAAGAAAGGTGATTTAAGCAATTTTGAGCGTGGCATGGTTGTTGGTGCCAGACGGGCCGGTCTGAGTATTTCACAATCTGCTCAGTTACTGGGATTTTCACGCACAACCATTTCTAGGGTTTACAAAGAATGGTGTGAAAAGGGAAAAACATCCAGTATGCGGGCAGTCCTATGGGCAAAAATGCCTTGAGGATGCTAGAGGTCAGAGGAGAATGGGCCGACTGATTCAAGCTGATAGAAGAGCAACGTTGACTGAAATAACCACTCGTTACAACCGAGGTATGCAGCAAAGCATTTGTGAAGCCACAACACGCACAACCTTGAGGCGGATGGGCTACAACAGCAGAAGACCCCACCGGGTACCACTCATCTCCACTACAAATAGGAAAAAGAGGCTACAATTTGAACGAGCTCACCAAAAGTGGACTGTTAAAGACTGGAAAAATGTTGCCTGGTCTGATGAGTCTCGATTTCTGTTGAGACATTCAAATGGTAGAGTCCAAATTTGGTGTAAACAGAATGAGAACATGTATCCATCCTCTGATGGCTACTTCCAGCAGGATAATGCACCATGTCACAAAGCTCGAATCATTTCAAATTGGTTTCTTGAACATGACAATGAGTTCACTGTACTAAAATGGCCCCCACAGTCACCAGATCTCAACCCAGTAGAGCATCTTTGGGATGTGGTGGAACGGGAGCTTCGTGCCCTGGATGTGCATCCCTCAAATCTCCATCAAATGCAAGATGCTATCCTATCAATATGGGCCAACATTTCTAAAGAATGCTATCAGCACCTTGTTGAATCAATGCCACGTAGAATTAAGGCAGTTCTGAAGGCAAAAGGGGGTCCAACACCGTATTAGTATGGTGTTCCTAATAATTCTTTAGGTGAGTGTATATATATATATATATATAAAAAAGAAAGTTCAGTGGCAGCACCGTCAATGAAATAGAGGCGGATGCAGCAGGCCCAGTGTGGATATAAGCCAATCCAGATAGATAAAAATGACAAAAAGGGCAGCACTCCAAAAAGTAAAAAATGAAAAAATCTTTATATACCCATATGGGACAAGCGACGTTTCGGCTCAGTATGTGAGCCTTTCTCAAGCAGTGAGTACAGTCAAAGTACAGGCAAATCATAGACGGCTGTAATAATTCATGCAGTTCGGCGTGCCTGTAGCGCAACTGCGCATGTCTCGATGACGTATGTGGCGTACTTCCGGGTTACGATGTGCTTGCAGTGCCGCAACTGCGTGTTAGCCTTCTGATGTCTCTTGCGCCATCTTAATTCAGGGCATCCTGCCTTTATTGCCAGGAACTTCTGATGGTAGCAACCGATGCATAACAAAGCAAGGTAATGGCACACATTAGTGCTCTATAGCCTATAATGGTGGCAGGGTGAGTTCAGATACGGGCCGCAACAACATCAGAGCTGCAGCCCACATCCGTGGCCCCAGATCAGTTGCGCACCAACACGCTAGTGTAGGGTCACACTGCATCTGTGATCAAAGCCCACCCATTGCCACCCAATAGGGAGGGATCTCCTCATAAATACCTGCTATGTAAACAACGGACTGAGATTGCAGAAGTACCAGGTACATACAAAAGTAAAAAATACACTATTAAAAAGAGACAGTCCTTGTGTAAGCATGCCGTCCATAATTGCAGCCTCATACTTCCTCACTTCATACTCCGTGGCCCACCTACTGCAGAACAAGAGAAAAAGAAAAAAGAAGAAAAAAGGTCAATTTGTTATATTAAAAATGAAAATTCATAAAGAACATATGTTTTTTGTCCTGTACAAAAAATCACACAATATACATGGATGCGGTCGACATCACAATATGCAGCAAAGAGGCAAACCACAAACCTAACCCACCCCGATTTTATAGTCCACATTTAGACCATATGGTTTAAGGGAGTTAAGTGTGTGAATCCACTTCAACTGCCGTTTTTTTAAGAGATTGGCTCTATTGCCACCTCTCCTGGGCATTGGTATAAAATCAATGATGCAACACCTAAGGTCTCTTTCTGTGTGTTGGAGGTCCGCAAAGTGTTTAGACACTGGCAAGTCAAGCCGTTTTTTTCTTATACTTAGACAGTGATTATTGAGCCGTGACTTAAAGTCAGTAGTTGTCTCGCCCACGTAAATTAAATTACATGGACATGTGAGCGCATAAATGATGTAGCTAGAGTGACAGGTTAAGTAGTGTCGTATCTGATATGTCACCCCAGTTTGTGGATGCACAAAATTTCTACCTTTTAGAATATATTTACAGTTTACGCACAATAGGCACGGGAAGCATCCTGTACTGTTTGTTGTCAGTGTTGTCTGTCTTGATTTTTTTAGTGTGCCTACATCAGCCTTGACTAATTGGTCTTTGATGCTTTTGGACCTGCGGTAGGACATTAAGGGTGGGGAATGAAATTCCTTAACGGCACTATATATTCCAGTGACGTCGGATGATGTTTCCTATCGCTACACTCTGTTCAGAGTGCATGGAGATGAAGGAATCCTGGTCGGTTTTGTTTGTTGTACTTTTCTTTTAAGAGTGTCATTCCTATTTAATTTCCTGACCAGTTCTTTTTTATCCTGAAGTATTTTAGAGGGATACCCTCGTTTCTTGAACTTGTTAATCAGTAAATCCAGTGTGTCATCAAACACATCTGGATCTGAAACTATGCGCCTTGCCCTTAAAAACTGGGAATAGGGCAAGGATCTGATCATGTTTTTAGGATGATTACTACTGTACATCAATAGTGTGTTCCTGTCGGTCGGTTTTGTGAAAAGTGCAGTATGCAATTCACCGTCCGCCAGGATCACACATGTGTCGAGAAACTGCATTTCAGTGTGGGAATGCACTAAAATGAATTGAAGTGCACCATCATTCCCATTGAGAAATTCATGGAATTCATAAAGCTGCTCAACAGTGCCAGTCCAGATGAGGAAGATGTCGTCTATGTACCGCCACCACGCCCTGACGTGCTTGAAATGGTGGCTTTCATAGACGACATCCTCCTCAAATCGACGCATGAATATGTTGGCGTAGGTTGGGGCCACATTGGACCCCATTGCCACGCCCTGTTCCTGCATATAGAAAGAATCTTGAAAAAGAAAATAGTTGGACCTCAGGACAATTTCAAGAAGGGACAATATAAACTGTTGGGCTTGACTAGTCAAGGAAGACCTATCTAGCATGTACGCAACTGCTGATAATCCCTTACAGTGATCTATTGAGGTGTAAAGAGAGGTGACATCAAAAGATGCTAATGTCACCTCCTGTACATCTGTCAAATCGATCATCTGCAATTTAAGTAAAAAATCGGTAGTGTCTTGTATATAGGAACTACCTCCACATGCAAAGCTGCGTAGCATCCTATCTAAAAAGATAGCAACATGACTGAAAATTGAATCAGAACCTGATACAATAGGTCGACCGGGGGATCGATGAGAGACTTGTGGATCTTAGGCAACACATACAGCACCGGGGTGACTGGATGCGTTACAGTAAGGTAATCCACAAGTCCCCTCATCAATGACCCCCGCTTTCCAAGGCACTGGCCAAAACATTTTTGATCAATTCAGCAATTTTAAACCTAGGGTCAGCATCAATGGGCCTGTAGATGGTATTATCACTCTTATTATCACACTTATTTTGCACCGGTGTGATTTATACCAATGCCCAGGAGAGGTGACAATAGAGCCAATCTCTTAAAAAAACGGCAGTTGAAGTGGATTCACACACTTAACTCCCTTAAACCATATGGTCTAAATGTGGACTATAAAATCGGGGTGGGTTAGGTTTGTGGTTTGCCTCTTTGCTGCATATTGTGATGTCGACCGCATCCATGTATATTGTGTGATTTTTTGTACAGGACAAAAAACATATGTTCTTTTGAATTTTCATTTTAACCACCTCCGGACCGCCTAACGCAGGATCGCGTTCCGGAGGTGGCAGCCCTGCGCAGATTTCTGTGAACGCGCGCACACAGGCGCGCGCGGCTCACAGGAACGGAAGGTAAGAGAGTTGATCTCCAGCCTGCCAGCAGCGATCGTTCGCTGGCAGGCTGGAGATGTGTTTTTTTTTAACCCCTAACAGGTATATTAGACGCTGTTTTGATAACAGCGTCTAATATACCTGCTACCTGGTCCTCTGGTGGTCCCCTTTGTTTGGATCGACCACCAGAGGACACAGGTAGCTCAGTAAAGTAGCACCAAGCACCACTACACTACACTACACCCCCCCCCCCCGTCACTTATTAACCCCTTATTAGCCCCTGATCACTCCTGATCACCCCATATAGACTCCCTGATCACCCCCCTGTCATTGATTACCCCCCTGTCATTGATTACCCCCCTGTAAAGCTCCATTCAGACGTCCGCATGATTTTTACGGATCCACTGATAGATGGATCGGATCCGCAAAACGCATCCGGACGTCTGAATGAAGCCTTACAGGGGCATGATCAATGACGGGGGTGATCACCCCATATAGACTCCCTGATCACCCCCCTGTCATTGATTACCCCCCTGTAAAGCTCCATTCAGATGTCCGCATGATTTTTTACGGATGCACTGATAGATGGATCGGATCCGCAAAACGCATCGGACGTCTGAATGAAGCCTTACAGGGCATGATCAATGACTGTGGTTATCACCTCATATAGACTCCCTGATCACCCCCCCTGTCATTGATTACCCCCCTGTAAAGCTCCATTCAGATGTCCGCATGATTTTTACGGATGCACTGATAGATGGATCGGATCCGCAAAACGCATCCGGACGTCTGAATGAAGCCTTACAGGGGCATGATCAATGACTGTGGTTATCACCCCATATAGACTCCCTGATCACCCCCCTGTCATTGATCACCCCCCTGTCATTGATTACCCCCCTGTAAAGCTCCATTCAGATGTCCGCATGATTTTTACGGATGCACTGATAGATGGATCGGATCCGCAAAACGCATACGGACGTCTGAATGAAGCCTTACACGGGCGTGATCAATGACTGTGGTTATCACCCCATATAGACTCCCTGATCACCCCCCTGTCAATTGATCACCACCCCTGTCATTGATCACTCCCCCTGTCATTGATCACCCCCCTGTCATTGATCACCCTCTGTAAGGCTCCATTCAGACATGTTTTTGGCCCAAGTTAGCGGAATTATTATTTTTTTTTTCTTACAAAGTCTCATATTCCACTAACTTGTGTCAAAAAATAAAATCTCACATGAACTCACCATACCCTCACGGAATCCAAATGCGTATAATTTTTTAGACATTTATATTCCAGACTTCTTCTCACGCTTTAGGGCCCCTAGAATGCCAGGGCAGTATAAATACCCCACATGTGACCCCATTTCGGAAAGAAGGACACCCCCAGGTATTCCGTGAGGGGCATATTGAGTCCATGAAAGATTGAAATTTTTGTCCCAAGTTAGCAGGAACGGAGACTTTGTGAGAAAAAAATTAAAAATATCAATTTCCGCTAACTTGTGCCAAAAAAAAAAATTTCTATGAACTCGCCATGCCCCTCATTGAATACTTTGGGGTGTCTTCTTTCCAAAATGGGGTCACATGTGGGGTATTTATACTGCCCTGGCATTCTAGGGGCCCCAAAGCGTGAGAAGAAGTCTGGTATCCAAATGTCTAAAAATGCCCTCCTAAAAGGAATCTGGGCACCTTTGCGCATCTAGGCTGCAAAAAAGTGTCACACATCTGGTATCGCCGTACTCAGGAGAAGTTGGGGAATGTGTTTTGGGGTGTCATTTTACATATACCCATGCTGGGTGAGATAAATATCTTGGTCAAATGCCAACTTTGTATAAAAAAATGGGAAAAGTTGTCTTTTGCCAAGATATTTCTCTCACCCAGCAAGGGGATATGTAAAATGACACCCCAAAACACATTCCCCAACTTCTCCTGAATACGGCGATACCACATGTGTGACACTTTTTTGCAGCCTAGGTGGGCAAAGGGGCCCATATTCCAAAGAGCACCTTTAGGATTTCACAGGTCATTTACCTACTTACCACACATTAGGGCCCCTGGAAAATGCCAGGGCAGTATAACTACCCCACAAGTGACCCCATTTTGGAAAGAAGACACCCCAAGGTATTCCGTGAAGGGCATGGCGAGTTCTAGATTTTTTTATTTTTTGTCACAAGTTAGTGGAAAATGCTGATTTTTTTTTTTATTTTATTTTTTTCATACAAAGTCTCTTATTCCACTAACTTGTGACAAAAAATAAAAACTTCCATGAACTCACTATGCCCATCAGCGAATACCTTGGGGTCTCTTCTTTCCAAAATGGGGTCACTTGTGGGGTAGTTATACTGCCCTGGCATTCTAGGGGCCCAAATGTGTGGTAAGGAGTTTGAAATCAAATTCTGTAAAAAATGACATGTGAAATCCGAAAGGTGCTCTTTGGAATATGGGCCCCTTTGCCACCTAGGCTGCAAAAAAGTGTCACACATCTGGTATCTCCGTACTCGGGAGAAGTTGTGGAATGTGTTTTGTGGTGTCATTTTACATATACCCATGCTGGGTGAGAGAAATATCTTGGCAAAAGACAACTTTTCCCATTTTTTTATACAAAGTTGGCATTTGACCAAGATATTTATCTCACCCAGCATGGGTATATGTAAAAAGACACCCCCAAAACACATTCCTCAACTTCTCCTGAATACATAGATACCAGATGTGTGACACTTTTTTGCAGCCTAGGAGGGCAAAGGGGCCCATATTCCAAGAGCACCTTTCGGATTTTCACAGGTCATTTTTTACAGAATTTGATTTCAAACTCCTTACCACACATTTGGGCCCCTAGAAATGCCAGGGCAGTATAACTACCCCACAAGTGACCCCATTTTGGAAAGAAGACACCCCAAGGTATTCGCTGATGGGCATAGTGAGTTCATGGAAGTTTTTATTTTTTGTCACAAGTTAGTGGAATATGAGACATTGTATGAAAAAAAAAAAAAAATCATCATTTTCCACTAACTTGTGACAAAAAATAAAAAATTCTAGGAACTTGCTATGCCCCTCACGGAATACCTTGGGGTGTCTTCTTTCCAAAATGGGGTCACTTGTGGGGTAGTTATACTGCCCTGGCATTCTAGGGGCCCAAATGGTGTGGTAAGGAGTTTGAAATCAATTCTGTAAAAATGACCTGTGAAATCCGAAAGGTGCTCTTTGGAATAGGGCCCCTTTGCCCACCTAGGCTGCAAAAAAAGTGTCACACATCTGGTATCTCCGTACTCAGGAGAAGTTGGGGAATGTGTTTTGGGGTGTCATTTTACATATACCCATGCTGCAGGGGCGTAGCTATAGGCTCATGGGCCCTGGTGCAAGAGTTCAGTTTGGGCCCCCCTTACCTCAATACCGTTTTCCTAACACCACCAGACCCCTGCACGCCCACCATGCCCAATGGCAGAACTAAAATCTCACTGAGAAAATACATTTTAATGCAATAAGTGCATGTACAGCTGCTCTCCATTCATTTTCTATGGGGCCGGTGAAATAGCCGAGTGCCTGGCTCATCTATTTCCGTTGAGCCCGTAGAAGTGAATGGGAGCGGTGGCCGGGTCATGCGCGGTACGCTCCCATTCACTTCTATGGGGAGCCGGCTGGTGATGGCCGGACTGGAGTCCTCCAGCCACCACCTTGCGAGGCCCCGTTCTTGATATAGGTGCGGGTCCAGTGGTGGGAGCCGCACCTATAAGACAATATGCCCCATTGTCTATGATGAGACAACCCCATTTAAAGTGATAATTGACTTAAGGTTAGGCTGCTACGTTCACATGGCTATGGCGCTGCCGTGCCTGTGGCACCACAGCTATGTGAATGTACAGTAGTTGACACTTTAAGGGAATCTGTCACCTCTCCTAACTCAAAATCGGATTTTAAAGCAGTCATGCCGCACAACTTACTTTGAATCGGCTGTGCTCTTCTATCTTGTAATCCGTCCAGTAGTTTAGGAGAAAAACGACTTTTAAGATTATTCAAATTAGCCCTGAAGGTGCCCAGAGGGGCGTTATGTCCCCCTTTGTGTGCCCAGTAACGCCCCTCTTACAGTGCCCAATCACCTTCCTTCAGAATCCCTAACCGCCCACAGCCTCTCATCCCTCTCCTCCCCCTCCCTCACGTCCGAGCGAAGTCTTTCGCAGACGCTGTACCCACTGAGGGCTGCGCCAGTGCGATCTGCAGGAGACTGAGGGAAGAGCGAGCATCGGACGTCACTGGACTCGGCGTATGCCCAGTGATGAGGATGAAGCTCCTGCCCTCAGTCTCCAGCAAATCGCACTGGAGCAGCCCTCAGTGGGTACTGCGTCTGCGCGAGACTTCGCTAGGCTGTGAGGGAGGGGGAGGAGCGGATGAGAGGCTGTGGGCGGTTAGGCATTCTGAAGGAAGGCGTTTGGGCACTGTATGAGGGGCGTTACTGGGCACACTAAGGGAACAAAACGCCCCTCTGGGCACCTTCAGGGCTAATTTGAATAATCTTAAAAGTCGTTTTTCTCCTAAACTACTGACGGATTACAAGATAGAAGAGCACAGCCGATTCAAGGTAAGCTGTGCTGCATGACTGCTTTAAAATCCGATTTTGAGTTAGGAGGCCCGGTCGCAATTGCGACCGCTGCGACCCCTATAGCTACGCCACTGCCATGCTGGGTGAGAGAAATATCTTGGCAAAAGACAACTTTTCCATTTTTTTATACAAAGTTGGCATTTGACCAAGATATTTATCTCACCCAGCATGGGTATATGTAAAAAGACACCCCAAAACACATTCCTCAACTTCTCCTGAATACAGAAATACCAGATGTGTGACACTTTTTTGCAGCCTAGGTGGGCAAAGGGGCCCATATTCCAAAGAGCACCTTTCGGATTTCACTCGTCATTTTTTACAGAATTTGATTTCAAACTCCTTACCACACATTTGGGCCCCTAGAATGCCAGGGCAGTATAACTACCCCACAAGTGACCCCATTTTGGAAAGAAGAGACCCCAAGGTATTCGCTGATGGGCATAGTGAGTTCATAGAACTTTTTATTTTTTGTCACAAGTTAGTGGAATATGAGACTTTGTAAGAAAAAAAATAAATAAAAAAAAATCATCATTTTCGCTAACTTGTGACAAAAAATAAAAAGTTCTATGAACTCACTATGCCCATCAGCGAATACCTTAGGGTGTGTACTTTCAGAAATGGGGTCATTGTGGGGTGTTTGTACTGTCTGGGCATTGTAGAACCTCAGGAAACATGACAGGTGCTCAGAAAGTCAGAGCTGCTTCAAAAAGCGGAAATTCACATTTTTGTACCATAGTTTGTAAACGCTATAACTTTTACCCAAACAATTTTTTTTTACCAAAACATTTTTTTTTTATCAAAGACATGTAGAACAATAAATTTAGAGCAAAATTTATATATGGATGTAGTTTTTTTTGCTAAATTTTACAACTGAAAGTGAAAAATGTCATTTTTTTGCAAAAAAATCGTTTAAATTTCGATTAATAACAAAAAAAAGTAAAAATGTCAGCAGCAATGAAATACCACCAAATGAAAGCTCTATTAGTGAGAAGAAAAGGAGGTAAAATTCATTTGGGTGGTAAGTTGCATGACCGAGCAATAAACGGTGAAAGTAGTGTAGGTCAGAAGTGTAAAAAGTGGCCTGGTCTTTCAGGGTGTTTAAGCACTGGGGGCTGAAGTGGTTAATATAACAAATTGACCTTTTTTCTTCTTTTTTCTTTTTCTCTTCTTCTGCAGTAGGTGGGCCACGGTATGAAGTGAGGAAGTATGAGGCTGCAATTATGGACGGCATGCTTACACAAGGACTGTCTCTTTTTAATAGTGTATTTTTACTTTTGTATGTACCTGGTACTTCTGCAATCGCAGTCCGTTGTTTACATAGCAGGTATTTATGAGGAGATCCCTCCCTATTGCTTTGTTATGCATCGGTTGCTACCATCAGAAGTTCCTGGCAATAAAGGCAGGATGCCCTGAATTAAGATGGCGCAAGAGACATAAGAAGGCTAACACGCAGTTGCGGCACTGCAAGCACATCGTAACCCGGAAGTACGCCACATACGTCATCGAGACATGCGCAGTTGCGCTACAGGCACGCCGAACCGCATGAATTATGACAGCCGTCTATGCTTTGCCTCCTCCTTCACCCTCCGTCTGCTTGACCTACGCAGTAAGCACTAAGCACTTTATCAGCATATACAGCTGACACTGTTCACTATATGATTGATAATTATGTATTTTTTTGCTTATATTTGTGTATTCCACAGAATAATATACTCATTTTTATAATTGATTATTTATTGTATGATTATGCACTGATGTCCATTATGAGATACACTGTAAGTTTGGTATATGTATTGTATTTTTTATTTAATTTATTTATTTGTTATGAATTGAACACACCTGTATTGCACATTGATTGGATTCACTCCACTGGTATATAGTATTTTGTCTGTACTCACTGCTTGAGAAAGGCTCACATACTGAGCCGAAACGTCGCTTGTCCCATGTGGGTATATAAAGATTTTTTCATTTTTTACTTTTTGGAGTGCTGCCCTTTTTGTCATTTATATATATATATATAATTTTTTCCCTTGGTTTCGTGCATATTATTATCATTATGTAAAAGTGGCGTACTATTTGGACAACATCGTTCCAGCAGCAACAAGCGAGTTCAAGATGCATCCATGCATCCTCCCCATGCTGTTACAGAACCATTTCGGTGGTGTTACCAACAATTTCGGAAATTTTCTCATGAACCAGCACCCTCCCCTCTTCAGAGCAGGGGGGTACCTGGTTTAATGCTCTGGTTCTCCCATTGACTTCCATTTTACTCGGGTGCTCGGTCGAGCATCCGAATATCACAATGTGTTCGGCCCGAGCCCCCAAGCACTACGGTGCTCGATCAACACTACTCTGGACCTAAGACTGGGTCAAATGTTTACCTTCCAACAAGACAATAACCCGAAGCACACAACCAAGACAACATAAGGATGGCTTAAGGAAAATTCTGTGAATGTCATTAAGTAGCCTGACTTGAACCCAATTGAACATCTCTGGAGAGACCTGAAAAAAACTGTCCACTGATAATCCCCATCCAACTGAGAGAACTTAGGAGGATCTGTAGAGACCAATGGCAGTAAATTCACAAATCCAACTGTTCAGAGCAGACCTTAAGGCATCATACCCAAAAAGACTGGAGGCTAGTTTGGTATCAAATGCAGAATGATAGGGGAAACTTGAATGCAATAAAAAATGTGAAAAAGGAAAGGTTCTGAAGACTTTCTGAATGCCTTTTGTTAACAACTTGCCTATCCGAGCTCCAGTGCTACAGTCTGCGGCTCGGACACTGCAGCGCTGTGCCAGATGTGCTGTCATGCCATGCCCCTTAGTGACTCAGCATTTAGACCACGCCCCCTCTCATGATGTTTAGGTCATGCCCTCGCGACGTCTTATAGGTCACACCACCTCTCGATCGTCCGCTTTGGGCACGCCCCCTTAGGTCACACCTGAGCTACGCCCCCCGGTGATGTCAGCGCTCAGGTGATTAGCTCTCTATTTAAGGTTTTAAGGCTGCAACTGGCAATCACCTTTGTCAGTTATAGGTTTTCCTGCTGTGCTCTGCTACCTGTGTTTATTGTACTGTTGCTTTTGGATTTGACTTTGGCTATCCCTTGACCTCTCTCTCTGCTTTGCGATTCTGTACCTTCTTCCTGTACTGTATTGACCCTTGGCTTGTTATTGCTCCCTCTTTCCGCTTCGTGATTCTGTTGGTATCGATCTCCTGGTTTGACTGTTTCTGCCACGACTTCACTTGGCATTTGTTTGTCTGTCCTGTATGTGAACAGGTACCTGCGGTTCCGCGGGCACTTGGATTGTATCTCTGCACTTACCAGTATAGGGAACGTCGACCAGTTGTGGACTTGTCGCCAAGAACTTGTTCTGCAAGTAGGCAGGGTCAGTGGACTGGGTACAAGTTAGGGCTCACTGTGTGTGTGCGTGTCCCTGTCTACGGCCGTGACAGCCTTGTACAACTTGATCAATTTTATTTTGCCAGTTGGAAAGCAGGATATAGAAAAGGTGGGCAATTCACATTACTTTTCATGTTGTTTTTTTTCATTGCAGTTTGCACAATGTGAGAAGAATGGCATGTCAACTTTATTCTGCTGGTCTGTACGATTATTTTTATTTGTTTTACAACATTTATGGCTATAAAGCCGGTTGTGGATGTGGCAATACCTAATAGGTCCTTTTTCTTTTTTTTTTCTATTATTTCTTTTTCTTTTTTTTACAATAGTGAATGGCTTGATGGCTTTTTATTTTTGTCCCACTAGGAGACTTCAGCTTTCGAGAATCTGATCACTTTTACAATGCATTACAATACATGCTGTATAGTAACTGTCAGGCACGAAGGCACGCCGAAACGCGCGTTAGGGTAGCGCCATCCTGGGTCATTCAGCACACGGTCTGTTTTAGGTGAGCTCTGGTCCTCTTGTCACTCCCTTCTGGCTAGATGACCTTGGTGTTTTTTACACCAGGTCTCCATGGTCGGCCTGTATTGTATTTCTACCTTCACTTGCTCCTGCACACCATTATTCATTGCTACATGGGAGTGCTTGTGTTGACCACTGTCTCACCTATACATATTAGTTTCATTGTCCTGTTTCATAGGTTGGTAACTGTACCCAGTATTTCCCTGTGATCTATAGATATACTGCATTTTTGATCTGTGTGCTTCCCCAGGGTGGCGCTTTTTTCTTTTCTGTCCTCTGCTCTTGTTTTATCCCATTAATGGCATCACATTTATTGCTTTTTCATTTATGTAATTTTAACTATGCTCTAATAAAACCTATTATCTTTTTGGTACTATGAGCTCCTTTTTCTTGTGTTTCTGCTGTTGTACTCGGGAGCTTGTGCCGAGTTACCCTCTTAGTGTGTCCCTTGTGGTTGTATTGGGTGGGCACTGTACTTCACCCTTCCCTGGGACACCTTGGGTCGCCTTTTTTTGTTTTTCATTATATATAGCCAGTCCAGGCACTCCTAATATAGAGGCGCCCAAACTTGTATATTCTGTACGGCTGAGAAGGGGTAAAGTAGAGTCACAGTCTTCTGATAAAGTCTTGGTAACCGATCTGTAAGCTCTTTGACTGGGAAAGTCCAAAGTCAGCCTGGATAACACACAGTGACCTTCAATAACATTAGCAGGAATGTAATTGTAAGTGTTGTTACCACAAGACAAAAAACATCCCTTAGACATAGAGAGGGCATACTAATTTTGGCAGGCGATTTTAATTTTGCTTTTAACCCCCTATAGACACCACATCTAAGAAGTCCTCAGTTTCCTTGAAAGCTCTTAACTTTATACACTCTAAACTCAAAATCTAGGTGTCATTGATGTATGGAGATGTCATAACCCTCAAGGATTAGACTATTCCTTTTATTCCCCAGCAAACAAATCCTATAGCAGGATAGATTATATCCTAATCTCTAAAGAACATCTACATTTATGTTCACTATCTCGATAGGTGATATAACCCTGTCAGACCACTCCCCTATTTTTTGCGATATACGCCCACTTACAGATCCAATAAACACGTAAATAGGAGATTTAATGAATCTTTGCTGGGGAGCAAAAAACACAAAGCCCAAATAAAATCTTTCCTAGAGGAATACTTCAAAACCAACAACACCCCAGACATTTCCTCCCCAGACACTTTGGGATGCCCACAAGGCCTACATCAGAGGCAGATTAATCAGTCTCTGCTCATTTCTTAAAAAAGAGTCGGAGAAAAAACTGTCCACTTTATTATCTAAAATCCATACTTTGGAAAAAGCCCACAAACAATCCTTACTTTCCTCACAGCTTGCTGAACTTTCCTTCTTCAGAACGGAATTGAAAAATTTTCTAAACGAGAGATCAGCTAAGTTTATCTATCAGCCCAACATAATTCTTTGCTCATGGCAATAAAGCTTCTAAATTTGCTATGCAAAGAATCAAGCAGAGACGTTCCTCCCGCTTTATTCAAAGCATAAATCCCCTCAAAATACCCAATTATTTAAAACGCATGAAATAGCTGAACAATTTAAAAAATTTTTACGAGACCTTATACAATCTCCCTCTACTTTCGCTTCCAGATCCTACACAAGATAGAAGATCTAACATTGACTCTTTTCTGTCCTCCTTAAAACTCCCATCTCTCACCACTACTCAGAGGTCTGTCTATCTCCAGATCATTTACCTTTGATGAGGTTGCAACTGCCATTAAGTCAACTCCTAAAGGCAAATGCCAGGCCCAGATGGGTTACCTATAACATACTATTCTTCATTTAAAGATACTCTTGTCCCGTTTCTGCTCCCAATATTTAATCTCACCTTGGACAAAACACCACTCTCCTTAGATATGACTAGAGTGACCAATTACAGTCATCCCTAAACAGGGCAAAGACCCCACTTCATGCTCTAACTATCGCCCTATCTCTTTATTAAACGTGGACCTCAAACTGGTGTCCAAAATGCTAGCCACTAGATTAAAAAATCTCTTGCCATACCTGATCCACCCTGACCAAGTGGGTTTTGTCAAAGGCCGGGAGGTAAGGATAATACCACAAAAGTACTAGATGCCCTATATTATGTTTCCCATAGAAAACTATACCCACTCCTCGGCATCCGTGTCGGTCAATGATACCTTATCACCCAGCTTTCCAATAAAAAAAAAACGGGACAAGACAAGGCTGCCCCACTTTCCCCACTTATATTTGTCCTTGTGATGGAGACCTTACTGCAATCCTTAGACAGAATCCAGATATCATGGGTTTGAAAGTGGGTGGATATGAATTTAAATTATCAGCTTTGCGGATGATTTATTGATCCTCACGACCAACCCGCTGTTGCCATACCAGTAATACTGTCCAAACTTGATATGTTGGCTCCCTATCTAATTTAAAGTAAATGCCTCTAAATCCCAAATAATTCATATGGGCCTCTCCTCTACTACTCTCACAACTCTTCAAACTGATTCCCCATTTAATTGGAATACCCAACAACTGCCAATTTAGGTGTAAAAACTGTCCCCACATCTTACAGATTTATTTAAACTCAATTATAAGCCCCCTTTAGCTTCTTTAACCACACAACTAGAAACTTGGACTTTCCTTATTTATCCTGGTTTGGGAGAAAGAATATTGTTATGTCACTAGTATTGCCCAGGCTTACGTATTTGATGCAAGTACTCCCCATTGAGATCCCTAAATCTTATTTTTCCTCTATTAACAAACACATACGCAAATATATCTGGCAAGGGAAAAAATCCCGTATCTCTTTTGAAACTCTTACTAAACCTAGACCTAGAGGAGGCATTGGACTCCCTGACCCGGAAATGTACATGAAGGCTATTCAGCTTTCAAGAGTTGTAGACTGGGTTAGAAATCCTCTGCATAAATCTTGGTTAGTTCTAGAGAATGCCCTTTTGCCTTCTTCTACTAGGGCCCTGATTCTGGTAGATAGGCCTTCTCCAGCTCCTAACTCCATACCGAACTCTATGATACGTAACACCTTGAAGGTCTGGAGTTGGTTCTCGACCAGCTTGGGGGCCCTAACACTTCCCTCTCCCTTTATCCTTATAAAAGATGTCATTGCCTTAGCCCCTAAAGAGCTGAAAGACTGCTGCCCTTCGTCACTCAAAAACTCGGGATTAACAGTTTCAAGCTTGTTCAATCAAGATGGAGGTATCCTTTCTGATCATGACATTGGTGAATTGCTTAAGATTAAGATTCAGAACCCCTTTCTGTTAAGTTTTATTAGAAAGGAATCGCTCCTTATAGCTAAACAATCCCCTCTCACACAAGAACTTTCATGGTTTGATAAGATGATTGGCAGCTCATCATATCCCCCTAAACCCATATCGACAATTTACAGCCAGCTTAAGTCCCCTCCATCTTTAATTAAACCTGCTATCATTGGCGTCTGGGAAAAAGATCTGCAACGTGAAATGACATCTTCTGAAATTCTGAAAGTGCTGATTGCCCCACACAAGATTTCCAGATGTATACTAATACAGGAAAACAGCTATAAAATCTTGATGCGCTGGTATAAAACTCCAGATAAGACCTGCCTCTATAATACCAGCTCCTCAGATGTTTGTTGGAGATGCCTCAAGGAGAGAGGATCATTTATGCATATATGGTGGTCTTGTGAACTGATTAAGCAATGGTGGTTGAATATTTTCAAAATCAGTAACCAGATCTGTCGGTCATCCTACCCGTGTAACCCGGAGGTCTCACTACTCTCATTAGGAATTGGGAGATCAAACTCTCACAAGTCAACTCTTTTTTCATTTATGATGGCAGCTGCTAGATTAGTGTTACCTAAACATTGGCTCTCCCCTGATCCCCCTAGTCTAGAGCATTGGACAAATAGACTTGACCAAATTTACAGACTAGAAGAAATTTCACATTGGGAGTTACGATCGAGACATGTTTTTCTGCAGATATGGACCCCCTGGAAGGAATATAGGAAATTTTCTTAAAATTGGATAGCCCTCATTAGGGAAGATTCCTTTCGATCTATTTAGCCTCTCACTTAGGAGAAGCTGAGAGATCTGGTTGCTGGTTTCTGGGTTGATGTTTTTCAGCAATAATATTTTTACAAATATATTTTCTCACAGTAATTGCGAAGTGCCTAATGAAACAACTTAGGTAATATGTATTTCAGAAATTCCTGTCTTTTCTGGACCTGAATGGTCCCCTTTACTTTTTATTTTATTTCCCTCTTTTTCTTCTCCTTCGTTTAGTCCGTATTATTATTATCACTGGTATTATTAATATTTTACTGTCATGATATCACGCTTGAAAGATAATCCAAATACTTAAGCTATGATATTATTCTGCTTGTAATGTTTCATAGCTACGTGACAGACTTTCGACTTTAATGTATAATTGTAATTGTATTTGCAATTGTATTAAAAGAAAACCAATAAAAATTGTCAATATAAAAAAAAAAAAAAAAAAAAAAAAACATCCCTTAGGGAGCATTATATTATAGATAAAACTGGGAGTCACAATGGTCTTATTACAACTCATGGAATTATCCAGGGAGCTAGCAAGCCTACTATTCTTTTTATAAGTGTCGTCAATATATTCATATACACTATTCTTAGGTAATTCACTTTTTATGTCTCTATCATCACAATATAAAGTCATATCCTGGGAAAAGGTAAAACAAGTCTCTGCTGCAGTCACATTAATAGTAGTTATTCTAATATTATCCCTGCTATTTCCTAATTTCTGACACTCCCCACAGAAGTCATGCAAGGGAATAAAGGATTGTGTATTGTTAGCCCTCGACCAGACTTCAAGGAGGGATTCATCAGGTGTAGGCACAGCAATAACACATGTTTGTATAAGATCCCGTGGGCTCTGTAAGTCTTTAACCACCTCAGCCCCCCTACCTTAAACACCCTTAATGACCAGGCCACTTTTTACACTTCTGACCTACACTACTTTAACCGTTTATTGCTCGGTCATGCAACTTACCACCCAAATGAATTTTACCTCCTTTTCTTCTCACTAATAGAGCTTTCATTTGGTGGTATTTCATTGCTGCTGACATTTTTACTTTTTTTTTTTTTTAAATCTTTATTTTCTGAATATTTAACAAATATTTCCATTAAACAACATGACAATGGCAGGTAAGAATATGAACAATCAACGTCAAGAAGTACCTCATAGTCCGCGATGATCATACATTACAAAATACAAAATATCTGTCACATCTATATCTGAGTGCGTGGAAAATTAGACAAGAGAAAGACATACATGAACATATGTAATGCTACCAATAATGACAAGTTATATGACTCGAGCCCAATACATTGACTTATAATCAACCGGTAATGTAACCCTTGTGCCACTCAGACCACTTACCCCATGTCAGAAGAAACTTATCATGTGACAAGGTTTCCCAGCTAGTCAATTCCTCTAGGTGATAAATCTCCCTAACTTTATTAACCCATTCTCTCATACTAGGTATTTCCTTTCGGGATGAGTAATTTTGCTGCAGCAATTAGTTGTGAGGGTAATGAGTTGCTAGTTAGCTTGTAATTGCTGTCAGGTAAGTTTAGGAGCGCCACTAAGGGTGTAATGGGGGAGCTAATTCTGCAAATTTTTTGGACCTCTTTTGAGATGAGATCCCAGAATTCCGTGATCTTTGGACATGACCACCACACGTGAAACATTGTACCTTTAGCCTCACCACATCTCCAGCAATCTGCAGTTATTGATGGGGTAATAGTATGCAACTTATCAGGTGTTTTGTACCATCCTGTGACTATTTTAAAGGAATTTTCCTGAATTTTAATGCACCGTGAATAACCATGTGAATGGGCCAGAACCCTGCTAATAGTCTCCTCGTCCATCTGTTGACCCATCTCCTTTTCCCACCTCTCAATATATAAGGTTTCAAATTTGAATCTATGTCTAGTATTTTGTTGTAGAGTCGAGAGACGGTACCCTTAACATGCGTTGTTTGATTCCAGATTGCATCATACCAGGTGGGGGTATAGTCACTTGGGGTGCTCTCTAAGTACTTAGTGCATATCATACTGAATTGTGAGTAGTGGGTCACTGCCCACGGGATATGTGCAAACCTAGCCTTTAGAGTATGAATATCCGGTATTGTTCTACTACTCAAGACATCACCAATTGCTACCTCACCTAGCGCCTCCCATAGTCCCATATCATCTTTGAAATCGACTTGGAGCAAATAAGGGAGATATTTAATAGGAGTGAATGGTGACAGATGTTTAGGGAAGTGCAGGTGTTTTGACAATTTTGACCAGCTATTAACTACTCCTCTTAAAGACACAGGTATTGTGTCTCTTTGGGAGTGCCGTTTGTTGTTATCCCACAATGTGGCTAAAACTCTAGGTCCCAATAATTTCCCAGCAATCTGGCATCCTAGCTTAGCAACTCGAGGGTTGGTTATTTCCGAATGTAATCTCATCTGTATTGCTCCATAGTACCCATTAATGTCTGGCAGTCCAAAGCCACCTTTATGTTTTGGTAATGTCAGTCTCCTATATGCCAGTCTAGGTTTTGCACTATTCCAGACAAACGTGGAGAATATCCTCCGTATTTGAGTCAGAAATTTTTGGGACAAGGCTACTGGTAAAGTCTGCATCAAATACAGTAATTTAGGTAGAATATATGTTTTCAGCACGTTCTTCCGTCCCAGCAAAGTCAAAAAGGGAATTTTTAACTCTCTCAGTTGTGTTCTGATATCCTCTAACAGCTTGGGATAGTTTGATGAGAACAATTGAGTAGGATCTTTGGTTATGCAAATACCTAGATATTCTATACTATCTTGAGCCCATGTAAAGGGAAAATTTGCTTTTAGATAAGCTATGGAAGCTTGAGTGGTATTAATTCCCATTGCCACACACTTAGATAAATTTATTCTAAAATTGGACACAGTTCCAAACCTGTCCAACTGTCTCAGAAGCGCAGGGAATGCTTCCAAAGGATTAGACAGTAAAAGAAGCATGTCGTCAGCAAAAGCAGCCACTTTGTGTATCCGAGGGCCTACGCTAAGTCCTTCGATGTCCTTATCTTGTCTTATAGCTTGAAGGAAAGTTTCTAGGCATAAAATAAATAAGGTGGGGGACAACGGGCAACCTTGACGAGTCCCGTTCATAATCTCAAAGTGTGGCGTAAGATTACTATTGATGCGTATTTTCGCTGTGGGTGAGGAGTATAGAGACAGCACAGTGGTAACAAATTGTGTGGGGAAACCAAACTTATATAAAGTGGCCTCCATATATTGCCAGTCAACTCTATCGAATGCCTTTTCGGCATCCGTACTCAAGAGAGTAAGTCCTTTACCTTGCGACAAGGCATACTGTTGGGCTAGTACCACCCTCAATGTACTGTCTCTACACTCCCTTCCCCCCACAAAGCCAGACTGATCTGGGGAAATCAAGTCCTCGAGTAAGGACGCAACTCTGGGAGCCGAGATTTTAGCCCATAATTTGACGTCTGCATTGAGCAGTGAAATTGGCCTATAACTAGCCGGTAGAGCTGGATCTTTGCCTGGTTTGGGCAACACCGTGATATGCGCCTCAAGTGATTGCTTAGGCAGAGGAACACCTCGTAATAGGGAGTTAAAAAGGGAGACTAACTGGGGACCTAGTATGGGGAGAAATTTTTTGTAGTAGGCTATTGTTAGCCCATCTGGCCCCGGGCTCTTGCCCTTAGGAATAGATTTTAGGACTTTCACTATCTCACTTATTGTTATAGGAGTTAATAATTAATCTTTTTCCGCTCCTGACAATTTGGGTAGAGTGAGCTTTTCCAAGTAGGACATTATCATATTACTTCTTTCTTGCTTCTCTTCACTAGTTTCTGTCTTCCTTATATTATATAAATCATGGTAATAAGAAGTGAATACCTTAGATATTTCCTTTGGGTCTGACGTCAAATTACCTTCAGATGTCTTCATTTGCTTGATAAATGATTGCTCTGACCTCTTTTTAATCATTGCCGACATTATTTTACCCCCTCTGTTTCCATGAACATAGTGTTTTTGTTTCACCCTTAGATATGCGTTAGCTGATTTAATGTTAAGTAAGGATTTTAGATCCTGCCTTAGAATCACCAGTGATTCAAGGTCCTTTTCTGCTTGAGATTGTTTGTGTGCTTTCTCTATCTGCAAAATTTTGGTCAGTAACTCTGTCATTTTAACAGTTCTCACTTTTTTGAGATGCGACCCAAGCGCTATAAATTCCCCACGAATCACCGCTTTGTGCGCCTCCCATGTAATAGTGGGTGTCGTGGCAGTGTCCACATTTAGTTCAAAATAATCTTTGAGCTTTTTAGAGATAGCCTCTACATGTGCTTTTGTATCTAATAACGTGTGATTCAGTCTCCATGACCACTCTTTCCCAGTCACAGCGGGGAATGATATAGCGCAGCTCATCATGGCATGATCGGAGACCGTTATACTTTCTATATCGGCGGACTTGACTGAGGTTAAATGTTGTCCTGGGATGAAAAGATAATCAAGTCTTTGATAAGACTTATGAGGATTAGAGTAGAAGGTGAAATCCTTCCTATCTCCATGTACAGCTCTCCACACGTCAACTACACGGAGATCTCCTAACCTTGTCTTCAAGGACTTCAACGCCCTGAACGAGACAGCTGACCTCTGAGACGAAGAGTCTAGCAGCGGGTTCAATGTCAGATTGAGATCCCCTCCAATAACTATTATTCCAAAGGAGAAGGCGGCTATCCTGTCCAGAACCTCCAAAATCCAACCCACTGGTTTAACATTCGGAGCATATAGGTTACACAATGTAATTTTCGTGCAGCCTATTTCACAATTGACCAATAAGAACCTGCCCTCTGGATCTATTAACTGAGAATGAAATGTGAACGGCACTCCCTTTTTCAATCCAATGCTAACCCCGTTGATAGCCGGCTTATCTAAACATGAATGGAACCAGTAGCAAAATGAAGAATTATGTAGGTTCGGTACATTACTGGACGAGAAATGCGTCTCCTGCAGCATTATTATATCTATTGCTGCCTTTTTTATTGACTGAAATATACGGCTCCGTTTTACGGGACCTTTGCAGCCATGTACATTAAAGGTTGCGACCTTGAGTACTAGTGGAGCCATTCATGCGACATATATTGATAGCATTTATGTAGGTGACAAATGTTACCCAAAGGTAATACACAGACATTAGGTACTTCAAGAGAAATAAATATCGAAATTATAAAAATTATAAGAAAAGGAGGAACAATAAACCAATTAGGAACTGCATGACAATTCAGGTAAAACTGTGTCATAGCTGTAATACCGTTCAATAAGTGTAAATGGGGGGGGGGGTGATAGGTCGACAATAGTAAGTCCTGATCGGCCTAGATCCTCTATTAGCCTAGACAGATAAACCATCATGGCTATCGAACACCCATATTTTCCTAAGGAACATGCCCAAGATAGTGGGTGAGATTACAAGAAGGTAATATCTGGGATCTAATAACCCGAGAGAACATTGATCCGAGCAATAATTAACATTGTGATTCAACAATCATATATATAACATAGCAACTGATATGAAAAAATGAGAGCCGCATCCCAGTCAGCAGCCACCTATTGCTTGTAGCAAACCGACCGAGGTAAGCCCAAACCATACTTAGCGGCACGCCATCAGGAAAATCAAGTGTCCAGTCCTCTATGAACTGCTTTTCTGTTGCGCCCCATCCTTTGCTGCTTCGGCTTCTCCAAGGGCCGAAATCTTAGGCAGCGGCGGTTAGTTCTTCTTCTGGTGCAACAGGTAGCCAGAAGGGACTTCCACCGGCGGCAAGTCGGTCATATCCCAGAAATGTATCAGGTCAGCAGGTGAGCGTACTGTGAACCGACGGTTGCCTGCAGAAATCAATAGGCCAAACGGAAACAGCCATTTATATGGCATCTTTGAGGAGCGCAGCAGGTCAGTTAGTGGCTTAAGCAATCTTTTGGAGTGTGGAGGCCGCCAGATCTTGAAAAAACTGTATGCTTTTGCCTTGAAGCAGTACCTCCTTTCTCTCCCTTGCCGCTTACAGGATGTCTTCTGTGTCACGGTAACTTAGTAGACCACATATAATATCCCTTGGGTTATCTGAGGGCCCGGGTTTTGGTCTCAGCGCTCGGTGGACTCTCTCAATTACAATGCCCTTAGCTCTTTCTGAGCCTAGTAGGGATACGAATAGCGAGTCCATTACTTCAAACAGGTTCTCTCCGTTCTCAGCTTCAGGAAGACCCCTGATTCTAATGTTACGCCTCCGGTTCCTATTTTCTTGATCTTCCATTTGCAGGAGTAAGCTGTTCATGGCTCTGGTGTGTGAGCCCAGAGAGCTTTTAACTGCTTTATTGAAGGTGATTATGGCTTCTTGGGCCTGTTCCAAAGATTCCACTCTGTCCCCAATATGGCGGACCTCTTCTTTAATAGTGGCAAGATCAGCTGCCAGCGGGGCTAGAGCCCTATGCAGAGCACTTCAAAAATGTCAAAAGTCTAGGTAAGCACCGCAGAGTCTCCCTCTGAATGCGGTCTGCCTACCTCGGCAGATCACTCTGTGCCGCCGCTCCACATGCGTCTCCGGCAGCTCCATCTTCCTCCCCACGTTTCAGCGCCATCTTATTCAAGCGCACGGGTGTTTGAGAAGCCGGCTTCTGAAGGTACTTCTCCATATCTGACTGTTGTGGTGGATCTTTCTTGTGATCAGAAGCGAGTCTAGGTGGGTCTTTGGGTTGAATCTTCATCCTTGTAGCTGGGTGATGCTTAGAAAAGTGCTATAAACTAGATCTAGTGGCAGGAGCTCTCTCTTCAAGCTACCGCCATCGAGCTCGGTCAGGCCACGCCCCCTACTTTTTTTTTTATTAATCGAAATTTAACGATTTTTTTGCAAATAAATGACATTTTTCACTTTCAGTTGTAAAATTTTGCAAAAAAAAACGACATCCATATATAAATTTTTCTCAAAATTTATTGTTCTACATGTCTTTGATAAAAAAAAATGTTTGGGTAAAAAAAAAATGGTTTGGGTAAAAGTTATAGCGTTTACAAACTATGGTACAAAAATGTGAATTTCCGCTTTTTGAAGCAGCTCTGACTTTCTGAGCACCTGTCATGTTTCCTGAGGTTCTACAATGGCCAGACAGTACAAACACCCCACAAATGACCCCATTTTGGAAAGAAGACACCCCAAGGTATTCCGTGAGGGGCATGGCGAGTTCCTAGAATTTTTTATTTTTTGTCACAAGTTAGCAGAAAATGATGATTTTTTTATTTTTTCTTACAAAGTCTCATATTCCACTAACTTGTGACAAAAAATAAAAACTTCCATGAACTCATTCGCCCATCAGCGAATACCTTGGGGTGTCTTCTTTCCAAAATGGGGTCACTTGTGGGGTAGTTATACTGCCCTGGGATTCTAGGGGCCCTAATGTGTGGTAAGTAGTTTGAAATCAAAATCTGTAAAAAATGGCCGGTGAAATCCGAAAGGTGCTCTTTGGAATATGGGCCTCTTTGCCCACCTAGGCTGCAAAAAAGTGTCACACATCTGGTATCCCCGTACTCAGGAGAAGTTGGGCAATGTGTTTTGGGGTGTCATTTTACATATACCCATGCTGGGTGAGATAAATATCTTGGTCAAATGCCAACTTTGTATAAAAAAATGGGGTGTCATTGGTCACCCCCCTATAAGGCTCCATTCAGATGTCCGTATGTGTTTTGCGGATCCGATCCATGTATCAGTGGATCCGTAAAAATCATACGGACATCTGAATGCAGCCTTACAGGGGGGTGATCAATGACAGGGGGGTGATCAGGGAGTCTATATGGGGTGATCTCCCCCCTGTAAGGCTCCATTCAGACGCCTGTATGTGTTTTGCGGATCCGATCCATGTATCCGTGGATCTGTAAAAAACATACGGACATCTGAATGCAGCCTTACAGGGGGGTGATCAATGACAGGGGGGTGATCAATGACAGGGGGTGATCAGGGAGTCTATATGGGGTGATCACCCCCGTCATTGATCACCCCGCAGTAAGGCTCCATTCATTCGTCCGTATGTGTTTTGCGGATCCGATCCATGTATCAGTGGATCCGTAAAAATCATACGGACGTCTGAATGGAGCCTTACAAGGGGGTGATCAATGACAGGGGGGTGATCAGGGAGGCTATATGGGGTGATCACCCCCCTGTAAGGCTCCATTCAGACGCCTGTTTGTGTTTTGCGGATCCGATCCATGTATCCGTGGATCCGTAAAAAACATACGGACATCTGAATGCAGCCTTACAGGGGGGTGATCAATGACAGGGGGGTGATCAGGGAGTCTATATGGGGTGATCACCCCCGTCATTGATCACCCCCCTGTAAAGCTCCATTCAGATGTCCGTATGTGTTTTGCGGATCCGATCCATGTATCAGTGGATCCGTAAAAATCATACGGACGTCTGAATGGAGCCTTACAGGGGGGTGATCAATGACAGGAGGGTGATCAATGACAGGGGGGTGATCAGGGAGTCTATATGGGGTGATCAGGGGTGATCAGTGGTTCATAAGGGGTTAATAAGTGACAGGGGGGGTGTAGTGTAGTGTAGTGGTGTTTGGTGCTACTTTACTGAGCTACCTGTGTCCTCTGGTGGTCGATCCAAACAAAAGGGACCACCAGAGGACCAGGTAGCAGGTATATTAGACGCTGTTATCTAATATACCTGTTAGGGGTTAAAAAAATCGCATCTCCAGCCTGCCAGCGAACGATCGCCGCTGGCAGGCTGGAGATCCACTCGCTTACCTTCCGATCCTGTGAACGCGCGCGCCTGTGTGCGCGCGTTCACAGGAAATCTCGGCTATCGCGAGAGGACGCGTATATGCGTCCACCCAGAAGAGCAGGGCCGCCGCCAGGACGCAATCCTGCGTACGGCGGTCCTGAGCAGGTTAAGGCACAATGAACTAACATTTAGGGCATTTGCCATTCTGACTATGCTATTCTGTTCAGAATAAAAGGAGACGGGAGCAAAGAGATCTTGCTCCTGAGCTCTTTTATATACTGGCCGATTATTTGGTGCACTGCAGAAAAAACTCATCTCCTCTGGGTGATTAATATATGTAGTAATGAGCCAGACTGGCAAGAAAACACAAAGATTAATAATTATCAGCAGACAAACAGATCTCCCAGAATATTGTAGGGTCATCATCTTCAGCCTGTGGCAAGGCACTTTTCAGGGAAACTTCTTCTGTGCTCCCCTCTTTGTTCAGGGAATTCACACCTGCTTCACCCTCTTTGTCTTTGTCTGTCACCGGAGAAGAAGCCTCAGGGACCCTTTTCACTCTGCTAGAGTGAATCCAGATTGGAACCTCTTTTGTGAGAATCGCTGTTCTGGTGACTGCTACCACTCGGGTGGGTGGTCCAAACGGGAACTCAATCTGTTTTGAAAAGGATGCGTAGGTTCCTGTGGAGAGAAAGGAGAGGCACGAGTAACATCTCGTTCAATTTGATCTAAAGTTTCTACAAGTTTCCTCACATATTCTGCCTGTACTACTTCTAGATCCCCTTTTTCTATCACAGGAACCTTTGGACCCCAAGGGGTGGGGAAGGGTCTTCCCATTAGGACCTCAAATGGTGAGTAACCAGTATTCTTATTAGGCTGCATCCTAATTTCTGCTAGGGCTATAGGCAAGAACTTTTTCCAATTAGTGAATGTGCCTCCAGTAATTTTCCTTATTTTATCTTTAATTGTTCTATTCATTCTTTCTACTACCCCTGAACTCTGTGGGTGATAAGGAAGATAAAACTTCCAGTCAATCCTAAGGGCTTTGGAAAGCTCCTTACATACCCTGGATGCAAAAGCTGGGCCATTATCTGAGTCAATTTGAACAGGACACCCCCATCTGGGGATGATCTCCTGTAACAAAATTTTTACCACAATTTGTGTGCTTTCATTGCTGGTAGGAAAGACCTCCGGCCATCTAGAGAACATATCCACAATTACAAGGGCATATTCCTGCTTTCTTCCTGTCTTTGGGATATGTGTGAAGTCAATTTGAAAGTGAGTGAATGGTGAAGTCGGGTAATTCAGATGCTGATGTTGGGCCTTCTTTGAGTTATT
Source organism: Bufo bufo (assembly GCF_905171765.1). Classification (NCBI taxonomy): domain Eukaryota; kingdom Metazoa; phylum Chordata; class Amphibia; order Anura; family Bufonidae; genus Bufo; species Bufo bufo. The sequence continues at coordinate 523,720,218 of NC_053391.1, read as the reverse complement.
TGGATTGTTTCTGAGACATATAATACACCATGAAACATAAGATTGTACCTTTTGATCTAAGACCTGGTATAAAAAAAATCTCTCCAAATGAGGTCAGTGGTTGCCTGTGCTCCCCTATGGCCAAGACCATGATATTATGCAATTAAAATCAGGGCGCTTGCAACTGGGATCCATGGTTTCCCCTCTTTGCAGATAAGACCCGTATTAGGGTCTTGTACTGCACCTACCGACTGCCATTCTTTTTTTGTCACTACTGGTAGCCAAATCCTGGAGGCTGAGCAATAGATTGTCAGTAAGGGTAATGTCTGGAACTAGGGAGGGTATTTGAACTGTTGCTGCCGTTCTAATAGCAGCCTCTTTTGCTGCCTGATCAGCTAGGGCATTCCCTTTAGCTATGTGCGTTTGTAGACCAGTATGTGCCTTACAATGGATAATAGCAACTTTGCCTGGTAATTGGATGGCGGCCAGGAGATCATGTACTAGGGTGGAATGTGAGATTTGTCTCCCATCTGCAGCTATGAAGGCTCTCCTCTGCCAGATTACCCCATGATCATGTACAACCCCAAAAGCATACTTGGAATCGGTGTAAACATTTACATCTCTCCCCTCAAAAAGACAACAAGCTCTAGTAAAGGCAATAAGTTCAGCTGCTTGGGCTGACTGAAAAGGTATTGAATTCGATTCCAGTATAACATCAGGGAGCTGAACCACAGCGTATCCTGCATGATAAGTGTTGTCATTAGGACGGGAACAGGACCCATCCACAAAAATATCAGGTGCTCCTTCAATGGGTGTGGACTGTAAGTCAGGCCTAGGTGAGGTATGTTCATGTATAATTTCAGTACATGCATGGGGAGGAGGAAAATCATCCTGCTCTCCCTTGTAGCCAAGTAGGGCATTCAGTATAGCCATTGGACCGAATGTGGGTGCTGAGCATTTGATATGAAGTTGAGGATTATAAAGCAACAAAATTTCATATTCACTCAGTCTTTGTGCTGACATATGTTGCGTATGTATGTTCCTCAATAGGGCCTGAACATTGTGTGAGGTATGTAGAGTAGTGGGATGACCTAGGATGATAGGCGTGGCTATCTCAGCGACCATAGCACAGGCTGCCAAACTCCTGAGACACGCAGGCATGCCCTGAACCTGTACGGGAACCACTTTTGAGAAAAAAGCAACAGGGCGGAATTTGCCTCCATGATCTTGCGCCAGGACTCCCGCCATGGTTTTACAATTGTCCCTGGCAAATAAGTGAAACATCATGCCATAGTTTGGTAGGCCCAAACCAGGACTTGAAACCATTGCACTTTTTCAAATGACTAAAAGCTTGTAACATTTCATCAGACCATTTAATGAAGTCAGGCATCTCAGTATTAGTGGCTTGTCTCAGAATATTATTATAGTATGAACAATCAGCAATCTATTGGCGGCAGTAACCAATCATGCCAAGAAAGGTCAACATGTCATTCTTTGTTTGTGGGCGGGGCATACCCAGTACAGAGGTAATTCTGGCATGGCTGATTTTCCTCTCACCTTTACTGAGAAAAAAGCCCAAATACTCAACACTTTTAATATACCATTGTAATTTCTTCCTAGAAACTTTGACCACATTCACATAACCACAGTAATAAACTAACACAGTTTGCCTGGCAGGCCTCTCGAGTAGAACTGCATATGAGGAGATCGTCCACATATTGTAGAAGGACAGAACCATGAGGGGCAGTCCAAGGGCGCAGTGTAACTTGGAGGACAATGGAGTAGACTACTTTGGAGTCTATATAACCCTGAGGCATTCTACACCAAGTATACTGGCGAAATTAAAATGTGAAGGCAAAAAGTGGCCGTGTCTCTTTGTCAACTGGGACAGAAAAAAATGCATTCTTTAAATCCATAACAGAGAAAAACTCTGCATGGGCAGGAATAGCTGATAGCAGAGATGGTACATCTGGAACCACAGGGGCTATAGGTATGATCTGTGCATTTAGCGCTCTAAGATCCTGGACAAACCTAAAGGTATTATCTGCCTTTCTCACTAGGTTGATAGGTGTATTATAGGGGGAGATAATTTCCTCAATAACCCCTGCCTCTAGGAATTCCATCAACATAGACTCAATCCCCTTTTCTTTTTCTGGGGAAAGGGGGTATTGTTTAATGTAAACAGGTGCAGCGCCGGGCTTAAGCATTGCCTTATATGGTGTACAAGAGATAAGGCCAACATCTTGGTCAGTATTTGCCCAAACCTCAGGAGGTACCGGATCAAGTAGCGGATCCTGAGGTTGGCATTCCAAATATTAAAAACAATTATCCTTTGGAACATGAATGGGCATAACTGAGGATGTGACATGTAGGTGTCCCGTCTTGCTAATCCCCAACTGCAACTTTAACAGAACAAACAAATCTCTCCCTAATAAATTCACAGGACAATTTGGAATGATCCTAAAACTGTGTGTGAACATTGACTGGTTCTGGTATGGATGTTGGATCGAGAGGAGAGGCATTTTATAAGATCTGGTCAGTATCCCATTAATTCCCACAGAGGGCTCAGCATTCTCTTGGACCACTATAATAATCCTCACATATAATACTACTAGTAGCACCAGAATCCACAAGAAAAGGGAGAGGACGTCCCTCTATGGTTAACACAATCAGTGGTGATTCCTTATAGTGGTTTGTGATGAGAGTGAATGCTGGGATACTGTCCCCCGGGCATCCTCATTGCGATGTCTGCTGCCCCCAGGCTACGGGAAAACGAGGGGTATTATTCTGGGGCTGTGGCAGTGGTGGGGGAAGATCTCGGATCTGTGGGTAAGGTTGGGTGCCTTGAGCTTGGGTATCATTTGGGCATGTTGCCTGAGTGGGTAAGGGCATCAACTGATCCAGTGGTCAGTTTTACCACAATTAAAGCAACCTGCAGGACGATTTCTATTATTCCCTCCTCTCCCAGAGCATGGCCCTCTACCCCTTCTTCTGCCACTTCCCCTATTGAGCTGATTTGAGGGACAATTCCTATCCTGAGTTTGGTAATGGGCCTCTCTAGGTCTTACTATTTCATAACAACCCGCCGTATCTTTCTCCAGTAACTTATTTTGGAATTGATCTTTATGAAGACTAGGCCATTCGGAGATCATTTGTTTAACAGTAAGCTGGAGATGTGGCTGTAGATTGGTAAGTAAAGTCTGAATGAGCATAGAATGCATATTATCCTGAATACTCACTCCTGCCTCTAGAGTCCAAACTTCATTGAACCTCTTCCAAAAGTCTATAACATACTCTCCTGATTTTTGTTTACAAGCTACAGCAGTTGGCAATGAGGACCTAGTCTGAAAACACCTCTCCATTTTACATTTAATTTCTTCCCACATTGTGTCTATGCCTGCCTCAGTATTTAATTTATAATTTCCAGCCGGCGTATTCTGGGGCTCTATAGTGCTTATAGAGGGGACCTTACTCAAATCCCAGGGGAAATTGTGTCCAACTATCCCATCTATTATAAGGCGCATATCCTCCTGAGTCAGACATCCTCCCTTTACAAGCTCTCTTCAAATAATGAAATGTCCCAGATGAAGATGAAGAGGGTTTAGGGCAGTGTTTAACAATCTTATTAATATCAACTACTTCAATAGGTTTCTTTAACAAGGTATCCCCTACAGTCATAAAAGGGAACTGTTCCTCAAGGTCACTGTCCTCATCATGATGAGTTATATGTTCAGGTTTGGGAAAATTATTTTGTGATCTAAGGCGCATGGGTACTATGACATCCCCAGCACCAACAGCACCAGCCGCTGGATCCTGACCACTCTGATCAGGCATAGGTTGTGGTGGCTGCGGGAGCTGGGGAGCTGTAAGTGGTTGGATGTTGGTAGCAGTATATGCAGCCAGTAAATCTAAGTCATCTTTTGAAAGGGATGGATATATCCTGTGGGATATTTCCTAAATAGGGAGGAGGGGGCTTCTGGAGTGAACCCCTTGTCAATTCTTTTTCTAACTCATGTTTCTTTTTATATTCCTCCTGGTTCTCTGCCTCCTGTTTGTTAACCTTTTTATTTGGTCTATCATACCAATATGGTGCATCAGTAAGCCAATTTTCCCCTCCCGACTTCATATACTGCATGTCCCACTGGAGGTCTGGACCATAATATGGGTAAGCTTCAGTGTCACCCAAACATAACCCTTTTACCATATCCATATGGAAGGTGTCATTAGCCCCTTCCCGAGGGAACAAATTTATACTCTTCATCCCCTCTGTCCATCCTGCCATATTATCCACCCAGGGAGTAACTAAATTATAATCAGTCCCACAGACCCGGGCTACATAATCCTTACATGTTTCTCCTACATTCGGAGGGGGTGGAGAGACCATTCCTTGCTTTGCACCCATTTCTTATAACTTAATTGAGACGGAGGCAGAACAAAACTCTCCCCAGGACTGGCTGTACTGAACCGTAAAGGCTCCGACAATTCCTGTCAACTGGGTCAGAGGACTTATGTCTATGCTCAACTTCCTTCTCAACAGACTGTTAGTATTATCCCTTCAAACCGTCACTTGCGTTCACTAATTTCTGGGTTAGCGGGTTTAATCTCGCCAGAAAAGTGGGTGTCTTACGGTTATCCAGGACACACACAATAAAGTTAGTACAGTTTTCACAGTATCATTTACTGCTTACCTTCAGCATAAAAATTACTTAATGCTTTATAACATAACAAAAAGCAGAAGAAAGCGACAGAAAAGAAGCAATAGAAATTGGGTGACAAGAGAAATCAAGGTGCAGACATTATTTGAATTCTTCCCAAAATAATTCCTCTTTTAAATCCTTCCCTAAAGAATGTATCTGTTAGACTTGGCCAGTAGTCTATTTATAGTCTATCTTGCCTAAAGATAGATACTATTCCTTTCAGTGTGTCTAAAGTGGATTCAAAAATAGAATCAACAGAATTTTTTTGGGAAAGCATCGAAATGTCCCCAGTCTTTATAGACAGGAATCTTCCGTACTTACCGAATTCCTGTATTTTCTATCCCGGACAGAGCTCCCAGCTGAAAGTATCCTTTCCATAGCATCACCCACGACGGCCATACTAGGAGATTGACCCCTGACCTCTGTAGGGGCAGAAAGCAGAGAAAGGTTTGAATACCCCCCTCCCACCACCAAAGACTAGTGTTTCCTGTCCCTACAGAGGACAGGGGCGGAGAAAGGTCTCCACGTGCAGCCGCCATGGAGATGAAGGTCCTGAATTGGATGTGGAGTCGCGTACCTGCTTCGGCGGGGAGAGGGAGAGACTCGCCTCTGGTTGATCCGGGGCCTGCTCCCGGAGCGCAGACACCCGCTGGTTTACCAAAGCCACAGCCAGGTTGTGTGCCCAGTGCCATGCGGCGCTATACAAATTTTTCACTTCCGGCCAGCAGTGACGTTACCAGAAGTGACGCGGACGGCTTCTGAGGGCGGAAGAATTCAAATGGATCCCCCTGCTGCAGCGTCCTGTGGTGAGTGCTTACTCTCTCTGGCTATCCTCCAGGATGTCTGCGTCTGAGCACACTGAGGCCTCTACCCTGCCATCCGTAAGTTCCCCATAGGAGAGAGCTTGTTTTTTCTTGGCTGTTCCAGTCTGCTAAAGATCCGCTGAGAAAGCCCAAAAGATACTCAAAGTGTATTTCATGCTTTAAACGTTTACCTGATGACCATCCTAAGAAGTTGTGCGGGGACTGCATTTCTAAAATTGTCCATGAGGAACAGCCGTCCCTTATGGATGAAATTAGATCTATGATGCAGGAAGAGATTAAGTCCTCCTTTGCAGCCATTTCTGCACTACAAAGAGAGAAACCCGTTTTTACGGAGCCTCCCGCCAAACGTAACAAATCAGGCGATTATGTTTCATCCGATTCTGAAGATTATGGTGATTCGGCTTCCTCTTCTAGATATATGGAGGATGAAGATAAACTCTCTGAGCGAGAATCTTCAGAAAGCAGAAGGAAATTTTATTTCTCTTCTGAAGATATGCTTGAGCTTTTAAAAGCCGTTAGGGCTACTATGGGGGTAGAAGAAGTGCATTCTACTCCATCAGTACAAGATGAGATGTTTGGAGGTCTCAGGGTGAAGAAGTCCAAAGTCTTCCCTATTAATGAAAACATCAAGGGGATAATTTTGGATGAATGGGCGGATCCGGAGAAACGGCTAGGAGTTGCCAAATCCTTCCAAAACCGGCTTCTTTTTGATCAGGAAGAGGCTAGGACTTTTAATACCATCCCTAAAATTGACGCCCAGGTAGCTAGGGTCAATAAAAAAAACAGCCTACCATTTGAAGATGCCTCACAGCTCAAAGATCCGTTGGATAGGAAGGCAGACGGTCTATTGAGAAGGTCATGGGAGGCGGCCATGTTTACGCTTAAATTAAACATAGCGGCTACATCAGTTGCCGGATCTATGTATGTCTGGCTCTCAGAGTTAGAAAATAGTTCTTCCAGCGATTCCTCAACAACGGAGATTTTGAGTGCTATTCCCCTGTTAAAATCTGCTACCGCTTTCTTAGCGGATGCCTCCGCCGAGTCGGTACGCTTTGCAGCAAGGGATGCGGGTCTGTCCAATGCGGCTCGCCGTGCCTTGTGGGTTAAATGCTGGTTGGGTGACAAGGTGTTGAAATCCAGACTATGTGCCATTCCCTTTTCTGGGGAGTATGTCTTCGGCCCAGAATTAGACAAAATCTTAGAAAAAGCCTCAGATAAAAAGAAAGGGTTCCCGGAGGAAAGTCTATAGGAGGAAGTATCCCTTTTGTGCCCCTTCCAACCAAAGTAAACAATACAGTGGTAAGGGCAAGTCTGGCCGTTTCAGTTATCCCAAAGGGGGTAGAGGTAAGGCTCCCTCTTCTGCCCCCCAAAAAGGAAACGAAAACCAGTGACATCAGGGTAGGGGAGGATTGAGGATGTTTTTTTCCCCGTTGGGAGGAAATATCCTCAAACTCATGGGCTCTGAGGATTATAGAGTCAGGATACAGAATACAGTTCTCAGATCCTCCCCCAAAAAGATTCATAGTCACCAAAATTGCGGTCGCAGACCCCAATCATCCTATTCGCGTGGGCATTCGAGAACTACTCGCAATAGAGGAAGTGGCGGAAGTACCACCGTCTGAACAGGGCAAGGGGTTCTATTCGAACCTCTTCCTAGTGAAAAGGAAGGAGAGTTCCTACCATACAATAATAAGCTTAAAGCTCCTGAACAAGTACATTACCTATCAGAAATTCAGGATGGAGACCTTAAGATCCATAGTTCCTCTGCTCCAGAACAATTCAGTAATGTGCATGGTCGACCTGACCGATGCTTACTATCATGTCCCGATACATCCCAGCTCTCAGCGGTTCCTGAGGTTCGCGGTCAGAGACCATCTGGGCAGAATTCTCCATTTTCAATTCACCTCTCTCCCCTTCGGCGTATCCTCAGCCCCTCGAGTTTTTACAAAACTAATGATCGAGGTAGTTGTCTATCTAAGGAAGGAAGGTCTGACAGTTTTTCCATACTTAGACGATTTTCTGATCTCAAACAGTTCTGCTCTTCTTCTGCAGAGAGATCTGAATTTCTTCTTTCAGACCCTAGAGGGATTGGGTTGGGTGATCAACATAGGAAAATCAAAGTTAGAACCGACAACAAGGATCCAGTTCTTGGGGGTCATTCTGGACTCCCAGAGACAGCTAACTTGTTTGCCTCTGAGCAAGATACAGGACATCCAAAAGAGAATCTCCATCTTCAACTCCAAGATGTTCTACTCCATCAGAGACTCAATGAGTCTCTTAGGGATCCTCACATCCTGCATTCCATTCGTTCAGTGGTGCCAGATCCACTTCCGAACCCTGCAGATGTGGATCCTCAGGGTTTAAGACAGAAGGGAGTCTTCCCTAGACCAAAAGGTGATCATCCCTCAAAGGATAAAAACCTCCCTTTTTGGTGGAAGAACAGGCTCAATATCTCCAAGGGGGAGACGTGGTCAAAGAATCCCTATACCCAGATCACCACGGATGCAAGCCAGTATGGCTGGGGAGCGAAGGTCGGAGATGTTTACTACCAAGGAGTCTGGCCAAAGTCGATCAGTCTCCAGTCGTCGAATTTTCGAGAACTGATGGCAGTCTGGGAAACTCTAAAGCAAGCCAAAGTTCATCTTCAAGGCCATCATGTAAGAGTCCTGTCAGACAATACGACAGTGATAAGATATTTAAATCATCAGGGAGGCACGGGATCAAGCAGCCTGCTGGATTTGTCGGATATTCATCTGGGCAGAAGCGAATGTTCATTCAGTGTCTGCAGTCCACCTAAAGGGGTCCTTAAATGTGGAAGCAGACTACCTCAGCCGGGCAAAGATAGACCACTCAGAATGGTCCTTAAACGAGGAAGTTTTCCTGACGATGTCGGACAAATGGGGGAGACCAGCAATAGATCTCTTTGCCACTCGGCTAAACTCAAAATTGTCAGTTTTTTTGTTCCCTAAATCCCAGAGACAGCCCGAAATTTCTGGACGCTTTCTCTTTCAGATGGAATCCAGGTCTTCATTACGCTTTCCCTCCTCTTCCGCTAATCCCGAGGGTGGTACAGAAAATCATTCAGGACAGGACTTTAGTCATACTAGTAACACCCTACTGGCCAAAGAAGAGCTGATTCCCAATCTTGTGGAATCTTGCCAGCAAGGGTCCTTGGATTCTGCCAAAGAGAAGAGACATCCTTCAGCAAGGTCCGATTCTACACCCAGACCCGGACTTCCTCAACCTAGCAGCCTGGATCCTGAGACCTAAGTGCTAAAGCATCAGGGACTATCGGATGCAGTAATTTCCACCCTCAAAGCTTCCAGAAAGAAAGTCACCTTTTTAATCTGCCTGAAGACCTGGAAACTGTTCTGCTCGTGGTCAGGTTTGCCCTCGCCAAATACCTCAGCTCCAAATATCCCAAAAATTCTGGACTTCTTACAAAAAGGATTTGACATGGGATTGAGACTATCCACACTCAAGGTTCAGGTATCAGCCCTCAGTTGCTTTTATGACACCGAATTGGCAAACCATAGGTGGATAAGGTGATTCATGAAGACTCTACGGTTCCAGGTCCCCACCTGGGATTTAAACATTGTCCTTAGGGGACTATCACATCCTCCATTTGAGCCTCTGAGTGACTGCTCCTTGAAACTAAAATCCTACAAAACTGCATTCCTGTTGGCCATCACCTCAGCCAGAATAATCAGTGAGCTACAAGCACTATCTATTAGAGAGCCCTACAGATCCTGGACGACAGGATAATTCTAAGACTAGATCCGTGTTTTCTATCGAAAGTGGTCTCGAAGTTTCATAAAGACCAGGAGATCACTCTACCTTCACTGTTTAACAACCCGTCTAATGATTGGGAATCTACCCTTCATTCGCTTGATGTTAGACGGGTAGTGCTTGATTACTTAGAAACCACAAAAGACTTTAGGAAGTCAGACTGCCTCTTTATCCAGTTTGGAGGAAGAAACAAGGGTCAGAAAGTTTCCAAATCCTCCATTGCCAGATGGATTAAAGCTACCATCGCTTCTTGTTATTCCTTACAGAATCTATCTTGCCCTGATAATATCAGAGCCCACTCTACTAGGGCAATGTCGTCTTCTCAAGCAGAAAGAACGAGTGTCTCCCTTGAGGAGATCTGTAAGGCAGCCACTTGGTCCAGCATCCATACTTTTGCCAAGCATTATAGATTGGACCTTTTCAAAAAGACCGATATGTCTTTTGGACAAAAAGTCCTTCAGTCTGTGTCCCCCCCTTAGATTCATATTTGATATACCTCCTTGTATAGCCGTCGTGGGGATGCTATGGAAAGCCGGAATTAGTACTTACCGGTAATTCATTTTACATGAGATCACCACGACGGCCTGTATTTCCCTCCCTGTTCGTTACTTTGAGGTTGATATGAAGAAATATCTTCTATTTATTTTTTCACGTGTGTATCCACCACCTCTTACTCTGGTATTTTGGAAGCACTGGTGTTTGGTGGTGGGAGGGGGGTATTTAAACCTTTCTCTGCTTCCTGCCCCTACAGAGGTCAGGGGGTCAATCTCCTTGTATGGCTGTCGTGGTGATTTCATGGAAAATGAATTACCGGTAAGTACTAATTCCGTCTTTCCTTCTCAATGCACCTTGATTCCTTTCTTTGTCCCCAAAGACAGGCCTGAAGAACTATCAATGACACATGCAGTATGATGTCAGAAACAGCTGAGTTTATTCTTGACCATACGCGCCTTTTATACATCCATACATACATACATACAAGAACAGCTGCGGCTCTCATTACAATAGTGATGACTAGGAACAGTTCCTTATACAGACCGAAGGTCAATGTAAATATATAGTGGTAGGTTGTGGTGGCTCACTAGCAGGTAGTTAAGGTATGGTGCTGCAAGCTCATATAGAGGGAATCACCCCACCCTCTCTTAAAAGGCAAATGTAGTAATAGGAAAATGAGCGAGCACTCATACACTTGGCAACCAAATTGACATGTGCAGAAAATGTTTATTAAATCCCCATAAAATACAAGTAATAAAATTTCACTCTCCCTTCCTCTGTGGACCACTGAGGAAGGGAGAGTGAATCTACCCGTAACGCGTATGGTGAAACAAGTGATGTACCTGCATTGAAAAGCCTCCGATAATACTGTATGGCCATGCAGAAGAAAATTTCTACAGTAAAGGATTAACTATTCTTATCGTCGAAAGCTGCACCAAAGGAAATTGCGGAACAGAGTGGCAACTCCCGCAAAATTTAAACCAGCATGCTGTATGGAGCGACTGAATAAGCCGGCAAATATTTAAAGCTCCATTGAAGCAATAGGGAGACAACAGACGTTAGACGGTAAGCCAAATATCGATTTAAAGTTTTCTTCGATTCAAAGCTCATATCGACATTAAAAGGATATGCTATAAAAGACTTTTCACATTATCAGGATTCCTGTGGACACTTTATGAACATATTGCGCTCCCAGTGAATACACCTACAACATTTTCAGTGACATTCAGTTTCCCAAATTGGGATAGAGCGCTAGAAGATAATACCCCCTCTTTCCCAAATAACAGCATATACTTGAAGTTTTTTGGTGTGATATATATTATTGAATTTATCGACACTATTGAGTGGTATCGAATATTCTATCGAATATTTCAACATTGAATTTTCTACCATTTCTATTGAATATATTTTTATCGAATATAGTATCGATTATATCTACCACAATATATGTGACTGTAATGTTGTATACACTGCTCAAAAAAATAAAGGGAACACAAAAATTACACATCCTAGATCTGAGTTAATTAAATATTCTTCTGAAATACTTTGTTCTTTACATAGTTGAATGTGCTGACAACAAAATCACACAAAAATAAAAAAATGGAAATCCAATTTTTCAACCCATGGAGGTCTGGATTTGAAGTCACACTCAAAATCAAAGTGGAAAAACACACTACAGGCTGATCCAACTTTGATGTAATGTCCTTAAAACAAGTCAAAATGAGGCTCAGTAGTGTGTGTGGCCTCCACGTGCCTGTATGACCCCCTACAATGCCTGTGAATGCTCCTGATGAGGTGGCGGACGGTCTCCTGAGGGATCTCCTCACAGACCTGGACTAAGGCTGGGTTCAGACCTGAGCGTATTCAATATGTGCCTTTTACAGGCGTTTTTATCGGGCGTATTTTGGGGCGTTTTTGTATTTTGAAAACGCGCGTCGTACGCGCGTTCTTGCTATTGGCTTCAATGACTTACGCGCGACAATACTCCCCAAAGAAGCTCCTATACTTCTTGGGGCGTAGGGCGTTTTACAGCGCTGTAAAATGCTCAGGTGAGAACCATGCCCATAGGGAAACATTGGTTTTTGCCTGTTGAGCGTTTTACAGCGCGTAAAACGCTCAGGTGTGAACCCAGCTTAAAGCATCTGCTAACTCCTGGACAGTCTGGGGTGCAACGTGACGTTGGTGGATAGAGCGAGACATGATGTCCCAGATGTGCTCAATTGGATTCAGGTCTGGGGAACGGGCGGGCCAGTCCAAAGCATCAATGCCTTCGTCTTGCAGGAGCTGCTGACACACTCCAGCCACATGAGGTCTAGCATTGTCGTGCATTAGGAGGAACCCAGGGCCAACCGCACCAGCATATGGTCTCACAAGGGGTCTGAGGATCTCATCTCGGTACCTAATGGCAGTCAGGCTACCTCTGGCGAGCACATGGAGGGCTGTGCGGCCCTCCAAAGAAATGCCACCCCACACCATTACTGACCCAATGCGAAACCGGTCATGCTGGAGGATGTTGCAGGCAGCAGAACGTTCTCCATGGCGTGTCCAGACTCTGTCACGTCTGTCACATGTGCTCAGTGTGAACCTGCTTTCATCTGTGAAGAGCACAGGGCGCCAGTGGCGAATTTGCCAATCTTGGTGTTCTCTGGCAAATGCCAAACGTCCTGCACGGTGTTGGGCTGTAAGCACAACCCCCACCTGTGGACGTCGGGCCCTCATATCACCCTCATGGAGTCTGTTTCTGACCGTTTGAGCACACACATGCACATTTGTGGCCTGCTGGAGGTCATTTTGCAGGGCTCTGGCAGTGCTCCTCCTTGCACAAAGGTGGAGGTAGCGGTCCTGCTGCTGGGTTGTTGCCCTCCTACGGCCTCCTCCACGTCTCCTGATGTACTGGTCTGTCTCCTGGTAGCGCCTCCATGCTCTGGACACTACGCTGACAGACACAGCAAACCTTCTTGCCACAGCTCACATTGATGTGCCATCCTGGATAAGCTGCACTACCTGAGCCACTTGTGTGGGTTGTAGACTCTGTCTCATGCTACCACTAGAGTGAAAGCACCGCCAGCATTCAAAAGTGACCAAAACATCAGCCAGGAAGCATAGGAATTGAGAAGTGGTCTGTGGTCACCACCTGCAGAACCACTCCTTTATTGGGGGTGTCTTGCTAATTGCCTATAATTTCCACCTGTTGTCTATCCCATTTGCACAACAGCATGTGAAATTGATTGTCACTCAGTGTTGCTTCCTAAGTGGACAGTTTGATTTCACAGAAGTGTGATTGACTTGGAGTTACATTGTGTTGTTTAAGTGTTCCCTTTATTTTTTTGAGCAGTGTATTATTGCTACATTGTTCTTATAAATTTTATTACTTGTATTTTATGGGGATTTAATAAACATTTTCTGCACATGTCAATTTGGTTGCCAAGTGTATGAGTGCTCGCTTATTTTCCTATTACTACAATGTAAATATATATTCACCCTCTAGTATGAAGTCACCCAACCTCCTGTCCTTCATACAGATCATATAGCTTATTCTATTTAACCCTTCAATCCCGATCTACTGAGTTCAAATACGTAAAAAACTCAGCCAGCTGTGTCTCCGTACCCGTCCAGATGAAGAAGACATAGTCTATGTATCTCCACCACCCCAAGACAAAAGTGATTTTTCTCCTCCCACTTCTGCTGGTGCTATTGATGTATTTATGGAATCGGTTATGAATGATATTGATGTCTTAAAAAAAGCAGATATTGGGCATTTACAACACCCTAATGTCACTGTTGCTGAGAGAGAAGCGGTGGTTGTCCTCCCCCGCGACCCCGACCTCACCATCAAGTCAGCTGACAAGTGTGGTGCGGTCGTGGTCATGGACACAGGGAAATATATTGAGGAAGCTATGAGACAGCTCAATGATCCTTCTGTGTACAAAAAACTATCCCAAGACCCAAAATGGGATATAGAGAGGAATATTAAAGGATTACTAGATGCAGGCCTATAAGGTGGCCTAATAGACGAGAAATTGAAGACTTTTTTGACTGTGCTATATCCTAGGACACCAATTCTGTACTTGTTGCGTAAGATACATAGGGATCTTTTGAATCCCCCCGGTAGACCAATTGTCTTGGCTAGAGATTCCCTGTTCAGTAATATATTGATTTTTCTGGACAAAGTGTTGCAGATACATGCATTTTTCGCCAAGTCGTACATTAGGGACAATTCAGATTTTTTACTGAAAATGAGAGAGGTAACTACACTCACCTAAATAATTATTAGGAACACCATACTAATACGGTGTTGGACCCCTTTTTGCCTTCAGAACTGCCTTAATTCTACGTGGCATTGATTCAACAAGGTGCTGATAGCATTCTTTAGAAATGTTGGCCCATATTGATAGGATAACATCTTGCAGTTGATGGAGATTTGAGGGATGCACATCCAGGGCACGAAGCTCCCGTTCCACCACATATCAAAGATGCTCTATTGGGTTGAGATCTGGTGACTGTGGGGGCCATTTTAGTACAGTGAACTCATTGTCATGTTCAAGAAACCAATTTGAAATGATTCGAGCTTTGTGACATGGTGCATTATCCTGCTGGAAGTAGCCATCAGAGGATGGATACATGTTCTCATTCTGTTTACGCCAAATTCGGACTCTACCATTTGAATGTCTCAACAGAAATCGAGACTCATCAGACCAGGCAACATTTTTCCAGTCTTCAACAGTCCAATTTTGGTGAGCTCATGCAAATTGTAGCCTCTTTTTCCTATTTGTAGTGGAGATGAGTGGTACCCGGTGGGGTCTTCTGCTGTTGTAGCCCATCCGCCTCAAGGTTGTGCGTGTTGTGGCTTCACAAATGCTTTGCTGCATACCTCGGTTGTAACGAGTGGTTATTTCAGTCAACGTTGCTCTTCTATCAGCTTGAATCAGTCGACCCATTCTCCTCTGACCTCTAGCATCCACAAGGCATTTTTGCCCACAGGACTGCCGCATACTGGATGTTTTTCCCTTTTCACACCATTCTTTGTAAACCCTAGAAATGGTTGTGCATGAAAATCCCAGTAACTGAGCAGATTGTGAAATACTCAGACCGGCCCGTCTGGCACCAACAACCATGCCACGCTCAAAATTGCTTAAATCACCTTTTTCCCATTCTGACATTCAGTTTGGAGTTCAGAAGATTGTCTTGACCAGGACCACACCCCTAAATGCATAGAAGCAACTGCCATGTGATTGGTTGACTAGATAATTGCATTAATGAGAAATAGAACAGGTGTTCCTAATAATTCTTTAGGTGAGTGTGTATGTGTGTGTGTGTATATATATATATATATATATAAAAACGGGCAGAACTCTATGAAATAAGATGAAAAAGAAATGTATTCACCCATAAGACAATGCAACGTTTCGGCTCAGTGCTAGAACCTTCCTCAAGCAATGTGTACAGACAAAGTGCTCAGTTTATATAGCAAACTCAATCAATGTGCCAAATTACATCAATTAACAAACAGTCCAAAAAATAAACAGTGACATGTAATAAATGTACCGACATGATACATATCTAATATGAGAGTGATTACAATACATGATAAAAAGCTGATCAATGTGCAAAAAACATTACAGACAACCATGATTCTCAATACAAATACATAAATTATTATAAATAACATGATTGTGTGACATGTGTACTCAATTAACTAAAGTGACAAGTGCTTACTGTATGATGTATCAAACAGAGAGGGGAGGGAGGAGAAACCATGAGTATGGCGGCGTCCAGCTACCCATCGCCTGTTTCGGCATGCCCCATGCGGCAGTGCGTATGTCAGGATGACGTATGCTGCTTTCATCATAACCAAATGACAGGCGTATCTGTGCGTCTGCGCCCTATGTTCTTGATGTCCAAGCGGCCATATTAAGCGAGGGAATATCACAAGGACAAACTAGCACATACCTATCGCACATCATAATAACTAAATCAAACAGGCTGGTGAGTCCCGATGCCGAGCTCTATTAATGAGCTACCTGCAACCAATGTAAGAAGATGGCTGTATGGGACCAGATGAGTGCATCCATGTCTTAGGCAGACAGGGAGCCCTCCTCTGTGGTCATGGACTAGACACAAACCCGCACGTCAATGCATTGTCATGTCACATCCACATCCTAATCCCATATATCACCATCAATTCAGAGGGTTCTCCTCCATAATGGCTCACCGCAATGTATGAAAAAATATAGAACTGTAAAAAAGAATTATATAACTCATTTGCATATTGTCATGGTAACTGGATGCAAACTATTGAGTCAACATCTGTCCTCTACTTGCTGTTTTCCATAACGCATCATCTGCAATAGAAAACACAAAATTAAACTCAAATATAGAGATTAAAATTTCATAAAGAATATATGTGTATACTTTTTCCATCACGGACAACCACAAAATTGCGCAAGAAAAGCGGTCTAGATCCAAACAGAACAAGGGCAAGCCACTCCCTCATGCCAACACTCCAATCTTATAGTCAATATTCAGACCATGCGGTTTCAAAGAATTTAGAGAATGAATCCACTGCAATTCTCTTTTCTTTAATAGAATAGATCTATCGCCCCCTCTTCTGGGCATTTGTACAAAATCAATATTACACCACTTTATGTTCCTTTCTGCATGTTTAAACTCGGTAAAATGCTTTGAGACCGGTAAATTGAGCCGTTTCTTTCTATTGGTGTACCGATGGTTATTAAATTGCTTCTTAAAGTCGGTGGTAGATTCGCCGACATATATTAAATTGCACAGGCATGTGAGCACATAAATCACATAACTGTTATCGCAGGTCAGATGATGTTGAATCGGATGTGCAATGCCAGTTGTTGGATGCACAAAGGTTTTACCCTTCATGATATATTTGCAATTAACACAGGCTAAACAGGGATAGCACCCCAAGCCTGTTAATGTTGTCTGTCTGTTGACTCTCATTGTCCCCACATCAACTTTGACCAACTGGTCTTGTAGACTTTTGGACCTGCGATATGACATTAGAGGAAGGGAATGGAATTCTGTAATTGTTTTGTGGCACCCACCTAATATATTCCAGTGGTGCCTAATGATGTTCCCAATATTAATACTCTGCTCAGTGTACGTAGAAATGAAGGGAATCCTGGACAGAATATCTTTCCTGTTCAATTTAGAGACCATATTCTTTTTTTGTTGTAAGAGATTTCTTGGATAACCCCGATTGCGGAATTTGTCCAGCATCTTGTTTAAAGTACTGTCTAGTGTGTTAGAATCAGAGACAATGTGTCTTGCCCTCAAAAATTGTGAATATGGTAATGACCTAACCATTGGTCTGGGGTGATTGCTGCTTTACACTAACATCGTGTTCCTATCTGTAGGTTTAGTTAATAGATGTGCAACACACCATCCACCAAGATGACACTGGTGTCGAGAAATTGCATTTCATTGTGGGAATGAACCAGCGAGAACTGAAGTGTACTATCAACTCCATTTAGGAACGTGTGAAATTCATGCAATTCCACTGTGGTCCCCGTCCAAATGAGGAAGATGTCATCTATGTACCGCCACCAAACCCTGACATGGCGGAAATGGTGGCTTCCATAGACGACATCCTCCTCAAACTGGCGCATAAAAATATTGGCATAAGTTGGGGCCACATTGGACCCCATGGCTACGCCCTGTTTCTGCATGTAATAAGTGTCCTGAAATAGAATTTTTTTTTATCTCAGGACAATTTCCAGAATTGATAAGACAAACTGACAAGCTTATGTATTTTTTCATACATTGCGCTCATCTGGTCCCATACAGCCATCTTCTCACTTTGGTTGCAGGTAGCTCATCAATAGAGCTCGGCATCAGGACTCACCAGCCTGTTTGATTTAGTTATTATGATGTGCGATAGGTATGCGCTAGTTTGTCCTTGTGATATTCCCTCGCTAAATATGGCCGCTTGGACATCAAGAACATAGTTCGCAGACGCACAGATACGCCTGTCATTTGGTTATGATGAAAGCAGCATACGTCATCCTGACATACGCACTGCCGCATTGGGCACGCCGAAGCAGGCGATGGGTAGCTGGACGCCGCCATACTGCTGGTTTCTCCTCCCTCCCCTATCCATTTGATACATCATGCAGTAAGCACTTGTCACTTTAGTTAATTGAGTACACATGTCACACAATCATGTTATTTATAATAATTTATGTATTTGTATTGAGAATCATGGTTTTGCACATTAAACAGCTTTTTATCATGTATTGTAATCACTCTCATATTAGATATGTATCATGTCGGTACATTTATTACGTCACTGTTTATTTTTATGACTGTATGTTAATTGATGTAATTTGGCACATTGATTGAGTTTGCTATATATACTGAGCACTTTGTCTGTACACATTGCTTGAGGAAGGCTCTAGCACTGAGCCGAAACTTCGCATTGCCTTATGGGTGAATACATTTCTTTTTCATCTTACTTAATGGAGTGCTGCCCGTTTTTTCCTATTTTTATACATTGGGTTTGCTTATTCCCATCTGGGCCAGGTTTTTCTTTATATATATATATATATATATATATATATATATATATATAATATATAATGGAAAAGAAGGCTCAATATGTGATAAAAGGTCCAGTACAACATTTACTAATGAATTGTTCAGAAGCACACAATTAAAGTCAGTATGAAGTTCAGCTAAGACCTCCAAACCTATAAATTCACATTTTCATGCATTTTATACCTGTCCCCCATTATTTTGAAAGCCTTCCAAGTACAACTAACATTTTACAATCAGAATAAAAACTGTTTACAATGAAATTTGCAGAGAATTATGTTATTTAATTTGTAGTAATTCCCGAAC
The DNA here is from genome assembly GCF_905171765.1 of Bufo bufo. NCBI lineage: Eukaryota > Metazoa > Chordata > Amphibia > Anura > Bufonidae > Bufo > Bufo bufo. The sequence goes on along the minus strand of NC_053391.1, from coordinate 523,701,569 downwards.
TGAATTTTAATGAGCCAACAGATGGTACAAACTCAACAAAATCCTTTTATAAACTAAGTGCGTGTATAAAAAGTTTGGATGGAAACCTTAATTAAATTGCAATCATGTACTATAGCTTGGGGATATTTGTTTTGCTTACAGGGCTAGATTCTTTTCAATTTTATTTTATATGTACAGCCATTCATTTCAATCTGATTATGCATGAGTATTCTTTATCCATGCCTAACGAAAATGCTTTCATTTTAATCTTAAATTGCATTAATAAGCAACCTAAAGTATGCTAAAAGGGTTACTGACAATCTACTGAGTTTTTATTGAATGCTTAGGTTTTTCCCTCTCTCATTTCTAATATAATTTGTCAGTTGCCTAATTGTGTTATATTAATTGTAATCCAAACTGTTTAAAGATCTATTTATCTATCTATGTCTTTGTGTCTCTCTCAAATTAATTATATCCTAAATATTACACAAATCATATTTTTGTATAAAAATTTGTACTTAACAGGAAAAGATTATTGACAGTTTGTGATTCCTAGATTTGAGTTAAAACATTTGAATGAATTTACTTCCAAAATTAAAGGGTAAAGGGGTTTTCTGAACAATAAATCAACATTTATTGCCATACAGAACGGGGTAAAATAAAGAAATCACCTCTTGAAAGAAGATCAGTTCAAGTGTGGAGGGTCCAATCCCTGCTGCTTCCTTCTTATGATGGAACAGAAATGTGACATCCTACCTGTGGTCATATGCAGCACTCCAGACATTCTCTGGCTTCATCAGTGGCAGGTCCCTGAGCGAAAAGTGCACCTTGAGCCTCACTGGTCATGTGCAGTTTGGGGATATTTCACTGCTGAAGCCTGAGAATGTTGAGGATAGGCCCTGGGTCTTGGACAGGAGTTTCTTTCAAGAAGTGAATGGATTTTTTTTGTAATTTTACACATGTTTGGATAGCCCCTTTAAGTTAATTTGCGGTAAAACAAAAACTGTTTAAGGCACCAATTATTAGCACATTTTTAAGACTAGTAAATATTCTAGATGCATATTCTAATTTCATAAGATAAATATGTTTTCACCTTTATAGCAGGCTATAGTTTATGCATATTCTGTACAATCTGCATAAGAATTCCAGTACAGATGTAGCAAGGGCTAATAGGGCAGTTGATGTTATGGACAATGGTTGTGGAACCATTGTCAGTTTGACTTTGGGCTAGTCCTGAGGGCTTTGTCCTGATGATCCACTGGTTTTCACCCCTTAACCCCTATACAAGGATCTGGCCTTCACTGTACAGGTAAACAGATCAGGATAACAGTCCAGGCAGACGAACAGACAAATGGAACATAAGCTCCTGAAAAAAATCCAGCAGACTGAACATGAACAGATCCAAACATTATACACAGGCCGAAGGCAGGGCACACAACACAGAATATCAAGCAGGCTTAACAAACTCATTAGGCCTCTTTCACACGGGCATCACGTTTTGGCTCAAGATGCATCCCGGGTGCATTGCAGCAAACCCGCGCTAGTATGTACGCAATGTCAGTCAGTTTTGACTGCGATTGTGTTCCGTTGTAAAGTTTTTATTGCGTGTGCAATGCGTTTTGCACGCGTGTGATAAAAAAACTGAATGTGGTACCCAGACCCGAAGTTCAGGTTTGGGTTCAAGGTTGTGTAGATGTAATTATTTTCCCTTATAACATGGTTATAAGGGAAAATAATAGCATTCTTAATACAGAATGCTTAGTAAAATAGGACTGGAGGGGTTAAAAAAATATATATATTTAACTTTCCTTTATCCACTTGTTCGTGCAGCCCAGCTTCTCTTCTTTCTTCAGGACCTGGGTAAAGGACCTTTGATGACATCACTGCTCTCATCACATGGTTCATCACATGATCCATGGTGATGGATCATGTGACGGACCATGTGATGACCGTAGTGATGTCACCACAGGTCCTTTTCCTCCCGCACAGCAAAGAAGAAGAAAGAGAAGCCGGGCTGCGCAAACAAGTGGATTAAGGTGAGTTAAATTATTTTATATTTTTTTTATGGGCCTCCAGTTACTAAGCATTCTGTATTAAGAATGCTATTATTTTCCCTTATAAACATGTAATCTCCTAGCAACCATGCGTGAAAATCTCACTGCATCCGCACTTGCTTGCGGATGCTTGGGATTTTCACGCAGCCCCATTCACTTCTATGGGGCCTGCGTTGCGTGAAAAACGCACAAAATCGAGCATGCTGCGATTTTCATGCAATGCACAAGTGATGCGTGAAAATCACCGCTCATGTGCACAGCCCCATAGAAAGGAATGGGTCCGGCTTCAGTGCGGGTGCAATGCGTTCACCTCATGCATTGCACCCGCGCAGAAATCTCGCGCGTATGAAATAGGCCTAAATCAAAGAGTTGAACTCGCAGAGTCAAGGACAATAAATCCTGCATCTGCATCTCCCTGTCGGCAAAGCTATAGGAAGCTGAAATATCCAGACCAAAATTGTAGTGTGAGGGCTGTACAGTTGGTGCACTAAATGTACCTGCCCACAGAATGGATATCTTTGTTGCAAATCCCAAAATGGATGTTGCTGCATTTCTTTGGAGAATGGGCTGCAAAATCTGCATATATTGTACAACATTTTACTGCAGACTTCGCCACTCACATTAATAGTGAAATCTATAGTGGAAATCAAATTGACATACTTTGGATTTTAAAAACCGTGCCACATGACAATTTATGTAAGAAAAGTTCTGCAACATGTACTTTAGATTTATAAAAATCTTTTACATTTTTCTGGTATTGTATTACACTGCAGATTTTCTGTTAGAAAATCTTTGCAAAAAAATCTGTTGCTAATAAGCTATATGTGCATTTACTCTTAGGCCCAGATATGTGTGAAAATCTATTTAAAAAATGACACAAGTTTAGGGCATCTAAGGTTTCTAAACTTTTTCACAACATATTCAACAAGGTATAGGATTTAGCAGCAAAGGGGTAGCCCTTGGGTGTGCCATTTTGAGCAATGTTGGCATAAAAATCACAGTAAGCCAACTAATAGTTGCTACAGAGTCAGTGAAAAGTGTCTATCCCTGCACGATTATCATCCAGTCTGAGCAACTGTGATAAATCTGTTGCAGGTCTAGATGGCCTGTTTAAGTGTACCCTTTAATGACTGCAGATACAGGTTTTTTATGGCTGTCATTACTGGGCTTTGTTGTAGGCTGCCATGTTTCTACAGCGACCTAAATTAAGCGCTGCACAGGTCTCCCATGCAACAGAGAGCAGGGGCTCAGCTCTCACATGAAAGACAGGCTCCTGCTAGAATTGCCCAAACCAGCAGTGCTATTTAACCCCATAGATGCTGCTGTCAATAGCGACTGTGACATCTAAGTGGTTAAGCGGAAGGGAGCTCCTTTTTTTTCCTATTGGGGCAGTACCGATGTCTTTGCATGGCAGCATGGGGCCTATTGAAGGTCCCAGTCCTGCCTACATAGTATTCCCATCAGGCTACTCCTCTCTAGTGAACCTTGGTAGTGCCTGTCAATATAGCACTGAAAGTGTAATAATCTATGCTGCAATATAGAAGTGATCAGAAGATCACCTATTGAAGTCCCCTTGTGGTACTTGCAAATGGTTAAAACAAAGTTTTATGAAATTTAAAAAAAATCTCCAAGTAAAAAAATACACATTTTTCCATTAAAAAAAAACCTTTTCAATGTAAAAAAAGATTGCAAAAATAGGAACCCCTCCACATATTTGTCAAAAAACTGAATAAAAATCGAAAAAGAGTAACATACCTTAAAATGATAAAAGTGAAAACTACAAGTTGTTCCACAAAAATCAAGGTCTCACATAGCTCCATAGACAGGATAAATAAAAACATTATGGGTCTTGGAAAGGGAAATGCAAAAAAATATATTTTTTTATTGTGCAAAAGTTATAAAACTTCAGAGAAACTATGGGGTCATTTATTAACCTAAATATGCCTATATTAGACATATTTCAGGTGCAGATGGCGGTGCAACGGTTAATTGTGCCACTATTTGCAATTTTTCCCTGCTCACGCCAGGTCTAAGTTTGTGGGCGTGGCATGGACAAGAAAGGAGGCGGGCTGGCAGGCCTGTCTCATTCATTATTTTCAATGCCTAAACCATGGTCTAAATTTAAGCCAGCTAGGACCTGTCTTACATTTACAACTGGCGTTGGATGCGCCAAAGTTATGAAGAGGCCTGCACCTCTTAATAACTTCAGCGGATCCTCCGCCAGCTATGACCGGCATCTAAAATGCCGGTCTTAATAAATGTGCTCCTATATGTATTTAGTATCACTAACTGTGCTGACTCAGATATTATGTTATTGATAGAGTTGAGCGAACACCTAGATGTTCGGGGAGTTCGGCCGAACTTTAAAAAAAAGTTCCGGTTCGGGACCCGAACTTGATCCGAACTTGAACCCGAACTCAATGGGGACCCGAACTTCACTTTATTATTTTCTGTTATAACATGGTTAAATAATAGTATTAGCTTTTTCAGATCTGAGTTTTCACGATCCGACAGTATATTCTAATACAGAGGCGTTCCCATGGTGATGGGGACGCTTCAAGTTAGAATATACTAAGAACTGTGTACATAACTGCCCCCTGCTGCCTGGCAGCACCCGATCTCTTATAGGGGGCTGTGATCTGCACAATTAACCCCTGTGCGGATCTCAGCCCCCTGTAAGAGTTCGGGTGCTGCCAGGCAGCAGGGGCCAGACCCCCCTCCCTCCCCAGTATTAATATCATTGGTGGCCAGTGTGGCCCCCCCACACCCCCTATTAAAATAATTGGTGGTTAGTGCGGCCCCCCTATTAAAATCATTGGTGTCCAGTGCGGTCTCCCCTCTCCCCCCCACCCCTAATTAAAATCATTGGTGGCAGTGGCCACAGGTTAACAACCTCCCTCCATCATTGGTGGCAGTGGAGTGGCAGTTCCGATCGGAGTCCCAGTTTAATCGCTGGGGCTCTGATCGGTTACCATGGCAGCCAGGACGCTACTTCAGTCCTGGCTGCCATGGTTACTTAGCACTTTTAGCAGCATTATACTTACGTGTGCTGTCTGTGGCCGGCCAGGCACTCCTCCTACTGGTAAGTGACAGGCCTGTGCTATAAGCAATGCGCCGCACAGACCTTTCACTTACCAGTAGGAGGAGCGCTGGCCAGCCACAGACAGCGCATGTAAGTATAATGCTGCTAAAAGTACTAAGTAACAATGGCAGCCAGGACTGCAGTAGCATCATGGTAACCGATCGAAGCCCCAACGATTAAACTGGGACTCCGATCGGAACTGCCGCTCCGCTGCCACCAATGATGAAGGGGGGTGAGGGGGGTTGTTAACCAATGATTTTAATTAGGGGGAGGAGAGGGGAGGCCGCACTGGACACCAATGATTTTAATAGGGGAGGCCGCACTAGCCACCAATGATTTTAATACTGAGGAGGGAGGGGGTCTGCCCCCTGCTGCCTGGCAGCAGGGGGCCGTTATGTCCACAGTTCTCAGTATATTCTAACTTGAAGCGTCCCCATCACTATGGGAACGCCTCTGTGTTAGAATATACTGTCGGATCTGAGTTTTCACGATCTAACTCAAATCCGTTGGTATATGCTAACATAGAGGCGTTCCCATGGTGATGGGAACGCTTTAAGTTAAAATATATCATCGGATTGGAGAAAGCTCGGATCCGATGGTATATTAATATTACCCGAACACCGAACCCGAACTTTTACTGAAATGTTCAGGTTCGGGTGCCGAACATCGTAAAGTTCGGTACGAACCCGAACTTTCCAGTTCGGGTTCGCTCAAACCTAGTTATTGATGTCACAAAATGAACAAAAAATTTATAACATAAAACTCAGTAGCAGTATTGCTGCTTTCTTAGATCCCCCCCAACAAAGATTCAATAAAGTTAATCAATAAATTATGTGCACCCCAAAATGGTGCCATTAAAATATAGTTGCACCACAAAAAGAAAAAAAAAAAGCCCTCATGCAGCTGCATCAATGGAAAATTAAAAATGTTATAGCTCTTGGAAGGTGACAATAAAAAATAAATAAACAAAAAAATCATTTGCTTGGCCATTAACATTACACACTGCTTGTATCCAGGGGTTAGAATGACACCGCAATCCAGCAGTGGTGGCCGTGCTTGCTTACTATAGGAAAAAGTACTGGCCTATGTGTACTCACATGAGTGCAAGCATGGCCACTGCGTCTGGATCGCAGGGTGGTCGTAACTAGTGTTGAGTCAAGCATCCGAAGCTGAATTAGGTCTGAATTTTTGGAAAAATTTGATTCTAAACAAAGTCAAATTTCCTTACATGTTGTGATAATTTTCTTAAAATGGCGACTGAAGTTGTCTTAGAAGGAATGGAGGAAAAAAAAAAAACTCATACACTTGCTGGCACACCTCCTCTCTTGAAAAAGACCTGCACTGAGTGTGATGATGTCACCGCATGCTCCCAGCATGATCACATGGTTTAATCATGCTGAGTGATAAATGCCATTTTATGATATGCGACTACCTCCTTAAGCCCTAAAATGCATGCACGGGGAAGGGTTTAAAATGAGTAAATCAGGGCCTTAGTATTCCTATGCTGAACTACTGTACTTTAAAGACACACTTCAGAAACACTGAGGTTGTCTGAATACTACAGGGAGTGCAGAATTATTAGGCAAGTTGTATTTTTGAGGATTAATTTTATTATTGAACAACAACCATGTTCTCAATGAACCCAAAAAACTCATTAATATCGAAGCTGAATATTTTTGGAAGTAGTTTTTAGTTTGTTTTTAGTTTTAGATATTTTAGGGGGATATCTGTGTGTGCAGGTGACTATTACTGTGCATAATTATTAGGCAACTTAACAAAAAACAAATATATACCCATTTCATTTATTTATTTTTACCAGTGAAACCAATATAACATCTCAACATTCACAAATATACATTTCTGACTTTCAAAAACAAAACAAAAACAAATCAGTGACCAATATAGCCACCTTTCTTTGCAAGGACACTTAAAAGCCTGCCATCCATGGATTCTGTCAGTGTTTTGATCTGTTCACCATCAACATTGCGTGCAGCAGCAACCACAGCCTCCCAGACACTGTTCAGAGAGGTGTACTGTTTTCCCTCCTTGTAAATCTCACATTTGATGATGGACCACAGGTTCTCAATGGGGTTCAGATCAGGTGAACAAGGAGGCCATGTCATTAGATTTTCTTCTTTTATACCCTTTCTTGCCAGCCACGCTGTGGAGTACTTGGACGCGTGTGATGGAGCATTGTCCTGCATGAAAATCATGTTTTTCTTGAAGGATGCAGACTTCTTCCTGTACCACTGCTTGAAGAAGGTGTCTCCAGAAACTGGCAGTAGGACTGGGAGTTGAGCTTGACCCCATCCTCAACCCGAAAAGGCCCTACAAGCTCATCTTTGATGATACCAGCCCAAACCAGTACTCCACCTCCACCTTGCTGGCGTCTGAGTCGGACTGGAGCTCTCTGCCCTTTACCAATCCAGCCACGCGCCCATCCATCTGGCCCATCAAGACTCACTCTCATTTCATCAGTCCATAAAACCTTAGAAAAATCAGTCTTGAGATATTTCTTGGCCCAGTCTTGACGTTTCAGCTTGTGTGTCTTGTTCAGTGGTGGTCGTCTTTCAGCCTTTCTTACCTTGGCCATGTCTGGAGTATTGCACACCTTGTGCTTTTGGGCACTCCAGTGATGTTGCAGCTCTGAAATATGGCCAAACTGGTGGCAAGTGGCATCTTGGCAGCTGCACGCTTGACTTTTCTCAGTTCATAGGCAGTTATTTTGCACCTTGGTTTTTCCACACGCTTCTTGCGACCCTGTTGACTATTTTGAATGAAACGCTTGATTGTTCGATGATCACGCTTGAGAAGCTTTGCAATTTTAAGAGTGCTGCAACCCTCTGCAAGATATCTCACTATTTTTGACTTTTCTGAGCCTGTCAAGTCCTTCTTTTGACCCATTTTGCCAAAGGAAAGGAAGTTGCCTGATAATTATGCACACCTGATATAGGGTGTTGATGTCATTAGACCACACCCCTTCTCATTACAGAGATGCACATCACCTAATATGCTTAATTGGTAGTAGGCTTTCGAGCCTATACAGCTTGGAGTAAGACAACATGCATAAAGAGGATGATGTGGTCAAAATACTCATTTGCCTAATAATTCTGTACAGGGTGTATTTAGTGCAATACAGTTTCACATATGGTGTTTTTTTCCCCCAGAAAAACTGCAGGTAGAGATGCAATCAGTCGGCACTCTGGAAGGAGGTGGTGCTTTTGTATCCTGGGTTGCAGTCCCATAGATCCAAGAATAAAAAGTGCATCAGCACTCACTTTCGATGCAGAATAATATTCACTTTACTGCCAGGCATGTGATGCATTTTGACTAAATAGCCCTTTTCACACTTATTTAAAAAAGGCTGTATAGCCGAAACACGTCACATCTGACTGCAGTTTGTTTATGACCATAAAGTGGATTATTTTGCAGTGAGTGCTGATCCACTTTTTTCACTAGTACTTGAAGTGAACATTTTTAATGCAGCACAAACAACCCATATTTTTATGGTGTTTTCTTTATCTTTGGTGCAAATAATGCATGCCAAAAACGTCTGAAATAAAAAAAATAGCAAAAAAAAATGCCTGCAAAAAAGAATGAAAATCATAGTGTCTTTTAAAAAATAAAAAACCCATAAAATAACCTAATATATTTTTCAAAAAATACATTGTCAAAGCACACATGCATATATTTTACAATACCTGTAAATATTTGCAGTGTTGAAATTAAAAATACAATAATTCTACCATGAAAACAGCATTTCCCTAAATTATGCTATAGTATACTTTACCTGTGATATGTTTTAAGCTAGATCTACAGTGTTTTTTTGACTGAGCATTCGAAAGTACTAACGTATGAAGAAAATTGAAATATATTTTATTGGTTTTAAACCAGAGATCACACTAAGAATGTTCCACTGACTTCACTTATCATTTGTTGCAATAACATAGTCTCAGAGGGAATCTTTTTTATCCGTGTTATATTAAATGTCAAAAGGGGTAATGATAAAGGCTTGTGTTCAGGTTCATGTACTGTAGCTTAGCTAACACATCTAACCTTCAAAAAACATCTTCAAAATTATTTTGTTAAATGATTTACAGGCTCATGCAATTTTAAGCCTGGGAGTGCACTAATGTTTTTTTTTTTTCCTGATGAATCCCAAAGGAGCTATTCTGTTTGGGGAAAAAATGAACAGAGAAGCACTTAGAACCAATAGCTGTAAGTTGGGAGGTGTAAAAAAAATGCACTTTAAAACAGTCATATTTCTTGTATTTACTCCACAATAATGTAATCTGTTATAAACCACAACATTGCAAATAATCCCTACAGCATATGCCAGCTACATCCATAACATACATTTACTAAGGTAAACAAATACTCTTTGACATGTGTTAAATGATAATACAATAAAACTCAGACATTTGCTTGTTAAAATGAGTTGTCTGGTATAGAAACCTATTTTCAAAGAACCACTAAGGGCAACCTCAGTTAATAGCGGAAATTCTGATTTGGAAAGAGTAACTACTAACAGTATCTTTAGAAGATCCAGGTTGTCAATAATGTATAGACAACCGATTTCATTGATTATCATTAGTGATGGCCTTGCGGTTCGCGGCAAACTGTGCACGTTCGCGATACGCCGAACATATGGCGATGTCCGCACGCGCCAGATTCTTTTGCATTGTGCCGAAATTTGACCGATGACACATCCATCAGGTGGGACAGGACAGCCAATTGAGACGTTTCAGCACATGGACACACCCAGAACCCTATACCAGAACCAGTGTAGGGAGAGGTTGCATTTTGGAGCAGGGACAGACTGTTAGGGACACCAAATGCTAGCTAATAGGGCCACGAAAGTCATTTTAAGGACTGGTATCGTTGCTATCGATAGGTGTGACACACAGAGGGGTGTGATATACTTATAATATACAGTACTTTCTGACATATAAAGTATATTATAGTGCATTTTTATGCTTCCAGAAAATACTGATTGAGGGGTGCGATCGATCAGCTTCCACAAAATAGTCATTGAGGTTTTCCATATACCTATATGCACAAAATTAATGCTTGAGGGTGATATACCAGCTTCAACTAAAAATTGATTGAGGCCTGACATATATCAGCTTCCACAAAATAGTGGTAGAGGTTTTCCATATACCTGCGTCCACAAAATGCAGATTGCGGGTTTTGATATACCTGCTTCAACTAACGACTGACTGAGGGCTGCCATATATCAGCTTCCACAAAAAAGTGATAGAGGTTTTTAATACACCTGCATCCACAAAATTACTACTGGAGGGTAATATACCAGCTTCAACTAACAACCGATTAAGGCCTGCCATATATCGGCTTCCACAAAATAGTGAGAGATTTTCCATATACCTGCGTTTACAAAATTACTGCTTGAGGGTGATATACCAGCTTCAACTAACAACTGATTGAGGCCTGCCATATATCAGCTTCCACAAATACTGCTCTTCACTAGGGACTTTGGCACAGGGTCATTTTGAAAATAACAGGCAGAGAAAGAGGCAGGCCATTCTGCAGGGGTGGTAGGGGTCGGGCAGGTGCACCAGGCTGGAGCCTAAGTGGGAAGTTGGAGAATGTGCGTGCGATTATGTAAAAGGATGCAACAGAGTTGGTTGAGTGGCTCACTCAGCCTTCCGCTTCTGCACCCTCATCCTCTGTATATGCACCCTCCTCACTCTCTGCTGTGAGCACCCCCAAAGACACCACCACCATAGCCCCTCCACTCGAGTCAGAGGAATTATTTTCCCATCCATTTTCAGACCTTATTGATGCACAGCCATTCTTGGCATCGGATGAGGAGGAGGAGGTACCAAAGGACGCCACCCAGCAGTCTGACGACAGTACCCAGTACAGCCCAAGAGTGTGGTCCCCACTTTTGCGGCCTACTCTGAGATCTCTAATGTCAGTGGTGGTGAAGGTGACGTTGATGACGTGTCTTTGGACGTCACGTGGGTGCCCGCAAGAGAGGAAGAGGAGGGGAGTTCAGAGGGAGAGACGGAACAGCATATAGAAGAAGGAGGAAAAGCAGGCAGAATTTGCACTGCACAGGAGGCAAAGGGCAGACTGCAAATGTATCTGGAGCGAGCCATCCACCATGCACGGTCACATCTTGTGCTCTCAGGACGCCGGCACGTGGCTCTGCAGTGTGGGCTTTTTTTTAACTTGTCAGTTGCTGACAATCGTGTTACTATCTGCAGCCTGTGCTGTCAACGCATAAGTCGCGGTAAGCAAAACACTCACCTAGGGACAACCACCTTAAAAAGACACCTAGCCTCCCATCACCGAGCCCAGTGGGAGAAACGCCGTCAGAACCCACAAAGCCACTTCTCATTCTCCTTTCTCCTCCCATTTGTCCTCCACTCCACCTTCCACCGTGCCGTGATCGCGTTCATCTGGCAAAAAGCAGGCTTTGTGGCCCAAATGTTCGAACGTAAAAAGTTGATGATGTCGGATAACTCTCTTGCCCAACAGCTGACCACCGGCTTGTCGTAACTGCTAGCCCGCCAACTACTGCCATAAAAATTGGTGGACTCGGAGGCCTTTAGAAAATTTGTGGCCATTGGCACACCACAATGGAAGGTCCCTGGAAAGAAATATTTCTCCCAGAAGGGCATTCCTGATCTATATGGCCATGGTTCAGCAGAAAGTTATTATTTCTCTGGCACAGTGTTGGTGCCAAGATACATCTGACCACATACATGTGGTCTAGCAAACACGGGCAGGAAAGGTGCAGAAATTTTACTGCCCACTGGGTGAACCTTCTGATGGCCATCAAGCATGTAATCCGTGGCACCCGTGTGGATTTAGTGTTGCCCCCATGCATTGCATGCAGGCCTGCCTCTTCTCCTCCTCCTACTCCATCCTCCATCTCTTCCTCTGCTGATTATCCCTTTTCCACTGCTACCGCCTCTTCCGCTGCACACCCCAAGCTTCCCAGAACCTATTCGACGTTCCAGGTGAGACGTTGCCACGCTGTGCTGCAGCTGTTGTGCCTGGAGGCCAAGAGCAACACCGGTCCTGCACTGTTTTCAGCTCTGTGGTCACACGCCGATCAGTGGCTAACCCCGCTCAATTTGACAGTTGGTAAAGTGGTGTGCGACAATGGTGCCAATCTGCTGGGCAAAATGACACACGTGCCATGCTCGGCACATGTCCTGAACTTAGTCGTGCAGTGATTCGTTGCCAAATACCCCGGGGTCCAAGACGTCTTCCGGCAGCCCAGGAAAATCTCTGGCCATTTTTGAAGATCTTACACAACCATGGCTCGCCTTGCTGATGTTCAGCGGCAACACCACTTGCCTGTCAGACGTCTGGTTTGTGACTGACCGACACGCTGGAACTCCACCTTGTATATGCTTGATAAGCTGCTCCAGCAGAAACGTGCAGTTAACGACTACCTGTACGAACTCGGCTGAAGGACATGACCTGGGGAGCTTAGTTTATTTTAATCCACATCGGTGGCTGCTCATGCGCGACGCATTCAGACTTCTGTGGCAATTTGATGAGATCACCTAACTGGTCAGTCGCAGCCAGGGTGCCATCAGTGACATCGTACCTTACGCCTTCTTTCTGGAGCATGCATTGCGTTGTGTCATTGATCAAGCCATCGAGAAGCAGGAGCTGGAAAATGAGGAAGTCACAATGCTGAATGAATTCCTATGGGGGGTTACTCCATCTGAGTCGAGTCAGCAGGAGTCTGAAGAGGAATCAGAGGAGGATTCTGCCTGGGGGGAGGAGGAGCAGCAAAAAGGGCAGGCTTTAAACTTTTTGGGGATCCCTGGTGTTGTCCGTGTCTGGGGGGAGGAGACCGAGGACGACATTCTCCTGGGTGATGAGCAGGAGCCAGGGCGATCCACCGCTTCCAATTTAGGGGGGACTTCATGCTCCAGTGTTTATAGAGGGACCCCTGTATAAAAAGCATAAAGGTCAAGGACCTGTACTAGGTGACAACGTACTTAGACCCTCGGTACAAGCACAAAATGGCGGACATGTTACCAGCATCACAGTGCACATGTTACCAGCAAAACAGTTGTGGGTAAAAATCCAACCGCGCCTGCAAAAAGAGGGCGGTTTGAAGATGTGTTGGTCACTTTGGATATGAGATCATTCTTGCAGCCAAACCATCGACAGCCGCCCTCCGGATCCAGCTTCAGGGAACAGGTGTTCGACTACATCAGGTTAACAGCCGACGTGGACGCTCTGAGAAGCGAGGAACCCCTGGACTACTGGGTGTGCAGGCTTGCCCTGTGGCTAGAGCTGGCACAATTCACCATGGAACTCTTGGCTTGCCCCTTGTCGTCCTGTCCGAAAGGACGTTCAGCGCAGCAGGGGGGGGATTGTGACTGATAAGTGCACTCGCCTAGCTCACGACAGTGTGGACTGCCTCACAATTTTTAAATTGAATGAGGCATGGATTTCGGAGAACAAAAGAATTTTCCTTGCCCTATGTATATACAGCGGCATAAAAGGCCTTTTATGTCAGGTGAATGCCTAATTTTTGTAGTCGACAGTTAGATATTTCTCCTGTGACCGCCTAATGTACCTCCAGCCACAGAATTCAAAGTTCTTTGCTGTCAGGTGAATGCCTATTGGCTAATTTTTGGGGCCTGTACTGGCCGACAGTGACTGTTCCCCTCACTCCGTACTGTGCCCCCTTATACCCTACATTGTGCCCTCTTACCACACACTGTATAATACCCCTTGTCATTTCTTGTGCTGTGTCCTCTTATAACCTTTTATCCGGTCACGGTATGGCGGTGTTATCCTGTCACTGTACAGAGGTGTTATCCGGTCAATGTATGGCTGTGGTATCCAATAACTGTATGGCCAAAACTGTATCCCTTTTCCTGCCCACGCCATCCTTTTTTAGACCTGGCATGAGCGGAAAAAATATGCAGATTGCGGTGCTAAGAGGCTTTGCACCACAATCTTTGTCAGAAATACGCCTAACATAGAAGTATTTTTATATAATGAATGACTACCTAATTGTATTATTATTCGGGGTTAGGGCTAATATCTTTATATTATATAGATTCTAGTGTATTATACTGTGCCCTGTATTTCCCAGTAGAAAATGATCCTTGGGAAAAACAATCCTCATCCCTGACCACCAGGACCAGGTAGTGCTCTGCCAGTACATGGCGGCCTCCCCTCTCAGCCACGCTGCTTCGCTGTGTACTGGTGCTTATTCTGACACTAGGGCTGGGTTCACATTTTATTTTTGCCATCCATTTAATGCATACCAAAAATGTATGCGTTAACAGATGCCTCAGACTGATGCTGTACAGTGGCGTCCGTTCACCGTACAGTTCCCTGGTAGAAAATAAATTTACGTTAAAGAGGACCTTTCACCGATTCTTACCCTATGAACTAACTATACAGACATGTGGAGCGGCGCCCGGGGATCTCACTGCACTTACTATTATCCCCGGGCGCCGCTCCGTTCTGCCGCTATGCCCTCCGGTATCTCCGCTCACTAAGTTATAGTAGGCGGAGATTCCAGTCCCTAAGTTATGGTAGGCGGAGTCTGCCCTTGTTCTGCTCTAGCGCTGGCCAATCGCAGAGCAGAGCTCACAGCCTGGGAGGTTATTTTCTCACAGGCTGTGAGCTCTGCAATGCGATTGGCCAGCGCTAGAGCAGAACAAGGGCAGACTCCGCCTACCATAACTTAGGGACTGGAATCTCCGCCTACTATAACTTAGTGAGCGGAGATACCGGAGGGCATAGCAGGAGAACGGAGCGGCGCCCGGGGATAATAGTAAGTGCAGTGAGATCCCCGGGCGCCGCTCCACATGTCTGTATAGTTAGTTCATAGGGTAAGAATCGGTGAAAGGTCCTCTTTAACGTATGCATTTTTTTAATGGACTCTGCAGGATACAAAAACGTGGAGTGCTGCACATTTGTATACATCAAACCGATAGGAATTAAAATGTTTCTAGGCTCCAGCGGGGCACATTTTTGAGAGTTTCCATTTACGACGCATAAAAATGGCCCCTGATTAAAATACATATTTTTGTGGGAATTTTTGCCAATGATCCCCCTCTGGTATGTCACTGTCCATGTTGTGGGACTATTTGTGTACTTCTAGTAAGTGTTTGCTGGCTGCAAATATGACCTGGTTTTTCAGGTTCGCCTGCCATTAAAGTAAATGGGGTCCGCCGTGAACGCGTGGTTCGTGAACATTTGATCGCGAACACGCGTTTGCGAATCGTCCCGGTCGATGTTCGTCCATGACTAATTATCATGTAATGTTTCATTTCTCCTATGGTGGTGCTGTGCAAGGATTGAATACCTGCTGCTAGGTTCCGCTTGATCTAACAGGTGATTGTTTGGGGCACAGCAGCTGTACCTGTTTACATGGTTTGGAATATACCACTCTGATATTTGCCCACACCACATACTTACTTGTTCTTTTTTGTACACTGCATAATTTTTGGGGCCTGTAGCCCACTGGCCTGCTGTAAAATTGATATCCAATAACCGTGTAATCTACCTCCAGCCACATACTTACTTGTTCTTTTCTGTCCACTGAAAGCATTATTATTGGGGCCTATAGTCCACTGGCTGCTATAAAATTGATATCCAATAACCGTGTAATCTACCTACAGCCACATACTTACTTGTTCTTTTCTGTACACTGAATGCATAATTTTTGGGGCCTGTAGTACACTGGCCTGCTGTAAAATTGATATCCAATGCACCGTGTAATCTATTTCTAGCCACATACTTACTTGTTCTTTTCGATCCACTGAAAGCATTATTATTGGGGCCTATTGTCCACTGGCTGCTATAAAAATTGATATCCAATAACCGTGTAATCTACCTACAGCCACATACTTACTTGTTCTTTTCTGTACACTGAATGCATAATTTTTGGGGCCTGTAGTACACTGGCCTGCTGTAAAATTGATATCCAATGCACCGTGTAATCTATTTCTAGCCACATACTTACTAGTTCTTTTATATACGTTGAATGTATAATTTTTGGGGCCTGTAGTTCACTGGCCTGCTTTAATATTGATATCCAATGACCGTCTAATCTACTTCCAGCAACATACTTCTTCTTTTATGTACGCTGAATGCATAATTTTTGGGGCCTGTAGTCCACTGGCCTGTTATAAAATTGATATCCAATGATGGTGTAATATACATTCAGGCACATAAAAGAGTGATACATTTGATTTTAGAGGATCCGTTTAACCTGTTCTGAAGCTGATCAAATCCCCATTGATCTGCACTTCCTGTTTCAGCTCCCAGGCAATCCCTTGCACAAACTCTCTGTAAATTTGAAGTTTATTAATTGTGCATACAAGTACAGCATAATTAATTATAATATCATCGAAAAGTTTATTTATTTTAGCAATTCAATTCAAAAAGGGAAACGTATATCAAGGGTGAAACAAAAGTTACAGGATACCTTTTATTTCAGAAACAAAAAGGAACATGAAATGTCTGAATACCCCAGCAAGTAATGGGTCAGGGGGCTTATCATTTAGGCTATGTCTGGAACATGGCCACCATCTTGAAAACTGCCATATTGGATCAATGGCAAATTTTTACAATAGGAAGGGGATCATTTAGCATATCAAAGAAGACTAGAATTACAATATATCTTGTGGTTCAAAAGTGACTAACACAAAAATTTGCAACAGCAAGCAGGAACATTCCCTGTGATTCACAGCTATTTGACATGTTCAATGTATTTTTCTTGGTGCTGAACACAGAACTTTGAACTTTTGAACTTTTTTGTGTTAATAAAGATAAACATTTGACCAAGAGATATTACAAATCTGATTGCGGCAATCAATTTCTGAGAAAATTCTGGTCTTCTTTGATATGCTACATAATCCTGTTCCAATTGGAAAAATTTGCCCTTGATCCAATTTCCAGATGGCTGCCATATTCCTGACATAGCTTAAAGGGAACCTGTCACCTGGATTTAGTGTATAGAGCTGGGGACATGGGCTGCTAGATGGCCACTAGCACATCTGCAATACCCAGTCCCCACAGCTCTCTGCGCTTTTATTGTGTTAAAAAACCTTTTTGATCAATATGCAAATGACCTGATATGAGTCCTGTATCCGGAGATGAGTCAAGCGGAAAGGAGCCCAGCACCGCCCCGCGTCCTCCGAATCTCCTCCTTGCTGGCTGACGTCACAGAGCTGGAGCGCCGAAATCTCGCGATGCAAGAGCTAGCGCATGCGCAGTGTCGGTATCATGTTCATTCCCTGTGCTGGCATCAGCACAGGGAACGAACTACGCATGCGCTAGCTCGCGCATCGCGAGATTTCGGCGCTCCAGCTCTGTGACGTCGGCCAGCAAGGAGGAGATTCGGAGGACGCGGGGCGGTGCTGGGCTCCTTTCCGCTGACAGGTTTCCTTTAAAAGATAGGCCCTCTCACCCAGTATTTGCTAGGTTATTGCAATATTTCATTTTCCTTTTCAATTCGTAAATAAAAGGGTGTCCAATGACTTTTTACTCACCCTGTAGATTTATTGCACACAGAGTGATCTATTTCAAACATTTATTTATTTTAAAATTGTTGATTATTGCATAGAGCTAATTTCAACTAGTGATGAGCAGCAAAGGCAATATTCGAGTTCGCAATATTTCGCAAATTCTTGGCCGAATATTCGTCATAAATTCGAGAATACGTGATCTCCAGTCATTAATTTCTTGATTGCGAAAATTGGCAATGTAATATATTCGCAATAAAAATTTGCAATTAAAATATTCGGGATCACTAAGGGGTAGGCAACTTTCCTATTGGTTGCTAGGGATGTTGCTAAGTGCTGATATTCACGATAAATTCACGGATACAATATTCACGATCAACACTATTCGAAAATACGAATATATAGCACTTACAATAAGAGAAAGGGTTTTAGCAGATCTCACCTCTAGTCACCTGCATGAAGCACGGAAAGGAGTGGCTTGAACCTAGCCACACTTGATAAGTCCAAGTACAAAAAGAAAGGTTGATAACAGCTTCAGCATATAAAAAGTTTTCTTTATTCGGCTTGTAGTATAAAATCCAACAAAATGTCACATGGAGAGACACAGAAAGATTGTGACTTGTTTCGGGCTGTGGTATTGAGCCCTTCTTCAAGACAATACAAAGGTGTACTAAAAACAAATGCTTTATATACCACACAAATGGATTACTCCTCCTTCTCTGATTAATTGGAGACTGTGTCCCAGACCCAGGTGTTCCTGGATTAGGAGATCCTCCCAGGAACACGTGGGTGGGGACGCAGTGCTTCACAGACTTTCACATTCAAAAAACATATATATATTGGTGCACTACATATACTGCAAGGTTAAATCATGCTTTCTATTCAAACCCTTCGGTATGCAAGTGTCTAAAATGAACATCCAATATGTTTCCCTACTTAGAAGCTTCTGTTTGCGATCGCCTCCTCTGACAGGTGTGGAGACCACCTCCACTCCCTGTACAGAAAACGCAGAGATATCGCCCTTGTGAACAGTGGCAAAATGTCTTGTTGCCGCTGAAACATTGCGAGACATAAAATGAGGGACATCGCTCAAATGTTTTCTTATACGCACCTTCAGTTCATTGGTGGTACAACCCTCATATTGTAGGTTGCATATTTTACATGTTATAACATATACTACATGGTCTGTTTTACAGTTTATATATTGTTTTAGCATATGTTTTTTGTTATTGGCCATAGATCCTCTTTTGAGATAAGCATGTGTCGACAGCAAATACATTTTTTGCTGCCGCATTTACAGTATAGTTCCTGTTTATTTTAGGCCAGGTGTTTGTTCTAGGAAAATTTTCCCTAAATAAACTTGGGCTGATTTTTTGGCCCACTGTAGGGGCTCTTTTTGCTACACATCTTATCCCCGTGGATGCTATATTTTTCCATTCTTCATTATAGTTCAAAACATGGAGATGTTTACGTATGATTTTGCAAATCTTAAAATAATCTCTACTATAATTGGTAGTAAAGGTGATAGGTTTTTCTTTATTAGTGGTGTTTTCTTTTATCATTATATTTTTGCGCTCCCTGTCATTTATGTCCCCATTAACATTTTTGTTCTCATTGTCTATGTTCTTATTTTTATTTCTTTTTGGAAAAATAAGGGTTTCTCTATTTTTTGATCTGGCAAAATTAATGCCTCTATTAATATTGGTTTGGGTATAGCCTCTCACTTTTAATCTGGCTGCAATATTTTTAGCTTCTCTTTCAAAGAGCTCTTGGGTAGAGCAATTCCTATTAGCCCTTATCATTTCTCCCTTGGGGATATTTTTTGGACGTGTGGTGGATGGCAGGAGGAGGCAGAGAGAATAGTATTGCCAGCTGTAGGCTTTCTATGGGTGTATGTGACCACCCTGCTGGTGTCATTATCGCCCTCCAGACATAGATCCAGAAAAACAATTTTCTCTGGGTCGCTGGAGAAGGTGAGTTTTATTGATGTAGTACAATTGTTCAAATATTCTATACAATCAGCTATTCTCTCTGTGTCCCCCTGCCAAACCCACAACATATCGTCGATGTAACGACCGTACCATTTAAAATCTTCTCTATAGGGATTGTTGTCAGAAAAAAGGAAACCATTCTCCCATCACGCCATATATATATTTGCTATTGACGGTGAGTATTTAGCTCCTATAGGGATTCCTGATTGCTGTAAATAATATTTTTTGTTGAACATAAACAAATTATGTCTCATCAAAAAATCCATAACCAAACATATAAATTCCTGCAGTTCTAGAGTATAGTTACTGTAATGTTCTAAAAACCATTTTAAAGCAACAATAGCGGATTGGTGGGGAATGTTTGTATATAATGAGGAAATATCTGCTGTCACCCATATAAAGTTTTTATGCCAGTCAAAAGAGAGAAAATTACCCAAAATTGTACCAGTGTCTCTTAGGTACCCCGGTATTAATGGCACAAGTGGTTGTAACAGGGAATCTGCCCACTCCGATAAATTTTCGGAGTATGAGCCGATACCTGCCACAATTGGGCGTAGTGGGGGAGGGAAAACTGGTTTATGGATTTTGGTGAGCGCGTGAAAAATGGGTGTAATTGCATGTTCCACATACATAAACTCAACTTCTCTTTTAGACAATATGCCCAAAGAGTGACCCCTATCCAAAATGGTATTAAGTATTTTCTGACAAGGGAGGAGAGGGCTGCAATCCAATGAGAGATAGATATTGGAGTCTTTCAACAATTCCAGAATCTGATTCTTGTAAAGCTCACTATCAAGGATTACGACCGCTCCTCCCTTGTCAGCTTTCCGTATCACAACATCTTGCATATTTTGTAATTCTAGAAAGGCTTTATGTTCATTTTTTGTCAGATTGTTTTTCAACACTTTTTCATCTGAGATAGCTTTCAAAGCACATAGATCCCTCTGGATCAAATCCTGAAATCTGTCAAGGGCCTCGGATCGGGACTGTATAGGGTAAAAGCTCTTGTTAGAGGTTTTGTATGTGGTGGATCTATTACACATACAGTCCCCATCCGGGCCCCCACACATCTCCTGGAGTGAAGGAATCTGCACTAGGTCTGCAAAGGTAAAACATGGACACATATTTTCAGTTGTTTTCAGATGGGGACTGTATGTGTAATAGATCCACCACATACAAAACCTCTAACAAGAGCTTTTACCCTATACATTCCCGATCCGAGGTTCTTGACAGATTTCAGGATTTGATCCAGAGGGATCTATGTGCTTTGAAAGCTATCTCAGATGAAAAAGTGTTGAAAAACAATCTGACAAAAAATGAACATAAAGCCTTTCTAGAATTACAAAATATGCAAGATGTTGTGATACGGAAAGCTGACAAGGGAGGAGCGGTCGTAATCCTTGAAAGTGAGCTTTACAAGAATCAGATTCTGGAATTGTTGAAAGACTCCAATATCTATCTCTCATTGGATTGCAGCCCTCTCCTCCCTTGTCAGAAAATACTTAATACCATTTTGGATAGGGTTCACTCTTTGGGCATATTGTCTAAAAGAGAAGTTGAGTTTATGTATGTGGAACATGCAATTACACCCATTTTTCACGCGCTCCCCAAAATCCATAAACCAGGTTTCCCTCCCCCACTACGCCCAATTGTGGCAGGTATCGGCTCATACTCCGAAAATTTATCAGAGTGGGCAGATTCCCTGTTACAACCACTTGTGCCATTAATACCGGGGTACCTAAGAGACACTGGTACAGTTTTGGGTAATTTTCTCTCTTTTGACTGGCATAAAAACTTTATATGGGTGACAGCAGATATTTCCTCATTATATACAAACATTCCCCACCAATCCGCTATTGTTGCTTTAAAATGGTTTTTAGAACATTACAGTAACTATACTCTAGAACTGCAGGAATTTTTATGTTCGGTTATGGATTTTTTGATGAGACATAATTTTTTTATGTTCAACAAAAAATATTATTTACAGCAATCAGGAATCCCTATGGGAGCTAAATACTCACCGTCAATAGCAAATATATATATGGCGTGGTGGGAGAATAGTTTCCTTTTTTCTGACAACAATCCCTACAGAGAAGATTTTAAATGGTGCGGTCGTTACATCGACGATATGTTGTGGGTTTGGCAGGGGGACACAGAGAGAATAGCTGATTGTATAGAATATTTGAACAATTGTACTACATCAATAAAACTCACCTTCTCCAGCGACCCAGAGAAAATTGTTTTTCTGGATCTATGTCTGGAGGGCGATAATGACACCAGCAGGGTGGTCACATACACCCATAGAAAGCCTACAGCTGGCAATACTATTCTCTCTGCCTCCTCCTGCCATCCACCACACGTCCTAAAAAATATCCCCAAGGGAGAAATGATAAGGGCTAAGAGTAATTGCTCTACCCAAGAGCTCTTTGAAAGAGAGGCTAAAAATATTGCAGCCAGATTAAAAGTGAGAGGCTATACCCAAACCAATATTAATAGAGGCATTAATTTTGCCAGATCAAAAAATAGAGAAACCCTTATTTTTCCAAAAATAAATAAAAATAAGAACATAGACAATGAGAACAAAAATGTTAATGGGGACATAAATGACAGGGAGCGCAAAAATATAATGATAAAAGAAAACACCACTAATAAAGAAAAACCTATCACCTTTACTACCAATTATAGTAGAGATTATTTTAAGATTTGCAAAATCATACGTAAACATCTCCATGTTTTGAACTATAATGAAGAATGGAAAAATATAGCATCCACAGGGATAAGATGTGTAGCAAAAAGAGCCCCTACAGTGGGCCAAAAAATCAGCCCAAGTTTATTTAGGGAAAATTTTCCTAGAACAAACACCTGGCCTAAAATAAACGGGAACTATAAATGCGGCAGCAAAAAATGTATTTGCTGTCGACACATGCTTATCTCAAAAGAGGTCACATCTATGGCCAATAACAAAAAACATATGCTAAAACAATATATAAACTGTAAAACAGACCATGTAGTATATGTTATAACATGTAAAATATGCAACCTACAATATGTGGGTTGTACCACCAATGAACTGAAGGTGCGTATAAGAAAACATTTGAGCGATGTCCCTCATTTTATGTCTCGCAATGTTTCAGCGGCAACAAGACATTTTGCCACTGTTCACAAGGGCGATATCTCTGCGTTTTCTGTACAGGGAGTGGAGGTGGTCTCCACACCTGTCAGAGGAGGCGATCGCAAACAGAAGCTTCTAAGTAGGGAAACATATTGGATGTTCATTTTAGACACTTGCATACCAAAGGGTTTGAATAGAAAGCATGATTTAACCTTGCAGTATATGTAGTGCACCAATATATTTATGTTTTTTGAATGTGAAAGTCTGTGAAGCACTGCGTCCCCACCCACGTGTTCCTGGGAGGATCTCCTAATTCAGGAACACCTGGGTCTGGGACACAGTCTCCAATTAATCAGAGAAGGAGGAGTAATCCATTTGTGTGGTATATAAAGCATTTGTTTTTAGTACACCTTTGTATTGTCTTGAAGAAGGGCTCAATACCACAGCCCGAAACGCGTCACAATCTTTCTGTGTCTCTCCATGTGACGTTTTGTTGGATTTTATACTACAAGCCGAATAAAGAAAACTTTTTATATGCTGAAGCTGGAATCAACCTTTATTTTTGTTCTTGAATATATAGCACTATATTCAAAATTTTCGCGAATTATCAAATGGACTTTTTACGATAAAAATTTCCGATTCGAATATTCACGCTCAACACTAATTTCAACCCAAAAGCCAGTATCTCAGAAAATTTGTCTATTGTGCAAAAGTTCAATATTATAGACTCATGGTGTCACATTCTAATCAGCTAATCAATGCAAAACACCTGCAAAGGTTTTTTATGCCTTTTTACCCCTTCATGGCCATTTTTCACCTTAAGGACCAGGCCATTTTTTGCAAATCTGACATGTCATCTTATGTGGTGATAAATTTAAAACGCTTTTACCTATCCAGGCCATTCTGAGATTCTTTTCTCGTCACATATTATACTTCATGACATTGGTAAAATTGAGTAAAAAAATATATTTTTACTTATTAAAACAATTCCAAATTTATCAAATTTCAAAATTTCAATTTCTCTACATTTATAATGGATAGTAATGCCTCCAAAAATAGTTATTACTTTATATTCCCCATATGTGTACTTCATGTTTGGATCATTTTGTGAATACAATTTTATTTTTTGGGGACGTTAGAAGGCTTAAAAGTTTAGAAGCAAATCTTGAAAATTTTTAGAAAACTCTTTTTAGGACCAGTTCAGGTCTGAAGTCACTTTGTGAGGCTTACATAATAGAAACCACCCAAAAATGACCCCATTTTACACACTACATTACAAACTTTGTTAACTCTTTAGGTGTTCCACAATAATTAATTGGAAAATAGAGATGACATTTCCGAATTTCAAATTTTTGACAGATTTTTCCATTTTTAACCATTTTTTCCAGTTACAAAGCAAGGGTTAACAGCCAAACAAAACTCAACATTTATGGCCCTGATTCTGTAGTTTACAGAAACACCCTATATGTTGTCATAAACTGCTGTACGGGCACATGGCATTGGGCAGAAGTAAAGGAACGCCATATGGTTATTCGAAAGCAGATTTCACTGGGATAATTTTAAGCTGCCATGTCACATTTGAAGACCCCCTGATGCACCCCTAGAGTGGAAACTCCAAAAAATTGACTTCATTTTAGAAACTTGACCCCTCAAGGTATACAAAACTGATTTTACTAACTTTGTTAACCCTTTAGGTGGTCCACAAGAATTAATGGAATATAGAGATGAAATTTCTGAATTTCACTTTTTTGTTAGATTTTCCATTTTAATCCCTTTTTTACAGTTACAAAGCGAGGGTTAACAGCCAAAGAAAACTCAATATTTATAGCCGTGATTCTGTAGTTTACAGAAACACCCCATATGTGGTCGTAAACTGCTGTACAGGCACATGGCATTGCACAGAAGAAAAGGAACGCCATACAGTTTTTGGAAGGCAGATTTTGCTGGACTGTTTTTTTTTTTTTACACCATGTCCCATTTGAAGTCACCCTGATGCACCCCTAGAGTAGAAACTCCAAAAAAGTGACGCCATTTTGGAAACTATGTGATAAGGTAGCAGTTTTGTTGGTACTATTTTAGGGTACATATGATTTTTGGTTGCTCTATATTAGATTTTTTTGAGGCAAGGTAACAAGAAATAGCTGTTTTGGTACAGTTTTTATTTTTTGTTATTTACAACAATCATTTGACAGGTTATATCATGTGGTATTTTTATAGAGCAGGTTGTTACGGACGCGACAATACCAAATATGACAACTTTTTTGGTTGTTTGTTTCAGTTTTACGTAACAAAGCATTTTTTTTTTTATTATATTTTTTGTGTCTCCTCCACATTCTGAAATCCGTAGTTTTATTTATTTTTTGGGCGACTGTCTTGTGTAGGGGCTCTGTTTTTTTGGTATGAGATGACTGTTTGATTGGTACTATTATAGGGTGCACATGACTTTTTGATCGCTTGCTATTACACTTTTTGTGATGTAACAAAATGAAAAAAATAGCTTTTTTCACATAGTTTTTATTTGAATTTTTTTTATGGTAGTCACCTGAGGGGTTAGGTCATGTGATATTTTTATAGAGCAGTTTATTACGGATGCGGTGATACCTTATGTCTACTTTTTTTTTTATTTATGTAAGTTTTACACAATGATTTCATTTTTTAAACAAATAATCCTGTTTTAGTGTCTCCATAGTCTGAGAGTTATAGTATTTTCCATTTTATGGACGATTTATCTTAGGTAGAGTATGATTTTTGCGGAATAAGATGACATTTTGATTGACACTATTTCGGGGTGCGTATGACTTTTTGATCTCTTGCTATTACACTTTTTGTGATGTAAGGTGACAAAAAAATAGATTTTTTCACACCATTTTTATTTTTATTTTTGACGGTATTCACCTGAGGGGTTACATTATGTGATATTTTTATAGAGCAGGTTATTACGGATGCGGCGATACCTAATATGTATATTTTATTTATTTATGTAAGTTTTACACAATGATTTCATTTTTGACAAAAAAATAAAATCATGTTTTAGTGTCTCCATAGTCTGAGAGCCATAGTTTTTTCAGATTATCTTAGGTATGGTATGATTTTTGCAAGATGAGATGTCGGTTTGATTGGCACTATTTTGGGTTGCGTATGACTTTTTGATCGCTTGCTATTACACTTTTCGTGATGTAAGGTGACAAAAAATAGCTTTTTTTAGACAGTTTCCTCTTACTTTATGAAGCGTCCTGTTGCCTTGGAAGTTGCACTTTTAGCAGCATTATACTTACGTGCGCTGTCTGTGGCCGGCCGGGCGCTCCTCCTACTGGTAAGTGACAGGTCTGTGCTATAAGCAATGCGCCGCACAGACCTTTCACTTACCAGTAGGAGGAGCGCCGGCCGGCCACAGACAGCGCATGTAAGTATAATGCTGCTAAAAGTGCTAGGTAACCATGGCAGCCAGGACTGCAGTAGCGTCCTCGCTGCCATGGTAATCGATCGGAGCCCCAGCAATTAAACTGGGACTCTGATCGGAACTGCTGCTCCGCTGCCACCAATGATGGGGGGGAGAGGGGAAGCCGCACTGGACACCAATCATTTTAATACTGGGGAGGGGGATCTGGCCCCCTGCTGCCTGGCAGCACCTGATCTCTTACAGGGGGCTGTGATCCGCACAATTAACCCCTCAGGTGCGGCACTTGAGGCATTAATTGTGCGGATCACAGCCCCCTGTAAGATATCGGGTACTGCCTGGCAGCAGGGAGCAGTTATGTACACAGTTCTTAGCATATTCTAACTTGAAGCATCCCCATCACCATGGAAATACCTCTGTGTTAGAATATACTGTCGGATCTGAGTTTTCACGATCGTGAAAACTCAGATCTGAAAAAGCTTATACCATTATTTTCCGTTATAACCATGTTATAACGGAAAATAATAAAGTGAAGTTCGGGTCCCCATTGACTTCAATCGGGTTCGGATCAAGTTCGGGTCCCGAACCTGAACGGTTCGGCCGAACTCCCCGAACCGGAACATCTAGGTGTTCGCTCAACTCTAGCTATCAGACATGTTCAGAGAACTCTACTGCATTTGGGGCTCTGAAGCAGATGTATGGTCACTGCACCTCTGTTAAGTAAGTTGCTTTGCCAGAAATGCATAATATTTTTGAGGCAGTATTACGAATTGGATCCTTACTGATTGAAACAGTTTCCTTCTCTGATGAGTCATGTTTTCTGCTTCATTGAATGGATGGATGTTAGCGTGTTAGGCAAGAAACATCAGTGAACAATTACTTGAAAAACACAAGCTGGTGGTGGTGGCGATATGGTCTGAGAAATGTTTTCATGGCATTTAGTGTGTCCACCTATCCTTGCAGATCACATACACCCATACATGCTGATACCATCTGCCCCAGGGAAGACTATCTTCAAGCAAGACAATGTGACTTGTCACATGGCTATAAATGAACAATATTAGTTGAGAGTGCATTACCAAGACTTCCAAGTACTTCCCCTAAATTCACCAGACTTGAACCTTGAACCCAATCGAGCATCTATGGGACAACCTCAATTGTTGTGTTTGCCTTAGGTGGTGCAGATTCTGGGTCTCCCGCATCAACATTTGGTTTAACACAGGTCATGTAGCCATACTGACTGGCTATAGCAGTGACATGTCCCCCATGCGTCATATTACTGATTCACTGTTATGGCCAGTTATTGGCTGCAGTGGCCATGTGACCCACATTTAAGTGGATGTTCAAGCAAGGACACCCAAGACCTGCAGTGCCTGAAGGGTCCGGTCACACTGTGAGGTCTGCACAAATGGTCCCCGGGGTGAGCAACCCCTTTAAAGTCACACGTTAGCCAACAGTTATACCAGTTTTTGTTTATAATACATAGATGTGAGGTGCCAATTTTAGCTTGTACAATAGGAATGATAGCTTTTTAGCATATGGAGATAATGATTAGTGATGAGCGGCAGGTGCCATATTCGATTTCGACGAAATTTGCGAATATTCGATAGAATATTCGTTTTATATTCGTTGAAATCGAATATTCGTCATTATTCTTGTGATCGCGATTAATATGCGATTTAAATAATCGCGTATTGCGATTTTAACTTAAAGGCTACTCTCCTATTGAAATAGCAATGCGATTAATTCAAGTTATAATAATCGAATTTCGATTTTAACTTAGCACTGCTATATTCCATATTCGTTAATTCTAGCTTAATATGGAATATAACAGTGCTAAGTTAAAATCGAAATTCGATTATTATAACTTGATTTTTATTTTTTTATTGTTATATTTTTTTCTTTCCCACTTCCCTAAAGTTGTTCTTACCTGTCCTTTGGATTCCTGGCTTCCTGGCTGCTCCAGTCAGTGCCCGTTGCCACTTCTGCCGACTTCCGTGCTCATGGAGTGTCCCCATCACCATGGGAACGTCTCCATATACTAGAATGTACTGTCGGATTTGAGAATTACGTGAAAAATCGCAATTCGATTATTTCAAGTTATAATAATCGAATTTCGATTTTAACTTAGCACTGCTATATTTAATTCTAGCCTAATATGGAATATAGCAGTGCTAAGTTAAAATCGAAATTCGATTATTATAACTTGAATTAATCGAATTGCGATTTCAACTTGGACCTGGTTTACTATGGTTGGCTTGGTAGAATTAGCGAATATGACGAATGTATTCGTCATATTCCACAAAACGAATAAACGAATGTATTCGTCATATTCCACAAAACGAAGATAACGAAGTATTCTGTATCTTCGTTTTAGCTACCTATTCGTCAACTTCGCTAATTCTAGCAATCAAATAGGAAAGTTTACTATAGAGACAGCTAAGTTTAATTCGCTATGCGATTATATGACTGCTTTTTTTTTTTTAAATAAATAGAATAATTATAATACCTGATAATTATTATAATTATTCTATTTATAAAAAAAAGCAAAGTAATATAATCGCATAGCGAATTAAACTTAGCTGTCTCTATAGTAAACTTTCCTATATGATTGCTAGAATTAGCGAAGTTGATGAATAGATAGCTAAAACGAAGATGCAGAATACTTCGTTATCTTCGTTTTGTGGAATATGACAAATACATTTGTTATCTTCGTTTTGTGGAATATGACGAATACATTCGTCATATTCGCTAATTCTACCAAGCCAACCATAGTAAACCAGGTCCAAGTTGAAATCGCAATTCGATTAATTCAAGTTATAATAATCGAATTTCGATTTTAACTTAGCACTGCTATATTCCATATTAGGCTAGAATTAAATATAGCAGTGCTAAGTTAAAATCGAAATTCGATTATTATAACTTGAAATAATCGAATTGCGATTTTTCACGTAATTCTCAAATCCGACAGTACATTCTAGTATATGGAGACGTTCCCATGGTGATGGGGACGCTCCATGAGCACGGAAGTCGGCAGAAGTGGCAACGGGCACTGACTGGAGCAGCCAGGAATCCAAAGGACAGGTAAGAACAACTTTAGGGAAGTGGGAAAG
This sequence comes from Bufo bufo, assembly GCF_905171765.1. Taxonomy (NCBI): domain Eukaryota; kingdom Metazoa; phylum Chordata; class Amphibia; order Anura; family Bufonidae; genus Bufo; species Bufo bufo. The sequence continues at coordinate 523,672,353 of NC_053391.1, read as the reverse complement.
AAAAAAATATAACAATAAAAAAAAATAAAAAAATTTTTTAAAAAAGAATATTCGAAATATCAAATTTATATCACCATATTCGAAATATTCGCGAATTAGCGAAGTGCCGATAATCGCGAAAAAAATTTGATATTCGGATATTCGCGCTCAACACTAATAATGATATGCTAATCAAGTGCCTTGTATGATATGCAGCCTAAGTATAAGGTGAAGGGGCACTCACTTGATATCAGTCGCCCCTTTTTTCAGGTGTACCACGATGCCAGTGCAATTTTTATCCATGGAGACTATAATTAACAGTACACTGTTTGACAGATCAGGAAGTCAGTTATGTTCAAGCTGTTGGCCTTTTCTATGCTTTGGGCTGTGGTTTGCTCCTATTGGTCTGCTGCCTGACTTTGTTATAGTCTCCTTGTTCAGATAGAACCAGAGACTTGTAGTAAGTTCAGCTTCTGCCTCCTCCTGAAAGCTTCACCTCCTCCTGAGCTGTGGCAGCTGGAGCCTCTGCTTCTTTCTTCTGCTATGCTACCTAGGTTTTTTCAAGGTTCTGCTGCCAACCTTCACTGCTATAGCCCTGTTTTTCTATCTCATGGTAGGAGGCGGGAGGCATGGCACAGACAGGCATGATGAAATCTTTGCATTACACTAGCCTGTGCTGAGATGGGAGCCTTAAAGGTTGTAGATTAGAAGTGGCATATTTGCATGCAGCTATATTTGACAGCGGCACGGTGCAAGGGACCTTTTTTTATTTTTATTATTTTCAAAAGCTTTATTGAAAAATAAATATCTGTTACATTCACATCAATTCAATGAGACGAGGGAGTAGACTCCCCTTTTACAAAGAAGTGTTCTGGTAACAAATATCAAACACAGAACAGTATAACAACACTAAGGATGTATGTTAACAATGCTTTGTTCTACGTTTCTGCTATCCGGGTCTAGTGGGAGGAGTCGAAGAAGTATACCAAAAAGACTGTTTACCAAGTCAGAGTAAATGACTAAATTAGAGGAAGCCTCTAAAGGATCTCCAGCTTTCCCAAAGAGATCTAAATTTGTGGTAGGATCTATTTTCCCAAGCCGCAATCTCCTTAAATCTGTAAATAGTCGACCTTGTTGAACCAGTGATCGAGGGAAGGAAGGTTAGATGACAACCATTGGGGGAAATTAGGAGTCTGGCAGTTTTAATTAGGATCTTGAAAAGAGGGGTAACTTTTGTTTTGTGGTCTTGTGGCAAACCCAATAGAGCTAACGATGGTGAGGGGGTGATGTTGGAATTGCAAATTTTGTTGCAATTTTTAAATATATTATTCCACCAACTAAGGATGGAAGGACACGCCCACCAAATATGTAGCATTGTTCCACGTCCCTCCCCGCATCTCCAGCAGGCGTCTGTTCCACTTTTATCATAACGGCAGGTAACATCAGGCGTTTTGTACCATCTAGTTAATACTTTATATCCATTTTCCTGGATTCTGGTACATCTTGAGGATGTATGTGGCGTTTTGAAAAGTAGTATTTAATCTTCAGGTGAAAACTGGGTATTTAAATCTTTTTCTCATTGGCTTATGAAGGAAGGTTTGGGAGGCGAGATGGGCGTACTGAGGTACCTGTAGAGCGAGGATATGGGTTTCCGTGGGGGAGAGTGGTTATGGATAAGGCTTTCGAGCCAGGTGAGAGGTCTAAGTAGAGAATCTAAAGGGATGTTTTTGTTTATGTAAGCAGAAAAGATAGCAAGTGGGGTTGGGATCTGATCCCCGGGAGGGATGAGATGAGGGAGTCCTGGACTATTCTGCATGTCTCGTTCCTCAAAAATATGGAGAGAATAGACACTTCAGAGCGGCGTATGTTGTGGGGAACACTTTGTCTGAGTTCTAGAGGGGCTAAACCAATAACATCTCTGACCTGGATCAGGGGAAAAGGAGACGGAAAACCCCACTTTGAGCTTTGAAGCCATTTCCAGGCCTCAAGAGTAGCTATTGCCAGGGATTTATGTTTGTAGGTTGAAAAAATATCGTGGTGAGGGTCCACAAGTAAGGCTCTTAGGGTCGGGAGATATTTAGGGGTCTCCATATCTACCCAAGATTTTTGTTCAGGGCATCTAAACCAGTCTAGGGTTCTGGAGAGAAGTATGGCCCTATTGTATAATAGGGGGTTTGGAAGGCCTATACCCCCATGAGTTCTAGATCTCTGTAGGGTATTGATGTTAATTCTTGCTTTTTTACCATTCCATATGAAGGAACAAATGGCTTGTTCCAAGGAATGAAAAAATGAGTCAGGGATAGGGATGGGAAGGACCTGGAGGAGGTAGTTTAGCCTGGGTAGGACCTGTGACATGAACATATTTTTACATCCAAACCAAGATAGTAAGGGGGGGTTTAGGGTTGCTAGTTGCTTTTTAATGGAGCCAAGCAGAGGGAGATAGTTCAGTTTGTATAGTGATGAGGGATCCGGGTGGATTTTTTCTCCTAAATATGTTATGTGGGGTGAGTCCCAGTTAAAAGGTGAGGAATGGAGTAATTTGGACCTAAGCTTGGGGCTGAGTCCCATGATAAGAATGTGGGACTTTTTCATGTATATTTTAAAGTTGGAGAAAAAGCTAAATTTGTCCAGGGTGGTGTAGATATGCTGTAGAGAGGTTTCAGGGTTGGAGGACATTATTAAGAGGTCATCAGCAAATGCTGCAATTTTATGCTCTTGATCCCCTAATTTCAGACCTACAATGTCAGTCTCTGATCGTATGAGAGCAAGGAGGGGTTTAATCATTAGGACAAAGATTAAGGGGGAGAGGGGGCATCCCTGTCTAGTCCCATTTCTTATGGGAAATGGTTGTGAGGTGGTGTCATTAATCAGCACCGACGCCGAGGCATTGGTGTACATAGCTTTGATAGAACGTATAAAAGCTAAAGGTATACCGAACTGCATCATAGTGCTGTACATAAAATTCCAGTGAATTCGGTCGAATGCTTTTTTGGCGTCGGTGCTGATCAGGACTAAGGGAAGATGGTGTTTTGAGGCGTGAAGTATGGCATTTATTAGTCTTGCTGTGTTATCCTTTCCCTCTCTTCCTTTGATAAAACCTGTTTGGTCCCTATGGACAAGTTTGGGTAGAAGAGGGGCAAGTCGGTTTGCCAGTAATTTGGCCAATAGTTTTAAGTCTATGTTTAGAAGAGATATAGGGCGGTAGTTGCCACATTCGGTAGGGTCTTTCCCTTCTTTGGGTATAATAGTTATGTTAGCTTTTGTCATCTCCTGAGAGAGAGGGTCACCTTGTAAGGATTGGTTGCAGACATTGAGCAGGTGAGGGAGGAGGATGGTTTGAAAAGAGCGGAAGTAGAAAGCTGGGAACCCATCCTGGCCGGGGGCCTTCCCTTTAGGGAACTGTTTTATTGCTAAAAGAAGTTTGTCGCTAGTAAATGGAGAGTTTAGGGCTTTTGTATGGTTTTCATTAATTTGGGGTATGTTAACAGAGCGGAGGAAGAGGTCTATCAAGTCTTGATGTGTATAGTTCGGGGTGTCACCTTTCTGGGGAGGAAGGTTATATAGGAAGCTATAATAATTTTTGAATCTCTGAGATATGTTGTGTGTATTAGTGAGTAAGGTGCCTTCATTACTGCAAATTTTACAAATATAGTTTTGGGCCTTTCTTTTTTTGATTCTAGACATCATAAATTCGGACACTTTATCACCATGAGCGAAGTATTTATATTGTGCGTGAAGGAAATATTTAGCTGATTGGGTGTTTAGTTGTTTTTTATAGTTCGGCTCTTAGGAGCATTAACTTAGATAAATGTGAGTCCAGCAAGGATCTCTTATGAAGGGCCTCTATATCTCTAATATCCTTCAGGAGGGAGTCAATGCGAGCAAGTCTTAGTTTTTTTGTATATGAGCCTAAGCTTATCAGTTGCCCCCGGATAAAGGCTTTGTGAGTGTCCCAAAGGGTATATGGATGGATATCAGGGGTATTGTTGGTCGAGAAAAATTCTCCCAGCCAATTATGGACCTTTTCTTTATTTTCTGGGGTTTGCATCAACTGCTCATTGAGTTTCCAGTGAAACATTATTAAAGGCCTATTAGGGGTGAGTATATGTATCCATAAAGGGGCATGATCGGATAGGCTAATAGAGCCTATTTGGGCCTTAGTGCATAACTGGATGTGTTCAGAGGAAATAAAGAGATAGTCCAAGCGCTGGTATGAACCATGCGGGTTGGAATAAAAGGTATAATCCTTAACATTGGGGTGTAAGGTTCTCCAGACGTCAACCAGGCGCCGGTCATAGAGAGACTTTGTCAATTTACTTAAAGCTTTACTAGCGATAGCAGACTTTTGGGATGAGGAGTCTACCGGGGAGACAAACGTAAGGTTAAGGTCTCCTCCCAAAACAGTCACTCCTTCTCTAAAGTGATCAAACATCTGAAGAGTTTTGTTAAGCCATGCTGCCTGATTGACGTTTGGAGCATAAACATTAATAAATGTATAAACCTGGTTTGCTATATTACCATTTAAATTTATAAATCTACCCTCAGGGTCTTGGATATGGTCCAAGTAGATGAATGGTGTGTTCCTACTGAAGCCTACACTAACTCCCCTAGAAGCAGATGATTCAGAACCACAATGGTACCAAGTGGAGAAGTAAGCGTGGGAGACATTTGGGTAATGATTAAGTCTAAAATGTGTCTCCTGGAGGAGAACCACAGAGCAGCCCCTCTTTTTTAATTCAGAGAAAATTTGGCAGCGTTTGGAAGGAGCATTGAAACCCTTAACGTTATAAGAGGTACTTTGTAAATCCGCCATATAGGGTCATAAATTAGAGGGTACTGTCCCGCGGCTCCTCACCCCAGAGGGCACACAATTGAAATTCTCTGCATGGCACGGATAGACACATAATATTTCCTCCATCTGTGGGGAAATCAAGTAATCTGTAAAATAATATACATCCTGGAATAAAAAGGGAATTAACAGCATAATCAACAAGTAACCATACTAGCATAACTAGTTGTAAAAAGGCATAGTTTTGCCTGGGGTTGGATAGGGGGAGAAAAGAGAAATAACATGTTAGTTATCACCAAAAGCTTGGAGAACTGGCGGGCAGGGGAGGTTCAATTGTCCATAGGAAGTCATCTTGGTGCTGCTCTTCTGGAATTCCTAGGACTCTTTTGACGCTTAGGAGTACGTTGATGTTCCCATATGCCCGGATGTGGGATTTCGGGTAGATTGCCCAAATCCTGAATGGGGTCCCAGTTTTCGATCCTGAGGGGCTCTATCTGAAGATGATTGTAGATTGAGTCCAGATCAGTATAGTTGGATATAGAGAGTCTGCGTCCCTCAAACATAAAGGATAGGCCAAATGGAAAGGATCATCTATAAGGAATCCTGTGTTCTCTGAGCCAGCTTGTTAGAGATCTCAGGGCGCTTCTTTTGTCTAGGGTGGACTGGGCTAAATCTTGAAAGATTTGAATATCGTGACCGTCCCAGGATACTTTGCCGGATTGACAGGCTTTGTAAATGACTGCTTCCTTAACAGGGAAGCTGAGGAATTTACATATTATGTCCCTTGGTGGGGCTGAGGCGGCTGGTTTGGGCCTTAGGGCTCGGTGTGCCCTTTCAAGTATAACTTCATGGGCTGTTTCTGGCCCGAGGAGGGACATGCATATCTGCACCACTGTGCTGGGAATGTCACCTGTATTAACGGTCTCAGGGACACCCCTAAAACGCAAGTTGTTGAGCCTACCTCTATTTTCCTGATCTTCCAGGGAGCTGCAGAGGTAATTCATCTTAAGTTGGATGGCCTGGAAACGCTGGGACACTTCTGTCTGGTGCTGTTTTATGGCTTTCTGCGTGCTTTCCATTGTCTCAACTCGGCCTCCCACTTGTAAAATTTCCTGCTTGATCGCAGCGAGGTTGGAGCTTAGAGGGGATAGAATCTCTTTCAAGAAGGTGCGTGAAATAGGAAGGTTATCTGCGTCCTCCTCTCCTCCGGCGCATTGATCTGTCAGCTCAGGTTGTTTGGAGCGCGGGGCGCAGGTAGGGGTCGGCGCCATCTTGGTTTCTCTGGATACATGCAGTGCCGCCGCTTTTTTGATAAATTGATCCATCTCCCCGGAGGTGGGAGCACCTCTATCTTGTGCTGTGTGGTCTCCGGATCTGGGACCTCCAATTTTAATCATGATCTGTGCGCCAGCATATGATAAACAGGCTTCTGTGGTGATAACAGTCACGGAGCTGCAGCCTCAAGCATCCATGCTGTTACGGCGCTAGCTCTGGCCCCCAGGGGACCTTTTTTGAAACTGTACTGCTGCGTCCAGCTAGACAAAAAAGTTGTTCTCCTGGCATAATATTACTATTACTGGTCAAGATGCCGGGCCCATTTGGTGGAGACTCATTCCTCACCCCAGGTGTAAAACACAAGTTTTAATGAAACTTTTCCCTGAAAACTATAATCTGCTCTGCTTCTCCTGATGTGTATATATAGCATGCTGCCTACAGACTGCATTGCAATAAAATAGAATGACTTCTTTAGCTGAGGCATGCTATATATGCTACTGTATATGGAAAGCAGAAAATAGTCTCCAGTATTTGAGTACAGCTTTATCCTTTCTTTCAGTTGTTCACGTTTTACTTTGATGATTACAGTACTTGTAGAATGTAAATATTCTTGAACATTCTCCATGTAGTGATCCCAAATATACAATCTCTGGAAAAAATCCTTTTAGATTATTTCAAAACACTTGGAGGAATATGTGGGGGGTTGAGCCCGCACAACCTGCCTGTAGGTGCAGATCACTATGGCGAAATACATATACAAACGGAAAATGCAAATGTGATCGCACACTACATCCAGCACTCTGCCCTCCATGCTGGATGAGACATTGGTGTACATTTTGGCCAAAGCGTAATTAAGCCACTCACCGCGTCAAGGTCGTCTCACTTGAGTGGTCCCTAACTCCTGTTCCTACCTGTTTATGGGCCATAAACAGGTAGGAACAGGAGTTAGGGACCACTCAAGTGAGACGACCTTGACGCGGTGAGTGGCTTAATTACGATTTGGCCAAAATGTACACCAATGTCTCATCCAGCATAGAGGGCAGAGTGCTGGATGTAGTGTGCGATCACATTTGCATTTTCCACTTGGAGGAATATGTCTTCTATCCATCATATTTATAATACAGTATACTGTATATTTAGTAATTTTTAACAAAAAGAAATCTATTTACTACAAATGTGTTTGAATGTACCTTTGGATTTAAAGGGAGTCTGTCACCTACCTGACCGGTTTCAAACAGGTGACATTGTTTAGTGGGGCACAAAGACATGACTCACTAAGCTCAGGCCAGCCCTGTGGCTCTGTGACATCATATTTTCCTATAGGCTGTTCGTACATTACTGCCGGGCCCGGGCATGCGCACTGTTCTGCCCACTGTGGGCAAAGGGACAGGGATATGGAGTGAGCATGCACCAGTTACTGGTGTGAAATTGGCGCATGCGCACTGCATATCTCTGTGCCTCTGACCACAGTGGGCAGAACAGTGCGCATGCCCGGGCCCGGCAGTAATGCGCGAACAGCCTATAGGGAAATATGATGTCACAGAGCCACAGGGCTGGCCTTAGCTTACTGAGGGGTGGAGTTAGGCGCGAGTGAGGCGGGGGAACTTGGGCACTTTCAGAAAACTCCACGCCCCTGGGCACTTGCAATGGCTCATTAGCATATGATAAAAACAACTTTTTGGGCGATTTGAAGCATCTGAAGAACTAAACATTGGTAACATCTGTGCCATGTATTTATGCCCCACTGAACAATGTCACCTGTTTGAAATCGGTCAGGTAGGTGACAGACTCCCTTTAAGCCCAACATTTGCAAATCCATAATTAGAGCAGAAGTGCATCTGTGTTTTGAAGAAATTGATACCAAGTATTTGTACAGTAAGGAAAGAGAGGAAATTTGAATAACAACATTTACATTTATTTCCTTGCAGTCTTTCTTAGCCTTATCTTTATTTGTAAAACACACACCAATAATCTATAGTCCTATCTATCTATCTATCTATCTATCTATCTATCTATCTATCTATCTATCTATCCAACAGAATTTTAGCACTTGTAAATGATATGCTTGATATTTCAGTCTGAAATTGAGTACTCTAACAGATTATTAAAGCATATCGTATATAACAGCAATCATGTACAAACTGTGTAAGATTATTGGTTTCATTAAAATGTCCAATGAAGTGAAATACAAACACATAATTGCCTGGGTCGTACTTGAACTGCCATTTGATTATGGTCAACCTTTTGGCATTGGTACAAAGAGAAACATGCATGGAAATCTAGAAAAAGGTCAAAGAAGTGTAATGAACAATCTTGGATTATTTTTCATTTTTATTTGTTGTGTTCCTATTTATTATTTTATATGATCCTATTTGGAGAAAACCAGAAGGCTTACATCTTTGGAGACTGCAAAAAAGGTTAGTGTAGACTAGAGCTAGATGGATACTTTGAGTTGCAAAATCATAATGGTAAATTACAGCAACACTGGAAGATTACAACTGTGATATAGCCTGAAAAAGCTACATGACAATATGATCATCACAATTCGGCCACAGCATTTTCAGTGATTGATTATAGGGAGGTAAGCCACCCAGAAAGCAGGAGAATGATTCCTCCTGAAATTCACTCAAGAGTTTTTCAATATGAGGTGTGTTAACCATTGAAATATCACTGATTGTAAGATGAGAAATGCAGACATGTGGCAAAAGAAGGTTAGAAATCTGTCTCCCCATTTAACCTCCCAGCTAGAAGTCCTCACAGAAGAATCTGCTTTAAGGCTACTTTTACACTAGCTTTATTGCTGGATCTGGCAGGGTTCAGCAAAGGCACTTCCATTACTGATAATACAACAATCTGCATTCGTTATGAACGGATTCAGTTGTATTATCTTTAGCATACCCAAGACGGATCCGTCATGAATTCCATTGAAAGTCAATGGGGGACAGATACATTTTCAATTGTGTCAGAGAAAATGGATCTGTCCCCATTGACTTGCATTGTTGGTCATGACAATCCGTTTTGCTCTGCATCCCAGGATGGGAACGGAATGGAATGCATTTTGGAGCTTTCCAGTTACGTTTTGTCCCCATTGACTATGAATTGGGACAAAAGGGAAGTGCTTTTTTTTCCGGTATTAAGACTCCATGACGGATCTCAATACTGGAAAATATTAATGCTAGTGTGAACGTAGCCTAAAACAGTCCATCACTGAGACAGAAATAGTCCGAAATCCTCCCTAAAAAAACACACACAAAAACAACCAACAAACACTTTTGCTTACAGGTGGACTTATTCTGGGTTCTTATTTGATTCTTGCTTGAGAATCCAGCTCCTGTTATGCACTCTACATAACTAGTGAACAATGTAAATTAGATTAATATTAATGAACCATCATGAAAGGGTCACTTAGTTCTTTTTAGAATGTGTTTCATTTCTCAGGTCACAGGACAAGTTTCTTAAATTCCAAAACTGCTAAAATACTAGACTAACTAGTAGTGGCTAGTATTGCCAGGAAAGGACCTAAATGGATCTATAGATCTGGGTAGGTTTGCACCATACTGCTATCCTTAACCTGCTCAGGACCGCCGTACGCAGGATTGCGTCTTTGCGGCGGTCCTGTTACTCTGGGTGGACGCGCCGGTGCGTCCTCTCGCGAGACGCGAGATTTCGGGCAAAGCCGGCCCGTGCATGCGCATCGCGGGCCGGCAAAATTTAAAAGACAAGTTCGTCATCAACCTGCCAGCCAATGATCGTCGCTGGCAGGTTGATGATTTTAAAAAAATCGAATCAGAAGCCATCTAACACATTATATTTATAAATATAATGTGTTAAATGGCTTCTGTGCTCCTCTGCTGGTCCTTTTCGTTGGTTGGTTCCAGCAGAGGAGCACACTGTGAGTACCCACCAACACCACACTTAGCCCCCAGATCACCCTCCATCACCCCAATTAACCCCTTGATCGCCCCTGTCAATCACCTAGTGAAAGGGAAAAAAGTGATCAGTGTAAACTGTCACATTTTTTTTTTTTCACTGGTATTCATTTATAGTTTTAGGATAGTTTAGGTCCCTTGGTTAGGTAGTTAGCGTCGGTTAGCGCCCAGCCCACCGCACCGCAGTCACTGATTCGCTGATCGCGTATCGCTAATCAGCATTTGTGCTTTTATAGTATCTGTAAGTGATCAAAACTGATCACAGTCAGATCTATAATAGTATTAGTGTCACCTTAGCTCACCCTCCACCCAAAACGCAGTGTTTGCTCGATCAAGCCTGATCGGTCGCCCACACGTGCGTTCACCTACGCCCGCCCGCTGCAGTGACAAAATTTTTTTTGATCACTGCACAATCACTTTACAAGCGCTGCGGCGATAAAAAAAATCAGTTTTGATATTTTTTATCAATCGCAGCGGCCTCCGGTACTTCACTACCCTCCCCTTTGTAAGACAGGCTTGCTTTTTTTCTTGGGTAGTCTCAGGGAATACCCCTAAATTTAGTAGTCCAAATGTCAAACAGGGGGTATTCTTCTGAAGAGGCCTACAAGCTTCTGACTCAGTCGGATGAGGAATGGGAACCCTCATTTGACGAATCTAGCGGGTCAGAATATGAACCTGTAGAAAGCAGTGGCAGTCTGACCCAAAGTTCGGACGAGGAGGTTGAGGTCCCTGATAGCACCAGGCATACCCGGCCCCTTGTTGCTAGACCACAGGTTGCGCAGGATCCGTTTCAAGGGCAGCAGAGTGGGGTTGGCGCTGTCGGATTACGTGGTGAGGCATACACCAGCAGCGCAGCCCATCCTGGACCTAGTACCAGCACTGCCGTACAACATGGTGAAGTGTCGAGCACCAGAAGGGCAGTTGAAGCTGGTACGGTGGCACGTGCAATAGTTACCCCGTCGCAGCCACCGCAAAGACAGGCCCGTAGAGCCCCTAGAATCCCTGAGGTGCTGGCAAACCCTGATTGGCAGTCCCCAACTTCAGCCGCACCATTAGTTCCCCCTTTCACCGCCCAGTCTGGAGTTCGGGTTGAGACAGCTCAGATCGGTTCGGCCCTGGGATTTTTTGAGCTGTTCTTAACTGCGGAGCTCTTGGACTTAGTCGTGGCAGAAACAAATCGGTATGCCACTCAATTTATAGCCGCCAACCCGGGAAGCTGTTATGCCCAGTATTTCCAGGGGGAAACCAGTCCAAGTTTCCGAATTTAAATTTTTTCTGGGCCTTCTCCTGAACATGGGTCTAACCAAAAAGCATGAATTGCGGTCATATTGGTCCACGAACCTGATTCATCACATGCCCATGTTCTCTGCTGCTATGTCCAGGACACGTTTTGAGACCATCCTGCGTTTCCTGCACTTTAGCGACAACACAACCTCCCGTCCCAGATGCCACCCAGCTTTTGACCGGCTCCACAAAATTCGGCCCCTCATAGACCACTTCAACCAGAAATTTGCAGATTTGTATACCCCTGAGCAAAACATCTGCGTAGACGAGTCCCTAATACATTTTACCGGGCGACTTGGCTTCAAACAATACATCCCAAGCAAGCGGTATGGGGTCAAATTGTATAAGCTCTGTGAAAGGGCCACAGGCTATACCCACAAATTTCGGATCTATGAGGGAAAAGATCAGACCCTGGAGCCGGTCGGTTGCCCTGACTACCTGGGGAGCAGTGGGAAGACAGTCTGGGACTTGGTGTCACCCTTATTTGGCAAGGGGTACCATCTTTATGTGGACAATTTTTACACAAGTGTGCCCCTCTTCAGGCATTTGTTCCTAGAACAGATTGGCTGCTGTGGCACCGTGCGACCTAGTCACCGGGGCTTCCCCCAACGGCGCGTTACCACCCGTCTTGCAAGGGGGGAGAGGGCTGCCTTGTGTAACAAAGAACTGCTCGCGGTGAAATGGAGAGACAAGCGTGACGTTTAAATGCTCTCCTCCATTCACGCAGACACGACAATCCAAATTGAACGGGCAACCAGTGTCATTGAAAAGCCCCTCTGTGTCCACGACTATAATGCGCTCATGGGAGGGGTGGACTTCAATGACCAGATGTTGGCTCCCTATTTAGTTTCCCGACGCACCAGACGCTGGTATAAGAAGGTGTCTGTATATTTGATTCAATTGGCTGCATATAATAGTTCTGTTCTCTACAGTAAGGCTGGGAGAACAGGATCCTTCCTCAAATTTCAGGAAGAGATCATCGCGAACCTCCTGTATCCAGGAGGTTCCGTGGCCCCAACCACCAGTGTAGTGAGCCGTCTACACGAGCGACATTTCCCCAGTGTCGTTGCTGGTACCTCAAACCGACCTCCAACCCGAAAAAAATGTAGTGTCTGTAGCAGGAGTGGAATAAGGCGTGACACCCGCTATTTCTGTCCTGACTGCTCTGCCCACCCTGCCCTATTCTTTGGAGAGTGTTTCCGGAAGTACCACACACAGGTACACTTAGCATAGGGATTGCATCTCACAGGACAGGCACACAGGGCTATTAGGGCCCTTTCTCTCACAGCTGCTGCAAACCTCTCCTTTCACCTGGGATAAAGTGCATAATGTACTTCGCCACATCTTTGGGCGATTTGCGCTGAGGAGGCGGCGGTGTTCATATGCTTTGGCAAACACTTTGTATATATATATTAAAAAAAATTTAAAAAATCCCGGCAATGATTTATTCATCCACATCAATTGATGTGAATGGAGAAATCTGGTTTGCCAGGGCATACGGGCTAAGTGAGGATAGATGTTGGGCAGAGCTCCTATGTCCTGGCAGACGCCTTTCCCCTCCTTTTTTTTTTTTTGGCAGAGATTTTTTCATCCACATTGATCGATACGAATGAAGAAATCTGTGCTGTTCATTTTTTCTTTCAGCCCAGAGGCTGAACGGAAAAAAAATCTCATTACCAGTATGCTCAATATAAGGAGAATAGCAGAAACTCCTAATGCTGGCCATACATGTAATGATTGCGGAGACCCTCAAATGCCATGGCAGTACAAACACCCCACAAATGACCCCATTTTGGAAAGAAGACACCCCAAGGTATTCACTGAGGGGCATATTGAGTCCATGAATAGAGTTGAGCGAACACCTGGATGTTCGGGTTCGAGAAGTTCGGCCGAACTTCCCGGAAATGTTCGGGTTCGGGATCCGAACCCGAACCGAACTTCGTCCCGAACCCCATTGAAGTCAATGGGGACCCAAACTTTTGGGCACTAAAAAGGCTGTAAAACAGCCCAGGAAAGAGCTAGAGGGCTGCAAAAGGCAGCAACATGTAGGTAAATCCCCTGCAAACAAATGTGGATAGGGAAATGAATTAAAATAAAAATAAAAAAAATAAAAATGACCCAATATCAATTGGACAGAGGTCCCATAGCAGAGAATCTGGCTTCACGTCAGCAGAGAATCAGTCTCTTCATGCCATAGCAAAGAAACTGGCTTCATGTCAGCAGAGAATCAGTCTCTTCATGCCATAGCAGAGAATCTGGCTTCATGTCACCCACCACTGGAACAGGCCACTAACACATATTTAGGCCCCGGCACCCAGACAGAGGAGAGAGGTCCTGTAACAGAGAATCTGGCCTTATGTCAGCACAGAATCTGTCTTCATGTCATAGCAGAGAATCAGGCTTCACGTCACCCACCACTGGAACAGGCCACTGTCACACATTTTGGCCCAGGCACCCAGGCACCCAGGGAGAGGAGAGAGGTCCCGTAACAGAGAATCTGGCCTTATGTCAGCACAGAATCTGTCTTCATGTCATAGCAGAGAATCAGGCTTCACGTCACCCACCACTGGAACAGGCCACTGTCACACATTTAGGCCCAGGCACCCAGGCAGAGGAGAGAGGTCCCGTAACAGAGAATCTGGCCTTATGTCAGCGCAGAATCAGTCTTCATGTCATAGCAGAGAATCAGGCTTCACGTCACCCACCACTGGAACAGGCCACTGTCACACATTTAGGCCCAGGCACCCAGGCAGAGGAGAGAGGTCCCGTAACAGAGAATCTGGCCTTATGTCAGCACAGAATCTGTCTTCATGTCATAGCAGAGAATCAGGCTTCACGTCACCCACCACTGGAACAGGCCACTGTCACACATTTAGGCCCAGGCACCCAGGAAGAGGAGAGAGGTCCCGTAACAGAGAATCTGGCCTTATGTCAGCGCATAATCAGTCTTTATGTCATAGCAGAAAATTAGGCTTCACGTCACCCACCACTGGAACAGGCCACTGTCACACATTTAGGCCCAGGCACCCAGGCAGAGAAGAGAGGTCCCGTAACAGAGAATCTGGCCTTATGTCAGCACAGAATCTGTCTTCATGTCATAGCAGAGAATCAGGCTTCACGTCACCCACCACTGGAACAGGCCACTGTCACATATTTAGGCCCAGGCAGAGGAGAGAGGTCGCGTAACAGAGAATCTGGCTTCATGTCAGCACAGAATAAGTATTCATGTCATAGCAGAGAATCAGGATTCACGTCACCCACCACTGGAACAGGCCACAGTCACACATTTAGGCCCCGGCACCCAGACAGAGGAGAGGTTCATTCAACTTTGGGTTGCCCCGCAATATAATGGTAAAATGAAATTAAAAATAGTATTGAATGAGGAAGTGCCCTGGAGTAGAATAATATATTGTTAAGGGGAGGTAGTTAATATCTAATCTGCACAAGGGATGGACAGGTCCTGTGGGATCCATGCCTGGTTCATTTTTATGAACGTCAGCTTGTCCACATTGGCTGTAGACAGGCGGCTGCGTTTGTCTGTAATGACGCCCCCTGCCGTGCTGAATACACGTTCAGACAAAACGCTGGCCGCCGGGCAGGCCAGCACCTCCAAGGCATAAAAGGCTAGCTCTGGCCACGTGGACAATTTGGAGACCCAGAAGTTGAATGGGGCCGAACCATCAGTCAGTACGTGGAGGGGTGTGCACAGGTACTGTTCCACCATGTTAGTGAAATGTTGCCTCCTGCTAACACGTTCCGTATCAGGTGGTGGTGCAGTTAGCTGTGGCGTGTTGACAAAACTTTTCCACATCTCTGCCATGCTAACCCTGCCCTCAGAGGAGCTGGCCGTGACACAGCTGCGTTGGCGACCTCTTGCTCCTCCTCTGCCTTCGCCTTGGGCTTCCACTGGTTCCCCTGTGACATTTGGGAATGCTCTCAGTAGCGCGTCTACCAACGTGCGCTTGTACTCGCGCATCTTCCTATCACGCTCCAGTGTAGGAAGTAAGGTGGGCACATTGTCTTTGTAGCGGGGATCCAGCAGGGTGGCAACCCAGTAGTCCGCACACGTTAAAATGTGGGCAACTCTGCTGTCGTTGCGCAGGCACTGCAGCATGTAGTCGCTCATGTGTGCCAGGCTGCCCAGAGGTAAGGACAAGCTGTCCTCTGTGGGAGGCGTATCGTCATCGTCCTGTGTTTCCCCCCAGCCACGCACCAATGATGGGCCCGAGCTGCTTTGGGTGCCACCCCGCTGTGAACATGCTTCATCCTCATCCTCCTCCACCTCCTCCTCATCCTCGTCCTCCTCGTCCTCCAGTAGTGGGCCCTGTCTGGCCACATTTGTACCTGGCCTCTGGTGTTGCAAAAAACCTCCCTCTGAGTCACTTCGAAGAGACTGGCCTGAAAGTGCTAAAAATGACCCCTCTTCCTCCTCTTCCTCCTGGGCCACATCCTCTTCCATCATCGCCCTAAGTGTTTTCTCAAGGAGACATAGAAGTGGTATTGTAACGCTGATAACGGCGTCATCGCCACTGGCCATGTTGGTGGAGTACTCGAAACAACGCAACAGGGCACACAGGTCTCGCATGGAGGCCCAGTCATTGGTGGTGAAGTGTGTCTGATCCGCAGTGCGACTGACCCGTGCGTGCTGCAGATGAAACTCCACTATGGCCTGCTGCTGCTCACACAGTCTGTCCAGCATATGCAAGGTGGAGTTCCACCTGGTGGGTACGTCGCATATGAGGCGGTGAGCGGGAAGGCCGAAGTTACGCTGTAGCGCAGACAGGCGAGCAGCGGCAGGGTGTGAACGCCGGAAGCGTGAACAGACGGCCCGCACTTTATGCAGCAGCTCTGACATGTCGGGGTAGTTGTGAATGAACTTCTGCACCACCAAATTCAGCACATGCGCCAGGCAAGGGATGTGCGTCAAACCAGCTAGTCCCAGAGCTGCAACGAGATTTCGCCCATTATCGCACACCACCAGGCCGGGCTTGAGGCTCACCGGCAGCAACCACTCGTCGGTCTGTTGTTCTATACCCCGCCACAACTCCTGTGCGGTGTGGGGCCTGTCCCCCAAACATATGAGTTTCAGAATGGCCTGCTGACGTTTACCCCGGGCTGTGCTGAAGTTGGTGGTGAAGGTGTGTGGCTGACTGGATGAGCAGGTGGAAGAAGAGGAGGAGGAAGCTGAGTAGGAGGAGGAGGAGACAGGAGGCAAAGAATGTTGCCCTGCGATCCTTGGCGGCGGAAGGACGTGCGCCAAACAGCTCTCCGCCTGGGGCCCAGCCGCCACTACATTTACCCAGTGTGCAGTTAGGGAGATATAGCGTCCCTGGCCGTGCTTACTGGTCCACGTATCTGTGGTTAGGTGGACCTTGCCACAGATGGCGTTGCACAGTGCACACTTGATTTTATCAGACACTTGTTTGTGCAGGGAAGGCACGGCTCTCTTGGAGAAGTAGTGGCGGCTGGGAACAACATACTGTGGGACAGCAAGTGACATCAGCTGTTTGAAGCTGTGTGTGTCCACCAGCCTAAATGACAGCATTTCATAGGCCAGTAGTTTAGAAATTCTGGCATTCAGGGCCAGGGATCGAGGGTGGCTAGGTGGGAATTTACGCTTTCTCTCAAATGTTTGTGAGATGGAGAGCTGAACGCTGCCGTGTGACATGGTTAAGATGCTTGGTGACGCAGGTGGTGGTGTTGGTGATACATCCCATGTTTGCTGGGCGGCAGGTGCCAACGTTCCTCCAGAGGCAGAGGCAGAGGAAGAGGCCGAGGCGGCGGCAGCAGCAGCAGAAGAGGCCGAGGCGGCGGTAGCAGCAGCAGAAGAGGCCGAGGCGGCGGCAGCAGCAGAAGAGGCCGAGGCGGCAGCAGCAGAAGAGGTAGCAGGGGGAGCCTGAGTGACTTCCTTGTTTTTAAGGTGTTTACTCCACTGCAGTTCATGCTTTGCATGCAGGTGCCTGGTCATGCAGGTTGTGCTAAGGTTCAGAACGTTAATGCCTCGCTTCAGGCTCTGATGGCACGGCGTGCAAACCACTCGGGTCTTGTCGTCAGCACATTGTTTGAAGAAGTGCCATGCCAGGGAACTCCTTGAAGCTGCCTTTGGGGTGCTCGGTCCAAGATGGCGGCGGTCAGTAGCAGGCGGAGTCTCTTGGCGGCGGGTGTTCTGATTTTGCCCACTGCTCCCTCTTTTGCTACGCTGTTGGCTCGGTCTCACCACTGCCTCTTCCTCCGAACTGTGAAAGTCAGTGGCACGACCTTAATTCCATGTGGGGTTTAGGACCACATCGTCCCCTGCATCGTCTTCCACCCAGTCTTGATCCCTGACCTCCTGTTCAGTCTGCACACTGCAGAAAGACACAGCAGTTGGCACCTGTGTTTCGTCATCATCAGAGACGTGCTGAGGTGGTATTCCCATGTCCTCATCATCAGGAAAAATAAGTGGTTGTGCGTTAGTGCATTCTATCTCTTCCACCCCTGGGGAAGGGCTAGGTGGATGCCCTTGGGAAACCCTGGCAGCAGAGTCTTCAAACAGCATAAGAGACTGCTGCATAACTTGAGGCTCAGACAGTTTCCCTGATATGCATGGGGGTGATGTGACAGACCGATGGGCTTGGTTTTCATGCACCATCTGTGCGCTTTCTGCAGAAGACTGGGTGGGAGATAATGTGAACGTGCTGGATCCACTGTCGGCCACCCAATTGACTAATGCCTGTACCTGCTCAGGCCTTACCATCCTTAGAACGGCATTGGGCCCCACCAAATATCACTGTAAATTCTGCTGGCTACTGGGACATGAGGTAGTTGGTTCACTAGGACGTGTGGCTGTGGCAGAACGGCCACGTTCTCTCCCAGCACCAGAGGATCCACTAACAGCACCACGACCATGTCCACGTCCGCGTACGCGTCCCTTATTAGATGTTTTCCTCATTGTTCCCGTTCACCACAATTTTGAGAATGGCAAATTTGGGAATAGTTTTTCAACCCAGAACAAAAAGTGTGCTTTTACGGTCACTACAAATAACTTGACCAGCTAAAACAGTACAGATTTGGTTGAATAGAAATGTCAGGCCTGGTTTTTTTTTTGCGCTGTGTGACAGGTATAGGTTTAATCACAGAATTAGACTTCTATCTGCACGGTAGCGTGTGTCTTAGGTTTTTATGAATGACACTATCAGCACCTTCAATGTAAGATATCCTTTTTGGGATAGATTTCAAGTAGGCCTCATATACCAGAAACTAGTTATTTTGAGAATGGCAAATTTGGGAATAGTTTTTCAACCCTTAACAAAAAGTGTGCTTTTACGGTCACTACAAATAACTTGACCAGCTAAAACAGTACAGATTTGGTTGAATAGAAATGTCAGGTCTATTTTTTAGGCGCTGGGTGACAGGCTCAACTTGCCCCTCATGTAGTATATGGCCAAAAAATTAACCAGACTGTTGATGGTTAAATGCACTTCGGTGACACAGGCTCAGCCTGCAGCTGATGTAGTATATGGCCAAAAAATAACCAGACTGTTGATGGTTAAATGCACTTCCGTGACACAGGCTCAGCCTGCAGCTGATGTAGGATATAGCACAAAATAACCACACTATTGATGGTTAAATACACTTGGTGATAGCTTGTGCTGGCGCACCACAAGTCACAAAATGGCTGCCGATCACCCCAGAAAAAAGTGATCTAAAAACGCTCTGGGCAGCCTCAAAAAAGTGAGCAAGTCGATATTAGCACTTCAATGATCCACAGCTGCAGATCGATCACAGAATGAAGTCTTTTGGAGGAGTTAATCTGCCTAATCTCGCCCTAACGTCGCAGCTGCAACCTCTCCCTATGCTTGAATCAGCAGAGTGACGTGCAGCGCTACGTGACCCAAGCTTATATAGAGGCTGGGTCACATGCTGCACTGGCCAATCACAGCCATGCCAATAGTAGGCAAGGCTGTGATGGCCTTTTGGGGCAAGTTATATGACGCTTGTTGATTGGCTGCTTTGCAGCCTTTCAAAAAGCGCCAAGAAAGCGCCGAACACCGAACCCGGACTTTTACGAAAATGTTTGGGTTCGGGTCCGTGTCACGGACACCCCAAAATTCGGTACGAACCCGAACTATACAGTTCGGGTTCGCTCATCCCTATCCATGAAAGATTGAAATTTTTGTCCCAAGTTAGCGGAAAGGGAGAAAAAAACATCATATTCCGCTAACTTGTGACAAAAAATAAAAAATTCTAGGAACTCGCCATGCCCCTCACGGAATACCTTGGGGTGTCTTCTTTCCAAAAATGGGGTCACTTGTGGGGTAGTTATACTGCCCTGGCATTTTAGGGGCCCAAATGCGTGCAAAGTAGTTTGAAATCAAAATCTGTAAAAAATGACCGGTGAAATCCGAAAGGTGCTCTTTGGAATGTTGGCCCCTTTGCCCACCTAGGCTGCAAAAAAGTGTCACACATGTGGTATTTCCGTACTCAGGAGAAGTTGGGCAATGTGTTTTGGGGTGTCATTTTACATCTACCCATGCTGGGTGAGATAAATATCTTGGTCAAATGCCAACTTTGTATAAAAAAATGGGAAAAGTTGTCATTTGCCAAGATATTTCTCTCACCCAGCATGGGTATATGTAAAATGACACCCCAAAACACATTTCCCAACTTCTCCTGAGTACGGCAATACCACATGTGACACTTTTTTGCAGCCTAGGTGGGCAAAGGGGCCCACATTCCAAAGAGCACCTTTCGGATATCACCGGCCATTTTTTACAGATTTTGATTTCAAACTACTTTGCACGCATTTGGGCCCCTAAAATGCCAGGGCAGTATAACTACCCCACAAGTGACCCCATTTTGGAAAGAAGACACCCCAAGGTATTTCGTGATGGGCATAGTGAGTTCATGGAAGTTTTTATTTTTTGTCACAAGTTAGTGGAATATGAGACTTTGTAAGAAAAAAATAATAATAAATCATCATTTTCCGCTAACTTGTGGCAAAAAATAAAAAGTTCTATGAACTCACTATGCCCATCAGCGCATACCTTAGGGTGTCTACTTTCCGAAATGGGTTCATTTGTGGGGTGTTTGTACTGTCTGGCCATTGTAGAACCTCAGGAAACATGACAGGTGCTCAGAAAGTCAGAGCTGCTTCAAAAAGCGGAAATTCACATTTTTGTACCATAGTTTGTAAACGCTATAACTTTTACCCAAACCATTTTTTTTTTTTACCCAAATTTTTTTTTTTATCAAAGACATGTATAACAATAAATTTAGAGAAAAATTAGTTTTTTTTGCAAAATTTTACAACTGAAAGTGAAAAATGTCATTTTTTTGCAAAAATTTCGTTAAATTTCGATTAATAACAAAAAAAGTAAAAATGTCAGCAGCAATGAAATACCACCAAATGAAAGCTCTATTAGTGAGAAGAAAAGGAGGTAAAATTCATTTGGGTGGTAAGTTGCATGACCGAGCAATAAACGGTGAAAGTAGTGTAGTGCAGAAGTTTAAAAAGTGGCCTGGTCATTAAGGGTGTTTAAGCTAGGGGGGCTGAGGTGGTTAAATAATTTTTTTCAAATTCGTATATGATAGTGGTCCACAAGCCACCCTCATGGCTAGTTCACACAGATTTTTTGACACTAATCTTTGAGTGTTTCTGCCTCAAAATTAGCTCCAAAAAACATCTTAGAACATTCATTTCAATGGGAAACAGCACTTGATTTTTTTTTTCACATAGAAAAAAGAAGTGTGGAAAAAAATGAGAAGCATGCCGTATCTTGGGGCAGAATCCGCACTGAATATCCCATTGACATGAATGGGAAACATAAAAAAGCTCTGTACATGTCCATATAATTCCGGTGTGTTTTCTTTGCAGTTTTTGTTGTAGATCCGCACCAAAAACCTCAAGCTGAAAATGCAGTTGTGTCTTGAAGTAAACAATCATTGGCTTTAAAAAAAATATATAAAAAATTTCACATAAAAGTGCTGACAATAAATTAATTCTGTGCTGAATTTTGCAGGCAGATTGTTGCCAGTATTATACACATTATTTGGGTTGGACATGTGTCTTTACAGAAATCAGTTTTATATTCAATTTAGAACAGGATCTCTGGTTTGTTCCTCTTATCAGGGATAAGAGGAAGCTTTACTTTACTAGGTGTTTAAAAATAACACATTTCAAACATGGTAAAAAAAAATATGTTTGTGTTTTTAAAACTGTATTTTCAATGTGAT
Source organism: Bufo bufo (assembly GCF_905171765.1). Taxonomy (NCBI): domain Eukaryota; kingdom Metazoa; phylum Chordata; class Amphibia; order Anura; family Bufonidae; genus Bufo; species Bufo bufo. The sequence goes on along the minus strand of NC_053391.1, from coordinate 523,650,882 downwards.
AAAATCTATGAAAGAAGAAAGAATCTTATTGAAATCCAGATGACAACTCCACTGCATGTTTTTTTTTTCTCACATTCATAGTAGGTACACCCAAGATGCTTACTAATGCAGAGAAGAGCAGCATATAAAACATCCATCCAGTATATTAAAGGGGCTGTCTGACATTTTCTAAAATCAACAGTGGAGCAGCTGCAATGAGCAGGACACTGGGTCAGTGGGGATGCTATGCAGTGGGTCAGTTTATATGTGTAATAGTTCGTGGTGCCAATTGCAGCTTGCGCAGGTACTGTAGCAGGGCCCTTTAAGATGTTATAGCTCACGTACCAGGTGAGGAATGCCAGAGGGGGATAATGTCTCTGTGTAGTGTCAACGGTGTCTCCTACCTTGGTACGGCTGGACTCCTGTATCCTGGCTCACATGCAATAAATTGAGTGTGGTTAGCACTACAGGAGTAATTGAGGAATAATTGAAATCCAAACAGATAATAGGGTCCAACTTGTCTTTACTTGGTGTTATGCAGCTTTGATCCATACAGGTACAGCAATAGTCTAGGATCCCAACAGGTAGTGGCAATATGTGGCAGGAATTTATATCTATTCTGCTTCTTGTACATACGCCTAGTAGAATCTGGCAGGTATCTATCTTCTGCTCTGTCTTTAGTCTGCTTGATATGGGTCTGACTAGCTGATGAGGTACTTATCTTCTCTTTGTCTTTAGATCTGTACTTACAGAACTGCTCGCAGGGAATGATGTTGTCTTCCTGGAGATCTATATGTCTGTGAAGAGCTGCTTTCCTTGTCCACCAGCTGAGGTAGGGGACTCAGGCTGGGAAGGTTGATCTTGGGCCTCAGCCGAGGCTTGGATCCTAGGTTGGGATCCCTGTTTCTGGGAGCTCCTACTAACACAGCCTACCCCAACAGGGGGGTGGCTCACACTGCCTAGAACTTTCCTTCCTCCCCCTGAAGTAGGATGTGGGAACAGTCCACTCCTCCTCAGAAAGGGGGGAGCTATCCTGGAATGGTCTATTCCAGCCTAGAAGCTAACTCTGACCTGCTGCATACTGCTGCCACCTGCTGGTGTACATTGGGAATTACAGCAAATATATAAAATACAGGCATAGAAATATATATATAAAGGCAAATGCACAGTTATGTTACACTAGATGACAATACATTCACACTTAACATTATGAAGCAGGGTGAAAGAAGTGTAGTGACATACTTCAGGATGTTACACAGCCAGGCTTACAATACAAAAAAAAACTGAAAAAAAAAAAACCTCACAAGCTTAAAAGCTATGTACATCTTCAGAGGCAATTTATTTATGATTCCATTTTATTTATTTTGGGCTAAAAATCATTTTTTCAATTGGTCTTTGTAACAAAAAATATATATATTTTCATTATTCTCTTTTTATTGAAATTAATATTTCCAAACTATAAATTGCTCCCATTCTCATCAAAGTAATATAAAATCCCTTTAAACGACGCCATGTCCATCTGATAGTGATAACTATGTGAATGACTAGGACATTCTGAGAAGAAACCTGTATCAGTTACAGGGGCAAAAGCATCTAAGCAGGACTATTTTGCTTGTTACTTTATTAACCGAACCAAAAATAAAAAATAAACTTCAGCTTCAGATAGGAAGCCATTCCTGGGATTCCCAGGCGGGCGGGGTGTGGACACACTTAATCATAATAAAAAAAAAAGGAAAAATGTGACCAAAAAGCAACAATACATTTTTTATTCAGCAACTCCGATTCTGGTATTGTGGCTGCAGGGTGCAAGAGTGCAGTGTTCAGCTGCCAGTTAATGTTAAATCTTGGATCCTCTTTGGCTGTTAGGGCTCAAAATCAGAATAGCCTTTCCACATTAGGGTAAACTTTGCACACAAAATATAAATTCTGAATTATGCACTTCTGCACCCTGCAGCCACAATACCAAAATCGGAGTTGCTGAATACCGCAATCTATTACCCGATATAAACTACCAGTCGGTGAGTGATATATCCGAGCGGAAGCCTCCTGATGGCCAAATAGGTGCTACATTGGATATAACACTGATTCAACGAACGTAACAACAAACTAGTACGACAGTTATCTTATATGGCAGGACGCAATAGACATATGTGTGCAGTAGCTGCCTTATGGCTATAACGCCAAAGTGACTACAAACAGCACAACACCACAAGCACGTGGCTGACTAAACTTTCTATTACTGTAAGCGCACAATCTACACCTATAAGGCCAACTTTGATATGATAGAAATTTACAATTACCAGCTATAACAATATCCTACTCCCATAACAAATCAATATTCAAGATATTATCAACAATAATACTATATGAATATCCAGTAACCTATTGGACATATTTTTAAGAGAGGATATCTATTTGGTCTATGAACTGACTTTGCAGTTGATGAACTAAACATTTTTGGATCATGCACTGAACATGAATTGAATATCTTTTAACATATATCTTGTATATTTTTATCTTTTTTTGATTTACTGTATGAATTGATCATTTTACTATTTGTACCGAACATTATATATTGATTGTTTGATTATTATTATGATGAATAACAATATGTATTAAATTGGGGCCCTATCAGGAATTATCAAACAATCAAGTACATGTAGTAGGTTTAATTATATTTTGTATATATTGTATTGTATATATTTTTGTAATAAAGTTTTGGAAGACTATACTGCCATATAAGCTATACTTTTTCAGTAAAGAGGTGTGCCTTTCACTTAGCAGCTTTACACCATTTTACTATATTGGCCTGGGTGTGCCAGTGGATAGTGCACCCTCCTTTTATCCATAGAGAAAGAGGGGTGAGCCATTTTACAGTATATTATTCCTAAATTACTGAAAGGTCATAATCAATTTCAAGCCACAGTGAGCTACAATGAGTGCTTATAAGGTCAGAGATTAGAGATAAGGAGCCCATCAGTTGTGATGGACGAACATCGGCCGGGATGGTTCAAAACGAGATCCCGATCAAATGTTCGTGAACCGCAAGTTTGCAGCGGGCCCCATTCACTTTAATGGCAGGCGAACCTGAAAAACCTTCAGCTCATATTTGCAGCCAACAAACACTTAGTAGAAGACTACAAATAGTCCCACAACATGGACAGTGACAAATTAGAGGGGGATTAATGATAAAAATTCCAACAAAAAATATGTATCTTAATCAGGGGACATTTTTATGCATCCTAAAGGGAAATTCTCTGAAATGTGTCCTGTTGTAGCCTAGAAATTTTTTATTTTAGGTCACGGTAGTAGGGGCCTTTAAAATTAGGCATTCACCGGACATTAAATAAATTCTGATTATGTGAATTGAGGTACATTATGTGGTCAATGGATGAAAATTTTACTGTAGGCCACTGGACTACAGGCCCCAAACATTAGGCATTCACCAGACAGAAAAGATCCAGTGATTATGTGGCCGGAGGTATATTACACAGTCAATAGATATCAATTTTACTGCAGGCGAGTACAAATACAGGTTAAATACATATGTTTAAAAGAACTAAAAATATAAAATTGGATTAAAAACATAGCTAACGAAATCCCCCCTCATGAAAAAACTCCTAATGATAATAGTTGAAATTTCGATAACACGTGGTCGTCACTGGTGTTGAATTCCTCCGAGGCTACAACAATTATTAATTCAGCGTACATAAAAGAACAAGTAAGTATGTGGCTGGAGGTAGATTATACAGTCATTGGATATTAATTTTACAGCAGGCCAGTGTATTACAGGTCCCAAAAATTATGCATTCAGCGTACATGAAAGAACGAGAATGGGGCTAAAGGTAGATTACACGGTCATTGGATATCAATTTTCCCCAAAATTATGCGTTCAGCGTACATAAAAGTAAGTATGTGGCTGGAGGTCTATTAGATGGTCAATGGATATCAATTTTACTGAAGGCCAGTACAAATACAGGTCAAATACATATGTTTAAAGAACTAAAAATATAAAATTGGATTAAAAACATGGCTAACGAAATACCCCCTTTTGAAAAAAAACCCTAATGATAATAGTTGAAACACATGGTCGTCACAGGAGTTGAATTCCTCGGAGACCCAAAACATTAGGCATTCAATGGACAGAAAAGGCCTTTTATGCCGCTGTATTTACCTAAGACAGGGACTGATATTTGTTCAGTGTGGTGGCAGATATGTGTGGGCTGGCATAAGGAAATTAAATTAAACGTGGTCGTCACAGGTGTTGAATTCCTTTGAGATCCATGCCTCATTAATTTTTAGAAATGTGAGGTAGTTCACACTTTCGTGAGCTAGGCGAGTGCGCTTATCGGTCACGACACCCCCAGCTGTGCTGAACTTCCTTTAGCACAGAACACTGGACAACAGTTCCACTAACAATTGTGCCAGCTCTGGCCACAGGTCAAGCGTGCACATCCAGTAGTCCAGGGGTTCCTCGCTTCTTAGAGCATCCACATCGACAGTTAACCCTATGTAGTTAGACACCTGTTGGTCTAGGCATTTCCTGAGGCTGGATCCGGGAGGCGGCTGTCGATGGGTTGGCTGCAAGAATGATCTCATATCTGAAGTGACCAACACATCTTCAACCGCCCTCTTCCTGCATGCGCTGTTAGATTGGTACTCGCAACTGTTTCTCTGTGAGTAGAAATTCCTCTGCTAGTGCCCACAAAAGCAGAATGCAGCATTTCTCGAAGCGAGGCCTGGAAGTGCTACATTCTGCCAGCCCTCTGTGATGGTAGTAACATGTCTGCCATTTTGTGTTTTTACCGGGGGTCTAAGTACGTTGCCACCCATTACTGGTCCTTGCCATTTATGCTTTTTTACACGGGGGTCCCTCTACAAACACTGGAGCATGAAAGCCCCCATTTGCACTAAACTGGAAGCGGTGGAGTAGCCTGGCTCCTGCTCATTGTCCAGGATAATGTCGTCTTTGGTCTCCTCCCCCCAGCCACGGACAACACCAGGGATCCCAGAAATGTTTAAAGTCCCCCTCAAATCCTGCTTTTCTTGCTCCTACTCCTTGTCCTCCCCCCAGCCACCATCCCAGAAAAGTTTAAAGCATGCTCTTCTTGCTCCTCCTCCGCCCCGGCAACATCCTCCTCTGACTCCTCTTTAGACTCCTGTTGACTTGTCTCAGATGGAGTAGCCCCCCCTGGGAATTCATCCAGCATTGCGATTCCTCATCTTCCTGCTCCTGCTCCACGACGGCTTGATCAATAACACAACGCAATGCATGCTCCAGAAAGAAGACGTAAGGTACGATGTCACTGATGGTGCCATGGCTGCGACTGACCAGTTTGGTAATCTCATCAAATGTAAGTCGTTAAGTCTGCATGTTTCTGCTGGAATAGCATATCAAGCATATACATGGTGGAGTTCCAGCACGTCGGACAGTCAAAAATCAGACATCTGTCACCGCTGAACTTCAGCAAGGCCAGAGATTTTCCAAGCCTGCCGCAAGTTGTCCTGGACCCCGGGGTATTTGGAAACGAATGGCTGCACGACTAAGTTCAGGACATGTGCCATGCTCGGCACGTGTGTCATTTTGCCATGTTTCAGCCCGCTCAGCAGATTGGTACCGTTGTCGTACACCAATTTACCTAATGTCAAATTGAGCGGGGTTAGCCACTGATCGGTCTGTGACCGCAAAGTTGAAAGGAGTGCAGGACCAGTGTGGCTCTTGGCTTCCAGGCACAACAGCTGAAGCACAGCATGGCAATGTCTCACCTGGCACGTTGAATAGGTTCTGGGGAGCTTGGGGGGCACAGCGGAAGAGGCGGTAGCAGTTGAAAAGGAGGAGTCAGCCAAGGAGGAGACGGATGATGGAGTAAGAGGAGAAGTAGAGGCAGGCCTGCATGCAATCGGTGGTGGTAACACCAAATCCACCCGGCTGCCACGGGTGGCATGCTTGATGGCCGTCAGAAAGTTCACCCAGTGGGCAGTAAAAGTTATGTACCTTCCCTGCCCGTGTTTGCTAGACCACGTGTCTGTGGTCAGCTGTATCTTGGCACCGACACCGTGTGCCAGAGATACATTCACTTGCCGCTGACCGTGGCCATATAGCTCCGGGATGCCCTTCTGGGAGAAATATTTCCTTCTGGGTACCTTCCATTGTGGTGTGCCAATGGCCACAAATTTTCTAAAGGCCTCCGAGTACACCAATTTATATGGCAGTAGTTGGTGGGCTAGCAGTTCCGACAAGCCGACGGTCAGCCTATGGGCAAGAGGGTCATCATCTTTTTACGTTTGAACATTTGGACCACAGATGCCTTCCTTTTTACAGATGAACGTGATGATGGCACGGTGGAAGGTGGGGTGGAGGACAAATGGGAGGAGAGAGAAGAAGGAAAGAAGAAAAGGCAGGACGTGGAGCACCAAGAGTGTGTCTTTGTGTGTTCTGACGGTGATGCTCCCATTGGGCTCGGTGATGGGATGCCAAATGCGACCTTAAGGCGGTTGTCCCTAGGTGAGTGTTGGGCTTACCATGACGTATGCATTGACAGCACTGGCTGTATATGTCAACACTATTGTCAGCAGTGGATAAGTTAAAAAAAAGCCCACACTGCAGAGCCAAGTGCTGGTGTTCTGGGAGCAACAGATGTGATCGTGCTTGGTGGATGGCTCATTCCAGATACATAAGCAGTCTGCTTTTTGCCTCCTGTGCACTGTAAGTTCTACCTGCTTCTTCTCCTTCTCCCTATCTGCTGCTCCGTCTCTCCCTCTGAACTCCCCTCCTCTTCCTCTCTTGTGGGCACCCACGTGACGTTCATAGACACATCATTATTTCCCCCTTCACAACTACTGACATTAGAGATCTCGGAGTAGGCATCAACAGCGTGGACCACCCTCCTTGGGCTGATCTGGGTTCTGTCGTCATACTGCTGCGTGGCAACCATTGATACCTACTCTTCCTGATTTAATGCCAAGAATGGCTGAGCATCGGTAATGTCTTGTAATGGATGTGAAAATAATTCCTCTGACTTGAGCGGAGGGGATATGGTGGTGGTGGTGTCTTTGGGGGTGCACACAGCAGAGAGTGAAGAGAGTGCAGATAGCGAAGATGAGGAGGGTGCAGAAGCGGAAGGCTGAGTGAGCCACTCAACCAAGTCTGGTGCGTTCTTTGACGTAATCGCACGCACCTTCTGCAAATTTCCCACTTAGGCTCCGGCCTGGTGCACCTGCCCGACCCCTACCACCCCTGCCTCTTCCTCTACTGGTCATTTTCAAAATGACCCTGTGACAAAAGTCCCTATAGAAGAGCAGAATTTGTGGAAGAAGGTATATCACACCCCTGCTTCAATCACTTTATTTGGGGGGCATCTGGTATATCACACCAGTAGAAATTATTTGTTCCAATGTCGTTTGTCACTATCTGTAGCTGAGGTAACGCAGCAAAACCACAAACCAATGCTGCACTACCCAAATGCACTATATAGAAAGAATATAATTGGTATATAACACCACTGCTTCAATTATTATTATTTTTTTGCGGGGGGCAACTGGTATAACACACGAGTAGAAATTATTTGTTCCAATGGCGTTTGTCACTATCTGCAGCTGCGTTAACGCAGCAAAACCGCAAAATGAATGATGCACTACCTAAATGCACTTTATAGAAAGTATATTATTGGTATATAACACCCCTGCTTCAATCAGTTTTTTTGGGGGGCAACTATATCACACCAGTAGAATTTATTTGTTCCAATAGCGTTTGGCACTCTGTGGAGCTGCAGTATCCTAGCAGAACCGCACACAACTGCTGCACAATACAAATGTACTATAATATATTTTCTGTTAGAAAATATATTATAATTATATTACACCCCTCAGTAAGTCACACCTATCGATAGCACACCTATACCAGTCCTTGAAAGGACTTTTGTGGCCCTATTAGCTAGCGTTTGGTGTCCCTAACAGTCTGTCCCTGCTCCACACAGCGACCTCTCCCTACATTGGCAAAAGACTGAATATAAAATGGTGGCCAGGTCGGGTTTATTTTTAAGGTAGGGGGTATGTCCATGTGCTGAAACGTCTCAATTGGCTGTCCTGTACCACCTGATGCATGTGTCATGGATCAAAGTTCTTCACAATGTAAAATAATATTTTGCCGGCGGACATCTCCATATTTTCACCTGTTCGGCGTACGTGAACGAGCAAAGTTTGCCGCAAAACGACGCGAACCGCAAGGCCATCTCTACCCATCAGGTGAGTTGGCTAATGGATCAGATAGAAAATTTAGATCCTGCTACTATAGAAACTCAGTCCTGTACATAGAAAATGGCTCCATATATTATTTTTTTAAAGACCAATTTAAAAAGTGATATTTAGCTCAAAATGAGTACAAAGCAATAATAATAATAATAATAATAATAATACAATTTCCCCAAAAGTGTACATAGCCTTTAAGTGTTTCATTCCTATGGTCTTCTGGACACCATCAAATAGATAGTCATGTCTATAGGTCATGTGACTACTTAACTAATCACTGGCCTAAGTAGCCATGGTCATTCAGCAGTGTACTGAGGAGACATGGGAATGAAGGACATTATTTCATCACTTCTGGTCCAACAGAAGCTAAAAGTCCTAGTACTGGATATTTACCACTGGAACAGAGGGATCTTTAGCAGGTGAGATAAGGTTTGTTCTCTGGTTTATACACCTGGCTGCAATCCTGTGGGTTTTAACCAAATCAGATAACCCCTTTAGGAGAGATTACATCAAAGCATGACATATGTAAAAATACATTCTCTGTAGATAATTGCAGATTGTAAAAAAAATGAGGTCTCACTGCTACTCATAACAAAGTATGCTAGTTATTGTGCATAATTGTGCATATTTGCATAATTAATACAACCCAGAGAATATTAGATTATAGTTCTTTACAATGTTTGTAAATTGTAATGACTAATTTTACAATTTATATATCAATTTTGTTCTCTTCACTCAGCAAGTGAATATTTCTGTATGTTCTAACTAATTACCAAAATGAATTGTAACTGTATTATTATGATAAAACACCTTATTACCGTATGCAGAAAATGGTAGAATATAAATCTGAAGAAAACCTGGGAAGATAAATTGTAAGTCTACTAATGCAGATTCTGGAGTTTCACTGATTTCCTCAAGAGTAAATAGCTATTTGCTAAACAAGATTTCATACATTGAGATCATAAGAGTAATTGCACCCTTGTGTATATGTGTAATGTCTTTTCAGTTACATTATGTCTTCTGAATACTATTAAAATAAAATCATAATTTTTACTTTGTTATATAATGGGTTTGTCTATTTCATGTTAGAGCAGACAATGTGCATATCAATTATGCCTTCACAGACTGTTACTATACCATAAATGTTTAACTCTTTTTGTTGGGTAAGAAGAGTGCCCACAGTCAATAACCCACACCATCAGTTCCCTAAGACAGCTAAATACACTAAGTGGTAAGCTAGTGATTGCATTGTCAGCAACTTGGCCAGGTGGAGAGTTGTCAACTTGGCTATGCAGAGCAGGGACGTGCACACATAGGGCTAAAAGAGGGCTGGAGCCTCTGCCCCCTTCTGCCCCCTTCTGCCCCTTTAATGCCCTTTTTTTTATGTTGTCCCAAGCCAAACCGACCCACTACAATCGCGCTGCCCTGTGAGGGCAATTACCCCTGCGTCTATGATTATGGGTTCCGAATTCAAATAGCGTAATGTGCACATTGAAGGCTGATACACGCAATGGTTGTAATCATTAATCTACTTTATTGTAACATTAGCAGACAATCTTATACCATAATTATTGGTAGACGCCCAACAGCCGTGCAGCACATAAACCACAAAGACAGAAGAAATGAAAAACCTCTTTATCAGAAAGAGGATCTTAAACTTAGAACAGCAGAAACTAGCATTTATAGAAATAGAACAGGAAGGGGGGGGGGGAGCTGGGTTGTCAGCTGAATTCCCCCCAGCATGCCTGCAAAGAGCTGAAACTTGTCTAAAATTTGAATAACCTCTGATTGAACTCTGGTTCAGATAGATATAGGATATACAAGATGGAGTTCTATCTCTCACAATTCCATTTTGAGAAATCTGTGAACTGTTACCGCCCAAAGGTACTTCCGAACAAGCTAATCCTATTCTGCCCTAAGGATTCCCTTCAGGGGGAACAGTACCACAGATACTCTCAATAATCTCGATATTGTTTCCACTTCTTATAAACTTTATTAATAAACATATCTATGTCGGAATGGGGTATTATAAAGGTTGCAGGAGTAAGCCGGGCGATTGTACATAAACCAGTGACATTTCTGAGCAACCACTTGTATGGCTTATGCCCACAGACCAGGAATATATCTTCTGGGACTGCAACCACCGTACTATTAAACAACTGAGTTATCAATTTGGCCAGTCGGACACCTTCTGCCAGTTTTGGTCCCTTTTCCTGACCCTCTGAGGAGTTAAAGGTTATTCCAGCAATTAAATCAACTAAGGTACGGTTGTTGCAGGCCAGATTCTTACCCTTTACAGGCTCTATACCAACACACTGCACCAGGCTGTTTGAATTAGAGTCATTGCAGCCGAATTTATCATGAGGACTAAAAGACATACCTTTCGACCGTATTTTCAAACAATAACAGTGTGTCCAACTTGGAAAGCATGACACATTGCACCACATGTTCTCGTTCCAGGGGGTAGAGCTATAATCAACTGGTGGCACTGATCTGTTTACCATGAGCCAGGGGGGCTCAGCCCATCCTGCAACAGGTAAGGGTACCTCCCTGTTTTTAGTTTGGACTTAACCTGCTTCATGCTTATGAAAAAGATAGTAGAGTTGGCCAGTTCAGTCAATTCAGAAAAACTGAGGGGCACGGCGAAATAGGGCATACTGGCTGAACTCAGAGGACTGTGAGTACAGATCCAAAAGTCTATCACTTTTCATTCATTCCTTCAAACAGCACCTGATGGTGCTGTATTGAAGCATTGTCCCATTCATCGATCAGTGGAAGAAACACTGCTGACACGCTCAGGGTCAGAGCCACTGTCTGCAGAAGGACCTTCATCCTGTGGTTCCAAGACTTTCTTGCAGTGAGAAGCGTGTATCCTGTTGGGTTTTCCTTCAACCTTTACAGCGGTGTGGGTGGTTAACAGTACTTGAAAAGGACCATCAAATCTTGGAACTAGTCCTTTTCTCACATGCACTTTTATCACCACCCAGTCTCTGGGCTGCAAGTTGTGAGTTCCTTCTACTGAGTCAGGATCTGCAAGTGAAGCAAACACCTATTTATGCGTGTATTCTAGCCTTTTTGTTAGAGCCCGTATGTAACTGGTCAGACTGTCATTATTTATCTGCAGCTGCTGGGGAAAGTACAACCCCTCTTCAGACATGTGGTGAGGCTCCAGGACGCCGACAGGGGTTACCTCAGGTTTCCAAGGCTTCACTGTTGCCTCTTTTGCAGCCCCATCTGCCCTGTTGTTGCCCCTAGCCTCACGGGTTTGTTGTCTGGTATGTGCCTTAACCTTGACAATGGCTACTTCCTCTGGAAGCAGTAGTGAGTTCATTAGTTCAAACACTGAGTCTTTGTTTTTGATGGGCTGACCTGCAGAGGTTAGAAAGTCTCTAGCCCGCCATATGGGTCCATAGTCATGTGCAATACCAAAACCATACCTTAAATCTGTATAGATTTTTACCTTCTTCCCCTCAGCTAATTTACACGCCTCAGTGAGTGCCTTCAGCTCTGCCTCCTGTGAGACATGTGCAGAGGGAGTGGTTCAGCAATGGCTACCTCATGCTGTGTGACCACTGCATATCCAATGTGGAACCGGCCATCCTCTCCCATATTCCTGCTTCCATCTACAAAACACTCAAAATCAGGGTTATCAAGAGGTTTTCATGAGAAAATCCAGAAGTTTCTTGTTGCATCAACTGTATACAATCATGAGGAGCATTTTCAGCTAAATCAGACAAAAGGCTACCTGTGCTACCCTCCCCCATTTCTGAATCTCTAATTGGTAACAAAGTAGCAGGATTCAGAGTAGTACATCTTTTGAAATAAATGAGGAGTGCACATTGGAGTCTGAGTTGTCTAGCCATAGAAATATGTTTTGGTTGCACTTGTGTGAGTATGTCCTGTATGTTTCCACCCCACTCCCCCCTTCCCCCGCCGCCCAGCACTTCCTGAAACTCAAACTGATTGCTAAAGAGGAAATTGTGGGGAAGGGGGTGCGTGTGGGTGCTATGTATACACAGAAACTGCCATGTCTTCACAGCTGCTCATTCATTAATTTCATTGCGCTGCCGCAACTGCCCTGACACAGGAGGGGGCGCCGTGGGCAACAGGGTCTAACCTGGCTGTGACCCTGAATTTCAGAACAGGACAAGTTAAATTCCTCATCATATTTGGGAATACTCACGGCTGGGGCTGAGGTTATGCACATCTTCATTGTATAAAAATTATTCACTTCTGTCAGGTGAAATGGGTCAGATAACAGACAATCACACAGAGGCTGCATTAACATGGAGGCATGTCTAATCCAGGGGCAACAGTATGACACCAGCCCCAAAAATACCCTTAGGTTTTGTGCTCCTTTGGGCACTTGAATCCTTTCAATAGCCTCTCTTCTATCTGGGGTTTTCAAAATTGTCACCTTGTTAACTTCTCTAGGAACATGAACTATCCTGTAACTGACAGGCAGCCCCTTAACTGGGTTTCTTCTTTAGTAACAATTGGGTAACAACCATACTTATCTTTAGTTTAACCGGCTCAGATTCACGCACAAAAACTGTTTCTCCCATAAATCCCACAGCTGGTACATAACAAGGGGTTAATTGATAAGGCTGCAAGAAACTCTTTCCTACTCTCTCTCACTATTTGTCTGGAAGTTTTCCTCTTCTGCTCCTCTGACTTATTTGGTATGGTCACCATGGTCTCTCTCAGTCCAATCCCAGGATTTGGGTCTGGCTCACAAGGCACTGGCTTACATAATTTACCGGCCGGCTTCCCCTAGATCCTCCTCCCACGGATCATAATCCTTCTGGTTAACCTAGTCATAACTAATGCACAGACCACCTTGGGGACCCACCAGGTCTATAATAACCTCAACACGGGGTGTCCCTTACAAGTACCCAGCTCTCCGTCTCCATATGTTCTTTATCTCAGCAAACCGAGTTCCTACAGGTTCTGCAGCAGTAATTCTTGCATGTACATTTAACCCAAACACCCCTCATTCCCTGAGAGGGATGGCAGTAACAACCGGACTTGAGTCGCAACTTCAAAGAATCAATACAGGAATTTCCTCTGCTACATTACACTGTTTTGTTTTGTTTTTTTGTTTGTTTTTTCTTCTTCTGAAGGGAGACAATCAATAAGTATACACAATAAAGATAAACTTTTCAACTTCTTGTTTACCCACTTGAACATTAACAAGACTAAAACAAGCGGCACCTCCTCTTTAACAACCAGCAGGGCTCACCTCACTGGCAGACAGGATTTTTCCCTGGCTTCCACGTTTGGCTTGCCGGTCTGACCCACCCCCTCTTCCCCCTCGTCTGACAATTCGTTCAGACTCTTAGGCTACTTTCACACCTGCGTTTGGAGTTCCGCTTGTGAGATCCGTTTGAGGGCTCTCACAAGCTGCCCCGAACGGATCCGTTCATCCCCAATGCATTCTGAATAGATAAGGATCCGTTCAGAATGCATCCGTCCCCCATTGACTTTCAATGTAAAGTCAGAAGTCCTTATTAATATACCATCGGATCTGAGTTTTCTCCAATCCGATGGTATATTTTAACTTGAAGCGTCCCCATCACCATGGGAACGCCTCTATGTTAGAATATACCATCGGATTTGAGTTAGATCGTGAAAACTCAGATCCAACAGTATATTCTAACACAGAGGTGTTCCCATAGTGATGGGGACGCTTCAAGTTAGAATATACTAAGAACTGTGTACATAACTGCCCCCTGCTGCCTGGCAGCACCCGATCTCTTACAGGGGGCTTTGATCCGCACAATTAACCCCTCAGGTGCCGCACCTGAGGGGTTAATTATGCGGATCTCAGCCCCCTGATCGGGTGCTGCCAGGCAGCAGGGGGCAGTTATGTACACAGTTCTTAGTATATTCTAACCTGAAGCATCCCCATCACTATGGTAACACCTCTGGAGGCGGAACGGAGCCAAACTGATGCATTCTGAACGGACCCCCCTCCCTCCCCAGTATTAAAAGCATTGGTGGCCAGTGCGCCCCCCCTCCCGCCCCAGTATTAAAAGTATTGGTGGCCAGTGCACCCCCCCTCCTTCCCTCCCCCCAGTATTAAAAGCATTGGTGGCCAGTGCGGCCCCCCCTCCCTCCCCAGTATTAAAAGCATTGGTGGCCAGTGCGGCCCCCCCCCCCTCCCTCCCTCCCCAGTATTAAAAGCATTGGTGGCAGTGGCCACAGGCTAACAACCCCCCTCCCCCCCATCATTAGTGGCAGCAGAGCCGCACCTGAGGGGTTAATTGTGCGGATCTCAGCCCCCTTATCGGGTGCTGCCAGGCAGCAGGGGCCAGACCCCCCTCCCTCCCCAATATTAAAAGCATTGGTGGCCAGTGCACATCGCACAGACCTGTCAATTACCAGTAGGAGGAGTGCCGGCCGGCCACAGACAGCACATGTAATTATAAGCTAAGTAACCATGGCAGCCAGGACTGCAGTAGCATCCTGGCTGCCATGGTAACCGATCAGAGCCCCAGCGATTAAACTGGGACTCCGATCGGAAATGCAGCTCTGCTGCCACTAATGATGGGGGGGAGGGGGGTTGTTAGCCTGTGGCCACTGCCACCAATGCTTTTAATACTGGGGAGGGAGGGAGGGGGGCCGCACTGGCCACCAATGCTTTTAATACTGGGGAGGGAGGGAGGGGGGGCCGCACTGGCCACCAATGCTTTTAATACTGGGGGGAGGGAGGGAGGGGGGGTGCACTGGCCACCAATGCTTTTAATACTGGGGCGGGAGGGGGGGGCGCACTGGCCACCAATGCTTTTAATACTGGGGAGGGAGGGGGGTCTGGCCCCTGCTGCCTGGCAGCACCCGATCAGGGGGCTGAGATCCGCACAATTAACCCCATCACCATGGGAACGCCTCTGTGTTAGAATATACTGTCGGATCTGAGTTTTCACGATCGTGAAAACTCAGATATCTGAAAAAGCTGTTATGCAGACGGATACCATCGTTTGCATTTATAGGTGTGTATCCGTCTATGCAGATACCAGACGGATCCGCACCTAACGCAAGTGTGAAAGTAGCCTTACAGGCAGAAATCTCTTGTGGTCCCCATCAGTCCCGTCCCTGCGCTCAAAGCACAACCTCCTGCCAGGGGAATTCTCTTGCCTGGTTAATTGCTACCTGGGAGGTGCCTGACACAGAGAAGAATATCCACAATAGAGTAAAATTTTCCTTCTCAGCCTGAAGTTCTAAAGACCCAAAATGTCAACACCAGTTACTACTCACAGTATGATCATCATCCAGCAGACAGACAGCCATGATGTAACGAAACAAAGCAACTAGAGGCAGGCAAGATTGCTCACCTTCTCATGGGACCGCGGTCCCCTCAAGTGCCTTTCGCAACACCCCGGAGGTCATTTATGTCGGCTACCGATGCTTTATTCTCTATTAAACACCCAGTTTCAACCTCACAAACTACTTTTATACATATGTCAACAACTCCTTTGCATCCATGATCCCTAATCCAACCACCATAAGTTTGTTTGAACTTTTCCCACACTTCCACTAGAGTCTTTTCTGTCTTGTAACCCTCTGGGACACTAAGATTATTAGCCATATCTGTCAAGTTTTGTCATTCAACACCAAAGAATACAATTTCCTGACGTCAGTTTTTCCTAGTCCTTACCTAGAGCTATCTCACTTGTACCAGTGTACTCTAGAAGACAATTTTATTTTTTTAAAGTGAACCCAACTCAGTTTTCCACAGAACTTCCCCACTACATACCTAGTGTATTCTGCACTGAGCCTCAACTTATTCAACCCCTCAGGGGGTTCCAGGGCTCCTGATTTCCATTTTTGGTGTTCTTAGTTATTTTCCACAAAACATACCGGACAACAGCTATCTATATCAGCCATCCCAGTTTACTGTCTCAAACGTCATAGTCAAAAGTCTTACCCAATAATCATAGGAATATAATCTCTTTAGAGTTCCTTACCAAAAACAGGCTGGACTGTAAATCAGCTATTATGACAAGTGCCCCTTTTTTTTTTTTACTTAAGCCCTTGCACTTCAAAATGTCTGTGCTTGTCCCTGATGCAGAGTTGTTTCCTGGTACACGTTCTGTTAACAATGGCTGATGATGTAGCAGAGCAGGAGGAAGTGGAGTAGTCAAAGCATGACAAGCAGTAACTTAAGATGACAAGGACACTGTACTGCATGCAGATGTGGACTGGCTGACGCAAAGGATACTAGGAGAAGGAAGACAATCTTAGGGTCCATTCACATGTCCGTTTTTTCTTTCCTGATCTGTTCCGTTTTTTCTGGAACAGATCTGGACCAGATCTGGACCCATTCATTTTCAATGGGTCCTGGAAAAAAACGGACAGCACAATGTGTGCTGTCCGTTTCCGTTGTTCCGTTCCGCATGTCCGTTTAAATATAAAACATGTCCTATTCTTTTCCTGAAAAATCGGATCCTGGTACAATACAAAGTCAATGGATCCGCAAAAAACGAAAGACATACGGATGTCATTCCGTATGTCATCCGTTTTATACGGAATCCGTTCCTGGAAATTACATTTTAATTTTTTTATTTTTTATTTTTTTCAAGAAATCCAAACAACTTTATTTGCTTATTGAAATTTATACATGTTTCCGTTTTTTGCGGATCCGCAAAAAACGGATGACATACGGATGACATACGGAAACATTTTCAGGAACAACGGATCCGCAAAAAACGGACAGAAAATCGGATTATAGAAAAATACTGACGTGTGAATGTAGCCTTATTCTGCTAAAATTGAAAAAAAGTTTCTATAACATGGTTATAGAATACTTGCGCTGCTGATTCCAGAAGTGAAATGGGTTGTATTTACACAGGAGACAATAAAGTTGTGTTTGAACCGCGCTGCTTTTCCTTTTCAACCGGCCTCTTCCTTTGGTGCAAACAACCAAGTAAAAAGACACAAGACAACGATACTCCCGTTGTTTGTTCCACGAACCTCCAAAGGTTTCTCTATAGGGTTTCAAAGATCACAAAATAGTGTAATACCTCAGATGCATTTAAATAACAAGGATTTATTATACTCACAAACATATTAAAATTGCCAGCATATCATAAAAAAAAATTTGCATCTCTGCCCGACCCGGGTTTCGCTCAAGGCTTCGTCAGGGGTGATGTCTAAGACTGTTCTGAAATCAGTTCAGTATAGCTAGTGATGAGCGAGCATGCTCTGCCGAGTACCGGTTCGGCTCGAGCATCGCTATGCTCGGCACTTCGCAGTACTCGGCCGAATACCACGTGTGCTCGTCGCATTGCTCGAGTCTCCTCACCGCACATTTGGCGCCTCCTAAGCAGCCAATCACTGTTCAGGTAAGTAATTCCCTTCAGTGTAATGCCATAGCCATGTTAGTTTAGATATTAACCTTACACTGATTGGCTGGCCAGAACACGTGATACCAGTTTATTTAGGAGCCGATGTCCCGTGCTCGGATCATTCAGCGTCAGGGAGAGCACACAGTAGGCAGGGACAGATAGCGTTTTAGTGGAAATTCACAGATTTAACTCCAAAAAAACTATTGAAAGACCAAACAGTCCTGTTAAGGACTACATTGTGTGTTTGCCAGCAGTGCAGGACCATTTTTTTTTTTACCAGGGGTTAAATTCAGCAGTATCAGGGACAGGTGTCTTCAGGAAGGGACAGATAGTGCAGGGCTGGAAAATTGCTTTTTTAAGTACCCAAAAGCTTTCAAAAGACAAAAAGATTTGATATTAGTGAGATCTACTATACAGTACGCCATCAGAAAGCAGTGTGTTTAGCAGACATTATAAAAAGGGGCTTATTCACTAGAGTGTGTCTGCAAGTGAGATATACAGTACGCCATCAGAAAGCAGTGTGTTTAGCAGACATTATAAAAAGGGGCTTATTCACTAGAGTGTGCCTGCTAGTGAGATCTACACCGTGCCATCAGATAATTATTTTTTTGCTGGGGAAATTAACCTAATTTTTGCCACATCTGTGTGTGCGTTCAATCCGCAACCATTATAGTCAGTACTCCAGCAGATAATTATTTATATTTTGGGCAAATTTAACTAGTTTTGGGCACATCTGTGTGTGCGTTTAGGCCGCAACCGTATATACAGTATTCCAGGAGAGAATTATTTGTATTTTGGACACATTAAACTACTTTTGGGCACATCTATGTGTGCGTTCAATCCACAAACGTTATATACAGTATTCCAGCAGAGAATACATTTTTTTGGAGACAAATGTCACTAGTTTTGAGCACATCTGTGTGTGCTTTTAGGCCGCAACCGTATACACAGTATTCCAGCAGAGAATTATTTATATTTGGGACACATTTAACTACTTTTGGGCACATCTATGTGTGCGTTTAGGCCGCAACCATCTATACAGTATTTCAGCAGAGAATTATTTGTATTTGGGACAAATTTAACTGAATATACAGGAAAGAATCCTAGCAATTTTTCCTCTAAAATGTTTTTTTTTTTTTTTGGGGGTTGGAGTCGGTTGGGCATTTTTTTGTTGGTCTGTAAAAGTGGCGTACAACATTGGAGTCCAAGATGCATCCAGACATGGTCCCCCTGCTGTTTCCATCACTTTTAGACCTTTTCCTATGAACCAGGCACCCCCCTCATCCGAGCAGGGGGTGCCTAGTTGTCTCCCTTTGACTTCCATTATACTCGGGTGCTCGGCCGAGCACGCGAATATCGCTATGTGTTCGGACCGAGTACCCGAGCACCCGAACAATTTGGTGTTCGCTTATCCCTTATTATAACCTTACCATCCCCAATCCCTAAACTTGCAGGAAGTTATCTCATGCTTCGATTAGTGGGATCTACCCTATAAAACCATATCCAAACAAAGTTGCCAGCTCCACACCTCCTCCAAGTAGGTAGATATATACAAATAAATAACAAAAAATTCATATATAAAACATCTGAGATACAAATATCTATAGTAAAACTACCAATCCCATTTCCCCAATAAAACTAATTCTCGTTATTCATTCATAAATTCATATAATTGTACACTCATAGTCTCCATGATAGCGTCCTATCTCTTTGTTCATTCATAAAATGGTCACATGTATAAACTACACATCGCTGGTCGCATGTTCCAAGCGACCAATAGTTACACGCTCTTAGTCTCCATGATAGCGTCCCGCCTCTGTGTCTTTCCAATGCCGACCGTCTCAGTTCACACCCGGGAACCAGCACATTCCTCCCAAAGGGTCCGACACAGCGGTCAGCAGGTACGTTTGGGCGCTACTGAAAAGGAACTATACTGTCTTAGTTTACAAGAATCAGATCAAGCAAGGTTTTAAATCAAATTCTATGTTCATCCCTTTGTTGTAGAATATTAAGCTTGTAGATCCATTCTACCTCTCGCTTGTTTATCCGTGCGACGGCGTCACCCCCTCGCCAATAGGTGTTGACTAGCTCTAGTCCTACAAATTTGAGACCTTTTTTTTTTTTTTTCATGACATTGTTTAAAATGTAGGGATACACTATGTGCTGTAAGACCTTTCTTAATATTCCTTATATATTTTAATATCCAAACTTTTAATTTTCTCAGTGTCCTCTATACGTACTGGAGGCCACAAGGACAATCCAGCGCGTAAATAACCCCCTCTTTCTCACAGGAAAGATCACCATTAATCTAAAAATCCTGTCCATTGACTATGGACTTTACAACTTCTGCATATTAGGTCCTATTTGCGGCTGCAAAAAGCCGCCACAAAAACCGCACCAAGTGAACTTGTGCATATTTCTCTTTTTTTGGTCAATTGAAATTGAACTGTGTACTAGCTGCATTCTCAAGTTGGGAGCTTTCTTATATAGGATATCTGGGCGATCTGGGATGTCCTTCCCTAGCACAGGGTCGTTCTTAAGAGTCAACCAATTTATTTTTATTGCATTTTTAATATAGCCCGCATCAGTACTGTATTGCGTCAAAAAGGTAAACCGAAAATACCTTTCTATTTTCTTTTTTCCGGCTTCTACTTTATCTCTATTTTCCTCTATATTTTACATGCATTTTTCCGAGATGTCTTCATCATATCCTTTCTCTAGGAAGCGTTCTTTTATGACTTTACTCTGCACCCTATAATCAGATATTTCTGTACAGTTTCTTGATATCCTTTTATATTGACCCTTTGGGACATTTTTTAACCATGGATTATAGTGACAGCTGGTGGTATCGATGTAGGCATTCACGTCAGTTTCCTTGAAATATGTTTTGGTTTTTAAAATTCTCTCTTCCAGGGGGATACATAGATCAAGAAAATATACTGAAGAATCACTGATATTACTCAGAAAATGCAAATTCCAGTTGTTTAAATTAAGATTAGAAATGAAGTCCTCCAACCCACCCAAATAAAAAAAACAATTGCCTATAAACCTTTTCCACAATATTAGTTTCCCTCCCGACATCTTCTTATCCAGATTTGGACTAATAAATTCTTCTTCCCAATACCCCACAAAAAGGTTAGCGAAACTGGGGATGAATTTCGCCCCATCGCCATCCCAGTACAATGTAAACTAAAATGACCATCAAACCAAAAATAATTATGATCCAGGCAAAATTCCACACATCTAACAATGAATTCCCCTTGTATGGTAGACATATTGTGGTCCCTTTTTAGGTTTTCCTTAATAGCTTTCAAACCTAGTGTTTTCGGAATAATTGTGTACAGTGAAGTTACATCCACCGTTGCTAGCCAGGTATTATCTTCACACAGACCCAAGTTCTTAATTAGTTCAAGCATATTACCAGTGTCTTATTCTGCTAGCTGGTGGCCACTTCTATTTTTACACTGTACAGTATATGATTAGTGATGAACGGCAGGGGCTATATTCGAATTCGCAAAGTTTGATGAAATTAGAAAACATGGTTGGCATCAATTTTCGCGACAGTGAGGAAGAACTCCTTATCACTGTAATTAATTTGACATTACAGCAGTGTGTTTGATTACATTTCACATGCATGTCAGAACAATCGCTTTGTATGCAGATAGAGTGTTTTAAAATATTTGTGATTGCAAAAATCGTCGCTAATGATGCAAATGTTTTTTCCCAATACATACAACTTCACATTTTATCAGGTCTTAGTAGATATTACTGATTGGTGCACTAAGTATTGTTGTGACATCACAGCACTATGTCTGTAGCATCTATGTATGAGGGTAGTGGTGCGTGAAACACGCTAAAAAAGACCAAAGGAGAAGGCGCCAAGTTCCCTAGGAGTGAATTAGGAAGAGGCTATAAAGTGGATCATAGAGACCCGTATAATGTATTCTATATAGACTTATTTCCTTATGTCTCAAAGGATAGAAATATAGAGTAGCAATACTTACACATATAGAAAATTGCGTGTTATAATCAGAGTAGATTCATATATAATCAAATAATAATATAAAATATAAAAAATCAAAACGTATTTAAAGATCTAACAGCAGCATACAAAGATTTAATTGTGTCCTGGTGGGAAATACAGTCCCTGGACCATTACCTCAAAGAAAATATAGTGCCCAAAGGTCTTAGGATTAATCTGGCCCCTGCAGACAGACTGAGGAATACAGGCTTGATTAAGAAGTGGGAGGAGGAAGCAACGGCCAGTTCTCATAGATTTATGCGCCTGCTCCTTGAGGAAGAGAAACTGAACCTCGAATGTAAACAGAAAAAAGTAGATATTCTGAGGGAAGAGGCGCTTAGATTTAAGGACGAGGCACAATTTCCAACAAAAGAGGAGTACCTACAGAATACCATTGAAAGGTTTCACTATACCTTCAGGGAACGTAAACACCAGCAATACGTAAGGGACTCCACAGAGTTTAAAGAAAACATAGCTTACCTCTTGTATCTGTGAGATACAAGCTCGAAATACAGCAATAATATTCTGGGTTAAAAAAACACCCATTTTGGCCAAAATATAGAATTTTGCAGCCTAAGCTGCATCTGTCAGTATGAGATACACACGTTAGATAGTGGTGTTCTATTCTGTTATTAAAAAAACACCCATTTTGGGCAAAATACAAAATTTGCGGCCTTGGCTGCATCTGTCAGTGTGAGATACACGCGTTAGATAGTGGTGTTCTATTCTGTTATAAAAAAAACACCCATTTTGAGCCAAATAATATATTTGCGGCCTTGACTGCATCTGTCAGTGTGAGAAACAAGCTCGAAATACAGCAATAATATTCTGGGTTTAAAAAAACACCCATTTTGGGCAAAATATTGAATTTTGCAGCCTAAGCTGCATCTGTCAGTATGAGATACACACGTTAGATAGTGGTGTTCTATTTTGTTATTAAAAATACACCCATTTTGGGCAAAATACTAAATTTGCGGCCTTGACTGTATCTGTCAGTGTGAGATACAGTAGTGTTCTGTTCTGTTATTAAACAAACACCCATTTTGGGCCAAATACTAAATTTAAAGCAATAATATTCTGGGTTTAAAAAAACACAAATTTTGGGTAAAATATTGAATTTTGCAGCCTTAGCTGCATTTTTCAGGGTGAGATACACGCGTTAGATAGTGGTGTTTTATTCTGTTATAAAAAAAACACCCATTTTGGGCCAAATACTAAATTTGTGGCCTTGGCTGCATCTGTCAGTGTGAGATACAAGCTTAAAACACAGCAATAATATTCTGGGTTTAAAAAAAAACACCCATTTTGGGCAAAATATTACATTTTGCAGCCTTAGCTGCAATTTTCAGGGTAAGATACACACGTTAGATAGTGGTGTTCTATTCTGTTATTAAAAAAACACCCATTTTGGGCCAAATAATAAATTTGCGGCCTTGGCTGCATCTGTCAGTGTGAGATACAAGCTTGAAATACAGCAATAATATTCTGAGTTTAAAAAAACACCCATTTTGGGCAAAATACTGAATTATGAAGCCTAAGCTGCATCTGTAAGTGTGAGAAATTCACGCCTTAGATAGTGGTGTTCTATTCTGTTATTAAAAAAACACCCATTTTGGCCCAAATACTAAATTTGCGGCCTTGGCTGCATCTATCAGTGTGAGATACACGCGTTAGATAGTGGTGTTCTATTCTGTTATTAAAAAAACACCCATTTTGGGACAAATACTAAATTTGCGGTCTTGGCTGCATCTGTCAGTGTGAGATAAAAGCTTGAAACACAGTAATAATATTCTGGGTTTAAAAAAAACACCCATTTTGGGCAAAATACTGAATTTTGAAGCCTTAGCTACATCTGTCAGTGTGAGATACACGCGTTAGATAGTGGTGTTCTATTCTGTTATTTAAAAAAACACCCATTTTGGGCCAAATACTAAATTTGCGACCTTGACTGCATCTGTCAGTGTGAGATACAAGCGTTCAATAGTGGTTGTCTATTCTGATATAAAAAAAAACACCGATTTTGGGGCAAATACTAATTTTGCGGCCTTGGCTGCATCTGTCAGTGTTAGATTCAAGCTTAAAATACTGCAATAATATTCTGGGTTTAAAAAAACATCCATTTTGGGCAAAGTACTTAAAATTGCAGCCTTTGCTGCATCTGTCAGTGTGAAATACACGTGTTAGATACTGTTGTTCTATTCTGTTATTAAAAAAACACCCATTTTGGGCAAGATCCTAAATTTGAGAAATATGAGGAGAGCGTCAAATAAGGGACGTGGCCCCGGTCGTGGTGCTGCTGGTGGAGCTCCTGTTGCAGGGAGAGGACGTGGTCGATCTGTGCCAGCTACATGCACAAGTGAAACATCTTCCTCAGGTGCGAGTAGGCGACAGAACCTTCAGCGGTATTTGGTCAGGCCTAATGCGGCTCTACGAATGGTGAGGCCAGAACAAGTACAGGCGATAGTAGATTGGGTGGCTGACAGTGCCTCCAGTTCCTTTACATTGTCTGTCTCCAAGTCTCTGCTGAAAGATCAGAGTTGTTACTTGCAACCGATGTCCATCAGTCTTTCAATTCACTCCCTTGCAAATCAGCCAAGCAGTCTAAGCCCAAGTCATGCAGCAGTCTCTTCTGCTTTTAGATGACTCTTCTAGCAGGCATTCCCAGGGCCATCTACCTAGCCCTTCTGCAGAAGTGGAAGCGATTAAGTGCGCCGATGCCCAAGATGAGTTCATGGGAGGACCACCGCAGCACGTCTCGGATGATGACGAAACACTGGTGCCAACTGCTATGGCTTTCGAAAGTGTGCAGACCGACAAGGAGGGCAGGGGTGAAGACTGGTTGGAAGATGATGTGAAGGATGATGAGGTCCTCGACCCCACATGGAATCAAGGTCATGTGAGTGAGCTGTGTAGTTCGGAGGAAGAGGCGGTGGTCGCACAGAGCCACCAGCACAGCAGAAGAGGGAGCAGGGTGCAAAAGCAGAGCGGCCAACCCCTAGACAGTATGCCTGCTACTGCCCACCACAACAAGGGACCGATAACACCAAAGCCAGCTCCAAGGAGTTCCCTGGTGTGGCAGTTCTTCAGACAATGTGCTGATGACAAGACACGAGTGGTTTGCACGCTGTGCAATCAGAGCCTGAAGTGAGGCATAAATGTTCTCAACCTGAGCACAACCTGTATGACCAGGCATCTAAGTGCAAAGCACGAGCTTCAGTGGAGTAGACACCTCAAAAACAAAGAAAGGCTCCTCCTTCTTCCTCTTCTGCTGCAGTCTCGGCCTCTTCATTCACCTCTGGAGTGACAGTGGCACCTGCCACCCTGCAAACAGAGGATTTGCCAGCACCACCACCTCCTGGGTCACCAAGCATCTCCACAATGTCCCACGGAAGCGTTCAGCTCTCCATCTCCCAAACTCTGGAGCGGAAGAGGAAGTACCCTTCTACCCACCCGCGATTCCTGGCCCTGAATGCCATCTTTTCAAAATTACTGGCCTTTGAAATGCTATCATTCCGTATGGTGCAGACGGAGAGCTTTAAAAGCCTTATGGTGATGGCTGTCCCACAGTATGTCGTGCCCAGCTGCCACTACTTTTCCAGGCCAGCCATCCCTTCCCTGCACAACCAAGTAGGGGACAAAATCAGGTGTGCACTGCGCAACGCCATCTGTGGCAAGGTCCACCTAACTACGGATACGTGGACAAGTAAGCACGGTCAGGGACGTTATATCTCCCTAACAGCACACTGGGTAAATGCAGTGGCTGATGGGCCTGAGGCGGATAGCAGTTTGGCGCACTTCTCTTTGCATCCTGTTGCTTCCTCCTCCTACTCCGCTTCCTCATCCTCTACCGTCTCCTCATCCGGTCAGCTTAACACCTTCACCACCAACTTCAGCACAGCCAGGGGTAAAAGACAGCAGGCAGTTTTAAAACGTATCTGTTTGGGGGAAAAACCCCACATAGCGCAGGAGCTGTGGACGGGCATGGTACAACAGACCGATGAGTGGTTGGTGCCAGTGAGCCTCAAGCCTGGCCTGGTGGTGTGCGATAATGGGTGAAATCTCGTAGAAGCTCTGGGACTAGCCCGTTTGACGCACATCCCTTGCCTGGCGCATGCTCTGAATTTGGTGCTGCAGAGGTTCCTTAAAAATTACCTTGATATGTCAGAGCTGCTGCATAAAGTGCGGCCCGTCTGTGCGCACTTTCGGCTTTCGCACCCTGCTGCTGCTTGCCTGTCAGCGCTGCAGCTTAACTTTGGCCTTCCCACTCACCGCCTCATATGTGATGTGACCACAAGGTGGAACTCCACCTTGCACATGCTGGCCAGACTTTGAGAGCAGCAGCAGGTGATAGTGGAGTTTCAGCTGCAGCGTGCACGGGTGAGTCGCTCTACGGAACAGCACCACTTCACCACCAATGACTGGGCCTCTATGCGAGACCTGTGTTCCTTGTTGCTCTGTTTCAAGTACTCCACCAACATGGCCAGTGCCGATAACGCCATTCTCAGCATTACTATCCCACTTCTATGCCTCCTTGCTGCTGGCGATAATGGAAGAGGATGTGGCACAGGAGGAGGAGGAGGAAGAGGGATCATTTCATAGGGTTTCCGGACAGTCATTCACAAGTGGTTCCGAGGGTGGGTTCCTGCACCCACAAACGCCAGGGCACAGTTCTGGAGGATGAGGAGGTGGAGGATGAGGAGGAGGAAATAGAGGATGAGAAACCGTGTTCACAGCAGGGTTTTACCCAAACCAGCTCATGGCCATCACTGGTGCGTGGCTGGGGGGATACAGAGGACACAGACGATATACCTCCCACAGAGGACAGCTTTTCATTGCCTCTGGGCAGCCTTGCACACATGAGCGATTACATGCTGCAGTGTCTCCGCAACGACTGCCGAGTTGCCCACATTCTAACTTGTGCTGATTACTGGGTGGCCACGCTCCTGGATCCCCATCACAAGGACAACGTACCGTCCTTAATTCTGTCACTGGAGCGTAATCGTAAGATGCGCGAGTACAAGCGCACGCTGGTAGACGCGCTGCTGGTGGCATTCCCACATGACAGCGGGGGCACAGTGGAAGCACAAGGTGAAGACAGAGGAGGAGGAAGAGGTCACTAACGCAGCTGGGGCACCACCAGCACCTCAGAAGGCAGGGTTAGCATGGCCGAAATCTGCAAAAGCTTTGTCAGCACGCCACAACAACCAGCACCACCAGTTGATATGGAACGTCTTAGAAGGAGGCAGCATTTCAGCAACATGGTGGAGCAGTATGTGTGCACACGCCTACACGTACTGAATGATGGGTCTGCCCCTTCAACTTCTGGGTCTCCAAATTGGGCACATGGCCTGAGCTTGCCCTTTATGCCTTGGAGGTGCTGGCCTGCCCTGCAGCCAGTGTATTGTCTGAACGTGTGTTTAGCACGGCAGGGGGCGTTATCACAGACGAGCGCAGCCTCCTGTCCACAGCCAATGTGGACAAGCTCACGTTCATTAAAATTAACCAGGCATGGATCCCACAGGATTTGTCCGTACCTTGTGCAGAATAGACATGTATACCGGCATTAACCAGCCAATGTTATACTATAGCGCAATTGCTCATTGTTGTATTTTGGATATTTCACACTCTTTTGGAGTGTACCCTAATAAAAAAAAAAAAAGAAAATTGAAACTAAAAACCAGTGTTGGCTACCTCGTCCTCCTCCACCGCCGCTTCCACCTACACCGCTATGTCCTCCACCTCCTCAAACTCCTACTCTATATGGACCTCCACCTCATAAATCAAGTTTATTTTTTTTTATTTGTATATATTTTATTCTATGTCAATTCATTAATTTATCTGTTACATTTTCGGGTGAAAATCACCAATTTTTGGGTGTGATATTATATATTTATATATATATATATATATATATATATATATATACATATACACACTCACCTAAAGAATTATTAGGAACACCATACTAATACGGTGTTAGACCCCCTTTTGCCTTCAGAACTGCCTTAATTCTACGTGGCATTGATTCAACAAGGTGCTGATAGCATTCTTTAGAAATGTTGGCCCATATTGATAGGATAGCATCTTGCAGTTGATGGAGATTTGAGGGATGCACATCCAGGGCACGAAGCTCCCGTTCCACCACATCCCAAAGATGCTCTATTGGGTTGAGATCTGGTGACTGTGGGGTCCATTTTAGTACAGTGAACTCATTGTCATGTTCAAGAAACAAATTTGAAATGATTCGAACTTTGTGACATGGTGCATTATCCTGCTGGAAGTAGCCATCAGAGGATGGATACATTTTCTCATTCTGTTTACGCCAAATTCGGACTCTACCATTTGAATGTCTCAACAGAAATCGAGACTCATCAACCAGGCAACATTTTTCCAGTCTTCAACAGTCCAATTTTGGTGAGCTCGTGCAAATTGTAGCCTCTTTTTCCTATTTGTAGTGGAGATGAGTGGTACCCGGTGGGGTCTTCTGCTGTTGTAGCCCATCCGCCTCAAGGTTGTGCGTGTTGTGGCTTCACAAATGCTTTGCTGCATACCTCGGTTGTAACGAGTGGTTATTTCAGTCAACGTTGCTCTTCTATCAGCTTGAATCAGTCGGCCCATTCTCCTCTGACCTCTAGCATCCACAAGGCATTTTTGCCCACAGGACTGCCGCATACTGGATGTTTTTCCCTTTTCACACCATTCTTTGTAAACCCTAGAAATAGTTGTGTGTGAAAATCCCAGTAACTGAGCAGATTGTGAAATACTCAGACCGGCCCGTCTGGCACCAACAACCATGCCACGCTCAAAATTGCTTAAATCACCTTTCTTTCCCATTCTGACATTCATTTTGGAGTTCAGGAGATTGTCTTGACCAGGACCACACCCATAAATGCATTGAAGCAACTGCCATGTGATTGGTTGACTAGATAATTGCATTAATGAGAAATAGAACAGGTATTCCTAATAATTCTTTAGGTGAGTGTATATGCACCTAATGATAATCAAATAGCATGGTTTTCTGCCATCCTTCCGATTGTGGATGCATTAAAAGAGGGTGTGGTCATCCTAGGAGGGGATTTCAACATAACTCTAGAGCCCATTTTGGACTCTACATCTTGAAAATCAGCACTGTCAAACTGAATCCTACATGCTTTTCGCCAGGAAATTACAGAATACTTACCTACTGTACTTGATGCCTGGCGGATTTTAAACCCTTCTGTTTGTGACTACACCTTCTTTTCTGCCCTACATGGGTCATATCAAAGGCTTTATTACTTTTTTTTTTTTCTCAAGTGCTTCTCCAGCTGTGTTCTGATGTCCACATTGACTCTATACATTTGTCTGACCATTCTCCTGTATTCTTAGCCATTTTTGCACCAAACTTGACCCCTTGGGCCTTTAGATGGTGTCTTAATGAACAGCTAATCTCAACCAGTGACTGCATTGCTCGTGTGCAATGGCTCCTTGATGAATATTTCTCATTGAACTCTCTCCCAGAGACCTCTCCTCATATGTTATGGGATGCACACAAAGCCTTCATAAGAGGACAATTTATCAATATAGGGACCCACTATAAAAAAGAGTGAAGAGCCCGTATGGATGCTCTTCTGGCTAAGATCCAGAGGATAGAGACTCTGCATAAACAGTTCCTACTAAACTCTCATCTCTCGAAACTAGCAGAGCTACATGCTGAGCTTAAAAGCCTCATAAATACAGCTACAGCCAAATATTTCCTACACTCATAATATAAATATTTCACTCATGGAGATAAAGTTAGACACCACAAGAACATCTAACATCTTCTATGACCACAAGGGTGGCCCTCACTGGACAGATGGCATATGAAGACCAGGAGGATAACTCCAGCATACACCATAGCTGGAGTACCTGGAGTACCCCCCAGCTTCAGGCATCCAGCAGAGGCTAAATAGCCGAAGCAGCCACACCCACACACACATAAACCCAGTGTTAAAACACTAGGAAGGGAGTTAACCCTTCCAACACCATACAAGGGGAGGAAGCCACTTAAAGGGGAAGTGCACACACAAACATAGGAAAGCTACACGTTGCCACAGGCAACAACATGCGTGGCAACCATGTCACGGCAATCACCTAGAAGGCCGAGACACTGCCTCCGCATGCACACACAGCAACACGTTGCCGTGGGCAACCGCAAGTGTAGCCACAGTGTCACAGCGCACACCATAGGCCGTGACACCATCACAGTGTGCAAATTATGGCCACATCTTTTTACTGAACTTATATTTGAAGTTGATATCCAGTACTAGAAGACTGGCACACTCGACATATGGAACTCTATGAATCAGTGTAAATCACAAAATTTATTATACATATAAATAAAAAGGATAAAAGGTAAATGTGATATAAAATGTTTGAAAATTCAAACCTTGTACAATATAATAACAAATACTCAATACCTATTCTAGTAAAAATCGCATAATAATTCGCTTAATAATCGCATGATACAATGAGATATAACATAAATTTTCTCATCCTATACTGTGTGATAACCTTTGTGTTGGTCAAATAGTCATCACTAAGAACCTATGACCATTTTCAAGTATAGTTCCTATGGCAGAAAGATCTTCCTTTATTATGTCCTTTGTAGAAAAAGGGTGCAGAAAACTGTCTGTTGCTGCTAAAGTAAAGTCAATATTACAGCTGCGATGGTAGTATTCAATATTGCTTTAAGAGTGGTTGTTTCTTTTTGTACAATATTATTTGATGGTTATCAATTTCTGTGCGGATAGTAATCACCCACTGTTGTGGGCTTACCTTCCCTATATCCCGGCTGGTCGATCAGATTGTTCGGGGCCCGCTGGATACCGGCGTCCCGGCTGTTTTTTCAGTCAGCGTCCCACGTGTATTCGGAGGTTAGTTGGTCGCTCCGGAAATGACGTAACCAGCATACAGGACTGGGATTCTCGATCTTTTTCAATCTAAATCTTCGCTTCAACAATCGATATTTCGAAGCAATAATCTTATATCAGTCTTACAGTGCACTGTTGTTTCGCATGATGGAATCCATTCTTCTTACAAAAGGGTCATATTGCGATCTTGTGTTAGATCTTTAAACCATTTTAAAGATCTAACACAAGACTTAGAAGACTCTTATTGGCAGATGTGGGCTCCCTAAAAAGCCCTGCATGTTCCAATCCAATAGTAAAGGCTACTCTTAGAACTTGGGATTGCTTTCAATCTTCACTATGGGGTATACCTCTACCCTCCCTGCTTGCGCAGGTGAGAGATCTTGTTGCAGTGGCTCCTCCTGAGCTAATAGATAGTCTCCCTATTTCAATTTGCACATCCAGGATTCCTATCATTTCCCTATATGGAGAGGAGGGTGGAATGTTAGGAAAGGAGAAAATAATTCTCTGCCTGAGTTTGGTTTATATCCCTCCTTTGATTTCATACCTTCATTCTTTTATCACTAAACATATCCCTAGACAGGCACTCCTAAGACCTTTTAGGTGGTTTGAAGGATTGATCTCTAATCCTACTCCTCCCGGCAAAATAATATAGCAATTCTACAAATGTTTGAATACCCTTATACAAATGTTTGAATACCCTTATACTTATGCCTAAACAAGCTTGTATAGGTATCTGGGAGAGAGATCTGGGAATCATTTTTACACCTGCCGATCAATCCTTGCTCTTCCTTGAATCTCATCTATCCTCAAGGTGTGTACGAATACAGGAGAATGATTATAAGGTTCTCACTCAGTGGTATAAAACAATCAATGTCACTTGTAACAGCTCTGCCTCAGACACATGTTGGTGTTGCCAGTGGCATGCCTAGGGTGTTTGGCACCCGGGACAGGTCCTTTCTCTACTCCCTCATAGTATTGCCCTCATTGTACATCCTTCACAGTAGTTTTGTCCAGATATGTGCCCCTCACGTTTTTTTTGCCCATATTGTTCACCCTCACGGTAGTTATGCCCATATTGTGCCCCCTTAAAGTATTTATGCTCTCACCGTACAACTTTCACAGTAGTTATGCCCACATTGTACCCCCTTAAAGTACTTATCCCTTCATTGTGCCCCCTTCACAGTAGCTATGCCCTCATTGTGCCCCCTCACAGTAGTTATGTCCTCTCTCTGCTCCTTTCACAGTACTAATGCCATATCTATGCCCCTTCACAGTTTTAATGAATTATCAGTGCCCCTTCAGAGTAGTTATGCACTCACTGTGCACTCATAACAGTAGTAATGCCATCTGTGCCCCTTCACAGTAGTAATGCCTACTGTGCTCCCTTCACTGTAGTTGTCCCCACTCTGTGCCCCATAACAGTTATGCCCACCCCTTCACAGGAGACTCTGTGCCCCCTTTGCTGTAGTAATTCCCTCTGTGCCCCCTTTATAGTAGTAATGCCCATTGTGTTTCCTTGATAGTAGTAATGCCCATTTTGCACCCTCCATAGTATTAATGCTCATTGTGCCCCCTTCATAGTAGCAATACTCTCTGTGCCTCTTCATGGTAATAATGCCCATTGTGCTCCCTTCATAGTAATAAAACCCACTGTGTCCCCTTCATAATAGTAATCCCCATCGTGCCCCCTTCGTAGAAGTAATGCCCATTGTGCCCCCTTCAGAGTAGTAATGCCCATTGTGCCCCCTTCACAGTAGTAATGCCCATTGTGTCCCCTTCATAGTAATAATGCCCATTGTGCCCCTTCATAGAAATAATGCCCATTGTGTCCAATTTATAGTAGTAATGCCCATTGTGCCCCCTCCAAAGTGTTAATGCACATTGTGCCTCCTTCATAGTACTAATACCCATTGTGCCCCCTTAATAGTAGTACTGTCCTCTGTGCCCCTTTGTATTTGTAATGCCCTCTGTGCCCCTCTATAGTAGAAATGCCTATTGTGCCCTCTTCACAGTAGTAAAGTCCTCTGTGCCCCCTCTGTGTTAAAAATAAATAAAAAACACAGTAACTACTCACCTTGTCCCGTTCCTAAAGCTCATCCAGCTCTCCCCTGCAGCCACAAATCGCTATGCAGCACTGTGTGGGAGGAGTACAAGCAGATTCCTGGGCTCTAAGCTCCTCCCACATAGGCCGGCAGTGTGATCTGTGCCTGCAGGCTGAATGGTGGAGCAAGGAAAAGTCTCCCTGCTTCACCATTCATTGCAGGAGAGACGGAGCACGGGGAGCTGAGTGACAGGACCACAGCACCTGGGGCTCCCGGAATGAACGCTTCCATCTGTATTGCTCTGGGCCCTAGCTCATCCCCTGAGAGCGCGCACCCGGTGCAGACCGGCCCCAAATCCCCCCCCCCTAGCATGCAACTGGGCATTGCAAGGCTTAAAGAGGAACCTTTTTTCATGTGAGTTGGACCTGCCCTCAAATTAAGTCTTGGTGGGATGAGATCTTTAGGATGTGCAACTCCATCTATGGCTTGGCCATCCAACTTTATCCTCAATTATTTCAATTAGTTTTACTAGGTCTGATTCTGATACTGTGACCAGGCCCCCATTCCTCTTTAAAAAAAAAAAAAAAAAAAAACCTCCTCATAGCTGCTCGTTTGCTGTTCCTTCACTACTGGCTTTCTTCCGATTTTCCATCTATTGATCGATGGACTGGGAGGGTCGACCATATATATATATATTTGAATAGATTGCTTCGTGGGAAAATCACTCTATTTTAAGATTCCGGTCTCAATGGCAAACCTGGGAATCATATAAGAACGTTAAGTCTGGTCCTATAAGCATTCTGTATAATGTATACTTTTATCTGCCTACCCTAAGTATTGCACCTGCCATGTTGTAACTTGTTTTGTTCTTAACTATGTTACTCATTGTAATACTTAACAATAAAGTGCTTGAAAAACAAAACATCAGCAATATTTTTACATCAGCAATATTTCTTGTGCAACATTTCAACCCCTGCAGGATTTGTCAAGCCCTTTGGATGCTAGCTTGAATTTTCTATATTTGTGAATACTGTACACTTTATACACATGGCATAAACACAAAAGCTGTGTTCACCAGTAGTTATTTTTTGTCTCACACAAGACCTCCCCTAATTCAGAAAGGAAGCAGCAAAATCTCGCCATACAGTGATATTTAAAGGAGTATACCAGGAAAGACCATTAAAATCCGATTGATGGGGGTCTAACATCTTCCACTCTGCAGATCAACTTTTTCAATTCTTTCACAGTAGCTCCAGTCGAAGAGAATTGCAACACTGCAATTACAAGCTCCATCCATTGCACAATGAATGAAGTTGTGCAGTTCCTGCTGTGATTTACTGGAGTGGAAGCTACTCTAAAACAGCTGATCATCGGGGATTGGGATGTTGGAACCTTATCTATTATATATTTTTGGCCTATTCTAAGGATAGGCCATCAATATAAAAATCCTGAAATATACCTTTAAAGGGGTTGTCCAAAACTTGGATGGCATATTTTCATGATAGCCCATCACTATCTGATCCGCAGGGCTCCGACAACATGCACCCCCAACATGCTCTTATGTAGTGGTTCGGAAACTGCTCAGCTGTGTCTGTTTTAAAGTGGATATTGCTAGTTATTACAGTGCTGCTTCAACTAAGACTAGTTTTACACTCTTGCCAGAAGCTACATTAATACCATCCAGCCCTATTAACTACAATGAGGACTGGTGGAGATTGTGGTAAATATGCTGAGAACTGGCCAGACAAATATTGCTGTGCAAACGCAGTTAATACAGAGCAGCTGATCTGTGGGGGTGAGGATAGGTCATCACTAGAGATGAGCGAAATTTTTTAAAAATCGATTCACCAGTTCTCTGAATTTTTTGGGCAAAATTCGGTTCAATCAGAATATATTTGCGGCAAATTTTGTTAAAAAAACTGCTATTTTCTGGCTGTAGAGAGCCTTAATAGTGGTGTAGAACACTATGTCTTGCAGTAACATGCATAGAGAGTCTTTTTTGGTAGTGAAATAATAATGTGAGTCAGTATGACATGCAGATGAAAGGGCGTCACTCTTAGAATCAAAGCACACTTCACTTATTGTCTGGAGGTGGCGGCAGCATCAGAAGGCCACAGAGTGGCACAATGACAGAGTGTGGAGGTAGCAGCAGCATCAGGAGGCCACAGAGTGGCAAGGTTACAGTGTGGAGGTGGCAGCAGCAGCATGAGGAGGCCACAGAGTGGCAAGATGACATAGTGTTGTGGTAGCAGCAGCATCAGGACACCAAAAAGTGGCACGGTGACATAGTGTGGAGGTGGCAGCAGCATCAGGAGGACACAGAGTGGCAAGGTGACATAGTGTGGAGGTGGGTGGCAATACCAGTTCCAGCTGAAGATGGTGGGTGAAAGAAGGACCGCTTAGAATCAGATGTGTGGTATCGGGCGGGTGGCAGTGTCAGAACAGTAGCTGAGGCAGGGAGCCAGAAATAACCGGTCTCTTTTGTCAGTGTTGATTTGGCACCATGATGATCTAGTCTAAAGCATCAGGCATTGGTGGGTGGAAATCCTGGCTGATCCTCATCTGATTCCTCTTGACTAGTGATGGACAAACATTGGCCAAGACGACTCGCGAACGCGAACTCGCGTTCGCTATCAAATGTTCGCGAACTGCGCGTTCACGGAGGGCCCCATTCACTTTAATGGCAGGCGAACCTTAAAAAACCTTTAGGTCATATTTGCAGCCAGCAAACACTTACTATAAGTACACAAATAATCCCACAACATGGACAGTGATATACCAGAGGGGGATCATTGGCAAAAATTCCCACAAAAATATGTATTTTAATCAGGGGCCATTTTTATGCATCTTAAAGGGAAACTCTCAAAATTTTTTATTTCCTATTGGTTTGATGTATACAAATGTGCAGCACTCCAAGTTTTTGTATCTTGCAGAGTCCATAAAAAAAATGCATACGTTAATGTCAATTTTTTTTCTACCATGGAACTGTATGGTGAATGGACGCCACTGTACAGCATCAGTCTGAGGCATCTGTTAACGCATACATTTTTGTTATGCATTAAATGGATGGCAAAAATAGGATGTGAATAAGCACCAGTACACAGCGGAGCAGCGTGGCGGAAAGGGGAGGCCGCCATGTACTGACAGAGCACTACCTGGTCCTGGTGGTCAGGGATGAGGACTGTGTTTCCCAAGGATCATTTTCTACTGGGAAATACAGGGCACAGTATAATACACTAGAATCTATATAATATAAAGATATTAGCCCTACCCCCGAAAAATTATACAATTAGGTGGTCATTTATTATATAGAAATACGTCTATGTTAGGTGTATTTCTGACACAGATTGTGGCGCAAAGGTCCTTAGCACCGCAATCTGCATATTTTTCTCGCTCATGCCAGGTCTAAAAAAGCATGGCGTGGACAGGGAAAGGGCCTTCCAGTTATTGGATACCTCCACCATACATTGACCGAATTACACCTCTGTACAGGGCACAGTACTGGGAATGACTAGGGGCACTGCACAGGGTGTGGTAACAGGGCACAATGCAGGGTA
Organism: Bufo bufo; assembly: GCF_905171765.1. Taxonomy (NCBI): domain Eukaryota; kingdom Metazoa; phylum Chordata; class Amphibia; order Anura; family Bufonidae; genus Bufo; species Bufo bufo. The sequence continues at coordinate 523,614,798 of NC_053391.1, read as the reverse complement.
TAAGGGGGCACAGTACAGGGTGAGGAACACAGTACGGGATGGGGGGCTTAGTCACATGACCCTTTGACATTAGAAGGTCCTTATGGTGAATGTGGTTCATATGCCACCATAATGAGAGGCAGAGGAGTGGGACAAGGGTGTGTTTATGTGGCTAGAGATAAAGAAAGGAAACTGTCAGCCTGTACAGGCCCCAAAAATTAGGCAATAGGCATTCACCTGACAGCAAAGAACTTTGGCTTCTGTGGCTGGAGGTACATTAGGCGGTCACAGGATACATATGTAACTGTCGGCCAGTACAGGAACCAAAAATTAGGCAATAGTCATTCACCTGACAGCAAAAAACTTTGGATTCTGTGGCTGGAGGTATATTAGGTGGTCACATGATAAATATGTAACTGTCGGCCAGTACAGGCCCCAAAAATTAGGCAATAGGCATTCACCTGACATCAAAGAACTTTGGATTCTGTGGCTGGAGGTACATTAGGCGGTCACAGGATAAATATGTAACTGTTGGCCCGTACAGGCCCCAAAAATTAGGCATTCACCTGACATAAAAGGCCTTTTATGCCGCTGTATAAGGCAAGCACCATTCTTTGTTTTGTGTGGTAGCGGATATGTGTAGGCTGGCATAAGGAAATTCAATTACACGTGGTCATCACAGGTGTTGAATTCCTCTGAGATACATGCCTCATTCATTTTTAAAAATGTGAGGTAGTCCAGACGAGTGCGCTTAACGGTCACAATCCCCCCTGCTGCATTGAATGTCCTTTCGGACAGGACACTCGACAAGGGGCAAGCCAAGAGTTCCATGGCAAATTGCGCCAGCTCTGGCCACAGGTCAAGCCTGCACACCCAGTAGTCAAGGAGTTCCTCGCTTCTCAGGGCGTCCACCTCGGCCACTAACCCGATGTAGTCGGACACCTGTCAGTCTAGGCGTTCCGTGAGGCTGGATCCGGAGGGCGGCTGTCGATGGTTTGGCTGCAAGAATGATCTCATATCCAAAGTGACCAACACATCTTCAAACCGCCCTCTTTTTGCAGGCGCGGAAGGATTGGTACCCACACCTGTTTCGCTGTGGCTGGAAATTCCTCTGCCAGTGCCGAAACAGCAGAATGCAGCATCTCTCGCAGCAAGGCCTGCAAATGCTGCATTCAGACAGCCCTCTGTGATGCTGGTAACATGTCCGCCATTTTGTGTTTTTACCAGGGGTCTAAGTACGTTGCCACCCAGTACAGGTCCTTGACCTTTATGTTTTTTATACGGGTGTCCCTCTTCAATCACTGGAGCATGAAGTCCCCCATTTGCACTAAATTGGAAGCGGTGGAGCACCCTGGCTCCTACTCATCGCCCAGGAGAATATCGTCCTCAGTCTCCTCCCCCCAGCCACGGACAAAACCAGGGATCCCCAAAAAGTTTAAAGCCTGCTCTTTCTCCTCTTCCTCTTCCTCCTCCCCAGGAAGCATCCTCCTCTGACTCCTCTTTAGACTCCTGCTGAGTTGACTCATATGGAGCCCCCCTGGGAATTCATTCAGCATTGCGACTTCCTCATCTTCCAGCTCCTGCTATTCGACGACTGGATCAATGACAACGCAATGCATGCTCCAGAAAGAAGGCATAAGGTATGATATCACTGATGGCGCCCTGGCTGCGACTGACCAGTTTGATGATCTCATCAAATGGCCGCAGAAGTCTGCATGCGTCGTGCATGAGCAGCCACTGGCGCGGTGAAAAAAAAAACAAGCTTCCCAGAACCTGTTCTGCTGCAGAGTTCATACAGGTAGCCATTAATGGCACGTTTTTGCTGGAGCAGCCTATCAAGCATATACAAGGTGGAGTTCCAGCGCGCTGGCCTGTCACAAACCAGACGTCTGACGGGCAGATGGAGCCATGGCCGTGTAAGATCTTCAGTTCTAAAATTGCCAGAGATTTTCCTGGACCGCCGCAAGATGTCCGGACCCCGGGGTACTTGGCAACGAATCGCTGCGCGACTAAGTTCAGGATGTGTGCTATGCACGGCACTTGTGTCACTTTTCCCTGTTTCAGCGTGCTCATCAGATTGGCACCGTTGTCGCATACCACTTTACCAACTGTCAAATTGAGCGGGGTTAGCCACTGATCGGCCTGTGAATGCAGAGCTGAAAGCAGTGCAGGACCGGTGTGACTCTTGGCTTCCAGGCACAACAGAAGCTGCACAGCATGGCAACGTCTCACCTGGCACGTCAAATAGGTTCTGGGTAGCTGGGCGGGTGCAGCAGAAGAGGCGTTAGCAGTGGAAAAGGAGGAGTTAGCCGAGGATGAGACGGAGGATGGAGTAGGAGGAGGAGATTAAGAGGCAGGCCTGCATGCAATCCGTTGTGGTAACACCAAATCCACATGGGTGCCACGGGTTACATGCTTGACAGCCGTAAGAAGTGTCACTAATTGGGCAGTAAAAGTTATGTACCTTCCCTGCCTGTGTTTGCTAGATCACGTGTCTGTGGTCAGATATATCTTGGCACCGACACTGTGTGCCAGAGATATATTAACTTGCCGCTAAACATGGCTATATAGTTCAGGGAGGCCCTTCTGGGAGAAATATTTCCTTCCGGGGACCTTCCATTGCGGTGTGCCAATGGCCACAAATTTTCGAAAGGCCTCCGAGTCCACCAATTTATATGGCAGTAGTTGGCGGGCTAGCAGTTCCGACAAGCCACAGGTCAGCCGTTGGACAAGAGGGTTATACGGCGTAATCAACTTTTTACGTTCGAACATTTGGGTCACAGAAGCCTGCCTTCTGCCAGATGAACGCGACGATGTCGCAGTAGAAGGTGGAGTGGAGGACAAATGGGAGGAGAGAGGAGAAGGAGAAGAGGCAGGACGTGGAGCGCCGGGAGTGTGGCTTTGTGGGATCTGACGGCGTTGCTCCGACTGGGCTCGGTGATGGGAGGCTAGGTGCCTTCTTAAGGCAGATGTCCCTAGGTGAGTGTTGGGCTTACTCGACTTATGCGTTGACAGCAAATGCTGCAGATGGCAACACTATTGTCAGCAGCGGACACGTTAAAAAAAGTCCACACTGCGAAGCCATGTGTCGACGTCCTGGGAGCGCAAGATGTGACCGTGCATTGTGGATAGCTCGCTTCAAATACATTTTCAGTCTGCTTTTTGCCTCCTATACACTGTGAGTTCTGGCTGCTTCTCATTCTTCTCCTCCCTATCTGCTGCTCCGTCTCTCTCTCTGAACTCCCCTCCTCTTCTTCTCTTGTGGGCACCCACGTGACGCCCATCAACACATCATCATCGTCACCTTCACCACCACTGATATTAGAGATCTCAGAGTAGGCAGCAACATCGGGGACCACCCTCCTTGGGCTGATCTGGGTACTGTTGTCAGACTGCTGTGTTGCTACCTCCTCTTCCTCATTCTATGCCAAGAATTGCTGCGCATCGGTAAAGTATTTGGAATGGATGGTAAAATAATTCCTCTGACTCGAGTAGAGGGGCTATGGTGCTGTCTTTGGGAGTGCACATAGCAGAGAGTGAAGAGGGTGCAGATACAGAGGATGAGGAGGGTGCAGAATCTGGAGGATGAGTGAGCCACTCAACCAACTCTGGTGCGTCCTTTGACTTAATCGCATGCACCTTCTCTAACTTCCCACTTAGGTTCCGGCCTTCTGCACCTGCCCGACCCCTGCCACCCCTGCGGAACAGTCTGCCTCGTCCTCTGCCTGTCATTTTAATGACCCTGTACCAAAGTCCCTAGAGAAAAGAGCAGTATTTGTGGAAGCAGGTATATCGCAGGCCTCAATCAATATTTGGTGTAAGCAAGTATATCAATACCCTTAATCAGTATTTTGTGGAAGCAGGTGTAGAGCAGGCCTCAATCAATATTCGGTGGAAGCAGGTATATCAATACCCTTAATCAGTATTTTGTGGAAGCAGGTATAATGCACCCCTCAATCAGTATTTTGTGGAAGCAGGCATATCAAACCCCTTAATCAGTATTTTGTGAAAGCAGGTATATCAATCCCCTTAATCAGTATTTTGTGGAAGCAGGTATATCAATCAACTTAATCAGTATTTTGTGCAAGCAGGTATATCAATCCCCTTAATCTGTATTCTGTGGAATCATACCCCTTAAACCTGCTTCCGCAAAAAATTTATTATCTCACCCCTCAATCAGCATTTTGTGGAATCAGGCTTATCAAACCCCTTAATCAGTATTTTGTGGAAGCAGGTGTAGAGCAGGCCTCAATCAATATTTGGTGGAAGGAGATATATCAAGCCCCTTAATCCGTATTTTGTGGAAGCAGGTATATTTCACCCATCAATCTGTATTTTGTGGAAGCAGGTATGTAGAACTCCTTAATCAATATTTGGTGGAAGCAGGTATATCAAACCCCTTAATCAGTATTTTGTGGAAGCAGGTTTATTGCAGGCCTCAATCAATATTTGGTGGAAGCAGGCATATCAATCCCCTTAATCAGTATTTTATGGAAGCAGGTATAACGCACCCGTCAATCAGTATTTTGTGGAAGCAGGCATATCAATCCCCTTTATCAGTATTTTGTGGAAGCAGGTATAATAATCCCCTTAATCAGTATTTTGTGAAAGCAGGGATATAGAACCCCTTAACACGTTAAGGACCCAGTACAAGAATGCTCGTCCTAAAGGGCTGGTACTGCGGTCCTTCCTCTCCCTGCGTGCGGTGCCGCGATCAGCGGCAGAGATCCGGCTGTTACTGACAGCCGGATCCCTGCTGCATCCACCAGCATCAGTGATTTTGCTGATGCCGGTGGATTAACCCCTCATATGCCGCGGTCAGCGCTGACCGTGGCATATGGGACGTTTGCGCTTCTTTACCTCATCCATCGGGTCCCTGCGCTGCTGTGGCGGGTACTCAATGGTTGCCATGGCAGCCCCAAGCCAAACCAAGACTTGGGGCCCGGCATGTACGGAGGCCTAAGAGGCCCAGCCCCCAGGCTTGGTCTCCTAGACAACTGTTAGCGTCTTACAGTGTAAGACACTAACAGTTCAATACAGCACAATACAGATGTATTGTGCTGCATTGAACCAGGGATCAGACCCTGTAATGTTGAAGTCTCAGAGTGGGACAAATAATAAAGTGAAAAAAAAAGTTTTTAAAGTATTACAGTTTTTTTTTTAAGTTTCAAGTAAAAAAAAAAGCGTCCTTTTCCCAAAATAAAGTAACGTGTTTTTTTTTTTAAAAATAGGAAAAAAAAAAAAAAAGTTTACATATTAGGTATCGCCGCGTCCGTATCTGCCAGCTCTATAAAATTATCACATGATCGAACCCCTCAGGGGAACACCGTCAAAATTTTTTAATAAAAACTGTGCTAAAAAAGCTATTTTTTTGTCACCTTACATCACTAAAAGTGCAATACCAAGCGATCAAATAGGTGTATGCTTGAAAAATAGTACCAATCTAACCGTCACCTCACCCCGCAAAAAATTTGCCCCTATCTAAGACAGAATATGGAGACATTAAAACATAGTTTTTTGTTTAAATGCTGTTATTGTGTAAAACTTAAGTAAATAAAAATAAATTATACATATTAGGTATCGCCGCACCTGTAAGAACCTGCTCTATAAAAATATCACATGATATAATCCCTCAGGTAAACACCATAAATTTTTTTAATAAAAACGGTGTAAATAAAGCAATTTTTTGTCACCTTACATCACAAAAAGTGTAATAGCAAACGATCAAAAAGTCATACGCACCCCAAAATAGTGCCAATCAAACCATTATCTCATCCCGCAAAAATGCTACCCTACCTAAGATGATCGCCCAAAAACTGAAAAAACTATGGCTCTCAGAATATGGAGACACTAAAACATGATTTTTTTTGTTTCAAAAATTATATTATTGTGTAAAACCTAAATAAATAAAAAAAAGTATACATATTAGGTATTATCGCATCTGGAAAATGACCGCCTCTATAAAAATACCACATGACCTAACCCCTCAGGTGAACACCGTAAAAAAAACTGTATAAAAAAGCAATTTTTTGTCACCTTACATCACAAAAAATGCAATAGCAAGTGATCATAAAGTCATACGCACCCCAAAATAGTGCCAATCTAACTGTCACCTCATCCTGCAAAAATGGTACCCTACCTTAGATAATCGGCCAAAAACTGAAAAAAAACTATGGCTCTCAGACTTTGGACACGCTAAAACATGATTATTATTTTTTTTTAAATGAAATCATTGTGTAAAACTACATAAATAAAAACAAAGTAGACATATTAGGTATTGCCGCGTCCAGAATAACCTACTCTATAAAAATATCACATGACCTAACCCCTCAGGTGAGTACCGTAAAAAAATAAAATAAAATAAAAATTGTCACCTTACATCACAAAAAGTGTAATAGTAAGTGATCAAAAAGTCATATGCACCCTATAATAGTACCAATCAAACCGTTATATCATCCTGAAAAAAATGAGCCCCTACATAGGACAGTCGCCAAAAAATAAATAAAACTACGGCTTTCAGAATGTGGAGACACTAAAAAATCTTTTTTTTTTTCAAAAATGCTTTGTTATGTAAAACTGAAACAAACAACCAAAAACAGTTGTCATATTTGGAAAAGAAAGAAAGACCCCAGGGGTTTGGAGAGTGAAAAAGGGGGGACAGTGCCCACTTAATATATCCACAAATGGCGCCCCCGAGAAATAACTCGGCACAAGCTCCCGAGTACAGTGGCAGAACAACAAAAGAAAATGGAGCCGAAAATGCCAGATAATAAATGGTATAAATATAGACTTTTATTATAGTATAATATAACAAGACACAATTTAAATTGCAATTACATGCATATGATGCCAGAGGACAGGGAACAAAAAAGGAACAGGGAAGGAAAAAACGGCGCCACCCTGGGAGGGACACACTGGTCGAGAATACGTGAATACATAGGATCAATAGAGATATATATGGTATATGGTATGATAACCTACCCTAGGATCACATACATGTACATGATAAATGGTGAGTCACTGATCAACTGCAGAGAACCGATGGCAAACAAAAATAAAGTAGGTGAAACAAGCAGCTATGGATGATAGCCACACTGGATGTGAACCTATGATGTCAATAAACATCCAGGTAAAGGAAAACAAGGGGGTGAACATGCAGAAGGGACTCACCTAAAATAGACCAGAAGTGTGACAACCAGGATGGCGCTACCCCAACGCGCGTTTCGGCGTGCCTTCGTCAGGGACCCCCTGACGAAGGCACGCCGAAACGCGTGTTGGGGTAGAGCCATCCTGGTTGTCACACTTCTGGTCTATTTTAGGTGAGTCCCTTCTGCATGTTCACCCCCTTGTTTTCCTGTTAACTTCTGCATGTTCACCCCCTTGTTTCTTGTTAACTTGCCTCACAAAAAGTGTAGCATAGAGCAACCAAAAATCATATGTACCCTAAAATAGTAACAATAAAAATAAGACACCTTATCCTGTAATTTACAATATGGGGTCACTTTTTTGGAGTTTCTTCTCTAGGGGTGCATCAGGGGGGCTTCAAATGGGACATGGTGTCAAAAAACCAGTCCAGCAAAATCTGTTTTCCAAAAACCGTATGTCATTCCTTTCCTTCAGCTCCCTGCCGTGTGCCCATACAGCAGTTTACGACCACATATGGGGTGTTTCTGTAAACTACAGAATCAGGGCTATAAATATTGAGTTATTTTGGCTATTAACCCTTGCTTTGTAACTGGAAAAAAATTTATTAAAATGGAAAATCTGCCCAAAAAGTGAAATTCTGAAATTTTATCTTTATTTTCCATTAATTCTTGTGGAACACCTAAAGGGTTAACAAAGTTTGTAAAATCAGTTTTGTATACCTTGAGGGGTGTAGTTTCTAAAATGGGGTCCCTTTTTTGGAGTTTATACTCTAGGGATGTATCAGGGGGTCTCTAAATGTGACATGGCAGCTTAAAATTATCCAAGTGAAATCTGCTTTTCAAAAAACCATATGGCGTTCCTTTCCTTCTGCGCAATGCCGTGTGCCCGTACAGCAGTTTACGACCACATATAAGTGGAATTTTTGTAAACTACAGAATCCGGGCCATAAATATTGAATTTTGTTTGGCTGTTAACTCTTGCTTTGTAATTGGAAAAAATTGATTAAAATGGAAAATCTGTCAAAAAAGTGAAATTCTGAAATTTCATCTTTATTTTCCATTAATTCTTGTGGCAAGATTTCCGCGCGGGTGCAATGCGGTAGGTGAACGCATTGCACCCGCACTGAATCCGGACCCATTCATTTCAATGGGGCTGTTCAGATGAGCGATGATTTTCACGCATCACTTGTGCGTTGCGTGAAAATCGCAGCATGCTCTATATTCAGCGTTTTTCACGCAACGCAGGCCCCATAGAAGTGAATGGGGTTGCGTGAAAATCGCAAGCATCTGCAAGCAAGTACGGTTGCGGTGCGATTTTCGCGCATGGTTGCTAGGTGACAGTTTATTCACTGTATTATTTTCCCTTATAACATGGTTATAAGGGAAAATAATAGCATTCTGAATACAGAATGCAAAGTAAAATAGCGCTGGAGGGGTTAAAAAAAATAAACAAATTAACTCACCTTCTCCTCTTGATCGCGTCTCTTCTGATTAGCTGTCGGCTAAAGGACCTTTGGTGACGTCAGATCACATGCTCCAATCACATTGTCCATCACCGTGGTGATGTACTATGTGATTGGAGCATGTGATCTGACGTCACCAAAGGTCCTTTAGCCGACAGCTCATCATTAAAGAAGTAAAGAAGAGACCGGGAACTACGCGGAGGAGGTGAGTTGATTTATTTTTATTTTTTTTTAACCCTCAATTGATCACCTACTATGCATTCTGTATTCAGAATGCTATTATTTTCCCTTATAACCATGTTATAAGGGAAAATAATACAATCTACAGAACACAGATCCCAAGTCCGAACTTCTGTGAAGAAGTTCGAGTCTGTGTACCACAGTCGGTTTTTTATCACGCGCGTGCAAAAAACATTGCACCCGCGCGATAAAAACTGAACATCGGAACGCAATCGCTGTCAAAACGGACTGCAATTGCATTCCTACTCGTGCGGGTTTTCCGCAACACACCGGGACGCATCTGGACCTAATCCGGACACGCTCGTGTGAACCCAGCCTAAAGGGTTAACAAAGTTTGTAAAATCAGTTTTGAATACCTTGAGGGGTTTACTTTGTAAAATAGGATCATTTTTGGGTGGTTTCTATTATCTAAGCCTTACAAAGTGACTTCAGACCTGTACTGGTCCTGAAAAAGTGGGTTTTAGAAATTTTCTGAATAATGTCAAGATTTGCTTCTAAACTTCTAAGCCTTCTAACTTCCACAAAAAATAACATGGCATTCACAAAATTATCCAACATGAAGTAGACATATGGGGAATGTAATGTAATAACTTTTTTTGGAGGTATTACTATCTATTATAAAAGTAGAGAAATAGAAATTTGTAAATTTTGCAAATTTTTCCGAATTTTGGGTAAAGTTGGAATTTTCATTTTTTGACTAAATTTTACCACTGTAATGAAGTACAATACGTGACAAGAAAACATTCTCAGAATGGCCTTGATAAGTAAAAGTGTTTTAAAGTTATCACCACATAAATTGACACATGTCAGATTTTCAAAAAATGTCTGGGTTCTTAAGGTGAAATATGGCAGGGACCTTAAGGGGTTAATCAATATTTGGTGGAAGCAGGTTTATCTCACCCCTCAATTAGTATTTTGTGGAAGCAGGTTTATCAAACCCCTTAATTAGTATTTTGTGGAAGCAGGTGTAGAGCAGGCCTTAATCAATATTTTGTGGAAGCAGGTATATTAATCCCCTTAATCCGTATTTTGTGGAAGCAGGTATATTTCACCCCTCAATCTGTATTTTGTGGAAGCAGGTATGTATAACCCCTAAATCAATATTTGGTGGAAGCAGAAATATTGCACCCCTCAATCTGTGTTTTGTGGAAGCAGGTATATTGCAGGCCTCAATCAATATTTGGTGGAAGCAGGTATATCAATCCCCTTAATCCGTATTTTGTGGAAGCAAGTATATTTCACCCCTCAATCTGTATTTTGTGGAAGCAGGTATGTTGAACCCCTTAATCAATATTTGGTGGAAGCAGGTATATTGCACCCCTCATTTAGTATTTTGTGGAAGCAGGTATATCGCAGGCCTCAATCAATATTTGGTGGAAGCAGGTATATCGCACCCCTGAATCAGTATTTTGTGGAAGTAGGTATATTGCATCCCTCAATCAGTTTTTTGGGGGGGCAACAGGTATATCACACCCGTTGCAAATAGTTGTTCCAATAGCGCTTGTCCCTCTATATACCTGCGGTATCGAAGCAGAATTGCACACAACTGCTGCACAATACAAATGCACTATATACTTTCTATGTTATGTGCTGAAATGTCTCAATTTCCTGTCCTGTCCCACCTGATGGATGTGTCATGGGTCAAAGTTCGTCGCAATGCAAAAGAATATGGCGCATGCGAACATCGCCATATGTTTGCATGTTCGATGAATCGCGAACGAGCAAATTTCGCCGTGAAACGAACGCCAAGCGAAACGCAAGGCCATCTCTAGTTACTCAGCTAGCTCCCTCACTTTCCTGAGCATCCTCGCTACCACCCTCCCCCACATCTACCACATAGAGTGCTTGCTCAGTGAGCAGCAAACTCTTTTCCAAATTGTCAATGTCTCTCAGTGTTGAAATTTGCCCGTTTAGATACTCGATGTGCGATTCCAAATGGACAATTTGCTCACATTTTGAACAAAGATATGCACCCTCAAACGGCTGTTCTAGGACTAAATACATTAGACAATATGTGCACTGGACTGCGTTGTCAATAATGGAACACATATTAAATTTGGATTACGCAAGAAAAGAGAAAAATACAATATAGTGCAGTGATAAGAATCTAGCTTACTGTAGTCCCCTCCTAAAGTCCCTGAATCTCAAGTCACGTAATCTAGTCACACACTTATTACAAACACACACTTAAAAGTCAAACACACAAACGCTCACAAACTCGCGTTATTTGCCTGCTTGTATAAAAGCAGATCTCAAACCAGCCTGCTTTTTTTCCCTCTGAATTCAAAGAAAGAAAAAACTACAGAAAGAAAAATATATAGGCACTTCACTGGTGCATTTATTTCTGAATACAAACTACAAATTGGCGTGGTATTAAAAAGCAGGAAGTGCTCAACCCCATATGCAGTGGTGCATCTATACCGGGGGGGCAGATCCTGCACTTGTGGCCCGTTGCTAATGGCAATCCCCAGCAAAAATGCATACAATGGAGGATGCCTGCAGCGGACCACAAGTACCACAATGGACATCCTACACAGGATAGCAATTGTGTGGATGTGATAAGCAGTCAAAATAACATAACAAAAACAAAGACAGGTGCACTTTGCGGTCTTACTAACCCTCATACTGGTGTAAAATTGAGAATTAGCCAACATATCCTGCTTGGAGGACATGTCTGAGCCCAAGCACCGCGCCAAGGTTTCTCAAGTAGCTCGGGACCTAACGCTAAACCTACATGGGCCGTATGGGCAATACAAGGAGCCAGTGGGCGAATTACAGGCGAGCAAGGTCCGACTCAAAGCAATCTCCCAGTAACCTCCAGCCTGTGACCATGCATACAATGGGAGGAGGCAGAGAGCTCTGAGCCCCACCCAAGACTGGCTGATATAGCCCGGGCCTCACATGTGCACCAGAATGCTGCCTGTGGGTGGAAATAAAGGCACAGGCGCAAGATTTCAAAATACAAACTACAAATTGGTGTGGTATTAAAAAGCAGGAAGTGCTCAACCCCATATGCAGTGGTGCATCTATACCGGGGGGGCAGATCCTGCACTTGTGGCCCGTTGTTAATGGCAATCCCCAGCAAAAATGCATACAATGGAGGATGCCTGCAGCGGACCACAAGTACCACAATGGACATCCTACACAGGATAGCAATTGTGTGGTTGTGATAAGCAGTCAAAATAACATAACAAAAACAAAGACAGGTGCACTCTGCAGTCTTACTAACCCTCATACTCCCATTGTATGCATGGTCACATGCTGGAGATTACTAAGGAGATTGCTTTGAGTCGGACCTTGCGCGCCTGTAATTCGCCCACTGGCTCCTGGTATTGCCCATACGGCCCAGGTAGGTTTAGCGTTAGGTCCCGAGCTACTTGAGAAACCTTGGCGTGGTGCTCGGGCTCAGACATGTCCTCCAAGCAGGATATGTCCACTTTGTTTTTGCATTTATTTCTGGTAAAAGCGTTTAGTGGCCTATTTCAGTACAAAAAGAAAAATATATTCTAAATTAAATTCTGAAGCTACGGTATATGTGTTAAAAGCATTTAGTGGCCTATTTCAGTACAGAAAGAAAAACATATACACACTTCACTGGTGCATTTATTTGTGGCAAAAGCATTTAGTGGCCTATTTCAGTACGGAAATGAAAATATATAGGCACTTCACTGTCGCATTTATTTCTAGTAAGCGTTTAGTGGCCTATTTTAGTACAAAAAGAAAAATATATTCTCAATTTAATTCTGCAGTTATATGTGTTTAAAGTGTTTAGTGGCCTATTTCAGTACAGAAAGAAAAATATATACGCACTTCACTGGTGCAGTTATTTCTGGTAAAAGCATTTAGTGGCCTATTTCAGTACAAAAAGAAAAATATATTCTCAATTTTATTTTGCAGCTATATGTGTTGAAAGCGTTTAGTGGCCTATTTCAGTACAGAAAGAAATATATATATGCACTTCACTGGTGCCGTTATTTCTGGTAAAAGCGTTTATTGGCCTATTTCAGTACAAAAAGAAAAATATATTCTCAATTGAATTCTGCAGCTATATGTGTTGAAAGCGTTTAGTGCCCTATTTGTCACTGCGGGGAGTGGGGGAAACCCCCCACCGTGCGGTGTCAAGGGGTAAAGGGGATCAGCCTGGCCAAAAAGGAGTAATAAGGGAGCAGGTCACCTCTTACAACATCCCTAATCCTCTCCCTGACTCCTCACCGTATGAGCGGTAGGACGACTCATACTCAGGATACCTGGAGACTCTAAGTCACCCTGGTAATCCCTCACCAAGGAGCAGGGAAGAGATGACCTGTTCATCCCAGTCATGGAGGAACAGGAGTCTCTATCTGAGGCCAGGCTGCTAGGAGAGGGGAACACATACAGCATATGGAGATGGCAGGTAAGCAAAACCCATAACACACTTACCTTCCATAGACACACTGACTGGAAGCCTTGCACAAGTGCTGGTGTCCACACCAACATTAAAGGACACAGCACACACCACAATCCACACAGGGACCCAGGACACCCATAGCTGCCAAAACATGAGACAGGGGAATGTCTAGTAAACAAGCTGGCCACCAAACACCACCAGACATGTAACACCAAACTAGACATACAAACACCCTGAACATAAACCACTCCATACAAATAAGGACAGGAAGGGAAGGAGACACCGGGATAACATTGAACATCTTATGACCACAAGAGTGGCCCTCACTGGACAGATGGTAAAGCCAGGAGCAGTGAACCACCCGCATACACCAAGGCTGGAAGAACACTGAGCTTCAGACATCAAGCAGAGACTAAATAGCCCAAGCAGCCACACCCACACACACATAAACCCAGTGTTCACAAAACACTAGGAAGGGAGTTAACCCTTCCAATACCAGACAGAGGAAGGAAGCCACTTAAAGGGGAAGTGCACACACAGGCAAACTAAGCCACACGTTACCAGCGGCAACAGCATGCGTGGCAACCATGTCACGGCAATCACCCAGAAGGCCGAGACACTGCCACCGCATGCTCTCACAGCAACATGTTGCCGCGGGCAACTGCAAGTGTGGCAACAGTGTCACAGCGCAAACCCAAGGCCGTGACACTATTCCAGTACAGAAAGAAAAATCTATACGCACTTCACTGGTGCATTTATTTCTGGTAAAAGCGTTTAGTGGCCTATTTCAGTACAAAAAGAAAACTATATTCTCAGTTCACTTCTGCAGTTATATGTGTTGAAAGAGTTTAGTGGCCTATTTAGGTACAGAAAGAAAAATATTTTTGTCGCTTTTAGGGGTATTTGCATTTGCTTTTAATTTATTTACTTCAGCTAAAAGTATGTCAGACAGAGAAGTGCCAGGTCATGCACAGAGGAGTGGCAGAGGCAAAAAATGTTTCTGGCGCAGGCAGAATTCGCAGCAGAGTAAGGGGGCATGGCATTAGGAGTCACAGCGAGAGGTTGAGCTTCCGGTGTTATCTAGCGGTCATGTATTGACCAGCAACCCAGCGGTTTTTGATTGGTTAACTTGTTCATCCACTTGATGAACGGTTTTGAGTCTCTTAACACAGTTTGACGACCATGGACCTAGCCATCTAATTAGTAAATCAAGTTCTTGCATAGGCGGAGCACCAAGGGTTTGAACTGTTGTCTTGAAGATGGCCTTCCAACTTCTATAGTTCTCTGGGCGACCATCAAAGTTCGTAAGGCTAGTACTGATGAGGTCCCTGAGGGTGAAGTACTTAGCGATTTCTGATGCGTCATTTCTTTCCTGCATCATGATGACGAGAACTTCTCCCTCACTGGTGTTATTGGCACCATCTGATACCCTATGTTTGTGGGTTGGAAGATGGAATGGAGTGGCAACTGGGTTGAGTGTAAGTGAAGGCTTCACATCTGGCAATCTTGGCACCAGCGTCTTGGTCGCTATGTGACTAGTCTCAGGAGGGTTTAATGTGATTTGATGAGCTTGAAGTGGCTTGGTCTCTAAAGGTGCCTGAAATACTGTGTAAGGTGTCAGAGGTTTGAAAGAAAGAGAAATGCCCACTGGACTGAGGTCAACTGTAAAGTTATCGGCTGCATATTTTTCTACTCACATGAGTTCAGCAGTCTCGCGTGCAGAGGCCAAATCTTCTGGTGCACATGCCTTGACCTTCCTTTGGTTTAGGACGAACTGCAGGGTACGCCTTTCTGAGTCATTAGATATCTTGGACAATATGCTTCTTCTTCAGCAGCTTCTTCTAGAACTCTGAGTTCAGCCATTGCTACTGCTTCTTCCCTTTCCTTCTGAAGGACCTCCAAACTCAGCTTCGGCCTTGGCTTTGGTCGCTTGCGCTTGAGCCTGTATAGCTTCTTGAATAGCTTGAGATTGGGCTTGTGTCTCTGCGACTTGTGTCTTAATGGTAGCTTCCTTTCAAATTCAGTGAGATTGTACCTTCGCTGCTTCTGCTTTTGCACATGCTAACACCAGTGAGTTACACAGCAAAGAGTGCTTTGAGTGAGACCTTAGCAATAAGGACTGAGCAATAGATTTCGAGGAATGGGATGAAGCCTTAGAGTGCCTTGAAAAGTTAGAATGGTGGGGAGCAGTTTCATATTGTTGTGATATCTTGTCCTCTAGAATTGACTTGACTGCCACAAATCTGCTATATCTTTCATCATTAATTGCAGTGTGTGTCTTTCATTCTAGGATGAATTCCTAGAGTCGAGACTTTATAACAGAGAAGAATATTTTTCAGACAGTCTCTTATAACTTTCATAGGTCTTATTCAATTTTGTACACATGACCTTTAATTGATCTTCATTATAGCCTGATCCATGTGCTCCATCCATACATTGTTTAGTCTTTTCCCACTAAAATTTACATATCTCAATTTTGTTAGCTAGGAGTGCCTCTTTCATTTTTAATGAGGGCTTGGAAATCCTTTTAGCTGTGTCTTCCATTTCCATTTGTAACACAGGAGCTACCTCTAGTGGTTAGTTCAGTCTTTTAGTAGCCTACAATGTTGGCCGGGTGCCAGAAAGGCATTCACCTGACCTCATACTGCAGATGGTGTTTTGAGTTAAGCCTTGCAATGTATCAATATGATGGGTTCTGCCCAGTAACTTGATAGTAGGCAGATGATATTTGCCTCAGAAAAACAGGGCTGAATGCAGTTCCTTGCCTGTATGAAAACTGCAATTGCTAGAAGCTTCTGCGATCCTCAGTGAATGCAGTGCAGAGCAGGATATGATGAAAAAGTCTTACACAAGCGGTGCAAATACCCTCCACTACAGCAAGCAGGAGACTAATGATGATGTCTTATTACTTGGAGGAGGGGAATATTCTATCCTTAGCAAGAGAAGGAGAGTACTAAGGCAATTCTTTTACTGTGACATTTCAAAAGTCAGCTATATACAATCATGCAGCTGTGTAGAGCAACCTCTATGCGCACGGGAGTGACTTGTTGCATTTGACTTTCTCCACTTACAGATTACACATCAGACACCCAGGCGTTAATCAAGTAGCCTTTTAATCCGGAGATTGTATTACAAGATGTTGCAGGGTAATTCAGATGGTAAAAGAATTATGCCAACAATAAACTCCTAGCTCAGAAAATGGATGCTGCTACTCAGAAAGCTGAGCACACTGTGAGCAAGGCATCACTGGGAAAACAGGGAGTGGCTAGGCTAAACTAACTAGAAACCTGAAAACAGGGGAGGGGGGAAAGAGAAGAGAATACCAATACACAATACAAGATACTGGAACAGAACACACACAGTTACACAAAGTATAGAACGGTTTTCAAGTCTGTTTTCCAGAACTTAAAGACAGAGAGGCACAATAAAATGTTCATACACTGAAAACACTGCTACTGACAATTGATTTTGGAAATAGTGCAGTATCAGTGTCACTAACAGATTTGGGTCTGCTGTGTGTTCAAATATGCAGATTCATAAAAAATCTCTCTCTAGTGTAAATCAAAAGTTATCAACCCACTGTGTGATTATCTTCTCCTATCCCCGACACCAACACCTAAAGTGTCTGGAGATGTCAAGACGCAGATTTTGAACTTGTATTTCACTTTTTTTTCTCAGAGAACTAAGGCTACTTTCACACTAGTGTTTTTGCTGGATCCGTCAGGGTCCAGCAAAAACGCTTCCGTTACTGATAATACAACCATCTGCATCTGTTTGAACGGATCCGGTTGTATTATCTTTAATATATTTTTAACATTGTCAAAACGGATCCGTCATTAACTCCATTGAAAGTCAATGGGGGACGGATCCGTTTTCTATTGTGGCAGATTGTGCCAGAGAAAACGGATACATCCCCATTGACTTGCATTGGGGTCATGACGGATCAGTTTTGCTTCGCATCCCCAAGGCAGAAAGCCAAATACAACATTTTGCGGTTTGCTCTCCGGTCTGGGAACGCAACTAAACGGAACAGAATGCATTTTGGGGCATTCCGTTCTGTTCAGTTCAGTTTTGTCCCCATTGACGATGAATGGTGACAAAACTGAAGCATTTTTTTCCTGTATCCGGTATGATGGAACTCAATACCGGAAAACTTTAACGCTAGTGTAAAAGTACCCTAACCCTAACTCTACCCACTCTATTGTAAGACTTATGTTGAACACTAGTATAGCTATATTTTGCAAAAAAAAAAAAAGATGCACCGCCACAGATTTCAGCCAAGTATTTCATGTTTTCACTCCAAGATTTAAAACACTATCCTCTTTATTGTAAGACACACATATATTGCTATTTAAAAAAAAATAATAACTGTCTGGAGATGTCCTGACATGGATTTCAAATACTATGCTTTTAAATACTATGCTCTGGATTGTAAGACACACGTATATTGCTATTTTTACAAAACCCCCCCACAAAAATAAAAAATAAAATATTTAACTGTCTGGAGATGCCCTGACATTAGTACAGTGACACTAGTGGACTAGTATTTAATGTTTTCACTCAAAGATTTAAAACACTACCCTCTGCATTGCAAGACACACCTATATTGCTATTTTAACACCCCCCAAATTTTTTTTTAACTGTCTGGAGATATACTGATATGGATTTTGGGGCAGTATTTTAACCCTTAGGATACCAGAGGTTTTTTCATTTTTGCGTTTTCATTTTTCTTTCCTATTTTCCTTGAGTCATAACATTTTTATAGCTACATGAGGGCTTATTTTTTGCAGGACAAGTTCTACTTTCTAATGCCACTATTAATTAATAGTGTTGAGTTTTCAAATCGCGAATTTTAATCACGAATATCGCCACTTTGAGAATTTGCAAATATTTAGAATATAGTGCTATATATTCGTATTTGCAAATAGCATTGATCACAAATATTCTAATCGCTAATTTATCATGAATATCGGCACTTAACAACATCCCTAGCAACCAATAGGAAAGTTGTCTTCCCTTTAGTGTTAATATTCTAATTGCAAATTTTTATAGCAAATATATTGCGTTGCCGATTTTCGCAATCAAGAAAATAATGACTGGAGATCACGAATTCATGGAGGAGAGTATTCGGCCAAAAATTTGCGAAATATTGCACATTTTTTATATTGCCTATGCAGCTTGTCACTATTAATTATGGCGCAAAATGTAGTGGGAAGTGGTAAAAATATTCCAAATGGTGTTTTCTTTATGGCAAAACTGACCCGTGCCCTTCATTCTCTGGGTCATTAGTATTACAATGATATCCCATATGTATAGGTTCCTTATGTCTAAATAGTGTAAAAATAAATTTAAACTTTGACAATTTTTTCTTACATCAACATATTCTGACCCCATAACTTTTTTTATCCGTATGTCTACAGAGCTGTTTAGAGGCTCATTTTTTGCGGAACAATCTTTAGTTTTTATTGATACCATTTTAGAGTGTGCGTGACTTTTTGATCGCATTATATTGCATTTTTGGGGGTAAAAGAAGCAATAAAAAAATGGCAAATCGGCCATTTTGACCCTTTTTTCCATTACACCTTTCGCCGTATTGGAATTTTCTTTTTTCTATTTTAATAGTATAGGCATTTTTGGTCGTGGTGATACCCATGATGTTTATATTAATTGTGTTTTAGGTATTTATTTTTTAATTATACGGAAAGGGGGTGATTTAAACTTTTATATTTTATTATTTTTTTTAATATTTTTAACATTTTGAAAAAAAAAATTGTGATGATTTGCTAATTCCTTATCCTGGCCTGCCATCTGGTGGCCAAAATAAGAATTGCAGCATGAACACTTTCAGCCTCGTTAGCAAGGCTGAAAGTGTTCAGTGCAAGTACCGATGCCTCATTTGGCCACACGGGGCATCGGTAGTAAGCCTGGAAGCGCGAGCTCCCGGGTTTTTGCGCATTTAGATGCCGTAACCTCACTTGATCACGGCATCCAAAGCGTTTAATTACTGTGATCGGCATTATTACCAGTAACAGTAATTAGCTGCAGGTCTCTGCTGTTTGAAACGGGCACCATGTTTAGACATTGCTCCAGCGCCATACATGTACGGCGCTAGTAGCGAACGGGTTAAAGGATTTTAAATACTATGCTCTGGATTGTAAGAAACATGCCACATATATATTGCTATTTCTCCACCTGCCCAAAAAAATAAAAATAAAATTGACACTAGTACAGTGACACTAGTGGACTAGTATTTCATGTTTTCTCTCAAAGATTTAAAATGATACCCTCTGTATTGTAAAACACTTATATTGCTATTTTCACAAATCCCCCCCACCCTCCATAAAACACACACACACACAAAAAAAATAACTGAACTTTGTGGAGATGTCTTGACACAGATTTTCAACTAGTATTTTATGTTTTCACTCAGAGATTTAAAACACTAGGCTCTGTATTATAAGACATGAGACACAGGTTGCACACTTGTACTGTGTATTGCTATTTTTGCAGGGGGAACTGTCTGGAGATGAATCGCCGTGTATTTCAGCCTAGTATTTCATGTTTTCACTCTAAGATTTAAAACTCTACCCTCTGTATTGTAAGACACATGTATATTGTCATCCCCTAAAAAATAAAATGTCCTGATGCAGATTTAGGACTAGTAGTTCAGTGGTTTTCACTGGTATTTCAAATGCCATCTGTGCACTGGATTGTAAAACATGTGTTGTACAGTGTTGGGCTTATTTTTCCCACAAAAAGGGATATTTCTGTTTAAAATGGGGAAAAAAAAGAAATGCTCTTGCAGGTAGCAGCTTTTGAAGTTCTGTAGCAGCTGCAGCTGTGGTATAAAGTAGTAATGGTAGCTAGAATGAACAGTGTCAGGCACACCCAGCCTCATTTCCTTACTTCTCAATTAAAACTTTCCCTGCCTTTCCCTATTCTCCTTTTTGTTTCCCTTCAATGTCCCTCACACTAGAGTAGAAGCTTGATTGTGATTGTATACTGTCATTAACATCATTTTCTGTCAGGCACTGCATACATACAGCCATCCTCATTCACAGCTCAATACGTAAACACGTTCTGCATGTACTGCAATGGCAGGTTCTTGCCTTCTTCTTCCGTCTTCATGCTTTTTCCTGCTGACGTACAGTAAAATGGCACTGCATGCCGTTTTACTTTTAATTAGTCCGAGGGAAACCTGAAAAGCCTTGGGTTCGTCTGCCGGACAAAATTTTAAGAAGTTCACAATAAAGCCGGTTTGTTATGAACTAATTCGCTCATCCTTAAATGGAGGAATAGAACAAAAAATTAAGAAATTCCACCACTCTTTTGGGTGATTTTTATGTTAGTCTTTGTACCATGTGGTACAAATAACATATTTAAGATGCATTCCCATTGCAATACCCACTGTATGAAGCAGCCAGAGGTATCAAGAGTTAGAGAAGTAGCCAAGCAAAGCTGTGCTATGCCATTTCAACTGCTTCTATAGAAGTAAATGTGGCTTATGGAATCAGTATAGCATAGTAAGCTAGAAAAACAGCATATCTTGCCAGTTTTTGTAACCCTGGTCACCTTTGGCCCTCCAAACTACCAGTATTCCAATCTTAACCATGAATGGCTGAGTTTTAACTCTATTTTATGTGTTAGTATGAGTAGAATAATACTAGATATACTGTAAATATTTTAATATGTTTGTGTTGTTGCATTATGAGAGACAGCCCAGAACCATTATTAATGTACAAATTTGATGACATTTATCTAATGCTTTTTTGGAAGAAGAATGTGAAAAGCAATAATTCTACCAATGCTTTTTTTTTTACTTTTCTTTATATGCCGTTTATATAATACTGTAGGTTTTCTTTATTCTGTGCACTGTTCAAGTCAGGTGATTGCTTACATAATGTTATGGAATACGTTGTATTCTCAGCACACTTTCTAATAGACATCAATAAGTCATCCCCAGAAACAAGATTCCTATGTCCATGTTGCTAATGTAACACAAATATTTGACCAATTTCAACAATTGAAGTTTTTAGACAAAAAATTGGAAAGTGGATGCTGCTTATTGCGAGTCCGAGGACTAAACATTTTAGACAGATTTATTATTACTAAAGTCAAAAATTTTTAGTTTTTATTCAAATTGATGCCTGCTCATATCGTGTTATTCACTTGTTTTGAACAATTAGTGATAGTATTATGGTGTATTGTTTTTAGAAAATGTGGGCATTACATTAAAAAAAATATTAAGACAAGAACTAGAGTTCTTACCCAGCTCATTTTTTAAGCAGTTTGACCAACATAGGACTCGGTGTAAAAACTGATAAAAAGTAGTCATGAGTGAGCATGCTCGGCCGAATATCTGTTTGAGTCTCCTATCAAGTTTCCTCCCCGCACGTTTTGTGGGTTTTAAGCAGCCAATAAAGGTGCAGGTAAGTACTGCCCTCACTTTAATGCCAGCTGGCATTACAGTGATTGGCTGGCCGGAACGTGTCATCGAGTGCTATATAGCACCCAGTGATGCATGCTCAGCTCAGACAGACAGGGAGAGCAGAGCATAGGAAGGAAAAGACAGAGTAGGGAGCGAATTTCAGTTTTTATTCTGAGAAAGCTTTTCCAAGACCCAAAAGTCCTTTTAAGGACTAGTGTGTGTGTGTGTGTGTGTATGTGTGTGTGTGTGTGTTTTAGAGCAGCAATCTATTTACCTGCAGTCTCAGGGACAGTGCTGAGGAAGGGACAGGTAGTGCAGGGAGAGAAATTAGCTGTTTTTACTACCAAAAGCTTTTTAAAGACCCCAAAGCCCTTTTAAGGACTACTGTGTGTGTTTGACAGCAGCAAGATATTTTTATTTTATACCTATTAGTGACATATACTATCCATCATCCGCAGACTGGGCCACATCTAGTGTCCATAGTGTGTGGCTTTGTGTAAAAAAATACTGAACTACATCTGCAAACTGTGTCTGTATTGCAAATTCCAATAATCTGGGCCTAATATACTGTCCATAATCTGTGGTGTTCTGTAACCAATACTGTACTACATCTGAAAACAGTGTCTGTATTGCAGATTCCAAAAATATGGGCATAATATAGTGTCCATATTCTGTGGGTTTCTGTGACATATACTGTACTGCATCCGAAAACTGTGTCTTTAGCGGACAGTAAAACAATCTGAGCCACATCTAGTGACAAAACCAATAATATGAAGAAGGCGAGCACTAAGGGACGTGGAAGTGGGCGTGATGCTGATGGTGCACACACAGGCCGTGGCCCTGGGCACAATGAAACTGTGTCTGCTGACAATGCACCAGAAAAAAAAAAAAAACATCCACCGTACCCAGCTTCATGTCCAACTTAGCGATCAGTTGGTCAGTTGGATTGCTGAAGATAATGCTTCCAGTCGGTTAAGCACCACCCTCTCTTCCACCAAGTCCAGTCTCTGTAGCCGAGAGTCCGGTCAACCGAATCCTCACTCTGATCATCCTTCCTCCCACCATGGAGAGGCTTGCCAAATGAATGATCCCACACTCGGATATTCCGAGGAGCTATTTCCAGCACCACTATTACATTTGGCCCTCGCGCCCAGCACGCATGAAGAGAGACCTAAGATATTGTGGCCTGATTCCCAACCTCTTGAGCCTTCACAGTCTTAAGAAGATGACGGTGGTGAACGGCAATCATTCGTTCACGAGGTGGATGATGATGAGACACAGTTGTCAATCACTGAGGTTGTGGTTAGGTCAAGTCAGGAGGATGAGCAGAGTGAGGAAGTGGAAGAGGAGGTGGTGGACGATGAGGTCACTGACCCAACATGGGAAGGTGAAAAGCCGAGCGAGGACAGCAGTACAGAGGGGGAAGGATCCGCAGCACCGCAACAGGCTGGAAGAGGCAGTGGGTTTGCAACAGGGAGAAGTCGGCCCACACCAAAGAGACCCGCAACAGTTACACCGACCACCCCCATGCATAAATATACCTTGCCAAGGGGTAGGTGCTCCGCAGTATGGCACTTTTTTTAAGGAAAGTGCAGACGACAAAAGAATGGTAGTATGTAACCTGTGCCGTACCAAAATAAGCCGGGGCGTGAACACTAGCAACCTCACCACCAGCATGATCCGCCACATGGCATCCAAGCACCCTAATAAGTGGGCCGAACGCCTGGGTCCACAATCTGGGTCTGCGGGTCACACCACTGCATCCTTTTCCCCTCTGCTACGCCATGCTGGCCAATCCCCTGTCAAAGGCACAGGCCCGGATGCCCCTTGCCCTGCACCTGGACCTTCGCATGAACCATCAGCAACAACGTTCACTTCCCTGTCCCAGCGTCCAAATGTCCATATCACAGTAATTTGAACGGAAGCACAAATACCCACCCACTGGCCATAGCACTAAATGCTCAACTTTCCAAATTACTGGCCCTTGAAATGTTGCCATTTAGGCTTGTGGACACTAAGGCCTTCTGCAGTCTGATGTCGGCGGCCGTCCCTCGGTATGCAGTCCCTAGCCACCACTATTTTTCACGGTGTGTCATGCACACCTTACACCAGCATGTGTCCCAGAACATCACTTGTGCCCTGACCAATGCACTTACTGGGAAGGTCCACTTCACTACAGACACATGGACAAGTGCTGGTGGCCAGGGATGCTACATTTCCCTAACCACACACTGGGTGAATGTTGTGGAGGCCGGGAGTGAGTCGTACCCTGGGATGGCACAGGTGCTACCCACACCCAGGATTGCGGGCCCTAAGTCCATCAGGGTCTCCTCCAGCAGCTATGTTACTGGCTCCAACCCCCACTTCTCCTCCTCCGCCGCCTCCTTCTCCACTTCCACCTCCAGCAGCAGTCATCCATCAGTCGCTAACTGGAAGCAGTGTAGCACTGCTGTGGGTAAGCGTCAACAGGCCGTGCTGAAGCTGATCTGGTTAGGGGACAAACAGCACACCACCACAGAGCTGTGGCAGGGTATAAAGGACCAGACCGAGCTGTAGCTCTCGCCACTCAACCTACAGCCAGGCATGGTTGTGTGTGATAATGGGCATAACTTGATGGCGGCTTTGGAGCTCGGCAAACTGACACACATCCCATGCTTAGCCCACGTCTTAAACTTAGTGATTCAGCGGTTTATCAAAACCTACCCCAATTTGCCAGAGCTACTAGTGAAGGCGCGTCGCAATGTTGAAAGGTTGACTCAGATAAAAATTAACAAGGCCTGGATTGCCCCTGACTTCTCAACTCCACTAGAAGAGAGCTGAGCTGATGATGAACATAAAGGCAATTTCAATCTATCATTTATAATATACTCAATGTACTGTAGTGTATTCCTATGCACCTTTTCCACAAAAAAACCTGCATGCACTCGCATATAATGTTTTAAAGCGTCAGCTGAACAGCATGCACTTGCATATCATGTTTTAGAGTGTGAGCTGAACAGCATGCACTCGCATATAATGTTTTAGACCATCATTTGAACAGCATGCACAAGCATATAATGTTTTAGAGCATCAGCTCACCTGAAGACACTTGCAAATAATGTTTTAGAGCGTCAGCTGTACAGCTTGCACTCGCATATAATGTTTTAGAGCATCATTTGAACAGCAACCACTCGCAAATAATGTTTTAGAGCGTCAGCTCACCAGCTTGCACTCGCATATAATGTTTTAGAGCATCAGCTGAACAGCATGCACTTGCATATAATGTTCTAGAGCGTCAGCTGAACAGCATGCACTCACATATAATGTTTTAGAACGTCAGCTCACCTGCAGGCACTAGCATATAAAGTTTTAAAGCGTCAGCTCCCCAGCAGGCACTCACATATAATGTTTTAGAGTGTCAGCTCACCAGCAGGCCCTCGCAACCAATGTTTTAGAGGGTCAGCTCAACAGCAGGCCATCACCCCTCATGTTTTGGATGGTCAGATCAGCAAGCCCTTGCTCCAAATGTTTTTGAGGGTCACCAGCAGGCCACCAATCATAATTTTTCAAGGGTGTGTACGATGCCCTCCTTTATGTGTAATAAAGGGTGTATTGTAGTGCCGGTTCGTTGTAATTTTTTGCAGCCCTTTCACTTAGTGCATAGGCTTTATGAGTGTAGGAGTCCCACTACCTGAAAAATTGTACCACAATGTGAATGAGGCCCTCCTTTATGTTATATACAGGCTGTTTCGGAGTGTCTCTTGCTTGCAATTTTTTGCAGCACTTGTTTCCTAACAATTTTTCCTCTAAAATAGATTTTTTTGGGGGGTTTGTACGTATTTTTATCAGTCTGTAAAAGTGGCGTACAACTCGGACAACATGGTTGCCAGCAGCGACCTGGTAGACCAAGATCCATCCAGACATCATCCCCATGCTGTTCGCGATCCATTTTGGTGGTGTTTCTGTCACTTTCCGACCTTTTCCAATGGACCAGGCACCCTCCCCTCAGAGGAGGGGGTGCCTGGTTGTCTCCCATTGACTTCTATTATACTCGGGTGCTCGGTCGAGCACACAAATATAGCAATGTGTAAGGGCTGAACACCCGAATACTTTGGTGCTCGATCATTACTAATAAATATTCTTTCCTTTACACGTTTCCTTTTTTTAAAAATATTTCATGAAAAAAATAATAATAATTGAATTAGAAACAGAATCAACAACCACTTATATGAATGTAGCCATTTTGGTTATCAAGGTATATTTTTTATAATGTGGTTTCCATGAAAAACAGAGCATGAGTAGGCTACCAGTCTTTGCTGTTCATTCCTTTTTTCATCTAACTATCCATCTTAACAGTTGAGCGAACCCGAACTATAAAGTTCAGGTTCGTACCGAACTTTAGGTTTTTCAGCACCTGGACCCGAGCCCGAACATTTACGTAAAAGTTCGGGTTCGGGTTCGGTGTTCGGCGATGTTTATGACGCTTTTTGAAAGGCTGCAAAGCAGCCAATCAACAAGCGTCATACTACTTGCCCCAAAAGGCTACTATTGGCATGGCTGTGATTGGCCAACTGCAGCATGTGACCCAGCCTCTATTTAAGCTGGAGTCACGTAGCGCCGCCCGTCACTTTGCTCGGATTAGTGTAGGGATAGGCTGCAGCTGCTGTGAGGGAGAGATCAGGGAGAAATCTTATGAAGAACTGCTTCTTTACTCAGCGATCTACAGCAAATGTGTTTTGTGGGTGAAGTGCACAATTGTTTTAAGCCTGCCCTGAGCCAACTACTACTGAAAATGAACTTTTTTTCCTTCAGTTAGTCAATATCAATACATAATCGGCAGTCATTTTATGCAACGATAGTGCACCAGCACAGGATATCTACAAGTCCAGAAATACTGCTTTGAGACACTGGGGTTAAAAAAAAAAACTTTGTTTCATATAGTGCACATCTAGGATTATTGCTGCATAAGTGACTGTTCAATTTAGGCCAGAAATACGGATTTCTCATACTGGGGCATACTGGGGTGAAAAAAAACTGTTTCATATAGTGCACATCTAGGATTATAGGTGCAGAAGTGAGTGTCACATTTAGGCCAGAAATATGGCTTTGGCATACTGGGGCATACTGGGTGAAACAAACCCCTCTGTTTCATATAGTGCACAGCTAGGATTATAGGTGCATAAGGGACTGTTCATTTTAGGCCAGAAATACGGCTTTCGCATACCGGGGTGGAAAAAACACTGTGTTTTATATACTGCACATCTGTGATTATAGGTGCATAAGTTACTGTGAAATTTAGGCCACAAATACGGCTTTTGCTTACTGGGGTTAAAAAACCCTTTGATACACTGAAAAAAATAAGGGGTTGGATCAGCACAACCTGCCTGTAGGTGCACATCACTATGGCGAAATACATATACAAACGGAAAATGCAAATGTGATCGCACACTACATCCAGCACTCTGCCCTCCATGCTGGACGAGACATTGGTTTATATTTTGGCCAAAGCATAGTAAGCCACTCACCGCGTCAAGGTTGTCTCATGAGTGGTCCCTAACTCTTGTTCCTACCTGTTCATGGGCCATGACAGCCACATAAAATCCAGGGAATGCAGGTCAGCATGCAAGCCAAGTACACTTTGCTTGTAACCCCGTCCGGTGCCATCACAGCTTTCATCGGATCCAGGGATGCAAGTACCAACATGCATGCTGAACCCACCATATACTTCTCCTGGAGCCAGATGGCTAATGGTAGGTTCTATACAAGCAGACTCAGTTTTATACTGACTTTAAAACCAGCTTCAAGGACAGATTAACTGGTCAGGTGTGCAATGACTCCAAGGAGATCGCCACGCCTCCAATATATACTACAAAGAAAAAAATAAGGGGTTGGGTCAGCACAACCTGCCTGTAGGTGCACATCACTATGGCGAAATACATATACAAACGGAAAATGCAAATGTGATCGCACACTACATCCAGCACTCTGCCCTCCATGGCCCATGAACAGGTAGGAACAAGAGTTAGGGACCAGTCATGAGACAACCTTGACGCGGTGAGTGGCTTACTATGCTTTGGCCAAAATATAAACCAATGTCTCGTCCAGCATGGAGGGCAGAGTGCTGGATGTAGTGTGCGATCACATTTGCATTTTCCGTTTGTATATGTATTTCGCCATAGTGATGTGCACCTACAGGCAGGTTGTGCTGACCCAACCCCTTATTTTTTTCTTTGTAGTATATATTGGAGGCGTGGCGATCTCCTTGGAGTCATTGCACACCTGACCAGTTAATCTGTCCTTGAGGCTGGTTTTAAAGTCAGTAAAAAACTGAGTCTGCTTGTATAGAACCTACCATTAGCCATCTGGCTCCAGGAGAAGTATATGGTGGGTTCAGCATGCATGTTGGTACTTGCATCCCTGGATCCGATGAAAGCTGTAATGGCACCGGACGGGGTTACAAGCAAAGTGTCCCTAACTCTTGTTCCTACCTGTTCATGGGCCATGACAGCCACATAAAATCCAGGGAATGCAGGTCAGCATGCAAGCCAAGTACACTTTGCTTGTAACCCCGTCCGGTGCCATTACAGCTTTCATCGGATCCAGGGATGCAAGTACCAACATGCATGCTGAACCCACCATATACTTCTCCTGGAGCCAGATGGCTAATGGTAGGTTCTATACAAGCAGACTCAGTTTTATACTGACTTTAAAACCAGCCTCAAGGACAGATTAACTGGTCAGGTGTGCAATGACTCCAAGGAGATCGCCACGCCTCCAATATATACTACAAAGAAAAAAATAAGGGGTTGGGTCAGCACAACCTGCCTGTAGGTGCACATCACTATGGCGAAATACATATACAAACGGAAAATGCAAATGTGATCGCACACTACATCCAGCACTCTGCCCTCCATGCTGGACGAGACATTGGTTTATATTTTGGCCAAAGCATAGTAAGCCACTCACCGCGTCAAGGTTGTCTCATGAGTGGTCCCTAACTCTTGTTCCTACCTGTTCATGGGCCATGACAGCCACATAAAATCCAGGGAATGCAGGTCAGCATGCAAGCCAAGTACACTTTGCTTGTAACCCCGTCCGGTGCCATTACAGCTTTCATCGGATCCAGGGATGCAAGTACCAACATGCATGCTGAACCCACCATATACTTCTCCTGGAGCCAGATGGCTAATGGTAGGTTCTATACAAGCAGACTCAGTTTTATACTGACTTTAAAACCAGCCTCAAGGACAGATTAACTGGTCAGGTGTGCAATGACTCCAAGGAGATCGCCACGCCTCCAATATATACTACAAAGAAGGGGTTGGGTCAGCACAACCTGCCTGTAGGTGCACATCACTATGGCAAAATACATATACAAACGGAAAATGCAAATGTGATCGCACACTACATCCAGCACTCTGCCCTCCATGCTGGACGAGACATTGGTTTATATTTTGGCCAAAGCATAGTAAGCCACTCACCGCGTCAAGGTTGTCTCATGAGTGGTCCCTAACTCTTGTTCCTACCTGTTCATGGGCCATGACAGCCACATAAAATCCAGGGAATGCAGGTCAGCATGCAAGCCAAGTACACTTTGCTTGTAACCCCGTCCGGTGCCATTACAGCTTTCATCGGATCCAGGGATGCAAGTACCAACATGCATGCTGAACCCACCATATACTTCTCCTGGAGCCAGATGGCTAATGGTAGGTTCTATACAAGCAGACTCAGTTTTATACTGACTTTAAAACCAGCCTCAAGGACAGATTAACTGGTCAGGTGTGCAATGACTCCAAGGAGATCGCCACGCCTCCAATATATACTACAAAGAAAAAAATAAGGGGTTGGGTCAGCACAACCTGCCTGTAGGTGCACATCACTATGGCGAAATACATATACAAACGGAAAATGCAAATGTGATCGCACACTACATCCAGCACTCTGCCCTCCATGCTGGACGAGACATTGGTTTATATTTTGGCCAAAGCATAGTAAGCCACTCACCGCGTCAAGGTTGTCTCATGAGTGGTCCCTAACTCTTGTTCCTACCTGTTCATGGGCCATGACAGCCACATAAAATCCAGGGAATGCAGGTCAGCATGCAAGCCAAGTACACTTTGCTTGTAACCCCGTCCGGTGCCATTACAGCTTTCATCGGATCCAGGGATGCAAGTACCAACATGCATGCTGAACCCACCATATACTTCTCCTGGAGCCAGATGGCTAATGGTAGGTTCTATACAAGCAGACTCAGTTTTATACTGACTTTAAAACCAGCCTCAAGGACAGATTAACTGGTCAGGTGTGCAATGACTCCAAGGAGATCGCCACGCCTCCAATATATACTACAAAGAAAAAAATAAGGGGTTGGGTCAGCACAACCTGCCTGTAGGTGCACATCACTATGGCGAAATACATATACAAACGGAAAATGCAAATGTGATCGCACACTACATCCAGCACTCTGCCCTCCATGCTGGACGAGACATTGGTTTATATTTTGGCCAAAGCATAGTAAGCCACTCACCGCGTCAAGGTTGTCTCATGAGTGGTCCCTAACTCTTGTTCCTACCTGTTCATGGGCCATGACAGCCACATAAAATCCAGGGAATGCAGGTCAGCATGCAAGCCAAGTACACTTTGCTTGTAACCCCGTCCGGTGCCATTACAGCTTTCATCGGATCCAGGGATGCAAGTACCAACATGCATGCTGAACCCACCATATACTTCTCCTGGAGCCAGATGGCTAATGGTAGGTTCTATACAAGCAGACTCAGTTTTTTACTGACTTTAAAACCAGCCTCAAGGACAGATTAACTGGTCAGGTGTGCAATGACTCCAAGGAGATCGCCACGCCTCCAATATATACTACAAAGAAAAAAATAAGGGGTTGGGTCAGCACAACCTGCCTGTAGGTGCACATCACTATGGCGAAATACATATACAAACGGAAAATGCAAATGTGATCGCACACTACATCCAGCACTCTGCCCTCCATGCTGGACGAGACATTGGTTTATATTTTGGCCAAAGCATAGTAAGCCACTCACCGCGTCAAGGTTGTCTCATGAGTGGTCCCTAACTCTTGTTCCTACCTGTTCATGGGCCATGGAGGGCAGAGTGCTGGATGTAGTGTGCGATCACATTTGCATTTTCCGTTTGTATATGTATTTCGCCATAGTGATGTGCACCTACAGGCAGGTTGTGCTGACCCAACCCCTTATTTTTTTCTTTGTAGTATATATTGGAGGCGTGGCGATCTCCTTGGAGTCATTGCACACCTGACCAGTTAATCTGTCCTTGAAGCTGGTTTTAAAGTCAGTATAAAACTGAGTCTGCTT
Organism: Bufo bufo; assembly: GCF_905171765.1. Classification (NCBI taxonomy): domain Eukaryota; kingdom Metazoa; phylum Chordata; class Amphibia; order Anura; family Bufonidae; genus Bufo; species Bufo bufo. Next base: position 523,583,836 of record NC_053391.1, on the reverse strand, counting down.
GTATAGAACCTACCATTAGCCATCTGGCTCCAGGAGAAGTATATGGTGGGTTCAGCATGCATGTTGGTACTTGCATCCCTGGATCCGATGAAAGCTGTGATGGCACCGGACGGGGTTACAAGCAAAGTGTACTTGGCTTGCATGCTGACCTGCATTCCCTGGATTTTATGTGGCTGTCATGGCCCATGAACAGGTAGGAACAAGAGTTAGGGACCACTCATGAGACAACCTTGACGCGGTGAGTGGCTTACTATGCTTTGGCCAAAATATAAACCAATGTCTCGTCCAGCATGGAGGGCAGAGTGCTGGATGTAGTGTGCGATCACATTTGCATTTTCCCTTTGATACACTGCACATCTGTGATTAGAGGTGCATAAATTACTGTGAAATTTAGGCCACAAATACGGCTTTTGCTTACTGGGGTTAAAAAAAACTCTGATATACTGCACATCTGGGATTAGAGGTGCATAAGTTACTGTGAAATTTAGGCCTCAAATACGGCTTTGGCCTCATGCACACGACCGTTGTTGTGTTCCGTGTCCGTTGTTCAGTTTTTCGTGATTTTCTGCGGACTCATTGACTTTCAATGGTTCCGTTGAAAACTCGGCTAATGCACCGTTTGCCATCCACGTCCGTGATCCGTGGTTCAGTCTGTCAAAAAAATATAACCTGTCCTATTTTTTTCATGGAAAACGGTTCGCGGACCCATTCAAGTCAATGGGTCCGCGAAAAAACGTGGAGGTACACAAGATTGTCATCCGCATCCGCGAGTCCGCGTCCGTTTTTTTCCTATCATTTGCCAAGCAAACTTGACTTCGATTTTTTTTTTACTTTCCTTGATGTTTGGTGATCCTCCAAAAATAAAGGAAGACACACGGAAACAAAAACGGAAACGGATGACGGAACAACGGAACCTCATTTTGCGGAACGGAACACAACAACGGCCGTGTGCATGAGGCCTTTTCTTACTGGGGTTAAAAAAATCTCAGATATACTGCACATCTGGGATTAGAGGTGCATAAATTACTGTGAAATTTAGGCCACAAATACCGCTGTCATATAGAGTTAAAAAAATAAATAAATTGAGTGCAATACCCTACATCAGGGTTTTTATTGGTGGTTAATTATTTTTAACAGACTGAACCACTTTTTACTTTGCTTGGTGAACGCTAACTATGAGGCAAACATCTAATAAGAGATGCGGTCATGGTCATGGTGGTGGTGGTGTTTGTGAAGCCTCTCGTGCAGGGAGAGGACGTGGCCGTTCTGCCACAGCTACACATCCTACTAAACCTACTACCTCAGGTCCCAGTAGCCGCCAGAATCTACAGCGATATTTGGTCGGGCCTAATGCCGTTCTAAGGATGGTAAGACCTGAGCAAGTACAGGCGCTAGTCGATTGGGTGGCCGACAGTGGATCCAGCAGGTTCACATTATCTCCCACCCAGTCTTCTGCAGAAAGCGCACAGGTGGCGCCTGAAACCCATGCCCATCAGTCTGTCACATCACCCCCGTGCATATCGGGGAACCTGTCTGAGCCTCAAGTCATGCAGCAGTCTCTTATGCTGTTTGAAGACTCTGCTGGCAGGGTTTCCCAAGGGCATCCACCTAGCCCTTCCCCGGGGGGTGGAAGACATAGAATGCACTGACGCACAACCACTTATGTTTCCTGATGAGGACATGGGAATACCACCTCAGCACGTCTCTGATGATGCCGAAACACAGGTGCCAACTGCTGCGTCTTTCTGCAGTGTGCAGACCGAAAAGGAGGTCAGGGAGGAAGACTGGGTGGAAGACTATGCAGGGGACGATGAGGTCCTAGAACCCACAGGGAATGAAGGTCATGCCACTAACTTTCAGAGTTCGGAGGAAGAGGCAGTGGTGAGACCGAGCCAACAGCGTAGCAAAAGAGGGAGCAGGGTGCAAAACCATAGCAGCCGTCGCCAAAACAGTTCGCCTGCTACTGGCCACCGTCACCAGGGACCGAGCACACCAAAGGCAGCTTCAAGGAGTTCCCTGGCATGGCACTTCTTCACACAATGTGCTGCTGACAAGACCCGAGTGGTTTGCACGCTGTGCCATCAGAGCCTGAAGTGAGGCATTAACGTTCTGAACCTTAGCACAACCTGCATGACCACGCATCTACATGCGAGACACGGGCTGCAGTGGAGTAAGCACCTTCAAAACCAAGAAAGGGCTCAGGCCCCTCCTGCTCACTCTTCTGCTGCTGCCTCGGCCTCTTCCTCTGCCTCTGGAGGAACGTTGGCACGTGCTGCCCAGCAAACAGAGGATGTGCCACCAACACCACCACCTCGTCACCAAGCATCTCCACCATGTCACACCTTGGAGAGAAAGTGTAAATTCCCACCTAGCCACCCTCGATCCTTGGCCCTGAATGTCAACATTTCTAAACTATTGGCCTTTGAAATTCTGTCATTTAGGCTGGTGGAGACGGACAGCTTCAAACAGCTCATGTCGCTTGCTGTCCCACAGTACGTCGTTCCCAGCCGCCACTACTTCTCCAGGAGACCAGTGCCCTCCCTGCACAACCAAGTATCGGATAAAATCAAGTATGCACTGCGCAACGCCATCTGTGGCAAGGTCCACCTAACCACAGATATGTGGATCAGTAAGCACGGGCAGGGACGCTATATCTCCCTAACTGCACACTGGGTAAATGTAGTGGCGGCTGGGCCCCAGGCGGAGAGCTGTTTGGCGCACGTCCTTCCGCCGCCAAGGATCACAGGGCATCATTCTTTGCCTCCTGTTGCCTCCTCTTCCTACTCGGCTTCCTCCTCCTCTTCTACTGATGTGTTTGGGGGACAGGCCCCACACCACGCAGGAGTTGTGGCGGGGTATAGAACAACAGACTGACGAGTGGTTGCTGCCACTGAGCCTCAATCCCGGCCTGGTGGTCTGCGATAATGGGCGAAATCTCGTTGTAGCTCTGGGACTAGCCGGTTTGACGCACATCCCTTGCCTGGCGCATTTTCTGAATTTGGTGGTGCAGAAATTCATTCACAACTACCCCGACATGTCAGAGCTGCTGCATAAAGTGCGGGCCGTCTATGCGCGCTTTTGGCGTTCTCATCTTGCCGCCGCTCGGCTGTCTGCTCTACAGCGTAACTTCGGCCTTCCCGCTCACCGCCTCATATGCGACGTGCCCACCAGGTGGAACTCCACCTTGCACATGCTGGAGAGACTGTGCGAGCAGCAGCAGGCCATATTGGAGTTTCAGCTGTAGCATGCACGGGTGAGTCGCACTGCGGAACAGCACCACTACACCACCAATTACTGGGCCTCCTTGCGAGACCTGTGTGCCCTGTTGCGCTGTTTCAAGTATTCCACCAACATGGCCAGTGGCGATGACGCCATTATCAGCGTTACAATACCACTTCTATGTCTCCTTATGGTGATGATGGAAGAGGATGTGGCCCAGGACGTGGAGCAGGAGGAGGAGGAAGAGGGATCATCTCTAACACTTTCGGGCCAGTCTTTTAGAAGTGGCTCAGAGGGAGTTTTTTTTGCAACAGCAGAGGTACAAATTTGGCCAGCCAGGGCCCAAAACTGGAGGAGGAGGATGAGGAGGAGGATGAGGATGAAGCATGTTCACAGCGGGGTGGCACCCAACGCAGCTCGGGCCTATCACTGATGCATGGCTAGGGGGATACGGAGGACGCAGATGATACGCCTCCCACAGAGGACAGCTTGTCCTTACCTCTGGGCAGCCTGGCACACATGAGCGACTACATGCTGCAGTGCCTGCGCAACGACAGCAGTGTTGCCCACATTTTAACGTGTGCTGACTACTGGGTGGCCACCCTGCTGGATCCCCGTTACAAAGACAATGTGCCATCCTAAATTCCCTCACTGGAGCGTGATCGGAAGATGCGCAACTACAGGCGCACGCTGGTAGATGTGCTCCTGAGAGCATTCCCGACTGAGGCCGGTGGGACAACTGGAAGCACAAGGCAAAGGCAGTGTCACAGCTGTATGTGAGCAACAAGAGCATGCACAGAAAATAGAGCTACTGACCGGACCCAAACTAGGGAGGATAAAGGGTGACCCCTGTCAGACCCTCAAAGCTCTCCCTATGCTGCTAAGCCCATGCCCGGATCCAAATGGTGGAACGAGGCATGCCCGCGTACCTAAGACTGATGACCACTGTAACCCCTACAATAGTGGAAGGGGCACGGCCACCGGTGCCCTGCTCAGTACAGGGAGTGCAGAATTATTAGGCAAATGAGTATTTTGACCACATCAGCCTCTTTATGCATGTTGTCTTACTCCAAGCTGTATAGGCTCGAAAGCCTACTACCAATTAAGCATATTAGGTGATGTGCATCTCTGTAATGAGAAGGGGTGTGGTCTAATGACATCAACACCCTATATCAGGTGTGCATAATTATTAGGCAAATTCCTTTCCTTTGGCAAAATGGGTCAAAAGAAGAACTTGACAGGCTCAGAAAAGTCAAAAATAGTGAGATATCTTGCAGAGGGATGGAGCACTCTTAAAATTGCAAAGCTTCTGAAGCGTGATCATCGAACAATCAAGCGTTTCATTCAAAATAGTCAACAGGGTCGCAAGAAGCGTGTGGAAAAACCAAGGCGCAAAATAACTGCCCATGAACTGAGAAAAGTCAAGCGTGCAGCTGCCAAGATGACACTTGCCACCAGTTTGGCCATATTTCAGAGCTGCAACATCACTGGAGTGCCCAAAAGCACAAGGTTTGCAATACTCAGAGACATGGCCAAGGTAAGAAAGGCTAAAAGACGACCACCACTGAACAAGACACACAAGCTGAAACGTCAAGACTGGGCCAAGAAATATCTCAAGACTGATTTTTCTAAGGTTTTATGGACTGATGAAATGAGAGTGAGTCTTGATGGGCCAGATGGATGGGCCCGTGGCTGGATTGGTAAAGGGCAGAGAGCTCCAGTCCGACTCAGACGCCAGCAAGGTGGAGGTGGAGTACTGGTTTGGGCTGGTATTATCAAAGATGAGCTTGTGGGGCCTTTTCGGGTTGATGATGGAGTCAAGCTCAACTCCCAGTCTTACTGCCAGTTTCTGGAAGACACCTTCTTCAAGCAGTGGTGCAGGAAGAAGTCTGCATCCTTCAAGAAAAACATGATTTTCATGCAGGACAATGCTCCATCACAGGTGTCCAAGTACTCCACAGCGTGGCTGGCAAGAAAGGGTATAAAAGAAGAAAATCTAATGACATGGCCTCCTTGTTCACCTGATCTGAACCCCATTGAGAACCTGTGGTCCATCATCAAATGTGAGATTTACAAGGAGGGAAAACAGTACACCTCTCTGAACAGTGTCTGGGAGGCTGTGGTTGCTGCTGCACGCAATGTTGATGGTGAACAGATCAAAACACTGACAGAATCCATGGATGGCAGGCTTTTGAGTGTCCTTGCAAAGAAAGGTGGCTATATTGGTCACTGATTTGTTTTTGTTTTGTTTTTGAATGTCAGAAATGTATATTTGTGAATGTTGAGATGTTATATTGGTTTCACTGGTAAAAATAAATAATTGAAATGGGTATATATTTGTTTTTTGTTAAGTTGCCTAATAATTATGCACAGTAATAGTCACCTGCACACACAGATATCCCCCTAAAATAGCTAAAACTAAAAACAAACTAAAAACTACTTCCAAAAATATTCAGCTTTGATATTAATGAGTTTTTTGGGTTCATTGAGAACATGGTTGTTGTTCAATAATAAAATTAATCCTCAAAAATACAACTTGCCTAATAATTCTGCACTCCCTGTATATGGAGGGAACCGTGGTCGCCTCGGATCCAGTCAGAAAACACACAGATACACTGCAATGTCTGCACACTTAGCTGAAGGAGCTGCAGCCGCAGTGAAGACGGATCCAAAGACAGGCTGGCAATATCCGGAGTACTTGCTGCAGCAAAACACAGGTCCAGTGAAAGGATAGCATACAAGGGAAGATACTCAAGCAAGAGCTACAACTCAAATGAGAAATTTAATCCACACACTACAAAAGGAGGAGGGGTGATTTAAATGCAGGGAAATCAAACGCAGGAGGAACAGCTGGGAGGAAGGAAACAGAAAGTAAAGAGCTCATCATAGGGGCGGAGAAACAGAGCAGTGAGAACTCCTCCAAGCTCTGGTAGTGACAGTACCCCCCCCCCCCCTCTACGGGTGGACTCCGGACACCCAGGACCCACCTTCTCAGGATGAGCCCTAAGAAATGCCCTGATGAGGCGAGTGGCTTTAATGTCCGACACCGGAACCCACATCCTCTCCTCAGGACCATAACCCTTCCAATGAACGAGGTACTGAAGAGAACCGCGGACAATGCGAGAGTCCACAATTCTGGAAACCTCAAACTCCAGATTGCCATCAACCAAAATCGGAGGAGGAGGCAAAGAGGAGGGTACCGTGGGCTGGACATATGGTTTTAAGAGAGATCTGTGAAATACATTATGTATCTTCCAAACCCGTGGAAGATCAAGACGGAAGGCAACAGGATTGATGACTGACAAGATTTTATAAGGCCCAATAAACTTGGGACCCAATTTCCAGGAGGGAACCTTCAGTTTAATATTTCTTGTAGACAACCACACCAGATCACCCACATTCAGGTCCGGACCAGGCACACGTCTCTTATCAGCCACACGCTTATACTTCTCACTCATCTTTTTAAGATTACTCTGAATCTTTTGCCAAATGGTAGACAAAGACGAGGAAAATCTCTCCTCCTCAGGTAAACCAGAAAGAGCCCCTCCCGAGAATGTCCCAAACTGCGGATGGAACCCATATGCACCAAAGAATGGTGACTTATCAGAAGATTCCTGACGACGGTTGTTCAGAGCAAACTCAGCAAGAGGGAGAAATGAACACCAATCCTCCTGGTTCTCTGCCACAAAACAGCGCAAATATGTCTCCAGATTCTGATTGAGGCGCTCAGTCTGACCATTCGACTGCGGGTGAAAAGCAGAAGAGAAGGACAGCCGAACCCCCAGGCGAGAACAGAAAGCCTTCCAGAATCTGGACACAAACTGCGTGCCTCTATCGGAAACAATATCAGAGGGAATGCCATGCAATTTAACAATATGGTCGACAAAAGCTTGCGCCAACGTTTTAGCATTGGGTAAACCAGGGAAAGGTACGAAATGAGCCATCTTGCTAAAACGGTCCACCACCACCAGGATCACCGACTTCCCTGAGGAACGAGGAAGATCCGTGATAAAGTCCATGGACAGGTGTGTCCAAGGACGGGAAAGTATGGGTAACGGGAGAAGGGAACCTGAAGGCCGTGAACGAGGGACCTTAGCGCGAGCGCACGTCTCACAAGCAGCCACAAAACCCTCCACCGACTTACGAAGAGCCGGCCACCAAAATCTCCGAGCAATGAGATCTACCGTGGCTCTACTCCCGGGGTGACCAGAAAGAACAGTATCATTAAGCTCCTTGAAGAGTTTGTGACGTAGCTCAGGAGGCACAAACAACTTCCCAGAAGGACAACGGGCAGGTGCCTCAGTCTGGGCAGCCTGGACCTCGGCCTCCAAGTCAGAATATAGAGCAGAAACAACTACCCCCTCCGCCAAAATGGGACCCGGGTCCTCAGAGTTTCCTCCTCCCGGAAAACAGCGAGAGAGAGCATCAGCCTTCACATTTTTGATCCCAGGGCGGAATGTAATGACAAAATTGAATCTGGAAAAGAACAGAGACCATCTGGCCTGTCTCGGATTCATACGCCTGGCCGACTCCAAGTATGCCAGATTCTTATGGTCGGTAAAAACGGTGATAGGGTGCCTGGCCCCCTCCAACCAATGGCGCCATTCCTCGAAAGCCAACTTGATGGCCAACAACTCCCTATCTCCCACATCATAGTTTTTCTCTGCCGGGGAGAGTTTTTTAGAGAAAAGGGCACAGGGTCGCCATTTGGCAGGAGAAGGGCCCTGGGACAAAACCGCACCCACACCCACCTCGGAAGCATCCACCTCAACAATAAAAGGTAAGGAAACATCGGGATGCACCAAGACGGGAGCAGACGCAAAACTCTCTTTAATCTTAGAAAAAGCTGCAAGTGCCTCCTCCGACCAAGAGGAAAATTCCGCCCCCTTTTTTGTCATGTCAGTGAGGGGTTTGACAACAGAGGAATAATTCAAAATGAACTTTCTGTAATAGTTCGCAAAACCCAGAAAGCGCATCAATGCCTTCTGATCCTCAGGAAGCTCCCACTCAAGTACAGCACGGACCTTCTCCGGATCCATGCGAAAACCAGAAGCAGAGAGGAGAAAACCCAGAAATTGAATCTCCGATACCATAAAAAGACATTTCTCCAGCTTGGCGTACAATTTATTTTCCCGCAGAATCTGCAGAACCTGAAAAAGATGATCCTGATGGGTCTGAACATCAGGGGAAAAAAATCAAAATTTCATCAAGATACACCAATACAAATTTCCCCATTAAATGGTAGAAAATACTGTTAACAAAATGCTGAAAGACGGCCGGAGCATTCATCAGGCCGAAAGGCATAACGAGATTCTCGAAATGCCCGTTAGGGGTATTAAAGGCCGTTTTCCATTCATCCCCCTCTCTGACCCTGACCAGGTTGTATGCGCCTCTCAAATCCAATTTGGAAAAAACCTTGGCCCCAACAATTTGGTTGAAGAGGTCCGGGATCAGAGGAAGGGGATAGGGATCGCGAATCGTGATACGGTTCAGCTCCCTAAAATCTAGGCAAGGTCTCAGAGAGCCATCTTTTTTTTTAACAAAAAAAAAACCAGCGGCAACAGGTGATTTTGAGGGACGATAATGCCCCTTATCGAAACTCTCGGAGATATAGGTTTGCATTGCGATTCTTTCCGGTTGTGAGAGATTGTAGAGGCAAGCTTTTGGCAGCTTGGCGCCGGGAATGAGGTTAATGGGACAGTCAAACTCCCGGTGAGGAGGTAGCTCCTGAACACCGCTCTCGGAAAACACGTCCGAGAAATCAGAGAGAAATGATGGCACAGTTTTAGTAGACACCTCTGCAAAAGTCGCTGTAAGACAATTCTCTCTACAAAAGTCCACTCATTTATTTGCCTTCCTTGCCAATCAATAGTGGGGTTATGTCTAGTGAGCCAGGGTAACCCCAAAACTAGAGGAGAAGGCAATCCGTTAAGGACAAAACAAGATATATCCTCCACATGATTGTCACCTACAGCTAACCGGATATTGTGAACAATGCCCTTCAGAGATTTCTGTGAGAGTGGAGCAGAGTCAATAGCAAAAACAGGTATATCCTTTTCTAATGTGCAAACCTGAAAACCATGCATGGCTACAAATTGAGTGTCAATAAGATTGACGGCCGCTCCACTATCAACAAAAATCTCACAAGAAATGACTTTGCTCTCTAGCGCCACCCTGGCAGACAGGAGAAAACAGGAACTGCAGGTCAGAGGAAAAGCATCAATTCCTACATCAACTTTGCCCAAAGTAGCAGATGAAGCAGAGTTTGATGATTTACCTTTTGAGGTTTTTCTCTTATTATCGCTCTTAGTACAGTTCAAGAATCTCCTAGACGGACAAACATTTGCCAAATGACCTATGCCGCCACAACAAAAACACACCATACTCTGAGGACTAAATCCTCTTTTATCAGGGGCAAGTCGACCTAGCTGTATGGGCTCCTCCTCAGAGGGGACTGAGACAGGATGAGGCCCCTGCACACTGAATGAGTCCGCACCACTGCCCCTAGACTGACAATGGCTGGACAGAGAGGTCTCGTTTCTTTCTCTTAGACGCCTGTCAAGGCGTACCGCCAATGACATGGCAGACTCTAAGGACGTTGGTCTCTCATGGAAAGCAAACGCATCTTTCAATCTCTCTGAGAGACCATGACAGAACTGACTCCGGAGTGCAGCATCATTCCAGCCTGAATCAGCTGTCCATCTCCGAAATTCAGAACAATAAAGCTCCGCAGACAGTTTGCTCTGGCATAAAAAACGTAAGTTAGATTCGGCCAGAGCAACACGATCCGGGTCATCATATATCTGCCCCAGGGCCACAAAAAATCCTTCCACGGATCGAAGGGAGGGATCCCCTGATGGCAGCGAAAAAGCCCAAGTCTGAGCATTACCCCTGAGCAGGGAGATGACAATCCTCACCCTCTGCTCCTGATTACCAGAGGAATGGGGACACAAGCAAAAATGGAGTTTGCATGCCTCTCTGAAGCGAACAAAACTCTCACTGCCCCCGGAGAACGTTTCCGGAAGTGAGACCTTTGGCTCGCAACAGACTCCATGGGCCGGAGCACAGCCCAATGCTTGAAGCTGAGTCATAGATTGACGGAGATCCGCTACCTCCAAAGAAAGACCCTGCATGCGGTCAACCAGGCCAGAAAGCAGATCCATGTCAAAAAAGACGGTTTTGGTGGATTATAATGTCACGGCTGTATGTGAGCAACAAGAGCATGCACAGAAAATAGAGCTACTGACCGGACCCAAACTAGGGAGGATAAAGGGTGACCCCTGTCAGACCCTCAAAGCTCTCCCTATGCTGCTAAGCCCATGCCTGGATCCAAATGGTGGAACGAGGCATGCCCGCGTACCTAAGACTGATGACCACTGTAACCCCTACAATAGTGGAAGGGGCACGGCCACCGGTGCCCTGCTCATTATATGGAGGGAACCGTGGTCGCCTCGGATCCAGTCAGAAAACACACAGATACACTACAATGTCTGCACACTTAGCTGAAGGAGCTGCAGCCGCAGTGAAGACGGATCCAAAGACAGGCTGGCAATATCCGGAGTACTTGCTGCAGCAAAACACAGGTCCAGTGAAAGGATAGCATACAAGGGAAAATACTCAAGCAAGAGCTACAACTCAAATGAGAAATATAATCCACACACTACAAAAGGAGGAGGGGTGATTTAAAGGCAGGCAAATCAAACGCAGGAGGAACAGCTGGGAGGAAGGAAACAGAAAGTAAAGAGCTCATCACAGGGGCGGAGAAACAGAGCAGTGAGAACTATTCCAAGCTCTGGTAGTGACAGGCAGGGGAGGAGGAAGAGGTCGACAACGCAGCTGTGTCAGCGTCAGCACCTCAGAAGGCAGGGTTAGCATGGCAGATATGTGGAAAAGCTTTGTCACCTCGCCGCAACAACCGGCCCCAACTGCTGATTTAGAGCGTGTTAGCAGGAGGCAGCATTTGAACAACATAGTGGAACAGTACCTGTGCACACGCCTACACATACTGACTGATGGTTCTGCCCCATTCAACTTCTGGGTCTCCAAATTGTCCACATGGCCAGAGCTTGCCCTGTATGCCTTGGAGGTTCTGGCCTGCCCTGCAGCCAGTGTACTCTCTGAACGTGTATTTAGCATGGGTGGAGGCATCATTACAGACAGACACAGCCGCCTGTCCACAGTCAATGTGGACAAGCTCACATTCATTAAAATGAACCAGGCTTGGATCCCACAAGACTTGTCTGCACCTTGTGCAGAATAGACAGTTCTAACAGCCTCAACCATCCATCCTTGTACTCAAGTGCACTTATTCCTTTTTTTTTTTTTTATATATGTCCTAATATTTTGGGGGATACCCCTATGTAAAAATGCAAAATAACACACATCTGTGTTGGCTACCTATTCCTCCTTCGCCGCCGCTTCCACCTAGACCGCCACGTGAGCCTACACCTCCACATCCACCCATTCACCGCCTCCTCAACCTCTTCCTCCTACATCATTCCTAATTTTTATTTTTTTAAGGTATTTTATGTTTTTTTTAATTCATTTCCCTATCCACATTTGTTTGCAGAGCATTTGCCATGCTCTTAAGCACATTTTGCTGCCTTTTGCAGCCCTCTAGCTCTTTCCTGGGCTATTTTAGAGCCATTTTAGTGGCCAAAAGTTCGGGTCCCCATTGACTTCAATGGGGTTCGGGTTCATGTTCAAGTTCGGGTCAAGTTCGGGTCCCGAACGCAAACTTTTTTTTCAAGTTCGGCTGAACCTGCCGAACCCGAACATCCAGGTGTCCGCTCAACTCTATCCATCTTCTATTTTAACTTCAGCTACCTGGAGTTATCAGATTCACGACCATACCAATAAAGAAAATTCTTGTGAACATGACAAATTGGTGAGTAGAAAACAAACACACACATACAGATACACGCTGGTATTTTTGCTATTTCAGTGTTATGTTTTAGAAGTATAATAAATGTTTGTATAAACATAAATAAGGTTGAGTGATAAAGCCATAAAATGTATCATTATGTTGGACATTTCCATATTTAGATTCATCCCTTTTAACTCAATTCACATAAAAAAAAAATGACATCCTCTAGGAGAAAAATAATTGCCATTTTATAAGCCCATTTTTTTGTCTTGTTCCCCTTTAAACCAAATTACATTCATCCATAATATAAATGATTTTGCCCTAAAATATGCATATTATTTATGTGAATAACTACCTTTGCTTTGTATTATTGGAAAACCATAACATTATACCAGACAACCAATAAACTTGCCTGCTTCTTCTATAAAAGTACCTGCTGTTTAATTGCACAGATATATATCTGAATTATTGCTCTAACAATAAAAACATTTCAAAATATTAAAATAAATAATGCAGATGTAGTGTAGACGGTTGACTGATCCTATTAATATGAAATTAGGTAGACAACATGTCTGTTTCATGACATAACACATGTTAAAGAACAGACCAGACATCACAATGGCTTAGAACAATGCAATTATACAGTATATATATTATTGTACAGCTGGGAAGATAGGCCCATTAAAATTAATAGATATGATTTAATGGTCAGAAGTTGTTCTGACCTTTTCCTGACGCTGTATGCATAAAATTTTTCTTTTTAATCATCTGCATTTGCATAAAATCTATAACAATTTGGATTTATTTTCCTGAAAGCAGACGGTCTATCTCAGTAGGAACAATCTCATTGTTTGTGGTGCAGAACGATAGTAAGAACTGTCAACATTACGACAAAACTGCCCATTACTACTGTTTGTAAAATATGGCCCCAAATATTAGTTATAAATCAAAATCATGGCTTGTTCATAGTGTACGGTTTTGCATATGTTTTTTTTTTTTTTTGCCATCATAATTAACATAGTATTTTATTTTAACATTTCCATTCTTTAAGCTTTCTTCTTAAACACATTCAATAATGTAAGCTGACTAACAAATGCAATATAATAGACATTTTTAATTATTATATATTTTTTTATTTACTTGGGTTGCACAATTTCATGTTTAAAAACAAATACAAAGATGATCATAGCTACACTGCCATGAATAATATTGACCACCATTTAAGATTTCTAATATCTTTGCATATTTGCCAAAATAATTATTTCTGAAATTTCAAACAAAACTAATGCACAATTAACCCTTTCAGTAACTTGCAATTTATTTATTTTTGCATTTTTGTTTTTGAATCCCTGCATTCGCGGAGCCATAACTTTTTTATGTTTCCATTCACATAGTGGTATGAGGGCTTGTTTTTTGTGGGACAAGTTGTACCTATTAACAACACCATTTACTATTGCATACAATTTAATGGAAAGGTGCAAAAAAAAGACAAATAAGGTATAATTGGAAAAAAAGCAATTCCTACACAATTTTGTGGGTTTTGTTTTTGCAACATTCTCTATGCAGTAAAACTGACCTGTGCCATTCATTCTCTGGGTCAGCACAATTGCAACAATTTCATATTTATATAGTATTTCTTTTTTGTTTTTTGTTTTTCTTTCATGTTTTTTGTTTTTAATCTACAGAACTGTTTGAAAGCTCATTTTTTTGCAGGATGAAGTGTAGTTTTTATTGATACCATAGTGGAGTGAGGATGACTCTTTGATCACTTTTGATTAAATTTTTTGGGGGAGATGAGCGACTTCCTCCTCCCCCGCCTCGTGCTTCCACTGAGTCCCCGCTGTAATGCATTTTCCAATTACGCTCCAGTGATCAAAGTAAGGAAGGCACGTTGGCCTTGTAGCGGGAATCCATCAGGGTGGCCATCCAGTAATCAGCACTATTAACAATCAGGGCAACTCAGAGGTCGTTGTTCAGGCACTGCGGCATGTTCTCGTTTATGTGTGCCAGGTTGCTCAGACGCAACAACAAGCTGTCCTCAGTCGGAGGTATATTGTCTGCGTCCTCTGTATCCCCCCAGCCACACTCAATTGATGCCCATGAGCTGATTTGGGGGACTCCCTGCTATTAACACGGTTCCTCCTCCTCCTCATCATCATTCTTAAAAACTGTGTCCTGGCTGGACAGTTGTGTACCTGGCCGCTCTTGGTGCAGTAACCCACCCTCCGAGCCACATGTGGACGATTGGCCTGATAACCATGGGAATGATCCCTGTTCCTCCTCCCCTTCCTCCTGTGCCACATCCTAATCCATCATCGCCTGAAGCATTTTTTTAAGGAGGCATAGAAGTGGAATAGTAACACTGATGACATCGTCATCAGTGTTGGCCATGTTGGTGGAGTACTCAAAACAGCGCAACACATCACACATGTCCCGCATGGAGGCCCACTCGGTGGTGGTGTTGTTCTGCAGATCAACTCACCCTTGTGTGCTGCAGCTGAAACTCCACTATTGCTTTCTGCTGCTCGCACTGTCTCTCTAGCATGTGTAAGGTGTAGTTCCACCTTGTGAGTATGTCGCATATGAGGCAGTGTGCGGGAAGGCAGAAATTATGCTGCAGGACAGGCAGGCAAGCAGCAGTAGGGTGAGAATGCCGAAAGTGCGCACATACAGCCCGCACTTACTGCAGCAGCTCTGACATCTCGGGGTAATTTTTCAGAAACTTCTGCACCACCAAATTCAGAAAATGTGCCAGGCAAGGGATGTGCTTCAAACGGGCTAGGCCTAGAGCTGCTACGAGACTTCACCCATTATTGCACACAACCAGGCTGGGCTTGAGGCTCAGTGGCACCAACCACTCATCGGTCTGTTCTTAGATGCCCTCCACAGCTCCTGCGGTGTGGGGTTTCTCCCTCAAACAGAGTAGTTTCAGAACTGCCTGCTGTTTCCCAATGGCTGTGCTGAACTTGGTGGTGCAGGTGTTACGCTGACAGGATGAAGAGGCAGTAGAGGAGGATGAGGAAGTGGTAGAGGAGGAAGTGGACTTGTTGAATGAGGCAAAGGGAGGCACCGAAAAATGTCCAGCAGTCATTGGTGGCAGTAGGACATGCGCCACACCGCTTTCTGCTTAAGACCCAGCTGCCACTACATTTACATAGTGGGCAGTCATGGAGAGATAACATCCCTGCCCGTGCTTACTGGTCCACGTATCGGTGGTTATGTGAACCTTAGCACTGATGCACATCTTACACTTAATTTTGTCCGCCACTTGTTCGTGCAGGGCAGGGATGGCCCACCTGGAATAGTATTGGCGGCTGGGAACCACATACTGTAATAAAGTCACATCATTACGTTTTTAAAACTGTCAGTCTCCACCAGACGAAATGGCAGCATTTCAAAGGCCAGGAATTTTGAAATGCTGGCATTCAGGGCCAGGGCTTGCAGATGCGTATGGGGGTACTTACTCTTTCTTTCCAGTGTTTGGGGCATGTACAGCTGAACGCTTTTATGGGACAGTGTGGAGATGCTCAGTGACACTGATGGTGTTGCTGTCACATATGCTCTTTGCGGGGCCCTGTCGCTCCAGAGGGGGAGTAAGTGGCTGAGACCATAGCAGAAGAGGGAGCAGGAGGAGCCTCAGATCTTTTATGGTTTTTCAGTTGTCTACTCCACTGCAGCTCATGCTTTGCATTTAGATGCCTAGTCAGGCAGGTGGTGCTCAGGTTTAGAACATTTATGCCTTGTTTCAGGCTCTGACTGCACAGCGTGCAAACCACCCGTGTATTGTTATCAGAAGATTGCCTAAAGAATAGCCACACCAGGCAACTCTTTTGTGCTGGCTTTGGTGTGCTTTATTCCTTGGGGCAGTGGGCAGTAGTAGGCATACTGGCTAGGGGTTGGCCGCTGTAGTTTTGCACCCTGCTCCCTCTTGTGCTGTACGGCTAGTGCTGCGTGACCACCACCTCTTCCTCCAAACTGCAAACATCATTCGGATGACCTTGATTCTATGTGAGGTCTAGGACCTCATCATCCTCCACATCATATTCCATCCACTACTCAACCCTGCCCTTCTTGCCAGTCTGCACACTGCAGAAAGCCGCATCAGTACACACCCGTGTTTTGTCTTCATCATCAGAGATGTGTTGCAGTGGTCGTCCCACATGCTCATCCTCAAACATAACTGGTTGGGCATCTGTGCACTCAATATCTTCCACTTCTGGGGCAGGGCTAGGTGGATGGCCCATGGTAGCAGAGTGATCAAAAAGGATAAGTGACTGTTGCATGACTTGAGGCTCAGACTGCTTGGCTGATGTGCAAGGGGTTGAGGTGGAAGACAGATGCCCATGGGCCGCCGGTGAAATTCTGCACTTTCAGCAGGGGACCAGGTGGAAAATAATGTGCAGGAACTGAAGGCACTGTCAGTCATCAAATCTAATACCGCTTCTGGCCTCACCAGTGTGACGGATGAAAAGAAGGTGTTTTGCACCCCAAAAAATATATTTGTCACCGACAGAAATAACAGACTGATTACCTATACTAGTGTGATGGATGCAAAGGAGGTGTTTTGCACCCCAAAAATTGGTCTATGTTATTAACAGAAATAAAAGACTGATTAAATATACTATTACAGTGTGACAGATGCAAAGGAGGTGTTTTGCACCCCAAAAAATGGCTTTATGTCACTGATAGAAATAACAGACTGATTAACGACTTCACATCTGGGCCATTTCCCCCTTCCTGACCAGGCCTAATTTTGCAAATCTGACGTGTCACGTTATGTGGTAATAACTTTGGAACACTTTTACTTATTCAAGCCATTCTGAGAATGTTTACTAGTGACACATTGTACCTCATGACAGTGGTAAATTTGAGTCAATATATTTCACCTTTATTTATAAAATAATCGAAAAATTACCCAAAAAAATTCAAAATTCACAATTTTCTAAATTTTTATTTCTCTGTTTTTAAAACAGAAAGTTTTTAAGGACCAGTTCAGGTCTGAAGTCACTTTGTGGGGCATACATAGTGGAAACCCCCCATAAATGACCCCATTATAGAATTGATGATTTTACTAACTTTGTTAACCCTTACACACGAGCGATAATTCCATGCGGGTGCAATGCGTGAGGTGAACCCATTGCACACGCACTGAATACGGACCCATTCACTTCAATGGGGCTGTTCAGATGAGCAGTGATTTTTTACGCATCACTTGTGCGTCGCGTGAAAATCGCAACATGTTCTATATTCTGTGTTTTTCACGCAACGCAGGCCCCATAGAAATGAATAGGTCTGCGTGAAAATCAAAAGCATCCGCAAGCAAGTGAGGATGTGGTGCGATTTTCACGCATGGTTGCTAGGAGATGATGTAAGTAAATTGATAAAAGTCAATTTACTGTATTATTTTCTCTTATAACGTGGTTATAAGGGAAAATAATAGCATTCTTAATACATAATGCTTACTAAAATGTGGCTTTAGGGGTTAAAAAAAAAAACAACATAAAAAAACTCACCTCATCCTGTTGTTCACGCAGCTGGCATCATCTTCTTTCTTCTTCTTTCAGGAGCTGCCAAAGGTCCTTTGATGACGTAATCGTGCTCACCACGTGAGCTAATTATTATTTTTAACCCCTAAAGCCACATTTTAGTAAGAATTCTGTATTAGAAATGCTATTATTTTCCCTTATAACCATGTTATAAGGGAAAATAATAAAATATACAGAACACCTAACCCAAACCCGAACTTCAGTGAAGAAGTCCGGGTTCGGGTTTGGGTCCTGGGTGCAAAACACATTGCATTTGCGTGAAAAAAACTGATCATCGGAATGCAATTGCAGTCAAAAATGACTGCAATTGCGTACCTACTCGCACGATTTTCCCTGATCGCAGATGCAACGCATACGGACCAAATCCGGACACGCTCGTCTGCAAGGGGCCTTAGGTGTTCCACAATAAATGGAAATTACATTTCTAAATTTCACTTTTTTGGCAGATCTTCTATTTTAATCCATTTTTTTCTTAAACACATCAAGGGTTAACAGACAAACAAAACTCAATATTTATTACCCTGATGCTGCGGTTCACAGAAACACCCCACATGTGGTTGCAAACTGATGTAAGGGTACACGGCAGGGCACAGAAGAAACGGAGCGCCGTATGGTTTTTGGAAGGCAGATTTTGCTGAACTGGTTTTTAGATGTCATTACTCATTTCCCATTTGAAGCCCCCCTGATGCACCTTTACAGTAGAAACTCCCAAAAAGTGACCCCATTTTGGAAACTAGGGGATAAGGTGACAGTTTTATTGGTACTATTTTGGGGTACATATGATTTATAATTGCTCTATATTAAGTTTTTTTGTGAGGCAAGGTGACAAAAAAAAATGGCTGTTTTGGCACAGTTTTTATTTTTTACAACATTCATCTGACAGGGTAGATCATGTGCTATTTTTAAAGAGCAGGTTGTTATGGATGAAATGATATCAAATATGTCTACTTTCTTTATTTAAACTCTAAGTATTCAACAATTGTATCTACATATACGTCCCTGGATATATATAATTGAAAAACTGCCTGATAGGAACGTTAAAATAAAATAACAAAACTTTATTATGTAATTTCTGAAAAGGGAATCAAAGACCAGCACTCAAATGACGAGTGTATCAGGCTAGAGTGTCACCCCTCAGTATGGGCGAAGGAAATAAGTATTGTAAATTTAATTCCCGAATCCCCCAAACATATAATGGGGTCTGTGGAAGCGTATTATAAAACACTCTATAAGTATAGTGGCACTGATGATGTTGGTATCAACATCAGTGATACTATCAGGTGTGTATAGGGTTGACTCCTGTAATGACAGGTACACAACTTGAAATGGTAGCACTAAACGTGTAAACACCAGTGCTATTCAAGGGGTATGGATACAGGTGCCTCCTGTGGTGTCAGGCACACACCTTATGTATTATCCACCTCACCCTACCCACATACTGCCAAACCAGGCTCCATACAGGCCGCCAGGGAGTGTGACAGTCCAATGTATGCTGCAGCTCACCTTGGACTGAGCTAATAAACTAGCTAAAACACCCTCCCTAGATAATAATCTGCCTGACTATGCGCCCTCTATTTCCATTGCCCCCACTCGACGTGTTTCTGTGTGGTACGGGTCGTACTTCATCAGGAGCAGAGCAGTACGTCAAGTAAGTATTTTTTACATAAAATCGCCGCACAGAGTGGCGTGCAGCATGGCAGCATCGGCGCTATGACGGGCGTATCAGCCGCCCGCTCGCCGGCTATTAAATGACTCCTCTCATCAGTAGGCGCGGTCCCTGACGGCATCCAATTGCAGTTGAGGTGTGTCAAGTATCACATCCCACTGCGTGGCATCGTCCTCGATAGGATATTGCGCCACTGAATAATGTTGCCTCCTCAGTACTGGCAACTAGGTATATAGGGGACCCTGATGCGGCTATTACGCCAGTGATTATATACCACAGCAAAACGCCCTGGGTGACAACCAGCTAAGGGCATCCAATCCATTCAAATGTATAAATGACAGGTATAGTAATGCAGTGAGAGGGGACCAATAAAATGTATTATCGGTCCCACATGAGACAAGACCTATAAGATATAGGTATAGATGATAATACAGGCAAGATACATGTGTACGAACATATTGATACACATGCAGGTAAAGAATCATAGAAGGTTACTTATAGCACACAGGGGTGATTATCTTACCATGTGGGTTATAATTGTCCAGGGGTCTCTATAATATGATCCATCGGATGGATAAAGCTCAGTGTGCAATATGCGGGTAATCATATAAAGCACGCAAAGGAGATGGCATAATTTAAACCTTGTGGTCTCACAGTCTGCATCCTAAAAATCCACTGAGCCTCTTTCCGTAACAGAAAAGTATCCACATCACCACACCGTATGGGTCGTGTGACACGTTCGATACCCTGGAATCTGACAACCTCAATTTGCCCATCATGGCAATCACTGAAATGAAGTGCAATTGGTGTATCAGCCTCATTCCTAATATCAGAGAGATGTTCGCCCATCCTTTTTCTAAGTTCACGCTTTGTCTTGCCAATATATTGCTTGCCACACTCACAGGTCAGGAGATAAATAACTCCTACCGTCTTGCAGTTGACGAAAGAACTCAAACCGTATGTGATCCCTGTGCTCGTACTCTTAAAATACTTTCCTTTCTTGATCCATTTACAGAAGGTACACGTACCACAGGGAAATGTCCCCTTGGCCTCATTTCTTAGCCAGGAGCCAGTTGGTTTAGGGGCAACATACAGGCTGTTTACTAGACGTTCTCTGAGGTTTAAATTTTGTCGATAGGTGATAGAGGGATAGTCTGTCAAGAGGGATGCAATATCTGGGTCTGATTTTAAGATCCCCCAATATGATGAGAGAATTTCCTTATTTCATGATTAGAACTGTCAAAGGTACCAATCAACCTGCATATGCTTTCATCATCCTTTCTGATCTTGGGACAAAGGAGTTGTTCGCGATTACAGCTCAATGCGTGTTGGTACGCACTTTTCACTGACTCATGGGGATAACCTCAGTTTTTAAAATGGGTTCACAGATCCCCGGCTGCCAGTCTAAAATCCGCTAGCTCCGAGCCCTCAAGTACTGCCCTTTAGGGATCCCCCTCTTTAGGGCTATTATATGGCCACTGTACCATCTTAAAAGGTTATTACTCAGAGGGGTTTTTCTAAAAAGATTGGTTACCAATTTACCTGATGTATCCAAGGTAATGGAGAGGTCCAAAAAAGATAAACTCTTGGCCTCTATTGTGGATGTAAAGAATAACCCAAGTGTATTTTTATTGAGTTCTGCAACAAATTGATGAAAGATAGCTTATTGTCCCTTCCCTAGTATGAACACGTCATCGATAAACCTAATCCAAAGTAATATTGATGACTTGAATCTTTCCATATGCTCTGAGAATACAACCTCACTCTCCCACCAGCCCAGGAGCAAGTTGGCATATGTTGGGGCACATGGACTCCCAATTGCCACACCCCTGAGCTGGTGGAAGATCTGACCTCCAAACAAAAACACGTTCCATGTCAAAATGAACATGATTAGTTCAATCATGAGAGCATTATGTTGTTGACAGTGGTCACCTCTTTGTTGAAGAAAAAAACGTATAGCCTCACACCCTTTATTGTGAGGGATGGAGCTATATAGGGCTTCAACATCTAGGCTAGCCAGCCAGGTGCCCTCCTCACAATGGTTCCCATCTAGCTGTTTTAAGACGTCCATTGTGTCCCTTTACATGGGACGGTAGCCCCTCCACGAATGGTCTTAGGATTGTACTAATGTGGAACGTGAGGCTTCCAATCCCGGACACTATTGGTCTGTCTTTATGTAATTTGGGCAGACTATAAAATGTTGCCAGTATAGGGTGTTCTGGGTTTAGAAACATAAATTCACTTTTATGATGAGGTTATCTGCTTGAGCCGGAAATAAAATACCATTCAGGTCTCTCTTATTTGTGGGTGTCGGGTCAAAAGGCAGTTTCTTTTATGGGTGATAGTCACTCAAGATGTTCAGACACATCTCTTCATATTGTTTATGGTCTAAGATGACAATATTGCCACCCTTATCCGATGGCTTGATGACTATTTCAATGTCTAGCTCCAGTTTTTTAAGGGCCTCTTGCTCTGCTCTCGTCAAGTTACTATGTATTGCCCCTCCCCCTCTCTGTGTCGATTCTAGTAAACGCAGTTGTTCAGTGACAACTGTCACAAACATGTCATATGGTGTATTATTATTTATAGGGGGGTGTTTTCTTGAGGGCAAACGTAATTTTGTGAATGGACCGTCACCGACATTCTGTTCGCCCTCATCATAAAGATCCACCAGGAGTTGAACATCCGGGAGATCTTGTTCTTCTATTCATTCCCAGCTCTTGGCAGGTCCACTTGTCATGAGTGATAAAGAATTTTCTCCATTTTAATTTACGTGCAAAGAAATGTAAATCCTTCACCCATGTAAACAGATTTAAACTACTTAGGGGGATAAACCTTTTGTAAGTAATTGCGTTTTAGATTTTCAGATAGTGACCTTGAACTCAGGTTCACTACTTGCAAATCATTACTTGTACCTGTCATTGTGAAGTCGGGTCTTATTTTTTGTTCCAAATTTAATAATCGGAGACTGGGGGGGGGGGGGGGGTGCTCTCTAAAATAGCCCCTCTATTGCTTCTCCCAAAGAGGTGTCAACAACATAATGCCCTCATGATGGAACTAATCATGTAACATGGAACGTGTTTTTGTTTGGAGGTCAGACCTTCCACCAGCTCAGGGGTGTGGCAATGGGGAGCCCATGTGCCCCAACGTATGCCAACCTGTTCCTGGGCTGGTAGGAGAGTGAGGTTGTATTCTCAGAGCATATAGAAAGATTCATGTCATCGATATTACTTTGGATTAGGTTTATCGATGATGTGTTCAATACACTTGGGTTATTCTTTACATCCACAATAGAGGCCAAGAGATTATCTTTTTTTTTACCTCTCCATTACTTTGGATACATCAGGTAGATTGGTAACCAATCTTTTTAGAAAACCCCTTGCGACAAATAACCTTTTGAGATGGGACAGTGACCATCCAATATCCCTAAAGAGGGGGATCCCTAAAGGGCAGTACTTGAGGGCCCGGAGGAGCTGCTCGGAGCTAGCAGATTTCAGACTGGCAGCCGAGGATCTGTGAACCCATTTTAAAAACCGGGGTTATCCCTATGAGTCAGTGAAAAGTGTGTACCAACACGCATTAAGCTGTAATCGCGAACAACTCCTTTGTCCCAAGATCAGAAAGGATGATGAAAACATATGCAGGTTAATTGGTACCTTTGGCAGTTCTAATCATGAAATAAAAGAAATTCTTTCATCATATTGGGGGATCTTAAAATCAGACCCAGATATTGGATCCCTCTTGACATACTATCCCTCTATCACCTATCGACAAAATTGCAACCTCAGAGACCGCCTAGTAAACAGCCTGTATGTTGCCCCTAAACCAACTGGCTCCTGGCTAAGAATTGAGGCCAAGGGGACATTTACCTGTGGTACGTGTACCTTCTGTAAATGGATCAAGAAAGGAAAGTATTTTAAGAGTACGAGCACAGGGATCACATACCGTTTGAGTTCTTTTGTCATCTGCAAAACGGTAGGAACTCCATATTTTTTTTATTTTTCTGCCAATCGTCTTGTGCAGGGGCTTGTAGTTTGCAGCCAGAGTTGAAATTTTTATTGCTACCATTTTTGGGTACATATGATTTTTTGATCATTTATTATTACACTTTATGGGGCTAGGTGACCAAAAAATGTGTTGTTTTAGCACAGTTTTTATTTATTAATTTTTACAGCATTCATCTGAGGGGTTATTTCATGTGACAGTTTTATGGAGCAGATCGTTATTGACGTGGCAATACCTAATATGTATATTTATTCTTATTTATTTAAGTTTTACACAATAATAGCATTTTTGAAAAAAAAATATGTTTTAGTGTCTCCATAGTCTGAGAGCCATAGCTTTTTTATTTTTTGACTGAATGTGTTAGTTCTCATTTTTTGTGGTGAATGTTTGATTGGTACTTTTTTGGGGGGCTAACACCTTTTTTATCGCTTGGTGTTGCAATTTTTGTGATGTAAGGTGACAAAAATGGCTTTTTTGACACAGTTTTTAATTTTATTTTGAATGGTGTTTATCGGACAGGGTGAATCATGTGATATATTTATAGAGCAGGTCATTAAGAACGTGGCAATACCAAATACTATGTCTATTTTATGAATTTTTTTCATTTTATTTTTATTTTTTTATTATTACTTTAGATTTTTTGCATATGAGACCTTTTTTTTATGTTTTCAAAAACTCTTTATTGTTTTATTTTTTATATTTTTTATATTTTTTTTTATTTTACGCTTTGTGTCCCCCATAATGTCATACAAGACTTTTGGTGGACATTTACCTTCACTTTTTTTTTATATTCTCCTGTAATTGTGGCTTACATAGTAGTAGTTGCAGAGGAAATACATCCCCCAGAGAGGATGTACACCAGAATACAACGCTGTACAGTCTCAGTGCATGGCTGATCGAGGTCAGTAGAAGACCCGACAGCTCCTGCACTCTCCCGATCCGGCGGTCACATGACCACCGGGACAGGAAGCGTTTAGCGATTCCTGATCTGTATACACAGCACTCACTGAGTGCTGTGTATGCAGCGATTTAGAAGGCAGGGACACCTTGGAATTGTCCCTGCCTTCTCTCTGGGGTGGCCTTCTGACACTGATGGATGAAAAGGAGGTGTTTTGCGCCCCATAATAGCTATAGGTCACCGACAGAATTAACAGCCAGATTAAAAATTGTTTTTCTATGTAAAAGATACAAAATAGGTGTCTTACACCCACCAAAAATGCCTATAGGTCACCCACAGACTTCACAGCTACATTAAAAGCCTAACACTGTCCCTCACTGCAGCAGCATCCTGTCCCTGCACTAGTTAGAGCAGAATGGCGGCGCAGCATGTGGTCTGACATTTATACATACAGGTTCACATGCTGCATCGGACAATCACAGCCATGCCAATACTTGGAATGACTGTGATGGCTTCAAAGTGCCCACAGCTTAAAAGCTTGCTGATTGGCTGTGCTGAAGCCTTTCAACAAGCATTATTAGTCACCAAACACCTAACCATAACACAAACTTTCGCTGCAAAATCCGGGTTTGGGTTCGGGCACCCAGAAACCGTAACATTACGGTCTGAGTTCGTGCATCCCTAGTAGTGTCAGGCGCCAAAATATTAATCGCAAATTTTAATCGCAAATATCGCAACTTCAAGAATTCGCAAAGATTTAGAATATAGTGCTATATATTCGTATTCACGAATATTCTAGTTTTTTTTTTTATCAGTAACCTCCCTTCTTTCTTGTGGGCCAATGAGAAGGCTGCAATATCTTTGTCTGAGCTTAGCAACATCCCTAGCAACCATTGGAAAGTTGCCTACCCCTTACTATATAAGAACCTCCCCAGCAGCCATTTTCTGTAGTTTTATGGAGTTCTGAGAGAGAGAGAGAGAGAGAGAGAGAGAGAGACAGCAGTGTCATTGCTGTGCTCTGTGCTTTGCTGTGTCATTACATTAGATAGTTAGTTAGTTAGTTAGTTAGTTAGCTTATATATATAATACAGATAGTTATTGGGAGAAAGTCAGTGTAGGTTATATCCTGATATAGTGTAGCTGATAGGTTCCAGTGCAGGGTGTTAGGTAGTGTGATAGGTTCTGCTGTCCATACATACATGCTACATACATAGTGCTGTGATGTCACAAGATTACAACAATACTTTATGCACCAATTAGTAACATGTAGTCAGACCTGCTAAAATGTGAAGTTTCACGTATTGCGCAAATATATGCGCATCATTAATTGCCAATTTGCGCAATCGGGAATATATTGGTGCACTCTATCTGCATATAAAGCTATTGTAATGTTCTGCCGTGCTAACCATTTGTTCCAGTCTCAGGAAACTTCTACCAGCTTGAAAATTGTAGCAACAGTGACCCACGCCTGTATTGCGCACCGTTTTTACATGCAGATTTTCACAATCAAGAAAATAATCGTGAATTCTCAAAATTGCGAATATATGATGAATATTCGCCAAAATATTAGCAAAATATTGCAAATTCGAATATTGCCCCTGCCGCTCATCACTAATCCCTAGTTATTTTCCATTTCAATTTTTTTCTAATGCTATATACACCACAATGTTTTTAAAAGTCCCTAGGATGATTATTTTTATAAAACATTTCTGATATCTTGTACATTTCCAAGTAATGTAATAGAATGTTTTTTAAAACAAGAACTGAAAGGATAATTTGTATTACCACTGGAAAGACATCTCACTGCTTCATAAATTTAGAATTTAGGATGCAGAAGATTGACCTTCTCCGTGCTGCTATATTAAAATTGTTTCATGCAAATAAAAATCTAAATTACGTGTATCCAGTTGAGCACATTTTCCCAAAGTATATGTAATATTTTCTAACTCTTACTGATGACTGTATTAATGGCAGGGCACACCAGACTGCATTCCGAATAAACATCCGGATGGTAAAGTCACAGCGTGTAATTTTTATTGAGACATTAAGATGGATCTTATCTAAGCTAGCACATTACCTGCACTTTAAATGATCAAAATGACCTTTAAAATAACAAAATAAAACATATGGAAACAATAAAATAGTTGTGTGAAGAACTGGCAATAACTTTTAATAACTTAGTAATTTGTGACAATAATAATACTGCTCATAGAAAGCTACATTTTTTTTTTCTGATTATACGGACAGGTATCAGCATAAATTGCCACAGAAACCATTGATGTTAAAATTTTATATTCAACTTTCTGGATGATTTAAACCAGTGATACCCAACCTACGGCACGCGAAGCCGTGTCATGCGGCCCGCGCATTAACAGGACTTTATCAGCGCAGGGCGCGCTGCGAATGGCACAGGCCGCAAAGCGATGCTGCCTGTGCCTGCAATCTCCCCGCCCAGCGCCGCCTCCTAGCTAATTTATTCACTGCACTTGCCTCTGTGAAATTGAAGAGAAGCGCCGTAATCTCGCACAGGCGCACTGGCAGAGGCATCGAAGTGCGCATGCACCGTCTTCCTGGCCTCTGCCAGTGCGCCTGTGCGAGATTACGGCGCTTCTCTTCAATTATACAGAGGCAAGTGCAGTGAATAAATTTGCTAGGAGGCGGCTCTGGGTGGGGAGGAGATCTGTGGATGACACTGATGGGGGATCTGTGGATGACACTGATAGGGGGATCTGTGGATGACACTGAAGGGGGGGAATCTGTGGATAACACTTAAGGGGGGGATCTGTGGATGACACTTAAGGGGGGATCTGTGGATGACACTTAAGGGGGGGATCTGTGGATGACACTTAAGGGGGATCTGTGGATGACACTTAAGGGGGGATCTGTGGATGTCACTTAAGGGGGGATATGTGGATGACACTTAAGGGGGGATCTGTGGATGACACTTAAGGGGGGAATCTGTGGATGACACTTAAGGGGGGAATCTGTGGATGACACTTAAGGGGGGAATCTGTGGATGACACTTAGGGGGATCTACGGAGGGGTGTGGGGATGTTGGGGTGGGAGGTCCTGAAGGGGTGTTTGGGTGGGAGCTCTGGAAGGGTTGGGAGGTCCGATAGGTATGTGGGGGTGGGAGATCCAGGAGGGGGGGCCCATAATTTTTTTTGCTATGGGGCCCAGTAATTTCTAGCTATGCCACTGATTGGTAAGATTGGGCGGGCACTGGAGCGATAGAGCACCCTGCTGTAGGAGAAGCCGGCGGGAGATGAAAGGAGGAGGGGCCAGTTCCTGGTGGTGTCAGGCACACGGCGCAAGCATGGCGGTGGAGGATCTGACTGAAGCCTAAAGACCAGACATCAAGGTAGACCTGCAGAAGAAGGTGACAGTGCAGTATGTGATGTATATTATGTGTGTAATGTATGTAGTGCAGTGTGTGATCATCACATACTGCACTACAAACATTACACACATGTATACATCACATGCCACCTCACAGTAATAATGCCAAGATATGTGCCTTCTTCACAGACGTAATGCTCACACATGCCCCCTCACAGTAGTTATGCCCAGATATGTGCCCCCTCACAGTAGTTATGCCCAGATATGTGCCCCCTCACAGTAGTTATGCCCTGATATGTGCCCTCTTCACATTAGTTATGCCCTGATATGTTCCCTCCTCACAGTAGTTATACCCTGATTTGTGCCCCCTCACAGTAGTTATGCCCAGATATGTGCTCCCTCAAAGTAGTTATGCCAGATATGTGCCCCCTCAAAGTAGTTATGCCAGATATGTGCCTTCTTCACAGTAGTAATGCTCACTCGTGCCCCCTCACAGTAGTTATGCCCTGATATGTGCCCTCTTCACATTAGTTATGCCCTGATATGTGCCCTCCTCACAGTAGTTATACCCTGATATGTGCCCCCTCACAGTAGTTATGCCCAGATATGTGCTCCCTCAAAGTAGTTATGCCAGATATGTGCCCCCTCAAAGTAGTTATGCCAGATATGTGCCCTCTTCACAGTAGTAATGCTCACTCGTGCCCCCTCACAGTAGTTATGCCCTGATATGTGCCCTCTTCACATTAGTTATGCCCTGATATGTGCCCTCCTCACAGTAGTTATACCCTGATATGTGCCCCCTCACAGTAGTTATGCCCAGATATGTGCCCCCTCAAAGTAGTTATGCCAGATATGTGCCCTCTTCACAGTAGTAATGCTCACTCGTGCCCCCTCACAGTAGTTATGCCAGATATGTGCCCCCTCACAGTAGTTATGCCTTGATATGTGCCCTCTTCACAGTAGTTATGCCCTGATATGTGCCCTCCTCACAGTAGTTATACCCTGATATGTGCCCCCTCACAGTAGTTATGCCCAGATATGTTCCCCTCACAGTAGTTATGCCAGATATGTGCCCTCTTCACAGTATTAATGCTCACAAGTGCCCCCTCACAGCATTTGCATTTCTTTCTGGCAAAGCTGCCTGGTTCCAGCCCGCAAAATTTATAACAAGTCTAGTGCGGCCCTCAGACGAAAAATGGTTGGGCACCACTGATTTAAACAATTGTTCAATATAAATACATGAGTGAAAGCTGCAGCAAAACCTGTGACCAGATGTATGGTATGAATTTTGACTTGTGTTTTGGTGAACTGGGTGGTAGACCCAGGTCCTGTTAGCAGAGAACAAAGAATAATAAAGCTCATTGTGGCCATTGTCATGAATTCTGTTCATGTGTTCCATTGTATGCCGTGTGGACTGGTTGACGGATACTGGTGGTGTGTATCTAGAGCTATGTGTCGGTGTGGAAGTGCACACCTGCTTCTGTCTTGTGTGTACTGGCCACAGATACTTGTGGTGTCCCATTATGTGCCATGTGGGATGGCTGCCGGATGCTGATGGTATTTCTCTAGGGCCATGTGTCAGTTCATATTCACCTCTGTACTGTGTGTACTAGCTTTGGATCCTTTGTGATGTGAACATGACCATTGGTACCGCATATCTCTCCTCTGTTCTTTTTAGCAAGACAGGGTTCCAGTTTGCCTGCTATGAGTCCTGTCTTCTAGTCTTGTTTCCTGTTCAGACTCTGCCTGTGGTGCACTTTCTGATTCTGCCTGTGTTCCAGAGTCTGAGAGTCAGCTGCCAAGTACACTGGGACCATCCCAGGAGGTAGCCGAAGTAGCTGTCTGGCCCAACATCAATACAGTTAGGCCTCCTGCACACGGCCGTTTTTTCCCCCCGTTTACTGGCCGTTTTTTGCGTTCCGTATACGGTCCGTATACGGAACCATTCATTTCAATGGTTCCGCAAAAAAAAACGGAATGTACTCTGTATGCATTCCGTTTCCGTATTTCCATTTTTCTGTTCCGTTTAAAGATAGAACATGTCCTATTATTGCCAGAAAATCACGTTCAGTGGCTCCATTCAAGTCAATGGGTCCGCAAAAAAAGGAACACATACGGAAATGCATCCGTATGTCTTCCGTTTCCGTTCCGTTTTTTGCGGACCCATCTATTAAAAATGTTATGCCCAGCCCAATTTTATCTATGTAATTACGGTATACTGTATGTGCAATACGGAAAAACGGAACAGAAACACAACAGAAACAAAAAACGGAACAACGGATCCGTGAAAAACGGCCCGCAAAACACTGAAAAAGCAATACGGTCGTGTGCAGGAGGCCTTACTTGGTGGTTCCACATTACCATTGATCTGTCTTGATCTAAGCTATGCCAACTGTCTCAGCTGAAAGACAGAGAGCTCAGTGACCCCCGAGTTTTCACTATAATGTAAATATAGTGGATTGCAGGATAAAACTTACCAGGAAAGGTTAAAGAACCTTAACCACCTCAGCCCCCAGTGCTTAAACACCCTGAAAGACCAGGCCACTTTTTACACTTCTGACCTACACTACTTTCACCGTTTATTGCTCGGTCATGCAACTTACCACCCAAATGAATTTTACCTCCTTTTCTTCTCACTAATAGAGCTTTCATTTGGTGGTATTTCATTGCTGCTGACATTTTTACTTTTTTTGTTATTAATCAAAATTTAACGATTTTTTTTGCAAAAAAATGACATTTTTCACTTTCAGTTGTAAAATTTTGCAAAAAAGACGAGATCCATATATAAATTTTGCTCTAAATTTATTGTTCTACATGTATTTGATAAAAAAAAAAATGTTTGGGTAAAAAAAAAAATGGTTTGGGTAAAAGTTATAGCGTTTACAAACTATGGTACAAAAATGTGAATTTCCGCTTTTTGAAGCAGCTCTGACTTTCTGAGCACCTGTCATGTTTCCTGAGGTTCTACAATGCCCAGACAGTACAAACACCCCACAAATGACCCCATTTCGGAAAGTAGACACCCTAAGGTATTCGCTGATGGGCATAGTGAGCTCATAGAACTTTTTATTTTTTGTCACAAGTTAGCGGAAAATGATGATTTTTTATTTTTATTTTTTCTTACAAAGTCTCATATTCCACTTTGACTAGGCCATTCCAACACATTTACATGTTTCCCCTTAAACCAATCAAGTGTTGCTTTAGCAGTGTGTTTGGGGTCATTGTCATGCTGGAAGGTGAACCTCCATCCTAGCCTCAAATCACGCAGAGAGTGGTACAGGTTTTGCCCAAGAATATCCCTGTATTTAGCACCATCCATCTTTGCCTCAACTCTGACCAATCTCCCAGTCCCGGCTGCTAGAAAGCATCCCCACAGCATGATGCTGCCACCACCATGTTTCACTGTGGGAATGGTGTTCTTTGGGTGATGTGATGTGTTGGGTTTGCGCCAGACATAGCGTTTTCTTTGATGACCGAAAAGTTAAATTTTAGTCTCATTAGACCAGAGCACCTTCCTCCATACATTTTAGGAGTCTCCCACATGCCTTTTTTTCGCAAACTCACAACGTGCCTTTTTGTTTTTAGCTGAAAGTAATGGCTTTCTTCTGGCCACTGAAAGGATTGGTTCCCTTCTTCTAAGACCACCTTGGTTTGAAGCCTACTGGATCCAGGAGAAGTATTTCTCGGTGGCAATAAAGACACATGCACACTCTAAGTAGCCAATAAATACTCTGATTTATTGTAAGCATTTCATGTCCTTTTATAGGTGTACGTAGCCTAAGCAGTACTGACCACTCATAATGCAGGGAATGGTTAAATATATGCATACGTCAAATCTGAGAAATCAGCACACATAAGTAAAACGAAACCTAAGCAGTTCAAGTAAAAAAAAAAACGAATCTCAACTCTACAGCTAGGAATAGAATCCAACAATCAGTAGTACAAGATAAGGACAAAACAAAAGATGGCTAAAATAATTCCCTTCAACCCCCTATTAGAACCATAGAATTATATAATATGGTTCTTACCCCCATTTTTCTTCCACCTTTGTATCTTAGAAGGTACTTCTTATACCCTTCAGGGGAGTGGTCAGGGGATCCTGACCCAGGAGTTTTGTCGTTAAGGGGTCGACTTTCATAAAGTGTCATATTCTCTACCCCCTTTGACAGTAGTTTCCAAAAACATGGGATGACACATATTACAATTATACCTATAACAATTAGTATGATCAGTATTACCACACCTAGTTGTACCAGGGCCTGTTTCCAAGCAGTGATCCATCCAAAATACTGATCCCACGTGTTGGAGATACCAGAGTTTCTTTTTAACTCTATTGATAGATCTTCGATATTCTGTATGGCGATGTGACCATTAGGCCCTGTATTGTTCGGAATGAACGTACAACATGATGTGGGGTCCCTCAAAACCCTGCAGACCTCCACCCCTTTCTGCAAGAATCATGTCTAACACCATCCTGTTTTGGAAAGTCATGATGGAGTCTGCTGATAGTTATTCAGCAATACCTTGTAGAGCATCTCGAGTATAGTTCAGAAACCTTTGTTGGTTGTAATATATGTAATTGATCCAATCTACATTTTTATTCACATTAATGATTGGAAATATGGATTCAAAACCTGCAGCCATCTGATCTATGGCTTTGAACTCATCTGGGACTCCTCTTGGAACCCCAATTGCGTCAATGTACACGTGTGTAGTGTTGATCACGAATATTCGAATTGCGAATTTTAATCGCGAATATCGGCACTTCGAGAATTCGCGAATATTTAGAATATCGCTAAATATATTCGTAATTGCGAATATTCGATTTTTCCGTTCATGCAAATTTTTTATGCGCATATTTTATGCGAATTTTTATGCGAATTTTCGCAATCAAGAAAATAATGCCTGGAGATCATGAATTCGCGAATTTTCGAATATATGGCGAATATTCGCCCAAATATTCGCGAAATATTGCGAATTCGAATATAGCCCCTGCCGCTCATCACTACACGTGTGGGCCAAAGCTAGTTTTGGTAGTGACCGGCGGTGTAGAGTGTGCACATAGGTGGGCTTCTCAGATTCAGCAAAAATATGCATATTCATTATTGCTTTGGCAAGTGCACACTGACCCTGCCAATTGCCCATGAGTCTGGACCTTATCTTCCCGTCCCCACATATCCAGTATACATCCCCGAGGGAGTGAGTCTGATTCTGAGTCTTGGCGGTGGCCACTTTGCTATAAGAGTGGCAGTACCCTGAACTAAAATTGCCCAATAATTTACCCTTGTTATCTCCCCTATAGCATGTGTAGTTCCCTGGATATATTTGTATTCCTTCACCCGTCTTTGGGGTATCTGTGAGGATTGGGTATTTGGATTTCCAAGTCTCACACTTGGAGTCATTGGAAGTTTTGTCAGTGAACAGATTCAAAAAGCATTCCTCTACAGTAGGGGAGGGGGGAGAACAAGTGGAACTGTGCCTAAGTGGGGCTTAGCCCCTCCACAAATGTAGCAGTTAGACTTGTTCACGGAGATTGCACTGTATTTCATCCCCTCTAACCATAGATTGGCAACTGAAAAAACAGTTTCTGCCGCTAGGGTGTCCTCATAGGTAGGGTCAGAGATTTATATTATGTCCTTGAGGGTTTGTATATGGGGTTTCAAGGGGTTGACTGTCTCCCTGGGCCTTACTCTGTCCCATTCCTCTTTGTTGGTTGACATATCCCTAAGGTAGAACTTCCCAAAAGGTAAATAATCTCCTCCCCAAACCCATCTTCCCATCCAATAGGTGCCATTATCTATGGGCTGGGGGTTATCAAGGTTTAAGGTGAGCTGATAGTATTTACCCTGTTGCCTTAAACGTATCATTTTGTCATTATAATTATTTCGAGGAATGTTTCCACAAACACTTGAGGCTCTATTTTCCAAGAAAGGGTCATTCTGGTAATTAGGGACTTCCCGTGTTTATCTTTTCTTTTTAAGGCACTCTGGGGTTTATATGCCCATTTCCAATCGGTGTTCCATCCCACCAATCCCCAGTGTTTGCAGCCCTGGCCCCAATAGTTGTTGGTTACACAGATGTATACCTGGGGATCCCGGTCCCGGCGCTGATGACACTGCCAGCTAGGTCCTGGACAGGGAATAATGTCACAGAGATCAAATATATAGGTGGCTACATGGTTGTTAGTGGAGTTATACCAAAATGTCACTTCCCCCTGATCATTATGGGTGATAGCTACTTCAGCCTTGTTAGTGGGGAGAAAAGTCAGTGGGATCATCAGCAACACACTTAGGAGCGTGTATTATGGTCCAGAAATCGGGGAGGGCATTTTCGAGGTCAGGGCTGTCTGCCCCCGTTAGTACCTCCTTTTCTTGTCTTCTTCTCGTGAGGTCAGGGCTGTCTGCCCCCATTATTACATCATTTTCTTGTCTTCTTCTCGTAAGGTCAGGGCTGTCTGCCCTCGTTATTACCTCTGACTGCTCGGGAGGGGCGATCTTGTAGAGTTTCACTCTTGTGGCATGGATCCAGGTTGGGCTTTCTTCAGTAAGGATTGCAGTTCTGGTGGCGGCTATCACGGTGGTGGGAGGTTCGAAGGTGAAATCTCCTGAAGCCTTCCCTTTTTCGGAGGGTCTTGACCAATACTTTGTCCCCTGGCTTAAAGGGATGTGTAGCATCCTGTGGGAGAGAAGGAAACTTACAAACAACTTTTTCCTCTATTATTTTCAATCTCGTGATCAGCTGCCTCACATATTCCTCCCTAATGAGGTCCATATCCCCTGTTTGCGTCACCAAGGGTCCTTTTGCCCATGGTGTGGGAAAAGATCTTTCCATGAGAATCTCGAAAGGTGATATCACTAGTTTTTTATCGGGTGTCATTCTGATCTCTGCCAGGACAATTGGTAGCACCTGTTTCCATTTCTCAAAGGTACCCGAAGTAAACTTCCTTAATTTGTCCTTAATTGTTCTGTTCATTCTTTCCACAATACCAGAACTTTGTGGGTGGTATGGGATATTAAATTTCCACTCTATCTTGAGCATGTTTACTAGTTCCCTGTTTACCTTAGATCTAAAAGCTGGCCCCTGGTCAGACTCTATTCTTAGTGGACATCCCCACCTTGGTATGATCTTATGTGTAAGTATTTTTGCAAATGTCTTTGCATCTTTTGTTCTGGTGGGGTAAACTTCTGGCCATCTGCTAAAAATGTCCGCTATCACTAGTGCATACTCCTGTTTTCCTTTTGTCCTGGGGATATGTGTAAAGTCTATTTGTAAGTATGTAAAAGGCGAGGTGGGGTAATCCAGGTGTTGGTGCAGTACCTTTATGTTGTTATTGGGGTTGTTCCTTAGGCATGTAACGCACCTTCTGATGTGGTCCTTGACCATTTCTTCTATGTTCATGATATAAAAGTTTTGCTTTAATAAAGTGCATGTGGTTTGTATGCTGTTGTGTCCTACCCCATGAAAATGAGCAATGAACAATTGCTGGATTTTTCTGCAATACTGGAAAACACCAGTCTTCCATTTCCGACTGTGAAACAGAGATTTGGAGATCCACTATCATCTGTGCCTCTTCTAGTGAGGGTGGGATGAGGAGGGATAGTTGTAATGTGGCGGGTGTCTGTAATGCTGCCTGCTTGGCCTCCATATCTGCAAATGCATTCCCTTTTGAAATGTGATCCTTACCTCCTGTGTGGGCTCTGCAGTGTACAATAGCTAGATCAGAGGGGAGTAGAACAGCTCACAGAAGTTCAGTGACTAATTGGGAGTGTGAAATGCGCTTGCCATCTGCCGCCACAAAACCTCTTCTTTGCCATATAACCCCGTGGTCCCACACTACCCCATGTGTGTACCTGCTGTCAGTGTAAATGGTGACTGGTTTGTCAGTATGTAACTGGCAGGCGCGAGTGAGTGCAATCAGCTCCGCAGCTTGTGCTGACTGATAGGGGATGGGTTGTGCTTCGAGGACTACGTCGGGTAACATGACTATTGCATAACCTGCATGGGATGTATAGTCATTGGGTCTGCTACAGGACCCGTCTACAAACACTTCTCGAGCACCGGGTATTGGCGTGAATGAGAGGTCTGATCTAGGTGAAGTCTCATAGTGGATGGAGTGAATGCAATCATGTGGTTCTGGGAGTTGATCTTCATCATTCTTGAGACCTAATAAAGCGTTGAGTATGGGTGCGTGTCCTGCAGTGTGTGTAGCGTATTGTACTTCAAGTGAGGGATTGCTCAAGAGTAAGATCTCATACCCTGAGAGCCTTTGGGCTGACATGTGTTGTGTGTGGATGCCTCTTAGGAGCTCTATTACATCATGGGTTGTGTGTAGGATGGTGTGGTGTCCAAGTGTAAGAGTGGACATCATTTCCACGACCATAGCACATGCTGCAAGAGACCTGAGACATGCCGGCATCCCCTGAACAGTGACTGGCATTACCTTTGAGAAAAACACACAGGGGTGTAGCTTACCTCCGTGGAACTGGGTCAGCACCCCCGCCATGGTTTTACAGTTGTCCCAAGCGAAGACATGGAATGCTAACTTATAGTTAGGGAGGCCCAAACTGGGACTTGACATGAGAGCACATTTCAATGAATCAAAGGCACTTAACATTTCACTTGACCATCTAATAAGATCTGGCATTAATGACAGAGTGGCTTGTCATAGTAGGAGCAATCAGGTATCCATTCTCTGCAGTAGTTTATCAAACCAAGAAAGGACAGCAGTTCCTTCTTGGTTTGCGGGGTGACCAGGCCCGCAACAGACTGGACCCTTTGTGGGCTGATTCTCCTTCCCCCCTGTGTGAGAACAAAGCCCAGATACTCAACTGTCTCTTGATACCACTGTATCTTCTTTAGTGACACTTTATGACCACAGTCTGACAACCATTTTAACAAAGATATACCATCATTTTTATTGGCCTCCGCTGACAAGCTACACAGTAAGAGATCATCCACGTATTGCAAGAGTACTGAACCCTGGGGGGGGGGGGGGGTGCCATGGTTTCAAAGTGGCTTGGAGGACAATGCTGTACACAACTGCTGAATCAGCATATCCCTGGGGAATCCTTCACCAGGTTAGCTGATGCCCGTCGAAGGAAAAAGCAAAAAGGAGTCTGGTCTGCTTGTCAACTGGGATAGAGAAGAAAGCATTTTTCAAGTCTATCACACTGAAACGCACAGCATCTGCTGGAATGGCCGAGAGCAACTGAGAAATGTCAGGGACAATGGGTGCGATGGGCACAATGAGGTTATTAATAGCTCTGAGGTCTTGAACGAACCTTACCGAGTCATCTGTTTTGGTGACAGGGTTAATGGGGGTGCAGTATGGGGATACTGTTTCTTCCACTATCCCCTTTCTTAAAAACTCTTCTATCATTGGTCTAATACCATCAATCTTTTCCTTTGACAAGGGATATTGCTTCTGATAAACAGCAGTTGCTCCTTGTTTTACGGTGGCCCTATAGGATGTGCAATCGATGAAACCTGTGTCATAATCATCCTTATACCAGAGGCATGTGTCTAATTGTTTGAATGCTTCAGGCATGTCTGTAAATGTTAACATACAATGTGAGGGTGTGGAGATCGGTATCATATCTGAGCGTACATGGAGGCCCTTTTGTGATGCAAATACCTTCATGCGCAATTTGCAAAACAAGTCTCAGCCTAACAGAATGACTGGACAGTCGGGTATGATACAGAAAAAATGATCAGTGATATAATCTCCCTCAGGTGTCTGTAATGGCATTGGGATAAAGACAAATCCAGCCAGCGCTACTGCAAGTCAGCATTGCTGCGGGAGGAGTGAAACTCCACGAGGACGTAAGTGAAAGTAAATCCCGGCAACTGCTTAAATATGCTGAATCTTCTTTTATTGCTTGTTATATGAGAAGTAACAATATATAACGCGTTTCGGCACACTGCCTTTCTCAACAAGTACATTCCACATGTGTTACACAGATATATATAGGCAAATCAATTGCAGGTACAAGTGATGTCATCCACCCACTAATAGGTGGGTATTCACTACCCACCAATCGACCACCTACTTTCTATTCATCAAGAGGAACACCAGAGAGTATAGGATATACAGTACCAGAGAATAGAGATCAGCGGATCTGCTGTGTCTAAATAGGAAAGGAGAAAAAGAAAGAAAGAAAGAAACATATCATTAATAATACCATAAATTACAGTCTAGCAACCTCATAATCACGGTTTAAACCTTTTGGATACAATGTATCCAACATATGTATCCAATAGGCTTCACGGCGGAGGAGGAGTTTTTTGATATCCCCTCCTCTCCTTGGTCTCATCACTTGTTTCAGAACCTGGAATCTTAACTGCGAGATTCTATGTCTACACTTATCAAAATGATAGGGTAGTGGTAATAGGAGATTTTTGGTCCTAATAGTGAACTTGTGTTTACAAATCCTGTCCCTCACTGTCTGCATTGTTTCTCCCACATATCCCAGGCCACACGGACACTTAATCAGGTAAATCACATTTTTTGATTCACAGGTAAAAAACCCTTTCACTTTAAACGCTTGACCTGTGCGTGGGTGATAGAATTCAGGACCTTTGATAATATGGGAACACTGCAGACAGTGAAGGCATGGAAACGTTCCGTTTTTCACAGTTCTCAACACATTTTGTCTATAGACACATTGCAGGTTGAGCCACATCCCCCAGAAGAAGGCAATGCAGCCGAAACGCGCGTCGGGGTACGTGGCTCACCTGAGTTTGGACTGTTTACTCATTACTCATTACTATATGGGTATGTAATTTCATAGTGTGAGGCTACTTTTTGCTCTGCAAACCAATGTCTTTGTAATATAATTTAGTTACTCTAGGATTGGTTGCAGGGATCGATCTCTGTGATTTTTTGATTCTATCTATTTAGATACAGCTATTTAGGTGATCGATTCCTGTGTATATGTATCTGTATATGCATATGTACCCATACATGGCTCTATTCTTAGGGCACTGGCAGTAATCTCATTTGCCCTTAAGGTGATATGTACATATATGTTCACGCATCTCTATGGGACTTGGTTTTGTATCTCTATTATTATAATGGATGATAATATGCACATATGCACTTTTTTTGCTGAGATTGAGGCAATAGTCTTTTTTACAAGTGGATGGGACTTTTTGTTTGTCCAGCTGCTATACACGTGTATGTCCAAACTTGATGCACTGGCAGCCTTTTTTCCGGAGATACAGTCAGGTCCATAAATATTGGAACATCAACACAATTCTAACATTTTTGGCTCTATACACCACTACAATGGATTTGAAATTAAACAAACAAGATGTGCTTTAACGGCAGACTGTCAGCTTTAATTAGAGGGTATTTACATCCAAATCAGGTGAAAGGTGTAGGAATTACA
This sequence comes from Bufo bufo, assembly GCF_905171765.1. Taxonomy (NCBI): domain Eukaryota; kingdom Metazoa; phylum Chordata; class Amphibia; order Anura; family Bufonidae; genus Bufo; species Bufo bufo. The sequence goes on along the minus strand of NC_053391.1, from coordinate 523,544,907 downwards.
ACAGTTTGCATATGTGCCTCACACTTGTTGAGGGACCAAAATTAATGGGACATAATTATAATCATAAATCAAACTTTCACTTTTTAATACTTGGTTGCAAATCCTTTGCAGTCAATTACAGCCTGAAGTCTGTAACGCATAGACATCACCAGACGCTGGGTTTCATCTCTGGTGATGCTCTGGCAGGCCTCTACTGCAACTGTCTTCAGTTCCTGCTTATTCTTGGGCCATTTTCCCTTCAGTTTTGTCTTCAGCAAGTGAAATGCATGCTCAATCGGATTCAGGTCAGGTGATTGACTTGGCCATTGCATAACATTCCACTTCTTTCCCTTAAAAAACTGTTTGGTTGCTTTTGCAGTAAGCTTTGGGTCATTGTCCATCTGCACTGTGAAGCACTGTCCAATGAGTTCTGAAGCATTTGGCTGAATATGAGCAGATAATATTGCCCGAAACACTTCAGAATACATCAGCAGTCACATCATCAATAAATACAAGAGAACATGTTCCATTGGCAGCCATACATGCCCATGCCATGACACTACCACCACCATGCTTCACTGATGAGGTGGTAAACTTAGGATCATGAGCAGTTCCTTTCCTTCTCCAAACTCTTCTCTTCCCATCACTCTAGTACAAGATCTTGGTCTTATCGGTCCATAGGATGTTGTTCCACAACTGTGAAGGTTTTTGTAGATGTCATTTGGCAAACTCTAATCTGGCCTTCCTGTTTTTGAGGCTCACCAATGGTTTACATCTTGTGGTGAACCCTCTGTATTCACTCTAGTGAAGTCTTCTCTTGATTGTTGACTTAGACACACATACACCTACCTCCTGGAGAGTGTTCTTGATCTGGCCAACTGTTGTGAAGGATGTTTTCTTCACCAGGGAAAGAATTCTTCGGTCATCCACCACAGTTGTTTTCCGTGGTCTTCCGGGTCTTTTGGTGTTGCTGAGCTCACCGGTGTGTTCCATCTTTTTAAGAATGTTCCAAACAGTTGTTTTGGCCACGCCTAATGTTTTTGCTATCTCTCTGATGGGTTTGTTTTGTTTTCTTCAGCCTAATGATGGCTTGCTTCACTGATAGTGACAGCTCTTTGGATCTCATCTTGAGAGTTGACAGCAACAGATTCCAAATGCAAATAGCACACTTGAAATGAACTCTGGACCTTTTATCTGCTCATTGTAATTGGGATAATGAGGGAATAACACACACCTGGCCATGGAACAGTTGAGAAGCCAATTGTCCCATTACTTTTGGTCCCTTAACAAGTGGGAGGCACATATGCAAACTGTTGTAATTCCTACACCGTTCACCTGATTTGGATGTAAATACCCTCAAATTAAAACTGACAGTCTGCAGTTAAAGCACATCTTGTTTGTTTCATTTCAAATCCATTCTGGTGGTGTATAGAGCCAAAAATGTTAGAATTGTGTTAATGTCCCAATAGTTATGGACCTGACTGTATATACGTGTATACCAGTAAAATCGTGGATACTTGTGATATAAAAAACTTTTTACATGTGATATACTGTAGGTCCTATGTGCGTGTATATATGTGTACAAGTTTGGAGATACAGTATGCATTTGCACTTTTTCTGGACATCTGTGAATCTTAGCTGAGTGTTAGGCTCACTGCCCTCTTTTTCTAATCAATTATGTTATGTCCCCTCAGGTGTAGTCCACCTTTTTATCTGATGTGATACATCACATATAAATTAACTTTTTTATGTATTGTCTAATAAAGTATATGCATATTTTGCTACTATACCCGTCTAGTCTCAGTTTATCCTTTGTTCGTGTATACTTATCAAGCTCTCAAACCAACTTAGAGGTCTTAGTAAATCCCCAAGGAAGATGTGTTGTGATAAGTATGCCGTGAGCAAATGAATTGGATTGTTAAGTGCAAGAGTAGAGGGGATCGAAAGACTATCCCTCAGCTCGCTCACTGATAAAATCACATTTTCCTGAAAAAGATCTCTCAAGGATGTGAGAGAGTCTCTGGAATGTTTGGGTAGACTTTCAAGGAGAGCTTTGGGGGCTAGTTGGAAGATATTTTGTACCTGTAGGAGTGGAGAAGGGAATAAAACATTATAATGTGTGGATTGGAACCATTTCCAGGCTCTCATAGTGGATTTTATCAATGGGGTTGCTTCTGGAGGCAGAGGAGGTAGGCACTTATGGCTTAAGAGGAGGGTTCTAAATGAGGATTTAACTAATGATTGTTCCATAGAGACCCAGGATTTATGGGGTGGGGCCCTCAACCAGTCTACCAATCTGGAGAGGAGGACGGCTTTGTCGTATAATTACGGATCTGGGAGGGCGATTCCTCCTAATATCTTAGAGCGACAGAGGGATTTATAGGAGAGGCAAGCTTTTTTCTTGTTCGAAATGAAGGAGCTGAATAATGATCTAAGAGAAGCATAATAAGAAGTTGGGATTGAGATTGGAAGGACTTGTAGCAAGTAAATCAATTTGGGCAATACCAAAGAGGTGAGAATATTTTTCCTACCAAACCAGGAAAGTATTGGAAGGTCGAGGTTTTAGAGGGTATCAGAGATATGTTTCAAAAGAGGTGTGTAGTTTAATGAAAATAGTTGGGAGGGATCATTACTTATTTTGATTCCTAAGTATGTTAGGTGGGGAAGAGACCAGTTAAAAGGGAAGTTTTGTTCCAAACGAACCTTCTGGGGCACTGGATATGCCAGTGTGTATAATCAGGGATTTGCTGTGATTGATCTTAAACTTGGAGTGCATGCCAAATGTTTCTATCTGATGGTAGATTTTTGGGAGAGCGATAGCTGGATTGCTGATCATGATGAGCAGGTCATCCACAAAGGCAGCTGTCTTATGTTCCTGGTCACCTAGTTTCACTCCTTGATTTCATTATCTAACCTAATTATTTGTAAGAGGGGTTCCATAGTCAGGACAAATAGAAGGGGGAAAGGGGGCAGCCTTGTCGGGTTCCGTTACGTATCTGGAACGGGGATGATATGGTGTTATTGATAGATATTGAGGCAGAGGCATTAGAGTACATGGCATCTATTGCAGAGAGGAAAGAGTAAGGGAATTTTTGAGATGATAGGACTAATTTCATGAATGACCATTTAAGGCTACTTTCACACTAGCGTTCGGAGCGGATCCGTCTGATGTTTCATCAGACGGATCCGCTCCGATAATGCAGACGTTCGCATCCGTTCAGAACGGATGCGTCTGCATTAAAACTTAGAAAATTTTCTAAGTGTGAAAGTTGTCTGAGCGGATCCGTTCAGACTTTACATTGAAAGTCAATGGGGAACGGATCCGCTTGAAGATTGAGCCATATTGTGTCATCTTCAAGCGGATCCGTCCCCATTGACTTCCATTGTAAGTGTGGACGGATCCGCTCGCCTCCACACGGCCAGGCGGACACCCGAACGCTGCAAGCAGCGTTCAGGTGTCCGCTCACTGAGCGGAGCGGAGGCTGAACGCTGGCAGGCGGATGCATTCTCAGTGGATCCGCATCCATTGAGAATGCATTGGGGCCAGACGGATGCGTTCGGGGACGCTCGTGAGCCCCTTCAAACGGTGCGCACGAGCGGACACCCGAACGCTAGTGTGAAAGTAGCCTTACTCTATCAAATGCCTTCTCAGCATCCGTGCTGAGAAGGACTAGGGGCAAGGATTTCTTTTTGATGTGTAGCTACCTACCCCCAGCTACACCAGGAACATGGCTTGATCGCCGTCCCTTAGGGATGTTCAAGTGCGGGACCTGTAAAATATGCAAGTTCATCTCCACAGGCAAGACCGTAACATGTTCAGCCACCCAAAGGGTGTTCACCATTCGGGACTTTATAAACTGCAGAAGCAGAGGGGTAATTTATATCTGCCAGTGCCCATGCCCCAAAGACTATATTGGAAAAATGTTTAGGGAGCTAAGGAAAAGGGTGGGGGAACATGTTAATGATGTCAAAAACAACAAAATCACACCAGTGGAGAGTCACATACATGAATATCATGCAGGGGACCCTCGCGCACTTAGATTTTCAGCACTAGAACTTGTCCCAATATCCCAGAGAAAAAGAGACTGGAACAATAAGATACTGCGGAGGGAAGCGGAATGGATCTATAGGTGCCGCTCACAAGCCGCTCTGGCTTTAACGAAAGACTTACCTTTACCTGTTTTCTATAAAATAATCATGCCCCCTAGTAATGGAATACGGATATTAAAGTGGGAGGTATTTTTGTCCTGGAATCTCTGATCTCCACGCTTCCCTCTACATTCCTTGAGTAACTAAATACAGTTCTAACTAGTCATGAGTACACAAAGTACTCAAAAAACTGTATCAAAAAGGGTTTTAGTTAGATTATGCTTAACCCGAGTTTCAATATTTAATTATATCTAATAATTTCTAATGTTCTCATTAGGTGATGACTATAATTAATTAACCGTGCATCGCCTGATCAGAAGAGCTACAACTGCGAACAAATTATGTCCTGTTTCATTATTTTTGTAAAAGTTTTGGGGCATGATTAAATCTGGGTGTCCTGGGGGAGAAAGTACATAAACCACTAGGCAATTCCGAATATGGCATATATTAACAGCAATTTTATTATGCCATCCGGATTGCACTATTTAGCCTATTAGATGATATGGCTGACTAATGAGACTAATAAGAGACTAATAAACCCCCCCCTTTTTTTCTTCCCTGTGCTGACTAGCGCCTTAAAAAGTTAATTTCAGGGGGCAATTGGTGCAATACCTCTATGCACGTCCCCTACACCGTAACTACCCGTGGAGAAGCTGGAATGCCGCAGCATCGCTAAACCGGAAGTCATGTCTGCGGTCCAGCAAACCGGAAGCGATGCTTGCGTTCCAGGACACCGGAAGTTGCGGACGGCGTGCGTTCCATCCACCGGATATTCATCTCCCGGAGGTGTAAACGCGCGCTCGTGCGCTCATTTAAATCAAGGCAGCACAGGAAAGCCCCACTGCCTTACCAAACACGGCAGGTGGCAGTCCGGACACCATTGGGGCATATCACCAGTAAGTCTCGTCACCTGTGGGACGCCAAGAGATGGGCGATCCAGTAAGTAAATATCAACGTTTTATTTATTTAATTTCAGATGACATCCCTCTTCATCGATAAGAGAGTCTGTGTGAGTTATCCTGCCCCAAGTATGGCCTGCCTCACGGTATCATCTAGGACATAGTATTTACACTTTTTATTTATCTATTTATCCTGCTTTGATCTATGATGTTATTCACAACAATTATCATCCTTTACCGACCCCCTGATGAACCGTAGTGGGGAAACGCGTTGGGATTAAAATCATCATCAGTTTATGTGTTAAATTCCCAAGGTACAGGGTTGTACAGGGCCAGACAGGGTAGGTACGGGGACAGGGTGATCCCACCATCAGGGATCATCCCTGGGCAAAGGGTTAACCTAGGGCAGGTACAGGGAGAGAACCATCCCCAGCACCCATAATAAGTGCCCTAACCTTTTTCCCCATATCCCACACCTCTCATAAATGTCATAAGTGCCCTTGGAATTTGCACCACTTACATCTTATTTATTATTTGCACCAATTCACGGTGGTAGCTGGGCGATATCCTGTCCTGATATATATGTTTTTCGGTCACCCAGTTATCATAGGGTGATATTTTTTGCTTTTTAATTGAACTAATAAAAGCTACATTTTAAATGGGTCCAATCTCTAGGCTAATATTCACTTTCACGGACACTTATACTATTGTTATATATCTAATTTTCCTCCGAGATTTTTAGGATATTAAGAACCCTAGCTGTATTGTCTTTCCCCTCCCTACCCCTAACAAAACCTGTTTGATCTCTATGGATCAGGGAAGGGAGAATAGAAGCCAGGCGGTTAGCCAACATTTTGGCAAGTAGTTTCAGGTCGATGTTAAGGTGAGAGATGGGCCTATAGTTAGGGCATTGTGTATGATCTTTACCCTCTTTTGGAATTAGGATAATATTGGCTTTAGTCATTTCTCTGGATAGGGGGTTATTCTTCAGAGCTAAGTTATATATTGAAAGTAGATATGGTATTAGAGTGTCTTGAAATTAGGAATTATAAGATATAGGGAGACCATCTGGGCCCGGGCTTTTACGTTTTGGGGAATTACGGATAGCATCTATAAGTTCTTCTGAGGTAAAAGGGGAGGCCAAAAGTTTCTTATCTTCCTCCGAGAGAGAAGGAAGTTGTGACTTTTCTAAAAAGGAGGAGGGGGAAAGCGAAGGCCTTTTCACATTTTGTGTCTGGTGGTCAGTGTCGAGGTTACAGAGGGACTCGTAAAAATCCCTAAATTGTGCAGCAATTTGGTTTGAGTCAAATATAGGCAAGCCTGAGGGGTTTGTAAGTTTATGCACATAATTGTTCGACTTTCTCTTCTTAACCCTCTGGATAACAAATTTGGTAGCTTTATTTACATCAGCAAAAATTTTTTGCTGTGAGTTGAGATAGTACTTCGCTGTTTGGGTATTCAGCAGGTTTTTAAGAGAATGTCTGCAATTATTTAGCTCATTCAAGTGTGATTGTAGAAGGGAGATTTTATGGGTTCTCTCCAGACGACTGATTTTCTCATGTAGATCATCAATCTTCTGGTTTCTAATTTTCTTGAGGTGGGCACCTATACTAATACATTGGCCTCTCAGGAATGCTTTGTGAGCGTCCCGTAGAGTTTGAGGGGAGACTTCAGAAGTCTCGTTTAAGTTGAAGTATTCCACTAGAGCTTTTTGCATTTTGAATTTGGCCTCAGGATTTCCTAGAAGATGTTTGTTTAGGCGTCATGTAGCATATGAGTGTAATTTTATCGGTGTGGATAGGGATAAGTATGTTGGGGAGTGATCAGATAGAAGAATGTTGCCTATATTTGCCTCTCTGCAGTTCTGGAGGTGTTCTTTGGATATGAAAATATAGTCCAGACGTTGGTAGGAGCCGTGAACCGAAGAATAAAATGTGTAGTCCTTAATATCAGGGTGCATAGTATGCCATGCATCAATAAGTTGTGATCTCCACTACTTGGAGGTCAAAGAGCGTAGGGCTGATTCGGAGTTGGCAGATTTCCCAGAGGATGAGTCAAGAAGGGGGTTTAACACCAGATTGAAATCACCTCCTAGAACTAGTGTGCCTTCTCTGAAGGAGTTGACTTTATCTAATAAGTTTTTAAGCCATGGGATTTGCCTATTATTTGGGGCATATACATTCACAAATGTATATAGGTGTTGATGGATCTTCCCTTTTAACATTATATATCTTCCCTCAGAATCAATACACTGATCCAGCAATTGGAAGTGGATTTTCTTTTGGAAACCTATACTAACCCCTCTGGAATTTGATGATTGGGAACCACTGCGAAAAATATGAGTATGTGAGATTAGTAAAGTGGTTTGTTTTTTAGGTGTGTTTCCTGCAGGTATACCACTGCGGCTCCGTCTTTCCTCAACATCCCAAACGCCTGCCTCCTTTTAGAAGGGGAGTTAAAGCCTCGTACATTGTAGGAGGCGATACGTAAGTCAGCCATCTGGGATATCAGGAGAGGCCGAACCAGCTATAGAAAGTGTATATAAAAAGAAGACCATTGTACTTTGAATAACATATTCCACCTTCAGCATTAGGGGTAGATCTGACCTTGGGACTTCCTTGCAAACCGAATTCCGCCTCAGAAGATGTGTTAGTGACGTAATTTCAAAACGAACAAAGTAACTAAAGTAAAGAAACAAATAATGTAAGCAGAATAACTGCAACTTCATCAATGGGGAAAAATTGGGCAAAAACCCCTAATACGATTGTATCTTTACTGTATTGTGTAAACATCAAAAAGATCCAAAATAAAGGGACAGGCCCAAGTAGCCTGCTCCCAATTTCGGATCTTCCGGCAATCTAAAAGGATGAGTGTGCATCAGGAGGAGGAGCTCAGGTGTTACCAGGTTGAGACCAGGTTCTGAGGGCAAATTGGCCCTTGATTCTCACATCTCCCGTGCACACACGTAAAAACATCCCTGAGAGGAAGAGGGGGAGGGGCAACAATTGGAAGGAAGTGTGGGGAGGGAGAGAGGAGGGGGGAGGGTGGAGAAAAACCAAAGTCCTTCAAGGAGTATACTCAGGGGTGTAGAGAAGAGTTCCAAAACTTATTTTCCTCCTTAGGGAAAACCTCAGCAGCTTGGTGGCTGCAGGTGGAGGAGATTCTTCAGAATGTGTCCGTGGATAGACGTCTCGGTGTTAGGGAGTTGGCCTTTTTCTTCTGACGTTTGGGAACTTCTGGAAGGTAGGCGACGTCTTGAATAAAGTCCCAGTTCTCGATTTCCATGCTGGGGATTTCTAGGTGTTGGAAAACTTGCCCCAGATCAGCGTGATTTCGTATGGTGATCCGAGTCCCCTTGATAAGGAATGATAGACCAAATGGGAAAACCCAGCGGTATAAGACTTTGTGGTTTATGAGCCACTCCGTTAGGGGTTTGAGAGCTTTACGCTTTTTAAGAGTGATGGGTGCTAAATCTTGAAAGATGGAGATTCTCTAGTCTCTAAACAGCACTTCACATGTCTTCCTGGAGCATTCCAGAATTGCTTCTTTGTCTTGGAAGTTTAAAAAGCGTCAGATTATATCTCTGGGAGGTTCTGTCGGCTTTGGCTTTGGACGCAGGGCTCTATGGGCTCTCTCTATGATTGGAGCAGGGTGCTCTGGGCCTAGTAGCGTCTCACAAAGGGCAAGGATTGCATCCGGGATTTCAGAGGTTAATATGGATTCTGAGAAGCCACGGAATCTTAAGTTATTCCTCCTGCCTCGATTTTCCTGATCTTCCAGTGCAGTGTGCATTGAGTTGAGGTGATTCTAGATGGAGTGCAGGCTGTTTGAAGCAGCGGATTGGAACTCCAGCATGGCGGTTTGGGCTGTCTCTAGGTCTTCCACCCTTCCACCCACATGTCTGATGTCCTGCCGGAGGGACGATAGCTCACTCACCAGAGGTTCCAGGTATCTTGTCAGGGCCGTTTTTTCAGGTATTTCCTCGAAATCGGGAGGTTCTGGCGGCTGCCTGTGTCCTCAGAGTCGCTCTCTCTCTCCACATTGTCAGGATTACCATCTTCTGGTTCGTTCTGTGTGGCGAGCGCCATCTTAGTTTCTTTAGCAGCATGTATGGACGCCGCTTTTTTAATAAATGTATCCATTTCCCCGCTGGCCGCACGGGTCTTTTGGTGCTGGGAGGAATCCCCAGACCTCGGGTGACCGATTTTCACAATTTCTTGCTGGCAAAGCTAAAGTAAGCTGCAGTAAAAATAAATCAGTTAGACGGAGCTCAGGCGCACACAGCCAGTCACATCCGGTGCTAGCTCCGCCCCCCCATAGACTGGTAAATTTAACAACTGTTGAGGGTAAACTGTTTAAAGATTGGGTAAGTGATGATATCTTTGAGTACCATAATGAAAATAAGCAAATAATGCTGTATCAGCATCGCTTCATGAGGGAATAGTCATGTCAAACTAATTTAATTAGTTTCTGTGAGGAGGTAAGTTCAAAATGTGACCACAGTGAGTCAATGGATGTCATATATTCTGACTTTTCCAAAGCAGTTGATACTGTACCACATAAAAGGTTAGTATATAAAATGAGAATGCATGGACTGGGAGAAAATGTGTGTAGGTTTGTAAGTAACTTGCTCAGTGATAGAGGGTGGTTATTAATGGTACACACTCAGATTGGGTCACTGTCACTAGTGGAGTACCTCAGGGGTCAGTATTGGGCCCTATTTTTTAAAAAAAAATTATGATCTTGTTGAAGGTTTGCACAGTAAAATATACATTTTTGCAGATGACACTAAACTGTGTAAAGTAATTAAAGGGGTATTCCGGTAAAGTAGCTTAATTTTTCAAAAACTGCATTAAGGCTGCAAGATGTGACCCAACCAGAACCCATACCTATACATATAACCAGAGTTTAAATTTACCTTGCAATCCATTTGTCTAGCTCCTATGTGAGCCTACAACACAGTATCATGGTGCCTGATCTTCCTTCACAAAACTTCAAAGACTACAATACCCACAATCCCTAGCTATCCTGCTGTGAGTTTGTGCTTGTTCAAGAGTGTTGATGTTTATTGAGTGGCTGCCTGATATACAGTCAAGTTACCCTTCCCTCTACTCAGTAATCAGCAGCACACTAACACTCCCTTTGTTTCACAAGACATTTAGCTAGAGACTTGATAGCAACACTGAGCATGCTCGACCTAACAAAGGCTCAGAACTACAGGTTGTGAGGAAGCACAGTGAGTAGCAGAGGAAGAAAACTACTTTTATAACTACTAAACGGTAAATATGTGAAATTTATATTATATTAGGCAATTATCTATATATATATAAATATATATATAAAGAAGAATGTATATATGTATGTGTGTATGTTCCGCGATCACTCAAAAATGCAACCATTGATTTCAACAAAACTTAGTATACACATCCCTTGCTACCTGGAAAGAAATCTTGTGGGGGTCAGAGCTCTCTAGCATGCACCGTTCCTGAGATATTCCCCAAAAAATTCAAATATGGCACATCACATGACCTACATTAGCCAATAGAAGCCTGCAGGTCTTTCTCTTCATATTTCAACTGCAATACACACGGTCACATGAACCTTATCAGCCAATAGAAGCTTGCAGGTCCTTAGTCTCCACATATGCACAGTTTTACACCAGGTTTCCATAAAAACCCAGCCATTTTTCTTCATTGCTGTAGGTCAGCTTTAAAGGGGCAGGGCGCTGTGGATGACACTGTTAAGGAAGCGGAGTGCTGTGGAGGTCACAGTTCAGGGGCAGGTAGGGTGGCAATTCAGGCCACCCTCAAAAGACAGACTTAAAAACCCCGCCCCAGGTCTCACTAAGCCACGCCCCCTCCCACTCCGCAAACAGCGGGGATTGAAAAAAATAAAGTCAAAATCAACTTCTGTCAGCTGCAGGGGATCGAGGGAGGGTGACTTTCCCCCTGCAGATCATGCTCAGACAGCACAGTGCTGCTGTCTGTAAATTAGCTGTTTAAAATAACATCCCTGTGTCCGTCTAGGCCCTGCGCCGGACGGAGGACAGGGAGTCTGAAAGCCGGACTGTCCGGCCTAAAACCGGACCTCTGTCCACCATAGGTGCAGGCTGCTGTGGAGGTCGCAGTTAAGGGGACGGTCCACTATGGAGGTTATTGTTAAGGGGCAGATTGCTGTAGAGGCCACTGTTAAGGAGACAGGGTGTTGTGCAAATTACTGTTATGGAGATGGGTTACTGTGGAGGTCACTAATGAAGGTGTGGCGGCTGTGAAGGTCACTGTTATACGGGAGGGCTGCTGTGGAGGTCACTGTTAAGGGGGTAGGATGCTGTGGAGGTCACTGTTAAAGGGGCGGGTTGCTGTGGAGGTCACTGATAAGGGGGCAGGCACTGTTGATGTCTCTGTTAAGGGGACAGGCAACTATGGAGGTCACAGTTAAGGGGACGATCCGCTATGGAGGTCAGTATTAAGGGGCGGGGTGATGTAGACATGGAAAAGGACTTTTGGTGGACAGAAACTTAACTACAAAAAACAGTGTCAGGCAGCTGCTGCTAAGGCAAATAAGATAATGGGTTGCATCAAAAGGGGCATAGATGCTCATAATGAGAGCATAGCCCTGCCACTTTCCAAATCACTAGTCAGACCACACATGGAGTACTGTGTACAGTTCTAGGCTTCTGTGAACAAGGCAGACGTAGTAGAGCTAGAGAGGGTTCAGAAGAGGGCAACTAAAGTAATAACGGGAATGACTGGAATAACTGGAATGAGTGGACTACAGTACCCTGAAATATTATAAAAAATAGGTTTATTTCGTTCAGAAAAAAGACGACTGAAGAGAGATATAATAACTATGTATAAATATATCAGGGGTCAGTACAGAGATCTATCCCATCATCTATTTATCCCCAGGACTGTGACTGTGACGAGGGGACATCCTCTGTGTCTAGAGGAAAGAAGGTTTGTACACAAACATAGAGGATGATTCTTTACAGTAAAAGCAGTGAGACTATGGAACTCTCTGCTGGAAGAGGTGGTGATGGTGAACTCACTAAAAGAGTTCATGAGGGGCCTGGATGTATTTCTGGAGTGTAGTAATGGTACAATTTATAGTTATTATATTTCTGGAGAAGGGTTGTTGATCCAGGGAGTATTCTGACTGCCTGAAGGGAATCGGGAAGGAATATTTTTCTACCTCAGTGTTTTTTTGCTGTCCTCTGGATCAACTTGCAGGTAAGGCTACTTTCATACTAGCGGCAGGACAGATCCGACAGGCTGTTCACCCGACGGAACAGCCTGTCGGATCCGTCCTGCCGCTAGTGAACGTGTGCCCCCGACTACAGCTCCGGCCCTATTGACTATAATGGGGGCGGGGCGGAGTTCCAGCTGAGGCACGGCAGCACACGGCGAGAGGCTGCCGGAATAAAACTACGACATGTCCGGAGGTCCGTGCCGCTAGTATGAAAGTAGCCTAACAGGCTGAACTGGATGGACAGATGTATTTTTTCAGCCTTACAAACTATATTACTATGTTACAATGTAACTTCATGTTTTTATTCCATGACGGCATGCTATATATGAGGCTGGGTAGCAATAGATTGGTCAGAGTGGTCATGTGAATCCCTGTCCACCACCAAAACTGCTTTCAATCAGGATATGATATGAACATAAGACCTGGACCAATGAGCAATGAAAAAAGGTGGCCTAGTTGGATGAATCACATGTGGTTGGCTGGTTGCCTGTCACTTATCTGGGGAAGATATGGCACCAGGATGCACTATGGGAAGAAGGAAAACTGGCAATGACATTTTTACTCTGCTTTGAGCAATGTTCTGCTAGAATAAAACTTGGATCCTGACATCTATATGGATGTTACTTTGACACATATTACCTAAACATTGTTGCACAGCATTGTTGTCACCATTATGGCAACATAATTTCTAAATGCCACATTGTCAAAATTGTTCAGGAACAGTTTGAGGAACATGTTGAACAGTTCAAGGTGTTGAGTCGGTCTCCAAATTGTCCAAATTTAAATTTGATTGAGCATCAATGGGATGTGCTAAAAAATGGTGCTCCATGGTGGAAACACCTCACAACTTATAGGACTTAAAAGATCTACTGCTAAAGTCTTTGTAGCAGATACAACAGGACACCTTAAGAGGACTTGTGGAGCCTATGTCCCGATATGTCAGAGCTGTTTTGGTGGAATGAGCAGGATGTGCACAATATTAGGCAGATGTCTGATTCTTATGTGTGTGCATGTGTAAATGGAGTTATCATATATTTTATATCTGTTGAAAAGGACCTACCTGTTCTATAAAATGTTTTTAAACAATCTATCTATCTATCTATCTATCTATCTATCTATATCATTCTTTCTATATTAGTAGCATGTTTTCCCATTTTGTTTCCTTTGCATCTGTTGGCATTTTAAACATGTACTTAGGGAATAAAGATGTAAGAGGCAGATGTCTGTCAAGTCAGACAACAGATGAGTTAGAATTTCAATCCACTCACTTTTGGAAGAAAATAATTAGTGTGAGAGTTCCTCGTTGCTTATGTAGTTCCCTTTTGTCCTCTGGATAGAAACCTAATGGTTTTGCCTCTGACAAGAAGAATGATTTTTCTAATGTTTATGGCAAATGTATTCACCAGAGGAAGGTGACTGACAGCAAGCTGCCAGCGGTCATGACTTCCTATTTTAGGATGCCATTTAACATGCTGTTTTATTTTTTAATAAAAGGAATTATACTACTTTTTGCCAATATAATCCTCATGAGAACCTAAATTCACTGTTTCTACCTGTAAAAAATAGCATTTTTTAAGAATACGATTATTAGCTGTTAAGGGACCAGGAGGATAATTGGTCAGAATCCTTTAGCTATCAGTGATTTAATGATTTGACTAAAAAATAAAATAAAAAAGTCATAGAGATATTTAATCCTAATGTCAGATTTCAGTACAACATAATGAGCTCAGTTATTTAAAAAAAATATTAAAAAAATGAGAAAAACATGTTTTTTGTTTTCCAAGGTTTCAGTATATAGCTATAAGTAGAAATCCACCTTGAACAAGCAATTATATTTTACTGAGCAGGGACAGGGTTTCTGTCATTTTATCAGTATTGAGGCATATCCATGCCAGCTAAGGAGAAATTGAGACTTCATATTGAAGGAACTAAATTTGTTCCAAAATAATGATGCTGAACCCTTTAGCGCCCAGTGACATACTAGAATATCATTGAATGCCTTGTGTTAAGGCACAATGCTTTACTTGTCAACAAGATAAGAGACACCTCTGATTTAGGCCTCATGCACACGACCGTTGTGTGCATCCGCTGCCGTTGTTCCGTTTCCCGTCTTTTTTCGCGGACCCATTGACTTTCAATGGGTCTGTGGAAAAATCAGAAAATGCACAGTTTTGCAGACGCATCCGTGATCCGTGTTTCCTGTCCGTCAAAAAAATATGACCTGTCCTATTTTTTGGACAGACAACGGTTCACGGACCCATTCAAGTCAATGGGTCCGTGAAAAAACACGGATGCACACAAGATTGGCATCCGCGTCCGTGGCCGTAGGCTACTTTCACACAGACGGATCTGCAGATCCATCTGCATAAAAGCTTTTTCAGAGCTGAGTTTTCACTTAGTGAAGACTCAAATCCCACAGTATATTCTAACACAGAGGCGTTCCCATAGTGATGGGGATGCTTCTAGTTAGAATATACTTATAACTGTGTACATGACTGCCCCCTGCTGCCTGGCAGCACCCGATCTCTTACAGGGGGCTGTGATCCGCACAATTAACCCCTCAGGTGCTGCACCTGAGGGGTTAATTGTGCGTATCATAGCCCCCTGTAAGAGATCAGGTGCTGCCAGGCAGGAGGGGGCACACCCTTCTCCCTACCCAGTTTTAAATTCATTGGTGGCCAGTGGGCCCCCCCTCCCTCCCTTGTATTTAACACATTGGTGGCCAGTGCGGCTGGCCCCCCCTCCCTCCCCTGTAGTACTGTAGATTCATTGGTGGCCAGTGGGACCCCCTCCCCCTCCTAATTAAAATCTCCCCCCATATCATTGGTGGCAGCGGAGAGTACCGATCAGAGTCCCAGTTTAATCTCTGGGGCTCCGATCGGTAACCATGGCAACCAGGACGCTACTGCAGCCCTGGTTGCCATGGTTACTTAGCAATTTTTAGAAGCATTATACTTACCTGCGAGCTGCGATGTCTGTGACCGGCCGGGCGCTCCTCCTACTGGTAAGTGACAGGTCTGTACTATAAGTAATGCGCCGCACAGACCTTTCACTTACCAGTAGGAGGAGCGCCCGGCCGGTCACAGACATCGCAGCTCACAGGTAAGTATAATGCTTCTAAAAATTGCTAAGTACCCATGGCAACCAGGACCGAAGTAGCATCCTGGTTGCCATGGTTACCGATCGGAGCCCCAGCGATTAAACTGAGACTCCGATCGGTACTCTCCGCTGCCACCAATGATAGGGGGGGAGATTTTGATTAGGAGGGGGAGGGAGGGGGGCCCACTGGCCACCAATGAATCTACAGTACTACAGGGGAGGGAGGGGGGCCGGCCGCACTGGCCACCAATGTGTTAACTACAGGGGAGGGGGGGCCGGCCGCACTGGCCACCAATGTGTTAACTACAGGGGAGGGAGGGGGGGCCGGCCGCACTGGCCACCAATGTGTTAACTACAGGGGAGGGAGGGGGGGGGGGCGGCCGCTCAGGCCACCAATGAGTTATATACAGGGGGGTGGGGGGGTCTGCCCCCTGCTGCCTGGCAGCACCTGCCAGGCAGCAGGGGGCAGTCATGTACACAGTTCTTTTAGTATATTCTAACCTGAAGCATCCCCATCACCATGGGAACGCCTCTGTGTTAGAATGTTAGTTTCACGATCTAACTTAAATCCGATGGTATATTCTAACATAGAGGCATTCCCATGGTGATGGGGACGCTTCAAGTTAAAATATACCATCGGATTGGAGAAAACTCCGATCCGATGGTATAAAAGGGACTCCTGACTTTACATTGAAAATCAATGGGGGACGGATCCGTTTGCAATTGCACCATATTGTGTCAACGTCAAACGGATCCGTCCCCATTGACTTGCATTGTAATTCAGGACGGATCCGTTTGGCTCCGCACGGCCAGGCGGACACCAAAACGACTTTTCTTTCATGTCCGTGGATCCTCCAAAAATCAAGGAAGACCCACGGACGAAAAAACGGTCACGCATCACGGACCTACGGACCCCGTTTTTGCGTACCTTAAAAAAAAACGGTCGTGTGCAAGAGGCCTTAGGCTGTGTAACCAGTTAGATAATGCGATCAGCAGTGGTCAGCTCATCTAAGGTGTATGACAGAGGAAGCTGACTCCTGATGAACTGACAAAGGATACTCCCTCTCTCTGTCAAACACCTTACATGCTGCAGAGTTTACCATTTCTCCTGGAAGCATAACAACGGTCACCGGGTGTGCCATAGGGATCTGCCTATAAAGCTATGCCAGATGCATGGGCTAATAGATCGTTTGTCAGATGCACTGACAGGGATTAAAGGGATTGTGCCACTAATACCACACCCCGATCCACAGGATAGGAGATAAATGTTTGATAGTTGGGATCTCAAATGCTGGGACATGCAGCAATCATGAGAATTGTACTATGCAAGTGCCACTGAAATGCCCCATGAGAAGGGAGCAGTGGTGTTCATGTGTGTCCTCCATTCCATTCACTTCTTTGAAATTGCTGCAAGCACTCAACAGTCCCAATAGAACTGAAAGAAGCGGAGGATGCACATGCGCTCCACTAATCCAATCTCGCTGAACAGTTCGTAGGCACTGCTTGCCTACAAGCGGACCTCCAATCTTGTTATCACTGGGGGTCACAGTGGTAGAAGTGACCAAACACTTATCCCCTGTCCTATGGATAGGGGGTAATTTATTAGTGACATAGCCCCTTTAATCCTTTGAAATGTTAAGAACAAATAAAAGCGACCAAGATTCCTCCATAAAAATAAACCTCATAAGGCTACAGCAATGGAAAATTGTAAAAGTTTGGGCTCTCTGAATGTGGTGACAAAAAATGATCTTTTCCACAGAAAAGTGTTAATTGTTCAAAAGTGTTAAAGAGGGCTTTTCACCACTCCTGACATGTCTGTTTTAATAGCTTCATGCATTCCCCACATACTAACAATTCTGGAGCATCTAATCTTACGTCAGTATGTTGTCTCATTCCTCTATCATTTCTATGAAAAATTAGGAATGAATTGCTATTAGTCTGCAGTAAGGGTACAGAGGGGTGGTAACAAGTTGGGGGGGGGGGGGGGGGGGTGTACCCGCGCAGTCTGAAAATGGCAGCACTGATTGGATAGAGTGTGTCTGTGCAGGTACACCCCCCCCCAACTGGTTACCACCCCTTTGTACCCTTACTGCAGACTGCTAGCAATTCATTCATAACTTCTAGTGGAAATAATAAAGGCATGGCAGAACATAGAGCCATAAGAATAAATGCTCCAGAATTGGTATTATATGGGAAATGCATGTAGCTATTAAAGCAGACATGTCAAGGTCCTCTTTAAAACCTTAAAAATCTATGCATACTCGGCATACAGATGTAGCAGGCACTCAATCTCCTAACTCAAATTTCTTAACTCATTGTGTTAAATTGAAACAAAAGCCATTGTAAAACAATTGAAGGTGTTTGCTTAATTCATTTAGTTTAGATAACACATCTCATAAAGCACGAGTGTTAACTCTACTACATCTGTAGCTGCATTTATACATTTAACATGGTATTGTACTGCATCCAAACAAGGTGATAAAATGGTGGTGTTGCTTTATTTTTATTTTTTTTGCACTCCACCCCTAATAAAAATGAATGCAATATGAATGAATATCTAACTTGCAAGCTGACATGGATTAGACATGTTCCTTAAAAGCCACATAAGCCCTCGTTTGACACTGATTACACTACTCACATGAAAATCAGTGAGATGATAGCCTTCCTCCTTCTGCATTTTAATTTGGAAAGAGTATGGTTGAAATGTACGTCTGCCAAAATGCTTCCTCCACCAGGCAGGGTACAATGCTCACCTTACCCCATGGATATCTCCTTCCCCATTCCCTAATAATAAGCACAAGGTACATACTTACGCTGTTTCTTTTAGCTTTACTTTCATTTTTTTACATTTTAGCAGCATGAAATATGTGCAGGATATAAGCCAGGGGATTTAACAAGGTCACTTTTATATAATGGTTCTGTAATCTCTTTTCCTTGTGTGTGTGTCTGTAAGATAGGCAAGATTTATTGCCCAAGTTCTTTAAGAATGATGGATTATCATTGGATAGATATCATTTAATTCACCATGGAAAGATCAATAATGAAAGAATGAAATTCTTCATTAAATGAATTATTGTCTTTTAATTACATTGTAAGACAAGTCTAAGATTCAAATTAGGATTCAGACCATTACCTTGCTGACACTATTAATGCACTGACAAATGACACATATTTTTCTGGTTATATTGCAGAAATCACAAATACCCTATTACTTCCTGGGCAACAATAAATCAGAGACAGAAAGTGTTAAATAATACAGCGAACAGTTGGGCTCACAGATGGGATCCTATATCTTTTTATTTCAATGTATTATGAACTGCACATGTGGCACTGCAAAAATAGCTAAGATAGTGCGCAAAGCCATAGATATTTTATTAACATCAATAGCACTCGTCAATAAGAATGGATGTGGTATTTTGCCAGCATAGGCTTGCATTGCCAAAACCAATATGAAAACATTACTGGAACAATCAGTAAATGACACTTATAAGTGCTAAATAATTTGCTGTTTTGGAGACCGTACACATATATTTGCAGGGGAAAATTCATGTAGTTCTGCACTCCAGAGTCCTCTCTTCAAAAAGTAGCAAAATAAGGCTTCACAACTTTTGCAAAATGTTTCAGAAATTATATATTTTTACACCACTCCAGTTTTGGGTGGGAAAGTAGGAGTGGTTAGTCTGTCAAACTGATTTAAGCCAATTTTATTAACGGAGACGTTTTAAATCTAACAACAATTGTCACAATCTTAATTCAGTAAAAGGGTGGCATAGAAAGGGGAGATATATATGTATGAAGACAGAGGGTTACTGAAGGCTACTTAAAGGGTTACTTAAGGCTACTTAAAGGAGTTTTCCCAGATTACTATGATTTTTAACAGATAGGCTCATGTACCATATTTTTCGCTTTATAGCATGCACTCCCCCCCCCCCAAAAGTGGGGGGGAAATGGTTGTCCGTCTTATAAAGTGAATACTAGTAAGCACTTCAATTATGGAAGCGCTTACTAGTATACATTAGGTGCCGGGAGAGGGGAGTGAAGAGCTACAATCGCTTCCTGTACTCACCCTCCTTGGTCTTCCTTCCTGGAGCCGCGGGCGCACTGTCCTGTCCACATGTAGTGTCAGGACATAGCGTGCACACTATGACCCAATGCTGCACGAAATCAGGTGACTGTGCAGCCAGAGAATATAGGGGAGCGGGACTTCTAAAGAGACCACCGGACATAGAGTGGAGCCGCGACGCAGGAGAGGTAAGAGAAGTTTTTTATCTTAAGGTCTGATCTGAGGTCTGATGGGGTTCTTAAATGGAGGGCTGATATGAGGTCTGAAGAAGGTCTGATGTGGTTCTGATGAGGGTCTGATATGAAGGTATAATGTAATGTCCTGATATGGGGGTCTCATGTAATGTCCTGATGTGGGGTACTCATGTAATGTCTTGATGTGGGGGTCTCATGTAATGTCCTGATATGGGAGTCTGATGTGATATCCTGTTATGGGGGTGTGATGCATTGTCTTGGTGGTCAGATCTTAGGCTCTAATATGGGGGTCTGATCTGATAGGAGGTGTGATGAAACATATTTTTTTCTTATTTTCCTCCTTTAAAACCTGGGGGGCGTCTTATCAGCAGGTGCGTCTTATAAAGCAAAAAATACGGTAGTTGCATATTTCATGTACATGCTTTTTCCTTTTTTTTTCTCCATTTGGTCTCTCCTCAGGGGTTTCCACTGTGTAAAACAATCACTCTGGTTTCTTTACATCCTGTATGTAGCATTTCCTGCATTTCCTGAAATAACAATTCTGTTCTGTTTCTATCCTGGAAAAAAATATGAATTTTGCCTCAAAAATTAACCCATAGCTCCAACTTGGCACTGTTTGATTTTCATTTACATTGATGAAAGACTTTCCTGCCTTAGTCTTCCAATCTGACAAAAATATCAAAAAGAGGTCAGAAATGGCTATATCAGAAATATATTTATTTTTACTTGCAATCACTTAATTCCTTCTTGTTCTAGCGCTTAGTGCCTTATCAGGGAAGATGATTATATTGAAAAATAAATCAGATATGCATTTTTATCGGTTGTAAGATATTCAAGGTAACTTGATTGCAACTAAAATACAGATAAATCACAGTTATCCCTTAGCCACTATATTACACTATATCAAGGTCAGTGATAAATAATAGTGCTGTACAAATTATAATGTATACCACTTATAGAGAACCAAAATGTGTAAGCCACAAAATATAAATACAAACGTATATGTCTTTACTGAAAAATATGCAAATATAAAAAAAAAAACATTTAAAATGAATCACACAACAAAGAGGCCAACATCCCTGGATAATGCATGTATGCAAATAAATAAATATAAATGTGAGGACACTATATAATACCTTACCTTGTGCCAATCAAGCATCTAATATAGACAACAGGTACCCTGGTGATACAATTACAGCATGTATGCAAACATGGTAATTAGTGATGCGCTAAGTTTTCAAAAATTTGATTCAGCTGCTTCTCCAAACTTCAACAAGAAATTTGATTTGTTGCAAAGTACTTTATCATGAAACGAATTGTAGCGGGCACAATAACAGGAAAATGCGATGGTGCCGGCCCCCGTCATAGAACCCCTCAGATGCCGCGTTCAACACTGATCGCATCTGAGAGTAACATTGAGGCATTTTAGGGGTTAATCAGGGATGAAAAAAGGCACATACTCACCGATTCCATTTGATCGCAGGGAGGCCGTCGTGGCTATCTTGATTGAAGAAAACGCTCTAAATCTCACACACGCTGATGAGTGACGTCACCATTGTCATCTCATAATTGGCGCGTTTTCCTCAATCAAGATGGTGACTGCCTCTCTGCCTCTTCTGAGCCCTATCATATCCCACTCACTTTTTGGAAACGTGTCTTGTGTGAGTGGAAATAGCAAAAGTTAGAAATCTCAGCAAAAATTATGCTTGCCAAAACTTGCAATTTTTTTAAGGCTAGTTTTGTGGTATAAGCCAATGATAAGTCCCCCACCCCCTTTGTTTTTTAACTGCTTTCGGCATATGGGCTGAGAAGGCTCCTTTTGTGCTTAGGCACTCCTAGGAGTCTGTCTCATATACTTCTGGTATGCCTTGGCATTCTCTTTTGCATGGTAAATGACAGTAAAAAATAAAGTTCACATTGTTAAAAAAAAAGGGTTTTTTAGGTGACATATGCCAGTGTAAGCCTATATGGTAGCATATGTCACATCCTTCTGACAGGAGGTACATTTTGAGTAAAACTCTTTATGTACCATATGGTATATCTCTAGAGGAAATAAAAAAAACGTAGTCTGAACAGAACCTTAACTTGTTCAACTAGACACTGAAATACAAATCTGAAGTAAACATGTGATATTGCAATCTCTATAATTGTTAGCTTTTTTAAGGTACATTTATAGAAGCCTTCAAGTTAAACTTTGAATTTACCTGCTTTTTCTCATTAAGGTTTAGTTTACTGTAAATCAAAATTATTGACACATAATAAAAGTCATACTTCTGGCCTAAGGGACAATCATTCAGATAACGTAAAATGGCAACCATGGCTATAAAATGCACTGAGGCAGATCTAATGGGGAACAGTTGGTGTTAGGCAAACTGGAAAAGCAAATAATATAGCTCAAGTATAATGGTGTTCCAAATGTCAACTAAGCATGCACAAAATTAATAACACACACCAGTGCCTTTTCCGTTGAGGAGTAAGTAAAAAGTATGGCGTAAGAGAGGGAGAATGAGTTTGTGTTATACAGTAAATGTGAACACAGAGAAACAAAAAAGGGACACGAAGGTTGTGATCTTCTACTTTTGTGCTTGTGTGACGCCACTTGCATGTTAGCTGCTGCTACCTAATATAGGCTGATTAGATAAAAATAGTGATTGTAACCTTCACATAAAAAGTAAATGACCCCAGGCTGTAAAAAAATAAAAATAAAAGCCCCCAAAATTCCTGAGCCCAAACAGTTAAACAAAGAATTAGGCCCTAAGGCCGCATTCACACGACGGGAAAAAAAAGTCCATTAAAAATGGCAAAACGGTTTCACTGATGCCTTTCTGAGAAACAGATGTTAAAAAGAGCCCCATTCAATTGTACGGGGGCTGATTGTCTGTTAAAATGGGGAAATAGAATGTTATCATTTTTGACGTCAGTTATTCACTGTCTGTCAAAAATACGGGCGTGTTAATAACCCCTAGACTACCATTGTTTTTAAAACAGATATGTGTGCATCAGTTTTTCGTTGTTGTGTGAATGTAGCCTAAACTGTAGCCATTTTTAAATGTTATCTGTTTATTAGGGAATCTTTCACCATGATTCTGAACTATTATCTGAAGTAATACATGAGCAGTGCTTCACATTAAGGACTTGAGATCACCATTTTTTAGTTTTCCCACTACCTCCATTACATAGCTAGAAGAACCCAAAGCCAAAGAACCCAAACAGTCTCCACTGTTGTGCAGTACTATCATAATGGAGAGGACTCCTAAGCACATGTATATGTGTAAATGTATTCCTATTATTATATACTACTATATAGTACTCATGTATAACTGCAGATATTAGTCTAAGATCAATGTGACAGATTCCCTTTAAGGTCTCACATTTACAATCTAGTAACACAACCACATGTAAGATAATGGAAGCAATACGATTCAAAATTTCATTGTGCATGAATGCAAGGGTGGGACAGAATCGCAGATTAGGAATACATACATGCATAAAGAATAATGAACAATGCCAATCACTGAAAACCAGTTTCTTTAATGAAACATAACCATTTAATAAATATAACATAAAAAATTTGTATGTATAACAACCATGTACAACAATATTATTGTACAGCAATTGAGGGCACCAGTAAAAACATGCATGGGAAGCAAGGTATAGCTTAACCCAACTGCAGTGGAGGATCGCCAGTGGATATGAAAATACAGATGCTTCTTGGGATTCCTCTGTGAAAGAGACTGTAATCAAAGCACAATTTGTGAATTGCTACCCCTATCAACTCCCTAAACTTCCCCTGGTTGCGTGCCCACCCCAAAAAAGTCACCCCACAGAACTCTAACTATTAAACCCTAAAAAATCCTATCGGTTCAAAATAAATAATCCAAGGTCACAAAGTAGAAGGTATGAGGTTCACGGTATTATAAATAGCACAGCTCTGCAAATGGTGAAGCATCCAGTGAATCCAATTGTGATAGAAATCTATCTAAAAATGATGTACTTGATTTATTTAATTAATTATTTTAAATGAGTGACTTGATTTATTTAATTTGTTACACAATAATACAACTTTTTATAGACATTTAGATTTCTCTATCTCTATTTCATAAAAAATTTGGTGTAGATAACAGATAATCCTCTTGCCCAAGGGATAACTGCTGGCTTGTTGGAATTGCTAGCCCGCCAACTACTGCCATCAAGCATGCAACCCATGGCCCCCGTGTGGATTTGGTGTCACCGCCACGCATTGCATGCAGGCTGCCCTCTTCTTCTCCTCCTCCTACTCAATCTTCCGTCTCCTCCTCGGCTGACCTCTCCTTTTCGACTGCTACCGTCTCTTCCGTTGCACCCCCCAAGCTCCCCAGAACCTATTCGATGTGCCAGGTAAGACGTTGCCATGCTGTGCTGCGGCTGCTGTATTGGGAAGCCAAGAGGCACACCGGTCCTGCACTGCTTTCAGCTCTGCGGTCACAGGTTGATCAGTGGCTAACCCCGCTCAATTTGAAAGTTGGTAAAGTGGTATGTGACAACGGTGCCAATCTGCTTAGTGCACTGAAACAGGGCTAAATGACACACGTGCCATGCATGACGCATGTCCTGAACGTAGTCGTGCAGCGATTTGTTGCCAAATACCCCGGGGTCCAGGACGTCTTGCACCAGGCCTGGAAAATCTCTGGACATTTTAGAAGATCTTACACGGCCATGGCCCGCCTTGCTGACCTTCAGCAGCGACACCACTTGCCCGTCAGACGTCTGATTTGTGGCTGCCCGACGCACTGGAACTCCACCTTATTTATGCTTGATAGGCTGATCCAGCAGAAACGTGCCATTAACGACTAAATGTACGAACTCTGCGGCAGGACAGGTTCTGGGGAGCTTAGTTTCTTTTCACCGCGCCAGTGGCTGCTCATGCACGATGCATGCAGACTTCTGCGGCCATTTGATGAGATCACCAAACTGGTCAGTCGCAGCCAGGGCACCATAAGTGACATCGTACCTTACACCTTCTTTCTGCAGCATGCATTGCGTCGTGTCATTAATCAAGCAGTCGAGGAGCAGGAACTGAAAGATGAGGAATTTGCAATGCTGAATGAATTCCCAGGTGGGGCTACTCCATCTGAGACAAGTCAGCAGGACTCTGAAGAGGAATCAGAAGAGCAGGCTTTAAAAAGTGGTGGCTGGGGGGAGGAGGAGGAGCAAGAAGAGCAGGCTTTAAACTTGTCAGATCCCTGATCTCGTGGCTGGAGGGAGGATGACATTCTCCTGGGCGATGAGCAGGAGCAAGGGCGCTCCACCGCTTCTAGTGTAAATGGGGACCTTCATGCTCCAGTGTTTGCCGAGGGACCCCCGTATAAAAAGCATAAAGGTCAAGGACCTGTACTGGGTGGCAACGTACTTAGAACCTCAGTACAAACACAAAATGGTGGACTAGTAACCAGCATCACAGAGGACTGTTAGAATGCAGCATTTCCAGGCCTTGCTGCGAGAGATGCTGCATTCTGCTTTGGCAGGCACTGGCAGAGGAATTTCCACAAACAGCTAAACAGGTGTGGGTACCAATCCTACCATGTCTGCAAGAAGAGGGCGTTTTGAAGATGTGTTGGTCACTACGGAAATGAGATCATTCTTGCAGCCAACCTATCGACCGATGCCCTCCGGTTCCACGGCTGATGTGGACGCTCTGAGGAGCGAGGAACCCCTTGACTACAGGGTGTGCAGGCTTGACCTGTGGCCAGAGCTGGCAAATTTTCTATGGAACTCTTGGCTTGCCACTCGTCGAGTGTCCTGTCTGAAAAGACTTTCAGCGCAGCAGGAAGGATCGTTACCGATAAGCGCACTCGCCTAGCTCGCGACAGTGTGGACTACCTCACATTTTTAAAAATGAATAAGGCATGGATCTCGGAAGAATTCAACACCTGTGATGATCACGTGTAATTCAATTACCTCATGCCAGCCCACACATATCCGCCATCACTTAGAACAAAGAATGGTCCTTGCCTTATTTATATACAGCGGCATAAAAGGCTTTTTATGTCAGGTGAATTCCTAATTTTTGGGGCCTGTACTGGCCGACAGTTACATATTTATCCTGTGACCACCTAATGTACCTCCAGCCACAGAATCCAAAGTTCTTTGCTGTCAGGTGAATGCTTTTTGCCTAATTTTTGGGGCCTGTACTGGCCGACAGTTACATATATATCCTGTGACCGCCTAATGTACCTCTAGCCACAGAATCCAAAGTTCTTTACTGTCAGGTGAATGCCTATTGGCAAATTTTGGGGGACTGTACTGGCCAACAGTTACATATATTGTCCTGTGACCGCCTAATGTACCTCCAGTTACAGAATCCAAAGATCTTTTCTGTCAGGTTAATTCCTATTGCCTAATTTTTGGGGCCTGTACTGGTCGACAGTTAAATTTTTTATCTCTAGCCATATAATCACACTTCTCTGCCTCTCTTTATGGTGGCGTATGAAATGCATTCACCATAAGGACCTTTTAATGTCACAGGGTCATGTGACTGTGCCCCCTATCCATACTGTGCCCCCTTATACCCTGCATTGTGCCCTGTTACCACACCCTGTGCAGTGCCCCTAGTCATTCCCTGTACTGTGCCCTCTTATACCCTTTTATCCGGTCACGGTATGGCAGTGTTATCCGGTCACTTAACAGAGGTGTTATCCGGTCAATGTATGGCGGTGGTATCCAATAACTGGATGGCCATAACTGTATCACTTTCCCTGCCCACGCCATCCTTTTTTAGACCTGGCTTGAGCGGGAAAAATATGCAGATTGCGGTGCTAAGGACCTTTGAGCCACAATCTGTGTCAGAAATACGCCTAACATAGACGTATTTCTATATAATAAATGACCACCTAATTGTATTATTATTCGGGGTTGGGGCTTATATATTTATATTCTAGTGTATTATACTGTGCCCTATATTTCCCAGTAGAAAATAATCCTTGGGAAACAGTCCTCATCCCTGACCACCAGGACCAGGTAGAGCTCGTCAGTACATGGCGGCCTCCCCTCTCCGCCATGCTGCTCCTCTGTGTACTGGTGCTTATTCTGACTCTAGGGCTGGGTTCACATCCTATTTTTGACATCCATTTAATGCATACCAAAAATGTATGCGTTAACAGATGCCTCAGACTGATGCCGTACAGTGGCGTCCGTTCACCATACAGTTCCATGGTAGAAAAAAAATTTGCATTAACGTATGCATTATTTTAATGAACTATGCAGGATACAAAAACCTGGAGTGCTGCGCATTTGTATACATCAAACCGATGGGAAATAAAAAATTTCTAGTCTCCAGCAGGTAAATTTTTTAGAATTTCCCTTTAAGACGCATAAAAATGGAACCTGATTAAAATACATATTTTTTGTGGGAATTTTTGCCAATGATTCCCCTCTGGTATATCACTGTCCATTTTGTGGGACTATTTGTGTACTTATAGTAAGTGTTTGCTGGCTGCAAATATGACCTGAAAGTTTTTAAGGTTCGCCTGCCATTAAAGTGAATGGGGCCCGCTGAGAACGCGCGGTTCGCGAACATTTGATCGTGAATGCGCGTTCGTGAATTATCCCGGTCGATGTTCGTCCTTCACTAGCCGTTATCATTAGAGATGAGCAAATTTTTCTAAAATTTGATTCGCCAAATCTTTGGACAAAATTTGGTTCGATCTGAATAAATTTGTGGCAAATTTTGTTAAAAAACTGCTATTTCCTGGCTCCAGAGAGCCTTTATAATGGTGTACAACACCGTGCCTTGCAGTAACACGCATATGGAGTCTTCTTTGATAGTGAAATAATACTGTGAGTCTGTATGACATACAGATGACAGGTGTTGCACTTATAATCACTGCACACTTCACTTATTTGGGCAGTCACGGGGCCAAAACAAAACAAATAACTCAAGTATTAACTCAGCCTTGCAGGTCAATGTTAGCACCAAGAAGAAGTGCGCTCCTTTTACACCATCATCAGCTGATTCCACATAGATGTTTACAGACCCTGTTCTATTAAACGCTTATACAAGTGGAGAGGGTGTCAGCAGTAAGTTTGTGTTGACATCACTGATATTTTGCCCTTCCTACGATCAGTCAGAACAATAACCCCCAAAAAACGGATCCTGTCTGTGAAGCATCCGCATTCTTCGGTCAGCATTTGGTCAGTAATCCATCAGTATTCCTAATGCCAAAAAAACAAGAGTGGATCTAAAACAGAGATGACACATGAACAAAACAATTGCATGTCTTCTGTGTTTTGTACCCACTCCTGCTTTTGGCTACCAAATCAAAAACATTTATTTTTGTTTTTTGAACGGGGGAGAAAAAGCTACGTTTATTTAACAAACAGGATATTAGCACACATAAAATACAACTTAGAAGGGGTAAAACCACAAGATTTAAAAGACAAACTGGAAAAACAAAGTGCTTCATCAACAAGAATGGATTGACAACCAGTGTCTGGGTGACCATGACGATAATGCATATGGATCAAGAAATGTATGGGGTTATGGCTGATAAATGGAGGACAGTCAAGCAAACAAGCCAACTCCAGCTCATTCCGTGACGAGCTGTGTTGCTGATAAGTGAATTCTAAATAGTCTGAAGAAATGTCAGTAAAGACATAGGAATAAATTGTCCACTTCCTCCAACGTGATCTTGTCCTTTGATTTATGAATTGAAGTCCTCTGCGTGGATGGCATAAGAAATGTCCATGTGAGGTTCGACGGGCACAGAGAAAACATCTATGTGGCCTACACTGATCCAGACACGTCATACCCAGTCCACATCGCTGCTAGCCACGTAAGGTCTAGAGAACTGATTGTGACGGTATCATCCGTGTCACCATCTAGTATTCCCTTCTCCCCTTGAAATTCACAGCCAAATAATCCACAGAGCAATAAATTGTTAGTATCGCTGGTATCACTGGTATCGCTGGTATCGCCAAATAAGTCTATACATGAGCCAAAGCTGAATGCTAGAAATACTTTACTGGAAGGCAACCACATTCAAAAAATACAATTGCTTTTATCCCCTGCTCCCATGCAAGGAAGACACCCACAACAAACATACATTAACCCATAACACAAAGGTTACAACCCACATAGACTCCTCCCCTCTGCCTGTGATATAATCATGGTACACCATGGTTAACATAATCAACCCAGGCAGGAGAATACACATTGTCCTCTCTCCTGGAGACAACCGAGTTGTAATTCAATTATCTCTCAGGACAGAGGGCAATCGCCAATACACACAGAGAGACAATGGAACAGACTTCACCACTTAACGTATACAATGTCCCACCCTTTACAATACACATAGACATGTAACACATCCCAAAATGGCACGAATTAGACCAGGAATTCAAAAGTTATTAAACGTCTCTTTGGCCTGGCTGTACTCATGGCTTTTCTGTCCAAAACCGGTTCTACACAGTCTTTTGTCCTGGAGACAATTGAGAAGTGATCCACTTATCTCCCAAGGACAGGGGCAAGACTCCATTAGCCACATGGTAGCAAAAGACAGCAAAATACATGAACGTATATAACTATGCAGCTATTGCATAAAACCGGTGCATACAACATGGGACCGTAATCACATGGTAAGAGGCTGGCAAGTAGTCCTGAATATCCCAAGGCAGCTTGTTTATATATGCTTACCAAGGTCCATAAAAAAGCAACCTGTCCTCCCGGAAGTCCGATAGTCTCAGGAATGGGGAATTTATGCGAACCGGCGTGCAAATTAATTGATTTTGTGTTACAGCCACTGGTTGAACAATTACAGTCCTTTGTGAAGGACACCACGGATCTTTTACGTTGATTGAACGACCTACATCTCGACCCGGACATGTGGATAGCATCCTGTGATGTTGAATCACTTTACACTAGTATCCGCCACAAGAACGGTTTGGAGGCAGTCCTCTTTTTCCTGATGATGGCAGACATAGATGATGATATAGGTGAGTTCATTTTGGAACTGTTGGAATTCGTCCTGACTCATAATTTTTTTCCTATTTGGGGACACCTTCTACCTGCAGCTCCAGGGTACAGCGATGGGGGCGGCCTGTGCGCCGTCCTTCACCAACCTTTTCCTGGGGCTGTGGGAGAGGGAGGTGTTTCTCACAGACACTGTAGACCTCATTGGTGGGATCCAGATGTGGGCCCGCTACACTGATGACATTTTCATCGTGTGGCAGGGCCCACAGTCTGGATTCACTGAGCTTGTGGGTATTCTAAATCAAAATAACCGTAACATCACACTGACCCACAGGATCAACAAAACACTTCTGGACTTCTTGGACGTCCAAATCCTAGTGGATGAAACAGGGAAAATATCTACTGACCTTTTTCGCAAGGAAACGTCTACGAATTTGGTTTTGCACTCTAGTTTGTGTCATCCATCAAACCTCATTCAAAATATACCATACTGTCAGTTTCTGACGGCT
The DNA here is from genome assembly GCF_905171765.1 of Bufo bufo. Taxonomy (NCBI): domain Eukaryota; kingdom Metazoa; phylum Chordata; class Amphibia; order Anura; family Bufonidae; genus Bufo; species Bufo bufo. The sequence continues at coordinate 523,514,821 of NC_053391.1, read as the reverse complement.
AAGAGGATTTGTTCATCGGAACAATCGTTTGAAACACAATCACAGGATCTTTGGAAGAGGTTTTTAGACTGTGGATATCCCAGAACGAAGATCTCACAAGGATACAATAAGGCCAAGATGGCGAAAAGAGACAAACTATTATTGTACCGTCATAAACCTCACAGTCAGATACAAGACGATAAGGTACATTTCATCACATCATATAATCCTCAGTGGCACTTGATGCAAAATGCCTTAACAAATATTGGGAGGTATTACATCTTGACCAAGTCTCTCCCCCTCCGCCCTTGAATTACATATAGGCGTGCTAAAAATCTAAAAGACCTTTTACTATCCTGGCCCCTGTCCACAGAGAAGCTTTGGTTCTAGGGTCTCCACATGGGGCTGCTTCCCATGTGGGAAATGTGTGGCCTGTCCTAACATCGACAGGGCCTCACATTTCTGTAACCTTATTAAGAGTGATAGACAATATACTATCACCCATAACATCATCTGTAACACCTTAGGGGTGATTTACTTGGCAACTTGCCCTTGCAGGTGTGTATACATCGGCATGACCACAAGAGAACTAAGAAGACGCACACGGGAACATGTCCTAGGTATAGAGTCAGCTAAGGAGGAGAAAGATGTAACTTTGCTTAAACCTAACCGTAGGCATTTCAAGCAATTTCAGAACTGCGACAGTACCAAGTTTCGGGTCAGAGGCATTGACCGTGTGTACATCACAGCACGTGGCGGAAACTGGAAGAAAATATTGGCGCAGAAGGAGGTAAGATGGATTCACAAACTTGACTGCATGACACCTAGGGGATTGAATGAATACATGTCTTTTGCTCCATATCTATAATCTACAATATGATGTTTTTGGACACATATTTCTTGGAGCTCTTTTTTCTGTGCATCCTAGTCCCTTTGTTTTTATTGTTTTAAATTCCATATTCTTTTAAATTGATTGTCTTCCCCTTTTTCTTCTTCTTCTTCTTTTTAGTACCTACTTGTCCGTGGTGTGTCTTGGAGGGCCGGATGGATGGTTTGGACAAAGTCGGAGCTGTATGCAGTCCTTTTCGTGGCTTCTTGTTGCCTCATGTATTCTTTGGGGCTCCAGTGGAGGGGTCTAGTGGAGGACATGTTCCTGTTTTCCCTGGTCAGGGAGGGTTTCTTATAGGATATAATTATAAAGCACATGCCACTGTCAACGGTTATATGTTTTTTTTAGAACACAATATATGAACTACTTGTTTTTAACACTATATAAATGATATGACACTATATATAAATTATTTATTCATATATATATATATATATATATATATATATATTGTAGGAGAGTACCTGGGGTGGTGGTAAACGGGAGGTACGTGCCAGCGGGGGTCCTGGCCCCGCTGGAGTAAGAGCCGGAAAAGTGCATTTTGCAGCGGTTACGCTGTTAACAACGGATCCGGGCCGGCTCTTATTGGGAGCAGGCAGATATGCGGGCGGGTGCCTGTCTCCCCACGGTCCAGACCAGGTTTTGCAGGGAAGGGTTAAAACCTGACCAGCAACAAGGGTGTGGTGCACAGTGTGGAGCTTCTGTGTTTTCTGGCTGTGAGAGTGAGGAGTGGAGGTGAGCTGGGCTGCGTGCTGAGGCCTGTAAAGGAGTGTGCAGGGACCCGCAGCTGAATCTAGGAGGGATCCATGTCCTGTGGCTAGGAGCCGGACCCATGGACTTACTTCACCAAGGAGAAAAGGTGACATTACTCCTGGCTTTAAATAGACTTTGCTTTATGTGACTGAAACAGGCCTCAAGTAGCCTGCAGCAGGGACTTGCTGTGTTTGAACTATTATTTTGCTGAGTGTGACCACCCTCCCTATGAACTGCACCGTCTTTCACAAATATGCACCGTGTGAATAAACAAAGCATTGTGTTTTACACCAAGACCGGTCTGTGATGCCTCTATACTGCACTCGCTACCACTGCCTACCAGAGCGGATCCCCACAATTGGTGGCTTCAGCGGGCAAACAGCAGTGAGGCCGAAAAATTGTGTTGTTTGAACTGTATGTCATATATTAAGCCGGCAAGTTTTGTGGCTCCAGATAAGATGGAGGAAGCCATTAGACACTTGGTGCAAAGTAATGAGGAGGCTACTCGGAGACATGAGGAAGCCCTGAGAGACCAGCGGCAGTTGAATAGTCTACTGGCCCAGCAACTGGCGACTATGCAGGAGTCCATGCGTGTGTTACAACAACAAGCCGTCCCAGGGGGAACCGCAGTCCTACCTGCTGCCCGGGATAAGGTGCGCTCAGCGTTAAGAAAGATGGGCCCCGAGGATGATATCGAGGCGTTCCTGATGGTCTTCGAACGCACTGCGGAACAGGAAAGGTTACCTGCAGAACAGTGGGCCGAAGTAGTAGCACCATTTTTAGTGGGAGACGCACAAAAGGCCTACTTCGACCTCAGTCAGGAGGAAGCCAAGAGCTATAAGAGGCTGAAGGGGGAGGTGTTGGCTCGTCTTGGGGTTAATACCTATGTGCGTGCACATCGAGTCTACCAGTGGGCCTTCTCTGAGTCCCGGCCTGCTCGGTCCCAGGCCTATGACCTGCTACACCTAGTAAAAAAAATGGCTGCAGCCTGAGACATTGAGCCCCTCGCAGATGGTGGAACGGGTGGTGGTCGATCGTTTGGTGCGGACCCTGCCAAGGGCCATACAGCGCTGGGTTGGTCAGGGAGACCCCGGCAACCTGGATCAGTTAGTAAGCCTAGTCGAGAGGTATGTGGCGACCCAGGACTTGGTGCGGGACTCAACGCAGGTACGGGAATCCCGTCAGGCTCCCTCTCAGGCTAGGGATCCGGGAAAAGGGTCCCAACCACAAAGGGGGGGGAAGGCTAGTCCTACTCCAGGGAAGAGAGACCGGGGAGGGACCACGGGGATTCAATGTTGGCACTGCCACGGCCTGGGACATAGGGCAGCGAACTGTCCTCAAACACCTGAACCCATGGACTGCGGGTTCGCTCGCCGGTCCTCTTTCTTTGCCCGGCCTGTATGTACCGTAGATGCCTGGCCGGACGCCGATATGCCACCTCTGTGCCAAGTCTTGATCGATGGGCATCCGATTAATGCTTTGCTGGACTCTGGGAGCCTGGTAACCCTAGTGCATGAGTCCTTAGTGTCTGAGACACTCCCAGAGAAGCAAACCCTGTCCATTGTCTGTATCCATGGGGATCGCCGGGAGTACCCCACTGCCAGGGTTACCATGTCCGTGTTGGGCAAAGAGGTGCAGCATGTCTTCGGAGTGGGACGCCAAATCCCTTATGCCGCCATACTGGGAAGGGATTTTCCTTTATTCTGGACTCTATGGAAGAGCGATATGCTTTCCCTTAGGGACAGACGACAATCTGGCCCAGTGCCCGAGGATCCCGATGCGGGGATACCAGCCGTAGGGGTCACCACATCACCTGTAGAGTGTCATCCTGATAGGTTTCCCCTAGAGGTGTTGGCAGGCGAATCCGTGGAAACCCCGTCCATCCCGGACCTGGAGGTATCCCGTGACACGTTCAGGACCGCCCAGCTCCAGGATCCGACATTATTGCGGGCGAGGGAAGGGGTGACAGTGGTAAATGGGGTGGCTCAGCACCCAGGGGCCGACTCGGTGTTTCCCCATTTGGCTTTTAACCAGGACCTGCTGTATAGGGTGGACAAAGTGCAGCACGAGGTAGTGGAGCAGCTGGTGGTACCCCAGCCATACCGCCGTGTGGTACTGGACTTGGCCCACTCCCACGTGCTGGGAGGACATTTGGGCGTAAAAAAAAACCAAGAGCGGATTCTGCAAAGGTTCTATTGGCCCGGGGTTTATGAGGAGGTCAAAAGGTTTTGCCAATCCTGTCCAGTGTGTCAGATGACGAGCCCCCAACCCCACTATCGCAGTCCCCTAGTACCCATGCCCATCATTGAGGTCCCCTTCGAAAGAATAGGGATGGATCTGGTAGGCCCCATAAACAAGTCGGCCAGAGGGCACCAGCATATCTTGGTGGTCTTAGACTATGCCACCAGATATCCTGAAGCGATCCCACTACGTCATACTTCAGCTAAGCTCATAGCTAAAGAACTCATGGGCATGTTCGCCAGAGTGGGGATTCCAAAAGAGATCCTGACCGACCAGGGGACACCCTTCATGTCTAAGGTGACGAGGGAGCTCTGCAAGCTTTTAGGGGTTAAACGGTTACACACGTCCGTATACCATCCTCAAACCGACGGACTAGTGGAGCGCTTTAACAAAACCCTAAAAACTATGCTTAAAAGAACCGTAGCCAAAGACGGAAAGGATTGGGACTTGTTGCTGCCGTACGTATTGTTCGCAGTGCGAGAAGTGCCCCAGGCTTCTACGGGATTCTCGCCCTTCGAGCTATTGTACGGTCGACGGCCAAGATGGTTGCTGGACATCGCTAAAGAGGCGTGGGAGCAACAGTCCACCCCACACAAGAGTATTATAGAGCATATAGAAAAGATGCAGGACCGTATCGAGACAGTCCTACCAATCGTCCGGGAACACATGGAGGCCGCCCAACTGGCACAGAGCCGGGTATACAACCGGAGTGGCCAGGTCCGGACATTTAACCCGGGTGACCGGGTACTGGTGCTAGTCCCCACCATTGACAGTAAGTTTTTGGCACGGTGGCAAGGTCCCTACGAGGTGAAAGAGAAGGTAGGGCCAGTGAATTACAAGATATCCCAGCCAGGCCGGCGGAGGCCAGAACAGGTATATCATGTAAATTTACTGAAATCGTGGAGAGATAGGGAGTGTCTCATTGGGGACGGCCCAAGCACTGTCTTGTCTGCGGGGAAGATCCCAGCTCCACCCGAGGTCCCGGAGGGCACCTCCGCGGTAAAGATAGCGGGTGGTCTGTCGACCAAACAAGCTCAGGAAGCCAAAGAGTTGGTGAGTCGAAATAGGGACGTGTTCTCTGAGCTTCCTGTTCGAACTTCGGTAGTCCGACATGACATCGTCACCGAGCCCCACGTCAGGGTACGGTTAAAGCCGTATCGTGTACCGGAGGCCCGGCGACAGGCCATTTCAGAAGAAGTAAGGTCGATGTTGAGGTTAGGGGTGATTGAGGAGTCAAGGAGCGAGTGGGCCAGCCCCATAGTCCTCATCCCAAAACCTGACGGTACTCTGTGCTTCTGCAATGACTTTAGAAAGCTCAACGAAGTGTCGAAATTCGATGCCTACCCTATGCCCCAGGTAGACGAGCTCATAGAACGGCTAGGGAAAGCTCGCTATTTCTCGGTCCTCGACCTCACAAAAGGATATTGGCAGGTGCCTCTCACGGAGGCGGCAAAGGAGAAGACTGCCTTTGTCACCCCCGAGGGGTTATTTCAGTACCAAGTTTTGCCCTTTGGCCTACATGGCGCTCCAGCCACCTTCCAGCGATTGATGGACCTCATCCTACGGCCCCATCGTCCATATGTTTCGGCATATCTGGACGACATCATCGTGTTTAGCCAGGACTGGGAGAGTCACCTGCCCAAGGTACAGGCCGTAGTCGATTCACTTAGAAAAGCCGGACTGACGGCCAACCCAAAAAAATGTTCGATCGGGTTCGAGGAGGTCCTGGGATATGTGATTGGGCGGGGAGTTGTCAAACCCCAGGTAGACAAGGTTGAGGCGATCAAGAGCTGGCCCAGACCTCTTACCACCAAGCAAGTACGTTCGTTCCTAGGGCTGATAGGATATTACAGGCGCTTTATCCCCAACTTTGCCACAGTGGCGGCCCCATTGACAAGACTTTTAAAGGGGAGGAAGACTGTGATGGTCCACTGGGATGAGCAGGCGGAAGAGGCGTTCTCCCGTTTGAAGTCGGCTCTGTGTGGGTCCCCGGTTTTGGTGACACCAGACTTCACACAGGAATTTGTCGTTCAGACGGACGCCTCTGGAGTGGGCCTAGGGGCAGTACTCTCTCAGGAAATCAGTGGGGAGGAACACCCTGTTGTCTTCCTGAGTCGCAAACTCACCCCAGCGGAAACCAGGTACAGTGTGGTAGAGAGAGAATGCCTGGCCATTAAGTGGGCCCTTGAGTCCCTTAGGTACTATCTGTTAGAGAGAAGGTTCCGTCTGGTGACCGACCATTCCCCTCTTCAGTGGATGAGCCGGGCCAAGGAGGGGAGTGCCCGGGTCACCAGATGGTTCTTATCCCTCCAGAATTTTAAGTTCAGTGTCGAACACAGGGCAGGCCGCTTACAGGGGAATGCCGATGCCCTGTCCCGGGTACACTGTTGTACGTGTGTCCAACCTCTCAGGATTGAACAGGGTGTGCAACCCTTCAGGGTTAAACAAAGGGGGGATATGTAGGAGAGTACCTGGGGTGGTGGTAAACGGGAGGTACGTGCCAGCGGGGGTCCTGGCCCCGCTGGAGTAAGAGCCGGAAAAGTGCATTTTGCAGCGGTTACGCTGTTAACAACGGATCCGGGCCGGCTCTTATTGGGAGCAGGCAGATATGCGGGCGGGTGCCTGTCTCCCCACGGTCCAGACCAGGTTTTGCAGGGAAGGGTTAAAACCTGACCAGCAACAAGGGTGTGGTGCACAGTGTGGAGCTTCTGTGTTCTCTGGCTGTGAGAGTGAGGAGTGGAGGTGAGCTGGGCTGCGTGCTGAGGCCTGTAAAGGAGTGTGCAGGGACCCGCAGCTGAATCCAGGAGGGATCCATGTCCTGTGGCTAGGAGCCGGACCCATGGACTTACTTCACCAAGGAGAAAAGGTGACATTACTCCTGGCTTTAAATAGACTTTGCTTTATGTGACTGAAACAGGCCTCAAGTAGCCTGCAGCAGGGACTTGCTGTGTTTGAACTATTATTTTGCTGTGTGTGACCACCCTCCCTATGAACTGCACCGTCTTTCACAAATATGCACCGTGTGAATAAACAAAGCATTGTGTTTTACACCAAGACCGGTCTGTGATGCCTCTATACTGCACTCGCTACCACTGTCTACCAGAGCGGATCCCCACAATATATTTAATTTGCACAATTATAGATATATGCAATGTCTTTGCATCGTTTGCACAGAGCGTGTTATAAGTTTGAGTAATTTTGTATTATGTTTTTGAATATGATAGACCACACATTGTAACTTATATTTGTTGTATTTGTGCGCTATATACAGGATGATATTGGCAGACAATATTCATAGTTGTCCTGCTACCCCTTTATGAATGATGCGATGACCATGTAGCCTTTTTTTCTTTATAAGTCTTTATAACTAACTATGATGCTCTGGTACTTATAATGGTTTAAGGACCTGAGTGATGTCAGACTGATGTAATGGTCACATGTAAAGGCTGTCAGACTGATGTAATGGTCACATGTACCCCTTGTGATCAGTGCATCATCGCTGCTTAATGCCAGGTCCTATACCTCTTTGCCTGTTTGGCCCTCCTCTTACTCACATGATCAGATATGCGATGCCTGATTGGAAAGCATTGTTCCAGGATACATCTGGTACCAATTTTACTTTATTTGATTATGGGAAGACGCTATAAAAAGAGGAGTTTGTGAAATTGTTTTTTATCCCCGGAAGAAGCCAGGTGTTACTGGCGAAACAACGTCAGGAGGAGGTTTCCACATGCATTTTTGGGTAGTTATTTGCTTATCCTTTCCACACATAGGTCTGTTTATGGCTTACTTAGGATTTTTATGTCTGATAGCTTCTATTGTCTTATTGTCCTGCTTGTGTGTGGCTTCTCTCTGCAATCTATATACCCTTGTGTGTTGACCCCTCAGCCTCCTCTAGGGTTGTTTTTTCCTCACTGAAGGTTTCCCCCCTCCTTGCTGCTGTTTTTACAAAGTATATCTTTATATATGTAAAATTAATGTATGTTAAAGACTCTTTCATGTTTATATATACATGTGTTTGGTGCAAATTTTTGGTGTGTTTTGTAATAAACCCTGTTAATGCCTGTATCACTCAATACTTGCACCCTAATAAGAACGGTTTGCTGGAATTACAGAGCTGTATAATGGCAATTTGGATCGCCAGTTAGTGCTGCAAGGTGTAATACCCAGGCTATAACCTCACCCAAATGAATTCTTTTCAACATAAAAACTGTAGAATGACTCCTACCTATCCTATCCCTAAACCTTGAATAATTATTCCCTACACTTGCAAATCGTTTTTTTAGCACAATGACGTTTATTCTAACACTGTCCCTAGCGCCTCCAGAGGTCTCCTCCTGCACTAAGTATACTGGTTAATGGCATAATCTAAGATGGCTGCCGCTATTTATAGGGCTGTGACATCACAGGGCTGGCTGCTGATTGGCTGCATGCATGGCATTATGGGTGATCCTGCCTTCCCAGAGTTCCTTTCTCCATGTCCTCACACTTGCAGCAGCTATTTATGGAAACAATGCGATTCGTCACCACGAGGAAATTCACCTTTGATGCGAATCAAAATTTTCAGCTTCGATTCGCTCATGTCTAGTTATCATGTTGCTGTCCTGATGTCTGGATGTATAGCTGCTATCTCTAAACTCCTGACAGCCGATAAACACTCATTTTTGTCAAAATGAAAAGAATAGGGCATAAATGGAGTCTGTCAGCAACTTTATATATCTCAGACTGCTGATACCACACTGTAAGACACATATTCATAAAATGAATGGTACCTTTTTTAGGCATTTCTTTCTCTGTTCTTCCCAAAAAAGGGGTAGATTTATTGAACTGGTGTAAAGTAGAACTGGCTTAGTTGCCCATAGCAAAAAATCTGATTCCACCTTTCATTTTCTGAAGGAGCTTTGATAAATGAGACGTGGATTCAGATTGGTTGCTATGGACAACTAAGCCAGTTCTACTTTACACTAGTTTTATAAATCTACCCCTAAGTGCCCAGGTGCAGTGGCTTTTGTTGTAAGTGCACAGGGCCTCCTGCATTACTGGTCAATAACTTTGCCTCCTGTTTAGCCAGCCAGGTATCACATCAACAAACAGCCTGGGCATGCACCATACAATAACCACTGTGGGCAATGGCATTGGTGAACGGACTGCACATGCTCCCCTATTCACATTAGTAAATGGTGCATGTTCAGTCCATTTACGGATGCCACTGCCCACTTTGGGTATTGTAAGGAGCATGCCTGGGCCCTGCAGTGACATGATACTGGTCTGGCTAACAGATAAACTGGGGGATGAGTTATTTGACAGTAACGCCAGGGGCCTAGGGCACTTGCAATCCTAATTTGCATATACCATCAAAGTTCTTTTTTGGAGTTTTACAGGCAAAAAAACCTAAGAAAGGTACCATTTGTGTATCCCACTGTGTGGAGTCAGCAGTTTGAGACATATAAAGTTGCTAACAGACTCTATTTAATCCCTTAAGGACCGGGCCATTTTTCACCTTAAGGACCAGACAGATTTTTGAAAATCTGACGTGTCACTTTATGTGGTGAATACTTTAAAACACTTACTTAATCAAGCCATTCTGAGATTGCTTTCTCATCACATACACCCTGTACAGAATTATTAGGCAAATGAGTATTTTGACCACATCATCCTCTTTATGCATGTTGTCTTACTCCAAGCTGTATAGGCTCGAAAGCCTACTACCAATTAAGCATATTAGGTGATGTGCATCTCTGTAATGAGAAGGGGTGTGGTCTAATGACATCAACACCCTATATCAGGTGTACATAATTATTAGGCAACTTCCTTTCCTTTGGCAAAATGGGTCAAAAGAAGGACTTGACAGGCTCAGAAAAGTCAAAAATAGTGAGATATCTTGCATAGGGATGCAACACTCTTAAAATTGCAAAGCTTCTGAAGCGTGATCATCGAACAATCAAGCGTTTCATTCAAAATAGTCAACAGGGTCGCAAGAAGCGTGTGGAAAAACCAAGGCGCAAAATAACTGCCCATGAACTGAGAAAAGTCAAGCGTGCAGCTGCCAAGATGCCACTTGCCACCAGTTTGGCCATATTTCAGAGCTGCAACATCACTGGAGTGCCCAAAAGCACAAGGTGTGCAATACTCAGAGACATGGCCAAGGTAAGAAAGGCTGAAAGACGACCACCACTGAACAAGACACACAAGCTGAAACGTCAAGACTGGGCCAAGAAATATCTCAAGACTGATTTTTCTAAGGTTTTATGGACTGATGAAATGAGAGTGAGTCTTGATGGGCCCATGGCTGGATTGGTAAAGGGCAGAGAGCTCCAGTCCGACTCAGACGCCAGCAAGGTGGAGGTGGAGTACTGGTTTGGGCTGGTATCATCAAAGATGAGCTTGTGGGGCCTTTTCGGGTTGAGGATGGAGTCAAGCTCAACTCCCAGTCCTACTGCCAGTTTCTGGAAGACACCTTCTTCAAGCAGTGGTACAGGAAGAAGTCTGCATCCTTCAAGAAAAACATGATTTTCATGCAGGACAATGCTCCATCACACGTGTCCAAGTACTCCACAGCGTGGCTGGCAAGAAAGGGTATAAAAGAAGAAAATCTAATGACATGGCCTCCTTGTTCACCTGATCTGAACCCCATTGAGAACCTGTGGTCCATCATCAAATGTGAGATTTACAAGGAGGGAAAACAGTACACCTCTCTGAACAGTGTCTGGGAGGCTGTGGTTGCTGCTGCACGCAATGTTGATGGTGAACAGATCAAAACACCGACAGAATCCATGGATGGCAGGCTTTTGAGTGTCCTTGCAAAGAAAGGTGGCTATATTGGTCACTGATTTGTTTTTGTTTTGTTTTTGAATGTAAGAAATGTATATTTGTGAATGTTGAGATGTTATATTGGTTTCACTGGTAAAAATAAATAATTGAAATGGGTATATATTTGTTTTTTGTTAAGTTGCGTAATAATTATGCACAGTAATAGTCACCTGCACACACAGATATCCCCCTAAAATAGCTAAAACTAAAAACAAACTAAAAACTACTTCCAAAAATATTCAGCTTTGATATTAATGAGTTTTTTGGGTTCATTTAGAGCATGGTTCTTGTTCAATAATAAAATTAATCCTCAAAAATACAACTTGCCTAATAATTCTGCACTCCCTGTATTGTACTTCATGACAGTGGTAAACTAGAATAAAAATATTTCATTTTTATTTATAAAAAAAATACCAAATTTACCAAAAATTTTGAGAAACTTTTCAAATTTCAATTTATCTGCTTTTAAAACAGAGAGTGATAACTCATATAATAGTTATTACTTTACATTTCCCATATGTCTACTTCATGTTTGGATCATTTTGTGAATGCCATTTTATTTTTTGGGGACGTTAGAAGGCATAGAAGTTTAGAAGCAAATCTTGACATTTTTCTGAAAATTCCCAAAACCCACTTTTTAAGGACCAGTTCAGGTCTGAAGTCATTTTGTGAGGCTTATATAATAGAAACCACCAAAAAATGACAGCATTTTAGAAACTACACCCCTCAAGGTATTAAAAACTGATTTTACAAACTTTGTTAACCCTTTAGTGTTCCACAAGAATTAATGGAAATTGGAGATGAAATTTCAGAATTTCACTTTTTTGGCAAATTCTCAATTTTAATAATTTTTTTCCGCTAACAAAGCAAGAGTTAACAGCTAAACAAAACTCAATATTTATTGCCCTGATTCTTTAGTTTACAGAAGCATCCCATATGTGGTCGTAAACTGCTGTATGGCCACACAGCAGGGCACAGAAGAAAAGGAATGCCATATGGTTTTTGAGGGGAAGATTTTGATGGACTGGTTTTTTGACACCATGTCCCATTTGAAGCCCCCCTGATGCACCTCCAGAGTAGAAACTCCAAAAAAGTGACCTCATTTTAGAAAAAACACCCCCCAAGGTATTCAAAACTGATTTTACAAACTTTGTTAACCCTTTAGGTGTTCCACAAGAATTAATTGAAAATGGATATGAAATTTCTGAATTTCAAATTTTTTTGGCAGATTTTCCATTTTATATATTTTTTTCTACTAACAAAGCAAGGATTAACAGCCAAACTAAACTTAATATTTATTGCCATGATTCTTTAGTTTACAGAAACACCCAATATGTGGTCGTTAACTGCTGTATGACCACACGGCAGGGTTCAGAATGAAAGGAAAGCCATATGGTTTTTGCAATGCAGATTTTGAGTGGTCGTACCGATTTTTTGGATTTTTGAACCCCGGACCCGAACATTTCTGTAAAAGTTCGGGTTCAGGTTCGGTGTTCGGCGATTTCTTAGCGCTTTTTGAAAGGCTGCAGATCAGCCAATCAACAAGCGTTTAACTGTGTGAGCTTAGAAGCAATCACAGCCATGCCTACTAATGGCATGGCTGTGATTGGCCAGTGCAGCATGTGACCCAGCCTCTATATAAGCTGGAGTCATGTAGTGCTGCACATCACTCTGCTCTGCTTAGTGTAGGGAGAGAATGCTGCTGCTGTGAGGGAGAGAATAGGACATAATCTTTAATCAGAACTCCAATTGAACTCAGCAATCTAAATAGATTTAGTTGTGTGGGTGCAGTGCACAATCTTTTTACCCTGCTCTGAGCCCAGTGACAGAGAAAAATAACTTTTATCCGTCAGTTAGGTTGGCGGTGGCAGCCATTTTATGCAAGCTTAGTGCACCAGCACTGCATATTTGCTTTTGCGACATTCAAATCCAAGCTTGAAATACTGCAATAATAATCTGGCTTTAAAAGAACATCCTTTTTAGCAATATCCTACATCTGGTGCCTTTGCAGCATTAGTCAGTGTGCAACTTAAGCTAGAAATACAACAATAATTTTCTGGGTTTTAAAAAACACCCTTTTTGTGCAAAATACACAATTTTCCAACCCTTGCTGCATCTGCACGTGTGAAATTCAAGCATTATATACAGCTGTCATATTCTGTCAGTAAAAAAAAAAAAATTTTTGGGCAAAATACTTAATATTGCAGCCGTTGCTGCATCTGTGATTGTTAAAAACAAGTTTGAAATATTTTAATAATTTTCTGGCTTTAGTCAGTGTGCAATTTAAGCTATAAAAAAACAGCTATAATTTTCTGTGTTTTAAAAAACACCCTTTTTGGGCAAAATACACAATTTTACAGCCCTTGCTGCATCTGCACGTGTGAAATTCAAGTGTTATATACTGCTGTCATATACTGTTAGTAAAAAAAACACCCATTTTGGGGAAAAAACTTAATTTTGCAGCCTTTGCTACATATGCCATTGTGAGATACACCCTTTAAATACTGTGGTTCTATTCTGCTATTAATAAAACACCCATTTTGGGAAAAAATCTTTAATTGTAGCCTAGTATGCATCTGTACGTGTGAGATACACCATTTAGATACTGTGGTTCTATTCTGCTATTAAAAAACACCCATTTAGGGCTAGATCCTAAATTTGAGAATTATGAGGAGAGCGTAAAATAAGGGACGTGGCCCCGGTCTTGGTGCTGCTGGTGGAGCTCCTGTTGTAGGGATAGGATGTGGTCGATCTGTGCAAGCTACACGCACAAGTGAAACACCTTCCTCAGGTGCGAGTAGGCAACAGAACCTGCAGCAGTATTTGGTCAGGCTTAATGCGGCTCTACGAATGGTGATGCCAGAACAAGTACAGGCGATAGTAGATTGGGTTGCTGACAGTGCCTCCTGTTCCTTTACATTGTCTCCGACCCAGTCTCCTAATCAAAGATCACAGTTTGCACCTGCAGCCGATGTCTATCAATCTTTCACCTCACCCCCTTGCAAATCAGCCAAGCAGTCTGAGCCACAAGTCATGCAGCAGTCTCTTTTGCTTTTTGATGACTCTGTTAGCAGGGTTTCCCAGGGCCATCCACCTAGCCCTGCCACAGAAGTGGAAGAAATTGAGTGCACCGATGCCCAACCACTTATGTTTCAATATGAGTACATGGGAGGACCATCGCAGCACGTCTTGGATGATGACGAAACACAGGTGCCAACTGCTATGGCTTTCGAAAGTGTGCAGACCGACAAAGAGGGCAGGGGTGAAGACTGGGTGACAGATGATGTGGAGGACGATGAGGTCCTCGACCCTACATGGAATCAAGGTCATGCGAGTGACCTGTGTAGTTCGGAGGAAGAGGCGGTGGTCGCACAGAGCCACCAGCACAGCAGAAAAGGGAGCAGGGTGCAAAAGCGGAGCGGCCGTCCTCTAGACAGTACACCTGCTACTGCCCACCGCAGCAAGGGACCGAGAACACCAAAGCCAGCTCCAAGGAGTTCCCTGGCATGGCAGTTCTTCAGACAATGTGCTGACGACAAGACACAAGTCTTGTGCAATCAGAACCTGTAGCGAGTCATAAACGTTCTCAACCTGAGCACAACCGCCATGAGCAGGCATCTAAGTGCAAATCACAAGCTGCAGTGAAGTAGATACCTCAAAAACCAAGAAGGGTCTCTGGCTCCTCCTGCTTCCTCTTCTGCTGCAGTCTTGGCCTCTTCATCCACCTCTGGAGTGACAGTGCCACCTGCCACCCTGCAAACAGAGGATCTGCCAGCAACACAACCATCTGGGTCACCAAGCATCTCCACAATGTCGCACAAAATTACTGGCCTTTGAAATGCTGTCATTCCGTCTGGTGGAGACTGAGAGTTTTAAAAGCCTTATGGCGGTGGCTGTCCCACAGTACGTCATGCCCAGCCACCACTACTTTTCGAGGCGTGCCATCCCTTCCCTGCACAACCAAGTGGGGACAAAATCAGGTGTGCACTGCGCAACGCCATCTGTGGCAAGGTGCACCTCACTACGGATACGTGGACCAGTAAGCATGGTCCGGGACGTTATATCTCCATAACAACACACTGGGTAAATGCAGTGGCGGCTGGGCCTGAGGCGAATAGCAGTTTGGCGCATGTCCTTCCACCACCGAGGATTGCAGGGCGCTTCAGTTTGCCTCCTGTTACCCCGATATGTCAGAGCTGCTGAATAACGTGCCGGCCGTCTGTGTGCACTTTCAGCATTCTCACACTGCTACTGCTCGCCTACTCCACCTTGCACATGCTGGTCAGACTGTGCGAGCAGCAGCAGGCGATAGTGGAGTTTCAGCTGCAGCACGCACGGGTGAGTCGCTCTGCGGAATAGCACCACTTCACCACTAATGACTGGGCCTCCATGTGAGACCTGTGTTCCTTGTTGCGCTGTTTTGAGTACTCCACCAACATGGCCAGTGCCGATAACGCCGTTCCAGCATTACTATCCCACTTTTATGCCTTCTTGAAAAACGTTGCTGGCGAAGATGGAAGAGGATGTGGCACAGGAGGATGAGGAGGAGGAAGAGGGATGATTTTGTAGGGTTTCCGGCCAGTCATTCACAAGTGGCTCCGAGGGTGGGTTCCTGCACCCACAAATGCCAGGTACACAATTGTCCAGCCAGGGAACAGTTCTGGAGGATGGGGAGGAGGAAATGGAGGAACCTTGTTCACAGCAGGGTGGCACCCAGACCAGCTCATGGCCATCACTGGTGCGTGGCTTGGGGATACAGAGGACACAAATGATACACCTCCCACAGAGGACAGCTTTTTGTTGCCTCTGGGCAGCATGGCACACATGAGCGATTACATGCTGCAGTTGCCCACATTTTAACTTGTGCTGATTACTGGGTGGCCACGCTGCTGGATCCCCGTTACAAGGACAATGTACCGTCCTTAATTCTGTCACTGAAGCGTTATTATAAGCAGCGCATGTAGGGGCACAGTGAAAGCACAAGGCGAAGGCAGAGGAGGAGGAAGAGGTCACCAGTGCAGAATGTGGAAAAGCCACAACAACCAGCACCACCAGCTAATTTGGAACGTCTTAGCAGGAGGCAGCATTTCACCAACATGGTGGAGCAGTATGTGTGCAAACACCTACACATACTGAATGACGGGTCTGCCCCCTTCAACTTCTGGGTCTACAAATTGAGCACATGGCCTGAGCTTGCCCTTTACGCCTTGGAGGTGCTGGCCTGCCCTGCAACCAGTGTATTTTCTGAACGTGTGTTTAGCATGGCATGGGGCAGCCGCCTGTCCACAGCCAATGTGGACAAGCTCACATTCATTAAAATGAAACAGGCATGGATTCCACAGGACTTGTTTGTACCTTGTGCAGAATAGACATGCATACCGGCCTTACCCAGCTATTGTTATACTATAGCACAATTTCTCATTGTTGTATTTTTTATATGTCCCACTCTTTTAGGGTGTACCCTAATAATAAAAATAAAAAAAACAGTGTTGGCTACCTCGTCCTCCTCCACCGCCTCTTCCACCTCCACCGCTACGTCCACCGCCTCCTCATCCCCCTACTCCATATGGACCTCCACCTCATACATCAAGATAATTTTTTTACATTTGTACGTATTTTATTTTATGTAATTTCAATAATTTTTCTTACATTTTTGGGTGAAATTCCCCAATTTTTGGCTGTGATATACCCCTGCTCTACCTAGTAGACAGGTAAACAAATTTCACTAATTTGTCTGTTACATTTTCGGGTGACATTCACCAATTTTTGGATGTGATATACCCCTGCTCTACCTAGTAGACAGGTAAACAAATTTGTCTGTTACATTTTCGGGTGACATTCAACAATTTTTGGCTGTGATATACCCCTGCTCTACCTCGTTGACAGGTTAATAAATTTCACAAATTTTTCTGTTACATTGTCGGGTGACATTTACCAATTTTTGGCTGTGATATACCCCTGCTCTACCTAGTAGACAGGTTCATAAATTTCACAAATTTTTCTGTTACATTCTTGAGTGACATTTTACCTTTTTTGCCGTGAATAAACCCCTGCTCAGCATAGGTGACAGGGGAATTTTTTTTTTTTTAAATCATCTGTTCCATTCGTGGGTGACATTAACCCATTTCTGGCGAAATACCCCTGCTCTGCATAGCTGACAGGGACTTAAATTTCTAAAATTCGTCTTTAATTGGCCCTTTCATTCGATCCTTCTGCTTTAATAACTTGTCCCACTTTTTAGCTTGATCACATTGCAGCCATTGACCTCTCTTGGATGTGGTCTCCCTTTCACGCTCCCTCTCCGGCATGAAACCCTGATTCGCCGCTAACCGTGATCAACATGGTAGTCGCAGAAAAGAACATCGAAAGTTGATAGAGAAGATATCCAATTGGATCGTGGACATCACGGGGACATCCGACATGGTGGAGCAGTATGTGTGCACATGCCTACACATACTGACTGATGGGTCTGCCCCCTTCAACTTCTGGGTCTACAAATTGGGCACATGGCCTGAGCTTGCCCTTTATGCCTTGGAGGTGCTGGCCTGCCCTGCAGCCAGTGTATTGTCTGAACGTTTGTTTAGCACAGCTGGAAGGGTTATCACAGGTTATATTGCCCAATGTTTTGGGGTGTACCCTAATTTAAACCAATTTATTTATTTTTTTACCAAAAACCAGTGCTGGCTACCTCCTCCTCCACCTACACCGCCTCCTCAACCCCCTACTCCATATGGACCTCATCCTCCAAGATCAAGATTATTATATATTTTTTTGCGTATTTTATGTTATTTCAAGTCATTTTCCCATCCACATTTGTTTTCAGAGTACTCTTAACCACATTTTTCTGCCATTTGCAGCCCTCTAGCCCTTTCTATGATTTTTTTAGAGCCATTTTAGTGCTCAAAAGTTCGGGTCCCCATTGACTTCAATGGGGTTCGGGTTCAAGTTCGGGTCCCGATCTCGAACTTTTTTGTGAAGTTTGGCCGAACCTGTCGAACCCGAACATCCAGGTGTTTTCTCAACTCTAATTAAAACGCTTTGCACTCGCACGGAAAAATCTCGCATTTTCTCGCAACGCACCCGCATCCTATCCGGCCCTCACACACGACGCCCATGTGAAAGAAGCCTTATTTTTTTCATTTAAAACACTTTTTTTTACTTTTTTTTTTTACTTTGTCTGTTACACTCTGTGACTTCAACTTTTGGGGTCTGATTCCCCTTGCAATGCATTACAATACATATGTATTGTAATGCATTACCTGTTAGTGGATTACACTGAGTAATACACTAACAAGTTGCCTATGAGACCCAGCCTGAGGCTGGATCTCCTGGGCACCCGTATAAGGCAGGTCTCCATGCCATGCAAGTCATTGGTCAGCCTCTGCTCGTCATCTGTAAACAGTGATGTCGGTGGATACAGCAGGGGCCCGGCTACCAGGGACTGCCGGACCCCTGCAGTGATCGGGCGGGCGCATCTCCTGAACCCGCCAGATCAGCCTGCCGTGCATGTACTGCTGAATGCGTTCTTGCACAGCATCCCCCGCTATACATGCATGGTGTTTTGCATTAAGGGGTTAAATGAGAGTTTATGAACTGCCAGAAATTCAGAAATGAGGGCTATACACCCAGTCATCAGAACAGCAACATGATAGGATATGACAGGAGTGTAAAACTGAAAGTGACAGTCTACAGGTGGGCCAGAACAGCAATAGTATGCATATTGTCCCCCCAACTAACCGACCAAACCCCATACCACCAACAGCCCCTGTTTAAAGGTGCCATGCAGCCATTAACAAGGACTATACAGTGCGGTCTTCATTATTAAACTAAAGGCTAATTTGCTACTCGGTTCTTCACTGCTGCTCCGTGTGGCCATACCGTATGACAGAGTGGCCTGGGTATACCTCATTTATAGCAATTTGTGACTAGTTAATTCAGAGAAAATCACATTTCTTGGCTAACTTCGGTGAAGTTGCTAAATCATCTCTAGCAATCAATAACAAAATACATAGCCTTTAACTTTGATGCAGTTTAACGACTAGCGTGTCCAGCAATATGGACCCTGAGCTATGTCTGTATTGTGGCCCTGTAAAACTTTACTACTATTGTAGTTTTTTTCTTTCACTGAGGGCTCATGCACACGACCGTGCCGTTTTTTTGCGGTCCGCAAATTGCGGATCCTCAAAAAATGGATGCCTTCCGCAATTTGCGGAACAGAACAGGAGGCCCATTATAGAGATGCCTATTCTTGTCTGCAAAACGGACAAGAATAGGACATGTCTCATAATTTTTGCAGGGTCACGGAACGGAGCAACGGATGCGGGCAGCACACAGAGTGCTGTCCGCATCTTTTGCGTAGCCATTGAAATGAATGATTCCTTACACAGAATCAAAATACGGCCCGTATACGGAACGCAAAAAATGTTTGTGTGAACGAGCCCTAACTGTTAGAATCACTTTAACATTTTTATTTTTTTCTTATTAAATAACCTTTAGTTTTCATCTTGTCATAGCTGTTCTATAATTCAGTAAACACTGAAAATGCTTACAGCATATACAATTGTGATCTTGTGCTCCTAAAATGGTCTATAGTATGTGCTTATACTACAGTCTGTTCATGTTATGACAGAATAACATCCCAGTGCTCGTACTAAATCAGTTATTTTACAGAAAAAAAACTGTTTACAACTACAAATAAGAGATTGTGATTTGTCAGAAGTTTAAGTGTTCCTTGTGCTGGAGCCTAATTTTCTTGATACTGAAGCAAAAAAGAATCATATTTTACACCTAAGAAGGGCATGTACATTAAAGATAATGAAGCCGAACTAGATAATGCATCTTACCTAGCAGATTGTCACAGCATGGATTCTCATTTGAATATCTGCTTGAAGCTTGGTATTTGACACAGATAAAGTAATGCAGAAATATCCAGGTGAGTTTAGCTGTAGGAGACAATTGATCACTTTGCTTAAATAGTGTTTGTAGCATTGCATAGCCCCTGGGCATTAAAATGGCTTGGATATATTGATCAAGACAGACCATTGAGAGGAATTTTACTTAACAAGCACTCAGAGCAGAACTGAGTATATGAAAATTTAATTTTCTGTAGCTTTCTCGCCATAATCCACTTAAGAGAGGGTCCCAATCAAAAGTGAAATGTTGGTAGTAACATTGTGTTTGTATAAGCTCCTTTCAAAAGCTTTTTGCTTCCTGTCATTGTCTGTTACTGCACATTTTCTACATTGGAACTTTAAGTGGCTGTAATTTCCATGACAAAAATGTAACCTTGCCATGAAATTTCTCAGCCATACATTTTGTACATCTCCCTACAATAAAAGCACTTAACCTCTTGGGGACACAGGGCTTACCTGTACGCCCTGATGTCCCAATACGTGAATATCCGATCACCGCCGCGTGGCGGGCGGTGATCGGAACAGAGTGTCTGCTGAAATCATTCAGCAGGCACTCTGTGACAATACCGAGGGGGTCATGTGACCCCTCACCCTCATCGGCGGTCGCAGCAAACCACGGGTCAATTCAGACCTGTGGTTTGCTGCGTTTCTGGGTTATTCGGGTCTCTGGTGACCCGATAACCCAGAATAGGATGGTGATCGGTGGTGTGATAATACACCACCAATCACCATCCTTAGATCCTGAGAGGTGATAGTGACATCGCTTCCGTATGGCTGGACAGGCGGCGGGGGTTAACTTCCCCCAGCTCTGCTCTCCTCCTCCACACTGCTTCCTGAAGTGAGAGAGAGAGAGCAGTCCGTCGTCCAGCACCCCCAGCACCCTCACTGAGCCACCATAGTGCCGTCTGGAACTAAAAAGGAACCTAGGGACAGGTCAGGGAGAGCTTAGATTAGTCAGGGATACTCAGGGAAAGTTTAGAAAAAAAAGTTTTCTTTTTGCATTACCCTGATCGGGTGTCTGGGGTCCACAGCACACTCAGCTGTGTGACCCTAGACCCCCCCCCCAGGGGTGCTGCAGCTTGCCCCCCCACCCCCTGCACACAATTTTTTTTGTGTGTGTGTGCGCTGACTGTGGCTGGCACTCTTAGCGTCCGACCACTGTTAGCGCATCGCCCACCCCACCGCTGATCAGCTTCGGACCACTGATCAGCGAGTTTGAATCTTTTATTTATTATTTTTTCAAATTTTCTGGGCTTTCTTTTTTTATTTCGTTTTTTTTTTTTTCCTGTTAGGTTTAGGGTAAGTATGCGAATACCCGTGCCCCCACACACACGCACACTAAATAAAGTTTTCCACACATGCACACACACACACACACACACACACACACACACACACTCCCCTATGGCCTGCCAGACGTTCTCGGCCGAGGAGGCATACGCCCTGCTTGCCTCTGACTCTGAGAGCCCCAGTGAGGATGAGGATGACCCCACTTTCCTCTTGCCAACCGGGTCCTCCTCATCATCATCTAGTGATGATGATGAGCCCCCAAGGCGGCGGAGACGGCGCCAGGCAGAGCAAGGGGACCCCCATGCCAGGGACCCTGTGGCCCACACTAGTACGAGCAGCTCTGGGGCTCATACTAGTTTTCCGGCCCACCAGATAAGTCCACCTGAGCCCCCTACCGGTGAACTTGCATGGTATATCCCAGAGGATTTTGAGCCCGTGATTCCTGATTTTGTTGGCCAATCAGGAATCCAGATTCCCACAGTGGGCTTCACTGAATATGACTATTTTTTTTATTTTTTTTTCAGTGACCACTTTGTGAATCTGATGGTGGAGCAACAGTTCATTGCTCAACACCACGGCTCCTTTTTGGATAGGTCCGGTGGCTGGACTCCGGTCAGTGCAGCCGAGATGAGGACGTTTTGGGGCCTTGTGCTGCACATGGGCCTAGTAAAAAAAAAAACAGTGTCAGGCAGTACTGGAGTGGGGACGTCCCCTACCAGACCCCACTCTACTATATGGTCATGACATCCGGAAATGCCTGCATTATGCAGATAATGCAGCATGTCCCCCCAGAGGTGATCCTGCCTATGACCGCCTGTTCAGGCCGGTCATCGATCACTTCGGGGCCAACTTTTTGGAGGCCTATGTACCTGGAAGGAAGGTCGCTGTTGATGAGTCTCTCATTGCTTTCAAGGGGAGACTCATTTTCCGCCAGTGTGTTCTCTCTAAGCGGGAAAGGTATGGCGTGAAGCTGTACAAACTTTGTGAGAGTACCTCAGGTTACACTTACAAGTTTTGTGTGTACGAGGGGCAAGATTCCCGTATCGAACCCCCAGAATGTCCCCCCAATCTGGGTGTTACCGGGAAACTTGTGTGGGACCTTATGCACCCACTGCTAGATAAGGGTTACCAGCTGTACGTGGATAACTTTTATATTAGTATCCCCTTGTTCCAGTCCCTCGCCACCAGATCCGCTTTTGGGACTGTGCAGAAAAATCAATGCGGCCTCCCTACCCACCCCTCCAGGTACCTATCCCCAGGGGTGAGACACGTTCCCTTACCAGTGGAAACCTGTTGCTGGTCAGATATAAAGACAAGAGGGATGTCCTTGTACTGTCCACAATTCACGTTAACGGCATCATCCCTGTCCCTGTGCGAGGTACCGCGGCAACGGTCCTCAAGCCTAATTGTATTGTGGACTACAATCGGTATATGGGAGGATTTGATCTCTCTGATCAAGTCCTCAAGCCATATAACGGCATGCACGTAACCCGGGCATGGTACAAAAAAGTTGCAGTCTACTTGGTGCAGGTTGCCTTGTACAACTCTTTTGTGCTGTCCTGAAGCGCTGGCAACACAGGGACATTCCTTCAGTTCTATGAGGCAGTCCTCAAGGCCCTGATCTTTTCTGACCAGGAAAGAGCAGGCCGGAGTACCTTGGAAACTAGAGGGGCCCGGATCGTCCCTGGCCAACACTTTTCAAGTGTGGTCCCCCATACTTGAAAGAAGGGACAGTCCCAAAAAAAGTGCAGAGTGTGTCACAGGAGGGGGATACGGAAGGACACCACCATTCAGTGTGACATGTGCCCCGATCATCTGGGCCTCTGTATTGATGGTTGCTTCAGGGAGTACCACACTTCCATGGAGTACTAAATTTATAATCCCCTTCCCCAATTTTAAAACTATTTGGCCACAGACAATCGCCCCAAAAAAAGAAAAAAACTATGGCTCTCATGATCTAACCCCTCAGATGAACACAGTCAAAAAAATAAAATAAAAAAGGTGTGAAAAATGCCTTTTTTTTACACCGTTTTCACTTTTTTTTTGACTGTGTTCATCTGAGGAGTTAGGTCATATGTTATTTTTATAGAGCAAATTCTTACGGACGCGGCAATACCTAATAGCTCTATTTTTTTTATGTATTTAGGTTTTACACTGTTCTGCCAATATTGTTCATAGTAAATGTGTGCAATGTGCTGTTACAGATTATACTGCAATGTTAGTTTGACGTTGCTGCCATCTAGTGGTCAGAGTTAGTTATTATCTTGCCAGAGCTTGACAGGAAGTGGTATTTTTCTCAGAATGAGAGGCAGTAACCTTTAACCTGGAACTGTATTTCCTCTATTTCATGACTGCTCCTGGATCTAGCAGACTGCATGCAGAGGAGCTCTTGATCTTTTCCTGGACTAATGATGGAATTGTCTGTGAGTACTCTCACTGATGAAGTGAGGCTGCTGTATAATGTGTAATGTACTGACACATATGTTTTGTTTATGCTTATGTTGTAGTTTTACAAAGTTATTCAGAAAAAAGAATACATACAGATCTGATGTCTCACGTTTCTTGACTTCTGAATTATTGTTAAGTTGTCTGACTAGTGTTATACAACAGTCAATAACGTGAAGCAGAACAGTAAAAAGACACCCACGTGGCGGTCTGGAATAAACTGAGACGCCATTACTGCAGCATGAGTCTAAGATCAGGAACAAAGTACCAGGCTGATGACACGCTACCACCGACACAGCAAGGCAGGGAGAACACTACCAGTGCCCAGCAAGACGATGCTGTCACGGCGGACAGTATACCAGATACACAGAAAATAAACAAACAAGTGTCTAGGCGAGAAGCTGGGGATCAAGGTCCCCTCCTGACAAATCCCTACCAGCTCTACCTATACGTCTATGCCCATGTTCAGACCCTGAAGGTGGGAATAACGTGTCCTCGTTCCTGGGCTGAAAATTCCCTAAAATCCCTAAGATGGTGAAAGGGGAATAGAGGCAGCCTGCTCCCTCAGAACCTGGAGGGGGCAGGCGTCTCTCTAACAGCCTAGACAGCCAACCACAAGAAAACAAAAAACAACTTATCTTTTCTGAGCAGGAACAGCAAATCCTTCCCTCCTTCCTTTCACAGAGCCAGACAGAAGCTATAACCCGCACAGGACACTGGGAGTGGGCGTAATTTAAACTCAAACCAACGACCCCACCCAGTGCACCTGAAGGGAGGCGGATATAGCTCAACTCCAAACAAAAACAAAAGGCTACACACGTGCTGCCAATCTGGCAGACCTCCGCACATAGCCTGAGCAGGACATGAAAGATGCACGGTCACATGTGTCCAGATCTTCACGGGCTAGCAAGATTTACTCAGCAGTTAGAGCTCGTGCCAAGGCACAAGCTGCCCGCGCCCAGCCACAGTACGCAGAAAAAGAAGCCATGATGATGTAGGAGTTAGCAGCAAAAAATGCTGCCCTAGCACAAGAGAGAGCTAGGGAAGCTGCCATAGCACCAGAGATAGCACAAGGGAAGCTGCCATACCACAAGAGAGAGCAACTAGGGAAGCTGCCATAGCACAAGAAGAAGCTGAATTAGAGCATGCTAAGAGAATGAGAAGAGCAAACCTGTTCAATCCTTCAGCAGGGCTCAACATGACCTGGAAAAGACTAGAAGAAACGTATGGATCCCCAGAGGTAATAGAAGGAGCACTGTTGAAAAAACTTAAAGTTTTTCCCAAGGTGGGCTACAGAGACAAAGTGTGGCTACAAGAACTAAGTGATCTTCTACAAGAGATAGAATATGCCAAAGAGGATGGCTACTTGCCAGTAGTGTTGAGCGCGAATATTCGAATAGCGAATATCGCGAATATCGCAACTTCGATAATTCGCTAATATTACGAATATACTGCTATATATTCGTTATATCGAATATTCGTCATTTTTTACATCTGAACAAATGATTCCTCCCTGCTTAAAATGCTTGTGGTCAATGAGTCATTGGCCCACAAGCAAGAATCAGGGAGAAATCATGACTTTAGATGATAGAATATTCAAAAAAACAAATATATAGCACTATAGCGAATATATTCGTTTTGACATTTTTTTGAATATTCGTCTTTTTTTCCCTCCAAACAGTACAGTTAAACCCCTTTGGCATACTCCTCCCCACAAGCGTCCCGTCACCATGGGGACGCCTGGTGGTTAGAATATACCATCGGATCTGAGTTAGATCGTGAAAACTCAAATCCGATGGTATATTCTAACACAAAGGCGTTCCCATGGTGATGGGGACGTTTGAAGTTAGAGTATACTAATAGTCGCATACATACTGGCCCCCTGCTGCCTGGCGGCACCTGACCTCTGACAGGGCACTGTGATCCACACAATTAACCCGTCAGGTTCCGCACCTGAGGGGTTAATTGTGCTGATCACAGCACCCTGTCAGAGGTCGGGTGCCGCCGGGCAGCAGTGCGCCACCCCACCCCCCCACTATTAAAATCATTCATGGGCAGTATGCCCTAACCCCCCCTCACCAGTATTACAATCATTGGTGGCCATGGCCAGTGTGGATCCCCCCCTCCATATTAAACATCATTGCTGGCAGTGCGCTGACAATTCCTCCCGCCCAGTATTAATCATTGCTGGCAGTGCGCCCTCCCCCAACCCCCCCTCCCTCCCCAGTATTAATCATTGCTGGCAGTGCGCCCTCAATCTCCCCTCCCTCCCCAGTATTAATCATTGCTGGCAGTGTGCCAACCCCCCCCCCCCCCCATCATTGGTGGCAGCAGCAGTTCCGATCGCAGTCCCAGAAGTTTAATGCTGGGGCTCCGATCGGTTACCATGGCAACCAGGATGCTACTGATGTCCTGGCTGCCATGGTCAGTTAGTCAGCATTGTACTTACCTGCGCTGGGGTCGCCGGGCGCTCCTTCTTAAACTCACAGGTCTGTGCGGCACATTGCTATAAGCATAAGCTGCACAGACCGCTGAGTTTGAGAAGAAGGAGTGCCAGGAGTTCCCATGGTGATGGGGACGCTTACCAACTGGCCCCCTGCTGCCCGGCGGCACCCGACCTCTGACAAAGTGCTGTGATCCGCACAATTATCCCCTCAGGTGCGGCACTTGAGGGGTTAATTGTGTGGATCACAGTGCCCTGTCAGAGGTCAGGTGCCGCCAGGCAGCAGGGGGTCAGTATGTATGCGCCTGTTGGTATACTCTAAGGCCTTTTTCAGACGGGCGTTGCGGGAAAATGTGCGGGTGCGTTGTGGGAACACGCACAATTTTTCCGCTCGAGTGCAAAACATTGTAATGAGTTTTGCACTTGCGTGAGAAAAATCGCGCATGTTTGGTACCCAAACCCGAACTTCTTCACAGAAGTTCGGGCTTGGGATCGGTGTTCTGTAGATTGTATTATTTTCCCTTATAACATGGTTATAAGGGAAAATAATAGCATTCTGACTACAGAATGCATAGTAAAATAGCGCTGGAGGAGTTAAAAATAAATAAAATAATAATTTAACTCACCTTAATCCACTTGATCGCGAAGCCCGGCATCTCCTTCTGTCTGCATCTTAGCTGTGCAGCAACAGGACCTGTGGTGACGTCACTCCGGTCATCACATGATCCATCACATGATCCATCACATGATCTTTTACCATGGTGATGGATCATGTGAGGGACCATGTGATGACCGGAGTGACGTCACCACAGGTCCTGTTGCTGCACAGCTAAGATGAAGACAGAAGGAGATGCCGGGCTTCGCGATCAAGTGGATTAAGGGGAGTTAATTTTTTTTATATTTTTTTTTTAACCCCTCCAGCGCTATTTTACTATGCATTCTGTTATAAGGAAAAATAATAATGATCGGGTCTCCATCCCGATCGTCTCCTAGCAACCGTGCGTGAAAATCGCACCGCTTCCGCACTTGCTTG
Source organism: Bufo bufo (assembly GCF_905171765.1). NCBI lineage: Eukaryota > Metazoa > Chordata > Amphibia > Anura > Bufonidae > Bufo > Bufo bufo. The sequence goes on along the minus strand of NC_053391.1, from coordinate 523,488,026 downwards.
CGGATGCTTGCGATTTTCACGCAACCCCATTCACTTTTATGGGGCCTGTGTTGCGTGAAAAACGCAGAATATAGAGCATGCTGCGATTTTAATGCAACACACAAGTGATGCGTGAAAATCACCGCTCATGTGAACAGCCCCATAGAAATGAATGGGTCGGAATTCAGTGCGGGTGCAATGCATTCAACTCACGCATCGCATCCGCGCGAAATACTCGCCCGTGTGAAAGGGGCCAAACTTCAAATGTTCCCATCGCCATGGGAACGCCTTTGTGTTAGAATATACCATCGGATTTGAGTTTTCACGATGGGGACGGAGATGGGGACGCTTATGGGGAGGAGTATGCCAAAGGGGTTTAACTGTACTGTTTGGAGAAAAAAAAAAGACGAATATTCAAAAAAAATGTCAAAACGAATATATTCGCTATAGTGCTATATATTTGTTTTTTTGAATATTCTATCATCTAAAGTCATGATTCCTCCCTGCTTCTTGCTTGTGGGCCAATGACTCATTGACCACAAGCATTTTAAGCAGGGAGGAATCATTTGTTCAGATGTAAAAAATGACGAATATTCTAAAAACGAATATATAGCAGTAAATTCTGTAGTGCTATACACTCGTTTTTGACCAACACCGTTTTTCGCATAAAAATTCGAATTATGCGATTTTTTTTATTACAGATTTTTCGCAATAAAACGAATATCTCGAATACGAATATTCGCGAATATATGAAAAATATTCTACCATATATTCATGAAATATCGCAAATTTGAATATTGTCCCTGCCGCTCATCACTACTTGCCAGGACTTTCATATCTAGATAGAGGTACTAATCCCATAGTAGAGAAAATACCCTCAAATCTGCAAGACAAGTGGATGTGTGTGGGAGGTAAATTCAAAGAAGATTGTGGAGTAGTGTTGAGCGCGAATATTCGAATAGCGAATTTTTTCCTCGAATATTTTGAATATGGTGTTATATACCATATTTTTCGCTTTATAAGACGCACTTTTCCCCTCCCGAAAGTGGGGGAGAAATGGCCGTGCGTCTAATAAAGCAAATACTTCGCTGACCGCTATGCTGCACAGCGCGGCCAGCGAAGTATCAGTGTGGAGGGAGGAGGCGGGGACACTCATGGCGGGGCCCGGTGCAGTAACTCTACTCTAATACACCAGGCCCCACAGCTGTTAAACATTCAATCTGATCTATATCTAGATGTATATGCTCTTTACGGTACTTACTGTAGTACCGAAAGTATAGCATTAAGACTGAGCAGACCAGCATCTCCCTCAGTCATGCGCCGCCTTCCGCAGCTCCCTCCTCATGCGCCGCCTGCCCCAGCTCCCTCTGCCATGCGCCGCCTGCCCCAGCTCCCTCTGTCATGCGCCGCCTGCCTGTTCATTTATGAAATGAGATAAGCAGGCAGGCGGCGCACGAGGAGGGAGCTGGGGTAAGCGGCGCATGAGGAGGGAGCTGCGGCAGGCGGCGCATGACCGAGGGAGATGCCGGTCTGCGCCGTCTTAATGCTATACTTTTGGTACTACAGTAAGTACCGTACAGAGCATATACAATTAGATATAGATCAGATTGAATGTTTAACAGTTGCGGGGCCCGGTGTATTAGAGTAGAGTCACTGCATCGGGCCCCGCCATGAGTGTCCCCGCCTCCTCCCTCCACACTGATGCATCTGATGGGGGATCTGTAGATGACACTTATGGGGATCTGTGGATGACATAACTGTCATCCACAGAGCCCCATAAGTGTCATCCACAGATCCCCCATCAGTGTAATGCACAGATCCCCCCCTCAGTGTCATTCACAGATCCCCCTTAGTGTCATTCACAGATCCCCCCATCAGTGTCATCCACAGATCCCCCATCATTGCATCATCCACAGATCCCCCCATAACAGTGCGTCATCCACAGATCCCCCCATAACAGTGCGTCATCCACAGATCCCCCCATAACAGTGCGTCATCCACAGATCCCCCATAACAGTACGTCATCCACAGATCCCCCATAACAGTACGTCATCCACAGATCCCCCATAACAGTGCGTCATCCACAGATCCCCCATAACAGTGCGTCATCCACAGATCCCCATAACAGTGCGTCATCCACAGATCCCCATAACAGTGCGTCATCCACAGATCCCCATAACAGTGCGTCATCCACAGATCTCCATAACAGTGCGTCATCCACAGACCACCATTAGTTCAAAAGCTACCAAAAGCACCTTTTGGTTCAAAATATTTATTTCTTATTTTCCTCCTCAAAACCTAGGTGCGTCTTATCATCAGGTGCGTCTTATAAAGCGAAAAATACGGTATTCGCTATATCGAATATTCGTAAATTTTAAACATCTGAAAAAACATGATCCCTCACTGCTTCTTGCTTGTGGGCCAATGAGTCATTGGCCCACAAATAAGATTATACCACTATATTAGCTAAATCGATCGATTATAAATTATTCTTTCGAATATTCGCTATATTGCAAGAAGCAGGGTGGAATCAATCTTGTTATTCGAATGTTATGAATAATCGCGTGAGGAGTCGATCTTATGAGTGACGTAATCGTGTCACGTGACATGTTCCCTGGTTTCGGTTTTGCATTGCTTCCAGTGGAGTTTGGCGATCGAAAATGGCAAGAATTTGATTTCAAAAGGAAGAAGAAGTTCTTCTCACTGTAAGTAATATTGTATTACAGCATTGTATTTTATTTCATATTGCATGCATGGCAGAACAATATTTAGCAACACTCGATCTACATCTAAATTATTTATATGTAGATTGAGTGTTGCTAAATATTCGTGTATGCGAATAAGAACTACAATTATACAAATTTTTTTATTTTATTTTTTTCTCCGCCGCCCGCCCCCCCCAATAGCAGATACTACTGATTGGGTATTCTTGTTACTTCGCAGCACTATGTCAGTAGCATTTATTCATGGATGACAGATAAATTTCTATCACATGCACATAGCACGTCCGTTTTCCTGCCATGCAATATATACCACACACTATATACCATACACACAATATATATAGATTAAAATTTATGTCCATGAGCTTTTTTTGTCAGACCGCCAGTATTTGATGGTTCATTTAGCGTTACCCAGGGTGCACCACGGGGATGCAAACAAGCAGTACACCCAATACCGTACCGTCACTTACTAGACAGGTACATCGCAGCTTAGCTGGCCATTATCTGATTGCTCAGACCTCACATACATTTAATCGCAATACAGTCCGATCTTATATCGGTAACTTTAAATCTAATATTTCCCCTTTAACCCCTTCAAGACCAGGCCTATTTTCATTGTTGTTTTGTCCTCCTCATGTTCCAAAAGCCATAACTTTTTTTATTTTTCCGTTTACATAGCTATATGAGGGCTTATTTTTTGCGGGACAAGATGCATTTTTTAATGCCACCATTTAATTTACCATGTTTTGTATTAGAAAAAAGGAAAAAATTATTTGTGTGGCAAAATTGAAATAAATACAAAATTCCACCAAGGTTTTTGGGGTTTTGACATCACAGCGTTCACTATTCACAAAAAATGACCTCAAATTTTTATTCAAAATGACAAAAAAAAATAAAAAAACGCTTGTTTTTTATTTTTTCTTCGCTTACTGCGTTCACCGCACAAGATTTTTTTTTAAATTTCTTAATAGTTGAGACATTTTCGGATGAGGCGATACACAATATATATTTTTTTTATTGTTTATGTAGTTTTATATGTAAAATTGGGAAAGGGTGGTGATTCAAACTTTTAATATAGTGGTGTTTTTTTTAACTTTATTAAACTTTTTTTTTTTTACAGCAATTAGCCCCCATAAGGGCCTCGTAGTTGGGATCTTTTGATCCCCTCTCCTATTCACCATAATAGAGATCTATTACGGTGAATAGGATTTTTACACACTCCATTCTGCGCTATGCCTCGTGCATAGCTCAGTATGGAGAAAGCCATGGCAGGCCTGAATAGCTTCAGCAGCGTCCAGGCTGCCATGGCAACCGATCGGAGCCCCGCGATTTCACTGTGGGGGCTCCGATTGGAAGGAAGATGGAGGCGCATCACGTCCGGAGCTGTAATGCACATGTGTAATGAATCTGAAAAATAGCAACCCTTAGTTAACATGGCTGCCTGTTTAGTTGAGTTGCATTTGCACCCCGGTTCCCAAATGATTATGCCTGGGGGCAGGGTGTTTGTTTGTCCATAATAGACTGTCCCTCTACATCAAGTCACGTCCCACTGAGGCCTACTCTTAATGGCCGTCCGTGAAGTTGTTAAAAGTGATAACAATGGGGGAACAACAGAAACTAGTGTTATAGGAAAAAAAATGCAACATATTATGTAAACTACGGAAAAAATATTAACTAACAAAATAAATAACATTCTACTCTATCAGAACTATCACTAAGAAAACCTAAATATAATTAACGTAATTATCAATATTTATTGTATTTAGATGTAAATCGCCAGTGATTAAACACATACTACACACAATGCATTAATTGTCTTGTGAGTAACCCTAATTTTAATTATTGTATTTTTCCAGTAGTGAACAAGGCCATAAAGGAATTGGAGGCCACCAAAAAGCAATTCCTCAAAGATGTTGGGCAGCTTAAAAAAATTCAGCATCAATTCAATAAGAGGTTGCGGCAAAATGGAGGAAAAACACCTTCACCAGCTCCAAAAAATTGATACAGTATTATTGGAGCTAAAAAAGTTGCCAAAGAGGCTTGCTTTCTTATTTGTGTTATAAAAACATTTTTTTCAGTTTGATAATGTGTGCTTTGTTTTTTTTTTATGTAATGTTATGGTGTAATTTTAGAAATTTGTTGTAAGGCCCCTTTATTCCAGGGTCAGGACAGACAGCAGAACAGACAGCATTAGGTACATGGTAACACTTTAGTATACACCCCACACATAACTCAGCAGTGTCAGGACCTACAACAGCAAGTAACGGTGGAGTATAAGGCCCACACATAAGTCATCAGGGTCCTGACAGACTTCAGCATCAGCACCAGGTAGATGTTAAGGGTCCAGTATAAGGGCTACACATAGCTCGGCCTAACTCAGCACGACAGCCAGCAGCATGTTCGAAGTGTGCAGCAGGAATTTGCTCCCAGGAATGGGCCCCTACCAGACCAGGACAACACCGAAAATTAGCCAAGACACTTCTGACAGCTTCATGTTGTAAGTGTGCAGCAGGAATGGGCTAACATGAAAAAAATTACACTATTTGACTTTCTAAAAATTTTGTTTAAATAAAAAATTATTTTTTTAAACAACAAGAAAAAGAAGTACAAAATTAGCTACACACGACACAACGCATTCCTCTGACTGATTGAGATTAGGCAGGCGAATTTTAAAACCCACAGGGACTCTTTCTATCCACAGTAGTGATGGAAAAATTGTTTCAAGGGGACTAACACCTGGACTGTGGCATGCCAGAGGGGGATCCATGGCAAAACTCCCATGGAAAATTACATAGTTGACGCAGAGTTGGATTTTAATCCATAAAGGGTATAAATCACCTAACAATCCAAATTTTTTTTGAACAACGTGGTTTAACCACCTCCGGACCGCCTAACGCAGGATCGCGTTCCGGAGGTGGCAGCGCTGCGCACAGTCACGCATATACGCGTCATCTCGCGAGACGCGAGACTTCCTGTGAACGCGCGCACACAGGCGCGCGCGCTCACAGGAACGGAAGGTAAGAGAGTTGATCTCCAGCCTGCCAGCGGCGATCGTTCGCTGGCAGGCTGGAGATGTGTTTTTTTTAACCCCTAACAGGTATATTAGACGCTGTTTTAATAACAGCGTCTAATATACCTGCTACCTGGTCCTCTGGTGGTCCCCTTTGTTTGGATCGACCACCAGAGGACACAGGTAGCTCAGTAAAGTAGCACCAAGCACCACTACACTACACTACACCCCCCCCCCCGTCACTTATTAACCCCTTATTAGCCCCTGATCACCCCTAATCACCCCTGATCACCCCATATAGACTCCCTGATCACCCCCCTGTCATTGATTACCCCCCTGTCATTGATCAACCCCCTGTAAAGCTCCATTCAGACGTCCGCATGATTTTTACGGATCCACTGATAGATGGATCGGATCCGCAAAACGCATCCGGACGTCTGAATAAAGCCTTACAGGGGCGTGATCAATGACTGTGGTGATCACCCCATATAGACTCCCTGATCACCCCCCTGTCATTGATTACCCCCCTGTCATTGATTACCCCCCTGTAAAGCTCCATTCAGACGTCCGCATGATTTTTACGGATCCACTGATAGATGGATCGGATCCGCAAAACGCATCCGGACGTCTGAATGAAGCCTTACAGGGGCATGATCAATGACTGTGGTGATCACCCCATATAGACTCCCTGATCACCCCCCTGTAAAGCTCCATTCAGATGTCCGCATGATTTTTACGGATGCACTGATACATGGATCGGATCCGCAAAACGCATCCGGTCGTCTGAATGAAGCCTTACAGGGGCATGATCAATGAGTGTGGTGATCACCCCCCTGTCATTGATTACCCCCCTGTAAAGCTCCATTCAGATGTCCGCATGATTTTTACGGATGCACTGATAGATGGATCGGATCCGCAAAACGCATCCGGACGTCTGAATGAAGCCTTACAGGGGCATGATCAATGACTGTGGTGATCACCCCATATAGACTCCCTGATCACCCCCCTGTCATTGATTACCCCCCTGTCATTGATTACCCCCCTGTAAAGCTCCATTCAGACGTCCGCATGATTTTTACGGATGCACTGATAGATGGATCGGATCCGCAAAACGCATCCGGACGTCTGAATGAAGCCTTACAGGGGCGTGATCAATGACTGTGGTGATCACCCCATATAGACTCCCTGATCACCCCCCTGTCATTGATTACCCCCCTGTAAAGCTCCATTCAGACGTCCGCATGATTTTTACGGATGCACTGATAGATGGATCGGATCCGCAAAACGCATCCAGACGTCTGAATGAAGCCTTACAGGGGCATGATCAATGACTGTGGTGATCACCCCATATAGACTCCCTGATCACCCCCCTGTCATTGATTACCCCCCTGTCATTGATTACCCCCCTGTAAAGCTCCATTCAGATGTCCTAATGATTTTTACGGATGCACTGATAGATGGATCGGATCCGCAAAACGCATCCGGACGTCTGAATGAAGCCTTACACGGGCGTGATCAATGACTGTGGTTATCACTCCATATAGACTCCCTGATCACCCCCCTGTCATTGATCACCCCCCTGTCATTGATCACCCCCCTGTCATTGATCACCCCCCCTGTCATTGATCACCCCCCCTGTCATTGATCACCCCTCTGTAAGGCTCCATTCAAATATTTTTTTGGCCCAAGTTAGCGGAATTATTATTTTTTTTTCTTACAAAGTCTCATATTCCACTAACTTGTGTCAAAAAATAAAATCTCACATGAACTCCCCATACCCCTCACGGAATCCAAATGCGTAAAATTTTTTAGACATTTATATTCCAGACTTCTTCTCACGCTTTAGGGCCCCTAGAATGCCAGGGCAGTATAAATACCCCACATGTGACCCCATTTCGGAAAGAAGACACCCCCAGGTATTCTGTGAGGGGCATATTGAGTCCATGAAAGATTGAAATTTTTGTCCCAAGTTAGCGGAACGGGAGACTTTGTGAGAAAAAAATAAAAAATATCAATTTCCGCTAACTTGTGCCAAAAAAAAAAAATTTCTATGAACTCGCCATGCCCCTCATTGAATACCTTGGGGTGTCTTCTTTCCAAAATGGGGTCACATGTGGGGTATTTATACTGCCCTGGCATTCTAGGGGCCCCAAAGCGTGAGAAGAAGTCTGGTATCCAAATGTCTAAAAATGCCCTCCTAAAAGGAATTTGGGCACCTTTGCGCATCTAGGCTGCAAAAAAGTGTCACACATCTGGTATCGCCGTACTCAGGAGAAGTTGGGGAATGTGTTTTGGGGTGTCATTTTACATATACCCATGCTGGGTGAGAGAAATATCTTGGTCAAATGCCAACTTTGTATAAAAAAATGGGAAAAGTTGTCTTTTGCCAAGATATTTCTCTCACCCAGCATGGGTATATGTAAAATGACACCCCAAAACACATTCCCCAACGTCTCCTGAATACGGCGATACCACATGTGTGACACTTTTTTGCAGCCTAGGTGGGCAAAGGGGCCCATATTCCAAAGAGCACCTTTAGGATTTCACAGGTCATTTACCTACTTACCACACATTAGGGCCCCTGGAAAATGCCAGGGCAGTATAACTACCCCACAAGTGACCCCATTTTGGAAAGAAGACACCCCAAGGTATTCCGTGAGGGGCATGGCAAGTTCCTAGAATTTTTTATTTTTTGTCACAAGTTAGTGGAAAATGCTTATTTTTTTTTTTATTTTTTTTTTCATACAAAGTCTCATATTCCACTAACTTGTGACAAAAAATAAAAAGTTCCATGAACTCACTATGCCCATCAGCGAATACCTTGGGGTCTCTTCTTTCCAAAATGGGGTCACTTGTGGGGTAGTTATACTGCCCTGGCATTCTAGGGGCCCAAATGTGTGGTAAGGAGTTTGAAATCAAATTCTGTAAAAAATGACCTGTGAAATCCGAAAGGTGCTCTTTGGAATATGGGCCCCTTTGCCCACCTAGGCTGCAAAAAAGTGTCACACATCTGGTATCTCCGTAATCGGGAGAAGTTGGGGAATGTGTTTTGGGGTGTCATTTTACATATACCCATGCTGGGTGAGAGAAATATCTTGGCAAAAGACAACTTTTCCCATTTTTTTATACAAAGTTGGCATTCGACCAAGATATTTATCTCACCCAGCATGGGTATATGTAAAAAGACACCCCAAAACACATTCCTCAACTTCTCCTGAGTACGGAGATACCAGATGTGTGACACTTTTTTGCAGCCTAGGTGGGCAAAGGGGCCCACATTCCAAAGAGCACCTTTCGGATTTCACAGGTCATTTACCTACTTACCACACATTTGGGCCCCTAGAATACCAGGGCAGTATAACTACCCCACAAGTGACCCCATTTTGGAAAGAAGAGACCCCAAGGTATTCGCTGAAGGGCATAGTGAGTTCATGGAAGTTTTTATTTTTTGTCACAAGTTTGTGGAATATGAGACTTTGTATGAAAAAAAAATAAAAAAAAAAAATAAGCATTTTCCACTAACTTGTGACAAAAAATAAAAAATTCTAGGAACTCGCCATGCCCCTCACGGAATACCTTGGGGTGTCTTCTTTCCAAAATGGGGTCACTTGTGGGGTAGTTATACTGCCCTGGTATTCTAGGGGCCCAAATGTGTGGTAAGGAGTTTGAAATCAAATTCAGGAAAAAATGAGGAGTGAAATCCGAAAGGTGCTCTTTGGAATATGGCCCCTTTGCCCACCTAGGCTGCAAAAAAGCGTCACACATCTGGTATCCCCGTACTCAGGAGAAGTTGAGGAATGTGTTTTGGGGTGTCTTTTTACATATACCCATGCTGGGTGAGATAAATATCTTGGTCAAATGACAACTTTGTATAAAAAAATGGGAAAAGTTGTCTTTTGCCAAGATATTTCTCTCACCCAGCATGGGTATTTATAAAATGACACCCCAAAACACATTCCTCACCTTCTCCTGAGTACGGAGATACCAGATGTGTGACACTTTTTTGCAGCCTAGGTGGGCAAAGGGGCCCATATTCCAAAGAGCACCTTTCGGATTTCACAGGTCATTTTTTACTGAATTTGATTTCAAACTCCTTACCACACATTTGGGCCCCTAGAATGCCAGGGCAGTATAACTACCCCACAAGTGACCCCATTTTGGAAAGAAGAGACCCCAAGGTATTCGCTGATGGGTATAGTGAGTTCATAGAACTTTTTATTTTTTGTCATAAGTTAGTGGAATATGAGACTTTGTAAGAAAAAAATAAAAATAAAAAAATCATCATTTTCCGCTAACTTGTGACAAAAAATAAAAAGTTCTATGAACTCACTATGCCCATCAGCGAATACCTTAGGGTGTGTACTTTCAGAAATGGGGTCATTTGTGGGGTGTTTGTACTGTCTGGGCATTGTAGAACCTCAGGAAACATGACAGGTGCTCAGAAAGTCAGAGCGGCTTCAAAAAGCGGAAATTCACATTTTTGTACCATAGTTTGTAAACGCTATAACTTTTACCCAAACCATTTTTTTTTTACCCAAACATTTTTTTTTTATCAAAGACATGTAGAACTATAAATTTAGAGCAAAATTTCTATATGGATCTCGTTTTTTTTGCAAAATTTTACAACTGAAAGTGAAAAATGTCATTTTTTTGCAAAAAAATCGTTAAATTTCGATTAATAACAAAAAAAGTAAAAATGTCAGCAGCAATGAAATACCACCAAATGAAAGCTCTATTAGTGAGAAGAAAAGGAGGTAAAATTCATTTGGGTGGTAAGTTGCATGACCGAGCAATAAACGGTGAAAGTAGTGTAGGTCAGAAGTGTAAAAAGTGGCCTGGTCTTTCAGGGTGTTTAAGCACTGGGGGCTGAGGTGGTTAAAACATCCAGTGTGTGTATACGATCAGGTATGATGTTGTATCGATCAGGTAGTGTAAGGGTTACGCCCGCTTCACAGACATTGACAGACCAAACTCCCCTTTTAATGCACCGCAAACAACCGCAAACAGTCCATTTGTCCAACCGCAAACTCCCCATTTGTACAAGGTTGGATACCAAGCTAGCCATGTCCCGTTGATGTCATTGAAGGTTTCTTCCTCCACCCAGCCACGTACAACACCAAGGGTCCCGGAAAGGTGAATTGAATAGATTTTTCGAACGGGAAGATGGTTAAAATAACGCTGGCTCCCTCACCTTTGTTTGAATCCACGCCACGGTCACTGCGTCTGTGCCGTGCAATTTACTGTCCCACCCGATATGAGTGGTATTTTCTGTAGTTCTCTCTTTTCATCAGTTTAATCCCTGTTACGTCCCCAATCTGGGGTCCATTTATTAAATAGATTTTTCGAACGGGGAGATGGTTAAAAAAACGCTGTCTCCCTCCCCTTTGTTTGAATCCACGCAACGGTCACTGCGTCTGCGCCGTGCAATTTACTCTCATACCCGATATGAGTGCTATTTTCTGTAGTACTATTCTCATCAGTTTAATCCCTGTTACGTCCCATATCAGGATGGGATTGCCTTTTGTGAAAAATTTTTTTTTTAGGCCGGGTACCTTCGACTGCCTTCACAGTGACAGACCAAACTCTTATACACCAAACTGAATTGATTTTAGGAACCGGGAGATGGAAAAAGCAGCTTGGTCGGTCCTCTTACTCCCAAGTTTGGGCACTGCGTTTGCACGGAGCAATGTGCTGTTACACCCTATATGAGTGGTGTCTTAACTAGTACTATTCTTATCAGTTTAATCCTTGTTACGTCCCCTATTCGGGGACGTGTGTCGAAATGATTAACCATTGTCGAATTAACGAACCATTACGACATCCTGGAATAATTTAGTTCTGAGCTTTGTACTTGCTTTGTATTGGAATTGATGCTGATTTTTTTTAATTGTCTGCATTATTTCTAATAAACTATTAAGAGACTTTATTATGATTTTTTTTTATTTTATGTATTAAAAACCCAACCATAAAACTAAAAAAAAAAAAGTAAGTTTTTTCAATGAAAAATTATCCAGCCGATCGCTTTTGGTCTGATCATAATGAAGCAACGGCCTTATAAGCTGTGGTGTGGCAACATTGCCAACACACTCATAGAGGTGATGATCGCTTCATTGTGATACGCAAGCCCCTTCACCACAACAAGGTAACGATCACGAAGGGGAATTGACACTTATATGTCTTTTTTTGTTTTTGTTTTGTTCTTGCAGCCACAGTGCTGCACCAGAGGCCAGAAAAATTAGGCATGTACACATGCCTGAAAAATATCGTTATTGTTGCAGCCGCTGTTGTAGCAGCGGCCGGAAAAATGTATGTTTTCAAGGCAGAAAGGTGACTAAAACATTGCGGCTTGAACCCTAGTTGGTGGCGGAGAATTCACGAAAGTCATCCGGTATGCAGACATTAAATACAGCAGCGTGGGGACTATTTTGAGGCCAAGGCATGTCATCAGGCCTTTTGTTAGTCAAACGTATCCCCCACTGTCAGTCCCTTCGGGATCCATGCCTCATTCATCTTAATGAAGGTGAGGTAATCTTGACCAAGGCGACTTCTTTTGTCAGTGACAATGCCTCCTGCTGCACTGAAGGTCCTTTCTGACAGGACACTTGAAGCGGGGCAGGCCAGAAGTTCTATCGCAAACTGGGATAGCTCAGGCCACAGGTCAAGCCTGCACACCCAGTAGTCAAGGGGTTCATCGCTCCTCAGAGTGTCGATATCTGCAGTTAAGGCGAGGTAGTCTGCTACCTGTCGGTCGAGTCGTTCTCTAAGGCTGGATCCCGAAGGGCTGTGTCGATGTGTAGGACTGAAAAAGCTCTGCATGTCCTCCATCAACAACACATCTGTAAAGCGTCCTGTCCTTTGCCGCAGTGGTCGTGGTAGGAGGAGGATTACTTTCACCTCTTCCCCTGTTAGATTCCCATTGTGCTGTGACATCCCCCTTATAAGCTATGTAAAGCATATTTTTTAGTTTTTTTTGAACTGCTGCATCCTTTCTGACTTTCGGTAAGTTGGTAACATTTCCACCACTTTCTGCTTATACCGGGGGTCTAGTAGCGTGGCCACCCAGCACAGGTCATTCTCCTTCATCCTTTTTATACGAGGGTCCCTCAACAGACATGACAGCATGAAAGACCCCATTTGCACAAGGTTGGATGCCGAGCTACTCATTTCCCGTTTCTCGTCCTCACTGATGTCATTGACGGTCTGTTCTTCACCCCAGCCACGAACAACACCACGGGTCCCAGATAGGTGACAACAACAAGCACCCTGGGATGCCTGCTGTGGTTGGTCTTCATCCTCCTCAAAGCCACATTCCTCCTCTGACTCCTCTTCCTCATACTCCTCTTGCAGCGTTGCCGCAGGTCCGGCAAGCGATGATGACAAGGCTGTTTCTGGTGGTGATGGTGACCACAACTCTTCCTCTTCCTCTTCACGCTCATCTACAGCCTGATCCAGCACTCTTCGCAGTGCACACTCCAGGAAGAAAACAAATGGGATGAGGTCGCTGATGGTGCCTTCGGTGCGACTGACTAGGTTTGTCACCTCCTCAAAAGGACGCATGAGCCTACAGGCATTGCGCATGAGCGTCCAGTAACCTGTGCGTTCAGGGCGGACAGGAGTGCTGGTCCGGTGTGGCTCTCTGCTTTCAGGCAAGTCAACCCCAAGACAGCGTGACACTGTCGTATCCGGGATGTGGAATAGCCCCTGGGGAGCTGGGGGGATTCAGTTGATGTGCAGCCAGACACCGCAGTAGAAGAGGACTCAGCCGAGGAGGTTATGGAAGAGGATGGAGTAGGAGGAGTAGAGGAGGTGGCAGTAGGCCTGCCTGCAAGTCGTGGCGGTGTCACCAACTCCGCTGCAGAGCCACGCATTCCATGCTTGTCAGCCGTCAGCAGGTTGACCCAATGCGCAGTGTAGGTGATATACCTGCCCTGACCGTGCTTTGCAGACCAGGTATCAGTGGTCAGATGGACCCTTGCCCCAACACTGTATGCCAGAGATGCCATGACTTCCTTTTCAATCACTGAGTAGAGGTTTGGGATTGCCTTTTTTGAAAAAAAAAATTGTCTGGGTACCTTCCACTGTGGTGTCCCAATAGCGACAAATTTTTTGAAGGCCTCAGACTCCACCAGCTGGTATGGTAAAAGCTGGCGGGCTAAGAGTTCCTTCAAGCCAGCTGTCAGACGCCCGGCAAGGGGGTGACTCTGTGACATTGGCTTCCTACGCTCAAATATTTCCTTTACAGACAACTGACTGTGGGCAGATGAGATGGAACTGCTGAAGGTGAGAGGCGAAGTGGCGGGTGGTTGAGAGGGGGCAAGGAGGACAGCAGTGGTTGACGTGGCTGAAGATGCTGGACCAGGAGGAGGATGGTGTCTTTGAGCTTGTGTGCTGCTTCTACTCGTCATCATGTGTTGATCCCATAGGCGTTTGTGATGTGCGATCATGTGCCTTCGCAAAGCAGTTGTACCTAGGTGGGTGTTGGATTTCCCACGACTCAGTTTCTTTTGGCACAGGTTGCAAATGGCATCGCTGTTGTCAGAAGCAGACACACATAATTTTTTGGGTTCAGGGTACGTGGCCTCTGAACACTGGGCATTATTCCAGGGCCAGTGGAAATCACAGCACCACGACCACGACCACGACGGCCCCTGCGGCGTGGCCTGCCTCTGCCTGTCATTTTTTTATTGATAAGTGTTACTATGCGTGCAAGGTACTGTGCCACCCTATATAAGTTGTGGGCAGTGGGCACAGTACAGTCTGTGTGGGCCTGACACACACTGGCTTGCAACTGTGATTATATCACAGAAAAATATTAAATATAATTTTTATTTATCTGTGAGGTATTTGTGAGTGAGTGACACCCTGTAACGGTATAAGTGGAGGCCTAGCCACTAGCCAGTGGCCACAATACAGTCTGTGTGGGCCTGACACACACTGGCTTGCAACTGTGATTATATCACAGAAAAATATTAAATATTATTTATTTTTATCTGCGAGGTATTTGTGAGTGAGTGACACCCTGTAACGGTATGAGTGGAGGCCTAGCCACTAGCCAGTGGCCACAATACAGTCTGAGTGGGCGTGACACACACGGGCTTGCAAATGTGATTAGATCACAGAAAAATATTAAATAGAATTTTTATTTATCTGCGAGGTATTTGTGAGTGAGTGACACCCTGTAACGGTATGAGTGGAGGCCTAGCCACTAGCCAGTGGCCACAATACAGTCTGTGTGGGCCTGACACACACGGGCTTGCAAATGTGATTAGATCACAGAAAAATATTAAATAGAATTTTTATTTATCTGCGAGGTATTTGTAAATGAGTGACACCCTGTAAAGGTATAAGTGGAGGCCTAGCCACTAGCCAGTGGCCACAATACAGGCAACTGCAATATATATATATATATATATATATATATATAAAAAGCAGACTGATGTACCAGCCCTGAAAAGGGCTTTTTGGGGTGCTGTCAGGATGCTGTCCTTACAGCAGATGAGTCTGTGGACACAGAACCCTGCCCTAGCTAACGCTTTCCCTATTGAATCAGCAGCAGCACTGTCCCTCCTCTCACTGAGAATGCAGATTCCGAATGAATCTAAAATGGATGCTGTCCAGGAAGTGGGAGGGTCTGGGAGGGAGGGTCTGCTGCTGATTGGCTGGAATGTGTCTGCTGACTGTGAGGTACAGGGTCAAAGTTTACTCAATGATGATGTATAGGGGGCAGACCGAACATCGCATATGTTTGCCCGCCGCGGCGAACGCGAATAAGCTATGTTCGCCGGGAACTATTCGCCGGCGAACTATTCGGGCCATCACTAATTGAGATCGCTTCTCAGCCTTTTGGCTAAGATCAAGTGTAGTATCTGTTCTTATCAGTCTGCCTTGACTTGCCAGCCCAGGTCCTTGTGGGTACCCCCTGTACTCTTCCTTTGAGCATCGTTGATTAAATTCTGCTTCAGCTCACTGCTGCTATTGGGTGTAGGGCTATTCCCCAGGGAACAAGAGTGCTCTGGTCTCCGACCTCCTCTTGGCCTGTGGCTTAATAGTCTTGGTGTACGACGTTAGACAGTGCTTACTTGGATCTCGACAGCCTGAACACGACTACTGGAAGATTTTCTCCGACTGCGATCCAGGAGAAGACTTTGTGAAGACTCGACGAGGAACCCCGGCGACGAGGACTGAAGACTCGGGCCTGAAGCTCCGTCCAGCAAGAAGGAAGCGGCAAAGCCCCGCCCCCTGTGGCAAAAAGGACACTTTGCGAAGATTTTCCAGGGAGAGGAAGGCAGGAAGAAGGAAGAAGCAATGGCCTCAACCTCAACCTCCAAGCCTCCCAAGACTAAAAAGATGACTTCAGCAGGAAGAAAGGCCACGGAAGAGGCCCTCCAGGACCCTTCAGCCTCCACTTCATCGGCTACTGACCTGGTGGCGCCCGTTCCTCCGAAGCAACGGGAAGGCCAGAAGCCCGGCCCCGGCTCCCCTCCCCTAGAGGCCTGGATATGGCAGACGGTCGTCCTGAAACTGAAGGAAGTGGATGGGAGAGCGCCGGACATGAGCCAGGATGTGTTTGGCAAGAAGATGGTCCTGGATCAGGGATTTGCCAAATCGGAAGTGACGAGCATCCATTCCCTCTTCGCTGGGATGTTCTGGATAACCTTCGCTTCCGTGGCCATCTGCAAGAGGTACTGGGAGATGGTGAAAGCCGCACAACCGGTCTCCCCTTTCCGACGCTTTGTGGGCAGCTGCCCAGTGCAGAGAGAAGAAAGGAGAGTGACTGTTGCCATGCGGAAAACACACATCCCAGGTAAGGATATCGTCACCTACCTGAAGCGTTTCTGCACCGTGGTGAGGGACCCCACCCACATCTTGGACGGAAACGGCTTCTGGACCGGCAAGTGGTCAGTCATCGTCCGCCTGAACAGGGACCCCACAGACCCGGATGGCGTGCAACACCTGCCCCCGACCTTCTCGCTGGGCAACTCTCAAGTGCTCATCTATTACTCCGACATGCCGCAGACCTGCAGGAAATGTGGCAAGAAGGGGCACAGGCTGAGCGACTGCAAGGAGGCAGCCTGCTGGAACTGTCACGTGGCAGGGCACAAAACCCGGGACTGCCCTAAGAAGACGGCATGCAACCTATGCGGACTGGCTTCACATATCTACAAGGACTGCCCACAAAGAGAATGCACCTGGGCAGCAGTCGCAGCCAGAGCACTGGCCAACGGGAACCCCACCTCAGCGGCACCTCCGGCAGCAACAAAACCCAAAGTGAAAGAGTCCAAAAAGAAGGAGGGTAAGCAGACACCTGCCCTAGGCCATGCTCCCACCACCCCCCTCTCCCGGCCCCCATCCCGCCCTGTCGTCACCACCACTGAGGATTCCCATATCCAACTGCCCATTACCTCAGTGGCACCTTCCACCACCCCCAGCCCATCCCGCCCCATTGCCACCACTGCAGCAGCACTAACCTCTCCTCCAGCTGCTGCAGCCATCTCTTTGGAGGATTTTCCCTCTCTCGAATCCACAGGTGTCACCCAAAGAAAGGGGAAAAGAAAGGAGAGGGACGGCCCAGCTGCTGACCACTCCAAGAAAAAGATGGTTGAGGCAATGGAAATCTCCCTGTCTGCCGAAGAAGAAGAAGAAATGGAGCAGCAGGTGGAAGACCCGGTAGCCACCAACGTGGCCCCCGAACAGCAAGGGTGAGCGACTGGAACTCTTGCAGGCCCTCCGACTGCAACTCGCCACCACTAGGACCGTAGTGATAGCCGGGGATTTCAACTGCCCGATCGAGGAGGACAGACGCAGCTTCGGGACGTCAAGCAAGCTTGATGTCACTTCCAAACTGCTCATTGAGATGGTGACCGAAGCGTCCCTGCAGGACGTTGTGGGCTCCATGGGGAAAGGCTTTATTAATTATACGTGGAGCCGACCCAATGGCTCACTCCGTTCTCAGATCGACTATGTGTTTACCTTTCGGGCAGTCAGGCAGTGTAGGCACTCTATGGTCCCTTGCTTCTTCTCCGATCACAGGGCTATTCAGGTCCAGTGCACCCTAGGCACCGGGTTTCCCCCGGGCCGCGGGTCCTGGAAACTGAACTGCGCCCTGCTGGATCGCGAGGACGCGCTTGCGGAACTTAGAGAGGTCTACATAGCCTGGCGGAACAACAAATTCTTGTTTCAACGGACTAGTGACTGGTGGGAGTATGTTAAAGTCCAGTTTTGTTGTTTCTTTCAGGCCAAGCAACATCAGGCGTGTGAGAAGAAGAGGGCCTCCAGAGCGCTGCAGCGTGAGCTGCGGTCCCTGCAAGACCTTCACCGGTGCGGCTGGAACGTTAGACAGGAGCTGGAGGAGGCCAAAAAGAGCCTGAAAAGGCACTTTGAGGAGGAATCCAGGCAAATCGTCTTCCGTTCCAAAGTGGAAAACCTGGAGAAGGGTGAGAAGTGTAACTCGTTCTTTTTCAGGAAACTCCACGCCGGCCACACGCCCCTGAACGAACTTCGAGACAAAGACGGCAACATGCGTTCGGGGAAGGAGGAAGTAATGGGAGTCGTCACAGACTACTACAACGACCTCTACTCCCTGAAGAACACCGACCAGACGGCCGCCGATAAATTCCTGTCAGGTATCACTAACCACCTTGACCTTGCAGGTACGGAGGCAATGGATGACCCTCTGACGGTGGGGGAGGTGCACTCTGCCACTAGATCCTTTAGGTCCGCTAGGACCCCGGGCAGTGACGGCCTCCTAGCGGAGCTCTATGTAGCGCTGGGGGATCTGATCTGTCCGGACCTGCTGGAACTCTATGAGGAGATGGTGGTGGAGGGTAGGATGCCCCCATCGTTGAGGGAAGGAATGATCACAATCCTGTATAAGTGGAAGGGGGAGAGATGTGACCTGAAAAACTGGCGTCCCATCTCTCTCCTGAACGTGGACTACAAAATCCTCGCAAAGGTGCTAGCCAACCGGCTCAAGGTCGTCATCGGCAGAATCATCTACCCGGATCAGACCTGCGGCATTCCTGGCCGCAGGATCGCAGACAGCCTCGCTCTCATGAGAGACACGGTACAATATATCAAAGACCGCCGTGTACATGCGGCCCTGGTCAGCCTTGACCAGGAGAAGGCCTTTGACCGAGTGTCTCATGAATTCATGGGCAGGGCTTTGCGCAAGCTGGGTCTAGGCAGGAGGTTCTGTTCGTTTGTTGACCTGATGTATTTTGACATTTGCAGCACGGTGTTTTTGAACGGCTGGAAGACTGACCCCTTTTCGGTCCGCTCCGGGGTCAGACAAGGCTGCCCTCTTTCACCTCTCCTTTTTG
Source organism: Bufo bufo (assembly GCF_905171765.1). Lineage (NCBI taxonomy): Eukaryota > Metazoa > Chordata > Amphibia > Anura > Bufonidae > Bufo > Bufo bufo. Next base: position 523,468,995 of record NC_053391.1, on the reverse strand, counting down.
TTTGTGTTATAGAAACCTTTGCGGAGTCTGTCCGGCAGAATGGAGAGATCAGAGGGATCACCGCACCAGGACCTGGACACTACGAGGTTAAGTGCTCGCTGTACATGGACGACGTGACTGTCTTCTGCGCTGACCGGCGTTCGGTGACTGCACTCGTCCAGACCTGCGAGGAGTTCGGACAAGCTTCAGGGGCCAAAGTCAACTGCAGCAAGTCAGAAGCCATGCTCTTCAGGGACTGGCAACTGGCCTCTTCTGCCCCCTTCTGATTTACCATCAAATCGGGCCTCATCAAAATTCTGGGAGTCTGGTTCGGGAAGGAAGGCGCAGCCCTCAAGTCTTTGGAAGAACGCTTGGCCAAAGTCAATCAAAGAATCGGACTGTGGAGCCTCAGACACCTCACGATTGAAGGCAAAGCACTCGTCCTGCGAAATGAAGTCCTGCCTGTGCTCCAATACACCGCACAGGCATGGCCCCCTCTTGCCACCGTTTCCAGGGCCATCACCAGGACAGTGTTTCGCTACATCTGGGGATCTAAGATGAACAGAGTGAAGCAAACCATCATGTACAAAGAGCCCCGCAAGGGCAGAAAGGGCATACCGGACCTGCCCACCTTACTGCGGATCGCCTTTGTTTGACAGCGTTCGCCGGACTCTGAGAACTGCCAACGGCTCTGCGGGCAAGGCTATGTCTCGCTTTTTCCTCCTGCCCCTCTGGAGGGGTCTGGACTGGGACAAGTGGGACAGCTCCATCCATTACAACTGGCACGCTCCCTGGTTCTACGGGGACGTCGTCAGGTTTGTGAGAGAACATCAGCTGGAGGGCCTCAAACCCGACTTGTGGAAACCAAAAACTATCCACAAACTCATCAGAGCAAAGGATGTGGTGGAGTCAATTCCAGGGATCCACGACGAGACCGCAGAGACAGTTTGGACTAATGTGTCGTCAGACAGGTAAAAAAACGGGCATAAGGACTTGTCATGGATGGCCATACAGGGAGGACTGCCAATTCGGTCATTCATGCACGCCCGCAACCTGTGCAAAACCCGGTACTGCCCCAGGTGCCCCTTCGTGGAGGAAACATCGTACCACCTGTTTTGGGAGTGCCGCTTTGCGCAGGGCCTGTTGGATGCCCTGGAACATGAACTCAAAGACTCTGTGCCCAGGAACAGCCTGCAATACACTTTGGTGCTGTATGGACTATTTCCTGGGACTCATACTGTTGGAGCCATCCAGGAGGCCTGGCGCCTTATGAACTGTTTTAAGGACGCTATTTGGTTTGCTAGGAAGCGGCTCATTCTCAGGAGGGAGAACAAGTCCGTCCGGGACTGCCACAGACTTATCCATAGTCTGCTGCGGGATTACATCTTGGACGTCGTCGACGAAGAAGAGGACTAAACCCCTCTCCTTCCCCCTCTCTGTCTTCTCAATAAAGCTAAAGGCATGTGATTCCCCCTCCCTACCCCCTCCTTCCCACCTCCCCTTCCCTCATCACTGTCTAAATGCTTTGTTGGAAGGTTTTGTGATTGAGTAGGTTTGCTAGTGTAGCATTCATTGTGATGTATAGTGTAGGTTAGCCTATGCGTTACATAACAATGCCATGCTCACAAAGACGATTGTAAGTAATTTATTAAGTACTGACTCGTGGCCTGTGCTGCGTCACAGTACTAAAGTAGGTATGTATGACGACTGATTGTAATAAAGGTGTTTCAATAAATAAATTTAAAAAATCAGTTGATGGTGCTGGTTATTGTGGCATGCTGACAAAGCTTTTCCACATTTAGGTTATGCTAACCCTGCCTTCTGAGGTGCTGGCCGTGATCCCAGCTGCGTTGGCAACCTCTTCCTCTGCCTTCACCTTGTGCTTCCACTGGGCCCCCGCTGTCAGGTGGAAATGCCACCAGCAGCACGTCTACCAGCGTGCGCTTGTACCTCTTCCATCATCGCCAGCAGCGTTTTTTCAAGGAGGCATAGAAGTGTGATAGTTACGCTGAGAATGGCGTTATCGGCACTGGCCATGTTGGTGAAGTACTCGAAACAGCGCAACAAGGAACACAGGTCTCGCATGGAGGCCCAGTCATTGGTGATGAAGTGGTGCTGTTCCGCCGAGCGACTCACCCGTGCGTGCTGCAGCTGAAACTCCACTATCGCCTGCTGCTGCTCGCACAGTCTGGCCAGCATGTGCAAGGTGGAGTTCCACCTTGTGCGCACGTCGCATATGAGGCGGTGAGCGGGAAGGCCGAAATTACACTGCAGCGCTGACAGGCGAGCAGCAGCAGGGTGAGAACGCCGAAAGCGCGCACAGACAACCCGTACTTTATGCAGCAGCTCTGACATATCGGGGTAATTTTTAAGGAATCTCTGCACCACCAAATTCAGCACATGCGTCAGGCAAGGGATGTGCGTCAAACCGGCTAGTCCTAGAGCTGCTACGAAATTTTGTCCATTATCGCACACCACCAGTCCAGGCTTGAGGCTGACTGGCACAAACCACTCATCGGTCTGTTGTTCAAGGCCCGTCCACAGCTCCTCCGCGTTGTGGGGTTTGTCCCCAAAACAGATACGTTTTAAAACTGCCTGCTGTCGTTTACCCCTGGCTGTGCTGAAGTTGGTGGTGAAGGTGTTACGCTGACCGGATGAGGAGCCCCTGATGCACCCTTACAGTAGAAACTTCCAAAAAGTGACCCCATTTTGGAAACTACAGGATAAGGTGCCAGTTTTATTGGTACTATTTTGGGGTACATATGATCTTTAATTGCTCTATATTACGTTTTTTGTGAGGTAACCGTTTTGTTATTTTTAATATTTTACAAGATTCATCTGACAGGGTAGATCATGTGCTATTTTTATAGAGCAGGTTGTTACGGACGCAGTGATATCAAATATGTCTACTTTGTTACTTTGTTTGTTTCAGTTTTACATAATAAAGCATTTTTGAAAAAGAAATTACGTTTTTGTGTGTCCATTTTCTGAACGCCATATATTTTTTATTTTTCTGCCGATCGTCTTGTGCAGGGGCTCGTTTTTTGCAGAAAAAGTTGAGGTTTTTATTGGTACCTTTTTTGGGTACATAGGATTTTTTGATCATTCATTATTACACTTTATGGGGCAAGGTGGCCAAAAAATTGGCTTTTTTGGAACAGTTTTTATTTATTTATTTTTACAGCGTTCATCTGAGGGGTTAGGTCATGTGACATTTTTATAGAGCAGATTGTTATGGACGTGACAATACCTAATATGTATAATTTATTTAAGTTTTACATAATAATAGCATTTCTGAAACCTAAAACATTATGTTTTAGTGTCTCCATAGTCTGAGAGCCATAGCTTTTTTATTTTTTGGGCGATTGTCTTAAATAGGGTATCATTTTTTGCGTGATGAAGTGGCGGTTTGATTGGTACTATTTTGGGGTGTATACGCCTTTTTGATCGCTTGGTGTTGCACTTTTTGTGATGTAAGGTGACAAAAATGGCATTTTTTTTTACACATTTTTTTTTTTATGGTGTTTATTGGACGGGGTCGATCATGTGATATATTTATAGAGACGGTGGTTCCGAACGCGGTAATACCTAATATGTGTGTTTCTTTTTTTTTTTTTTTACATTTTTTATAGGAAAAGGCAATTTATTTTTTTAATTTGCATTTTTATTTATTTATTTATTTTTACTTTTATTATTTTCAATTTTTTTATCAAGTCCCTCTTGGATCTTGAAGATCCAGTGGGGCTGATGGCTGTACTATACTTTGCAATGCTCTTGCATTGCAAAGTATAATACTACCAGATTTCCTGTAGGTGGCAACACCGGATGCCTTTGCAAAGCGTCTGGTTGCCATGGCAACCAACGGGCGCTGCAATCGCAGCACGGCAGCCCCGATGGTTGAAAGAGGGAGCCCACTCCCTCTATTAGCCTCATGGATGCCGCTACCGCGGCATCTAAGGGGTTACAGCAGAGTGTCAGCATAGAGCTGACACTCGCTGCTGATGGCGGCGGCTCAGGAATGGAGCCGCCACCATCAAACACAGCAGGGGGACTGCATCGGGGGCAAGGGGCACAATTGGGGCATGGCTGGAAATGGTGGGTATGGCCAGCATGGAGGGGGCACAGATGGGGGCAGGATAAATGTATTGGGCAGGGAGGGGGCAGGGCACGATACATGGATGGGGGGGCGGGGACGAACCGCATGAGGGGCATGCAGAGGCAGGGCTCACGGTGGTGGTGGGGGGTTGGAGGCGCACAGGAAGGGGGCACAGATCGGGGGCACCAGGACACATTACCTGATTTCTGGCTCTGATCTGCAGAGCGCAGATCAGAGCCTGAAACTGGCATTTTAGCACTGCCGCGATCCGATTGGTTAGTCTGCACAGACTAACCAATCGGATCTATTGCCGGCAAGGGACCACTCTGATTGGTCCCTTGCAGGCATTACTGGACTGTATGCTGTCCGTGACAGCAGCAGAACAGGGGCAGAAGCTTTAATCCAAGCGTTTTGCAGCGCTTGGATTAAAGAGCTGGCTTGACGTTTATACACGTGGTAGCTGCACGGGGCATGTGCAAATATCACGTATATAAATGGATTGCAGTCGTGAAGGGGTTAAAGGGTGTATCTCACACGCCCTGAACCAGACTAGGCATTCTTTTAATTTTGTTTGCCCAAAATGGCTGTATTTCAAATACCTGAAAAGAACCCTTGTATCTACAGGGTGTATCTCACACGCCCTGATCCACACTAGGACGCTATCATAAAATTGTGCCCAAAATGGCTTTATTTCAAATAACTGAATAGAAAGACAGTATGTAAAGGCGGTATCTCACAATGACATATGCAGCAAAGGCTGGCAACAATTTTCTTTTTGCCCAAACGGGTGTTTGTTTAATAACTGAATTTGACAGCAGTATATAACCCTGGAATTTCAAACGTCAAGATGCTGCAAAGCCTGAAATATTGTGTATTTTACCCCAAAAAGGGTGTTTTATTAATAGAAGAATATAAGCCCTGTATATACAGGGTGTATCTCACACGGCCTGACCTACACTAGGCCTCAATTAAAGATTTGTGCACCAAATGGTGGTATTTAAATATCTGAATATAACCAAAATATATAAATGGTGTATCTCACAATGACATATGCAGCAAAGGCTGCCAAATAACCTTTTTTGTCCAAACAGGTGTTTGTTTAATTACTGAATATGGCAGCAGTATATAACCCTGGAATTTCAAAGGTCAAGATGCTGCAAGGCCTGAAAAATTGTGTATTTTGCACAAAAAAAGGTGTTTTATTAATAAAAGAATAAAACCCCGGTATTTAAAGGGTGTATCTCACACGCCCTGAACCAGACTAGGCCTTCTTTTAATTTTGTTTTCCCAAAAAGGCTGTATTTCAAATACCTGAATAGAACCCCTGTATATACAGGGTGTATCTCACACATCCTGATCCACACTAGGCCACAATTAAATTTGTTGGCCCAAAATGGCTGTATTTCAAATACCTGAATAGAAGCCCTGTATTTAAAGGGTGTATCTCACACACCCTGATCCACACTAGGACGCTATCAAAGAATTGTGCCCAAAATGGCTTTATTTCAAATAACTGAATAGAAAGACAGTATGCAAAGGTGGTATCTCACAATGACATCTGCAGCAAAGGCTGCCAACTAAAAAATTTTTGTCCAAACGGGTGTTTGTTTAATAACTGAATTTGACAGCAGTATATAACCCTGGAATTGTACACGCGCTGATGCTGCAAGGCCAGAAAAATAGTGGAATCTGGCAAAAAAATGTGTTCTTAAAAATCAAGAAAATTATGGCTGTATTTCTAGCTTAAATTGCACACTGACTAATCCAGATGTTGTATATTGCCAAAAAAGTGTTTTTTTGGTAACAGAATATGAAAGCTGTATATATTAAACTTGAATTTAACACTTGCAGTTCAAGAAAATAGTGGTTTTTGGCAAAAAAGTGTGTTTTTAAAAACCCAGAAAATGATGGCTGTATTTCTAGCTTAAATTGCACACTGACTAAGGCTGGTTTACACGGGCGTGACGGATTTGTTCAGGATGCGTCCCGGTTGCATTGCGGCAAATCCGCGCGAGTAGGTACGCAATTTCAGTCAGTTTTGACTGCAATTGCGTTCAGTTGTTCAGTTTTTATCGCGCTGGTGCAATGCGTTTTGCACGCACGTGATAAAAAACTGAATGTGGTACCTGAAAGGAATCCATGTTCTTTATTATGTCAAAATCAATTCTGCTTTTACTGAAGTTTCATTTCTATGTTAGGTACTAACTCTGATTGCTGTGAAACTAATATACTGTAAGGTTTCTATTCTCTGTAACCCTGAATCTTATCTCTTTGGCACTACTCCCGGACAATATTCCTAATATGGAAGTTCCGTTTTTGTTTCTATTTCTCTGACTGCAGAATGAAACGTGTTAATATGATAGGTTAAATACATAACATACGATGATGCTAATAAAGAGGGTAAAGCCCCCTCTATATAACCTGTGTGCATTAAAAATAAACCTTAGAGTGTTCATTCAGTACATCACTGTTGTGTCTTTCGTTACCTACTGAGTGAAGCGCTCTCCTGACGTCAGAAAGGACTCAAACCAAGCCGATACTAGAAGTTTGGTGCCAGGGGTACCAAGTGGGACTAAGAGATTCCTATCAGTTGGGGGCTCGCGTCCGGGATCGGGAAGGTTTTCCTCGTGTTCGGTAAGGAAGGCATCTGTTATTGTCCTCTGGCCGATCCGAGGACCACGTCCCGATCTAGTAAGTAGAACCTACAACTTCTAGTATAATTACTGTATCAGGGATACAGGGTACAGACTCCGGGAGTCTGGGGGAGTGACCTGGGGACTCCGGGAGTCCGCCGTGAGGATCACTCAGAGAAAATATAGTGCGCACTAGATAATATTGTCTCAGGGAGACAAAGACGGAGCTTGGTTTGACTCTTTACTTTTTAAAGCTGTTTTAAAGTATAAGAATATTAGAGTTGATATAAGGATACTGATGTCCGGGTGGTAAGTGTAAGGACTGAGGTTCACTATTTGCATAGAGTTTTAAGGACATTGCATTGTTGTTTTACTGTGTTGCGGAGGTCTGCAATACGCCCCACCCCCGGCTGGGAGCAATCCGTTAACCCACAGATAGGTGAACACAAGCAGCAGACCAAAGCAACAAATTATATGTTTGATGAAACTCTCTGATATATTGTGATCAGACCTGAGTCCTTTGCCTAGTTGACAGGATTAATTTCTCTGAGCCTTAAAGGTTCAGTGCAGCCAGTCCTAGGAAAGTAGCATCATTAAAATATCAGACGGAATGGGATCACAAGAGTCTAAAACCAATTATCCCAAACCTGAGACGGGAGAAACATGCAAAGTTTATGTTGCACGGTGTAGTCCCACAAATTACTTCCTAGTTAACCCATGGGTGGATAACTTAGCTGGATGGACTGAGTTCATGCAAGCTGCTAGCCCCTTTCCCAGGGACGGCGATAATAGCCCGTACCACATGGACATGATAAAGGGTCTTTGTCTGGAAGACAAAGAAGCATGGCCACATTTTGACCATGATCCGTCCTGGAATATGGATTACATGATACAAGGGGGTGAACAATGGTTGGAGATAGCCCCACATTGGTACAATGTACCATCAAATAAGAAGAAAGGGAAAACTAATAAGATTCCAAAAGATGACAGTCAGTTACATAAAATGGAGAAAAGAACAGAATTGAAAAGCCAAACCCACCACCTTACACTGTCCCGTCCGCCCCTGCACCCCATCTCACACTAAACCCTGTACACATATGTCCAAGCATGCAGGAGATACAGGACGAAGATATAGGTGCTACATTTATGCAGGTCCATGACGACCTAGAAAAAACAAAATACAGTCAAAAACAACAGAAAGCTGCAGAACAATATAAGTACCACACACGCAGCAAGGGAATAGAAGCTAAAGAAGAACAGGTAGAACTCAGTGCACCCTTCATAACAATAGGAGAACACTTAATGAAGAAACCCATGGACATCGAGGACCTTAATAAAATTATCAAACACTGCCCCAAACCCACAGTGGCTCCTTTGGGAACCATCACCTATCTTAAAAAGGCTTGTAAAGGCAGAAATTGTACACAAGAGGATTTAAGGCTCATAATAGATGGCATCATAGGAACACATACTGCTTGGGATTGGGATGAAGTCCCATCCATTTCTACACTAGTAGATGGAACTGTTGATGCCAGCCGGTACATATGCAATACAGAAGAAGGAATGAAGAAGATTTGGACCCAAGTTGAGGATCATATGAATAAGGTATTCAAACAAAAATCATCTCTGCCTATTGCTGTAGCTTGTAAACAAAAGCCCACAGAGTCTGTTACTGAGTTTTGGAAGAGATTCATGGACTGTTGGAGACTGGAGGCGGGACTCCCTACCCTCCAGAACGACAGCCTGATCATCTCCACATTCATTAACAATCTGTCGGACAAATTAACCCTTCCAGTGAAACAAGGTGTATCCTCATGGACCTCAGATGACACTGTCACTTTTGAAAAACACCTTTATGAAAAGGAATCAGCAGGATGTTTCGAAATCAGAAAAATCACACCCACACATGCCTATGCCAACAACAGGGGAGGGGGCAGAGGAAGGAGGAGAGGAGGACATACTAGTTACAACCAGAACACACAGTGGCAGCAAGTACACCCACAAGATCAGATACAAAATAACTGTTGTTATAACTGTGGGAAAGAAGGACATTGGGCAAGACAGTGAACACAGCCCAGGAGGCACCGGGGTAGCAAGGGCCAAAGTCAGGTACCAGACACAAATACACAGTCTTTTAACCTTCCTCAACAAAGACCCCAACAAACAGGCCAACAACCAAGATTCCCCATTGATTGGAATCAGCAACAACAATCATACTGATGCTGCCCGGAGGGAGGTACCCCGATTTTCACACAGGTCACTGTAGTGTACGGGGACTGTAATGCCCGTCACTACAAAAGTGTCACTTCGTGTGCTGTCGTCCCCCCTTATTTATGGGGAAGTTGGTATATGTCATCTTTATAAAATGTCATGTAATGTAATGTTATGTATTTCCCTGTTACTGTGAAACTTGCATGTACAGGCCTGCTAGGGGTGTCATTCCAGCTTCTAGTCACTAGAGGGAGCTAGAGAGCCCTAGTTTATATAAGGCCCAGTCAGGGAAGCAAAGGTCAGTCTAAGGGAGTCTAGTCTAAGTGTCTGTCTAAAGCTGCAGCCTGCAGTCTGAAGCTGGAGCTTAGACTATGTCATAGACAAGTCCAGGCCTGAAGCCTGCGGACCAGGAGAGGGTATTGCAGTCCCTGTAACCGGGTTCCGAATCCAAGTAGAAGGTTCCCCTCCTGAATATATATCTATGCAGAAGCAGGAAGACCACCATTCAGAAGCTTCTAGAGTCTGAGGAAAGAGGGAGAGAGACAGAGGCAAAATCCAGAAAAGCAAGAGGTACTCAAGATAACAGAGGAGGTACTTTATAAAGCTAGAACCAAGGATATACGCCAGAGTTAAGGTATTGGGCCTTGGAGAAGATTTGCTATGTTCCAGGATCAGTCAGAGATAGAGTGCAAGCTCCTGTACTGCAAGTCCTGTGTGTTTAACACTCTGTAGTCACCTTGCTCAATCTGTATTGCCTGCATCAACCGTATTGAAAAATCGACTGTATGCAAAGGAACTGCGCTTCCGTTTATGTCTCTATGAAAACTACTAAAGTTGGAGTTCTGTTTTAACATCACGGTGTTCCTCATTTCTTCCTGCTATCCGCAAACGGCGTGCCACCGTTTAATTGGCACTGGCGTCACGAACATTTTCTTACCATCACCTGCCTATGCAGAGAGTCAGCCGTCTCAGGTTAGTGTCATTGCACTACTACACCCAGAAACTCTATTACACACAACTTGAGTACGCTGCACCTCTCTTTTGGCGTCACGAACAGGATACGCACGCTTTCTAGTGCAAGGAGCGTGAACTTTGTGCCTTATACAGTTGCCCTGTGACCAAAGTGACAAATTGCCTGTTTATTTAAAGTGGACTTTGTGAACTGAAAATCATACCAAAAGTGTTCCTAAAACCTCTAAAAAGCGCTGTGCAGTATTGCGCTACCAAGAGGAAGAAAATCGCCACATTGGAGTGTGGTTTTGTGGACTTTTTACAATCCTGCTTGCTGTCGGTGAATGGACAGCGTAAGATGGCCGCTGAGCTTGCTGAATTTACTGCTGCGTCATCTTCATCCCGAAAAGGCGGGAAAAATTGGCGCCTTTCTGAGGAAATAGCGGGAAGGAGTTCAAGGTCAGGCGCCACTGCTTATCTGGACATTTGCATGTCTGCCAGCATGGACACCGCCTTCCATATACTGGAATACCTGGGGGGCGGCCTCCCAGGGCAGTGGGAGGAGCTGGCTGATTTAACTGACGCGACCCTATCGCTCTCCAGAGAAGGATCGAGCATGTTGGAAAGTGCACAGAGCGTTGCTGCAGCGTCCGCGCCTGACATACCAGAGATGACTGATATTGGTGTAGAGCCAGAGGAGGCTCCACCGGCCTACTCTCCGGGACCGGAGAAACCCGCCTGCCGCCCAAGGGAGAAAGAACCAGAGCCCTGCTATGGCTCGTGGAGAGACTTCTTTCAGCCCTCTTTCAAATGGTCCTCACTCATGGCGGAGATCCGGGAGGCCGCAATAAAGCGAAATACCAAGACCAAGATCTACTATGAAGAGTTGACCAAGACAATTCATGAACGACACACCAACACCCAACCCCGCCTGGAAAGGAGAAAGGGAGTGGTGGTGTCCTTTGACAAAACCCGTGGCTACGGGTTCATCCAAGACTATCTGACTGGCAGAGACCTATATGTGAATAGAAGGTCTGTCAAGAGAGACTACCTCCCTTCCTATCAACACAGCCTCCGCGAGGGAGAGGAAGTGGAGTTCACCCCTGCCGAGAGCCTGAGAGGCCCTTATGCAACTGCCGTGACCCGTCCCAAGCGAGCACCTGAGGACTGGGAGGCAGAAGAAGAAGACTACTCTGGCTGCGAGCGAGAACCGGAACGCTCTCCAGAGCCGGCCCATCACGCCTTCCAGGAGCGGAGCTCCTTCATTGGGCCTAACGTCTTCTGGCAGCCAACCGTGTTGGAGAAATGGGTGAGCCCCTATCCTTCCCCCGAGCTGCCTCGTCGGGAGAAGACCATACAAGATATGGAAAACTTGCAAGGACTTCATGCTACCTTGGAGAACATCCGGAAGGGTCGGAGACCCGATGCGCCACCGGAACCTGCAGAGGCCGAGCCGTCATTCCCTGTACCTGCGCCGGCGACGCCAGCAGATGACCGCGACTCTGACACGGAGAGCATCGGTGAGCAGATTGTCCGGCTGGAGGAGAAGCTGCGGGAACTGCGCAAGATCGCGACCGCCAGGATCCAGACGCCGCCAAAGAAGGACGAGGTAAGGGTGCCTGTCACCACCCGTAGACTACCTTCTGCTGCCACCGCTCCGCCAGTGCCCCAAAGAAGACCCCCTGTTGCTGTGAATTGCTGCACAGAGCCCACCGGACCGCTTGCGGCGGCGGTAACCGCTCCAATCCATCCCACCATTATCATGCCGGGACCGGTACGGTCCACCCAAGGGTTTACCCCTAGGCCCATGGGGCCAATACCTATTAGGGGCCCCTTCACCTTGCAGCTGCCCCCTAATACAGTTATGTGGGCCCATCCTCCTGTAGAGGACTACTACAGGCCGTACTTGCCAGCAGAGCCGGGTAATGATGACATACCCCTGTGAATCAGCCTGCTAGGCCTTTGATTTATTTCACCAACGAAATATGCTGTTAACCCTTCCAGGACAGGAGTCCTATGTTCCCTGGTCGTTTGTTGCTGCTGCCAGTTCATCCACGGCTCAGTGGTAGGTGTTGGCCACTGAAGTAATAAAGCCAACAAAGCCACGTTTGTTTCCAGGATATCCTGCCTGCTTTTGCTACCCCCACGCCAAGTTGTGCCTGTTCCTTAGTTGCACCTTGTACCCTTCACCCCCTTTTCAGGTTGATCAGGGGTATTACAGCACTCGTCTTTGCTGTCCTTTTATTGTGCAACTTCATACTAAGGAACCGTGCCCGGAGACAGACTCAAAAGGACCTGAGCCTCTGAGATTTTTGCTCTTTTAAAAGGAAATGTGCCCAGAGATGAACTCCACCGCATGAGAGCCTCTGTGATTTATTAGGAAAATAACCTGGGTACGGACTCATGTTTGTTCTTTGAGCCTCCAAGAACTTTTATACTGTTTTATCTATTGTGCTGTTCTATTATGGACTTATTCATTGTCATGGACTATCCTGGTTATAATGTTACGCTGTGCCAGGTCAGCGCCCCAGTTCCATTCACTATCCTGAGGAGAAGAGAACGACGCCCCTTGTCACCACCCTTCATCTTTGCCAATTGGACCTGATATGAATGTAAATGCAGATGAATTACATGTATGTATGCCTGCATGTCTCTTCTTTCTGTTTCAGGTAGAGATTCCAGTTGGGCGAGCCCTGATGGATTACGAGGTCGTACTCAGCTTAAAGCAGTGGGGTATGTAGTGTACGGGGACTGTAATGCCCGTCACTACAAAAGTGTCACTTGGTGTGCTGTCGTCCCCCCTTATTTATGGGGAAGTTGGTATATGCCATCTTTATAAAATGTCATGTAATGTAATGTTATGTATTTCCCTGTTACTGTGAAACTTGCATGTACAGGCCTGCTAGGGGTGTCATTCCAGCTTCTAGTCACTAGAGGGAGCTAGAGAGCCCTAGTTTATATAAGGCCCAGTCAGGGAAGCAAAGGTCAGTCTAAGGGAGTCTAGTCTAAGTGTCTGTCTAAAGCTGCAGCCTGCAGTCTGAAGCTGGAGCTTAGACTATGTCAGAGACAAGTCCAGGCCTGAAGCCTGCGGACCAGGAGAGGGTATTGCAGTCCCTGTAACCGGGTTCCGAATCCAAGTAGAAGGTTCCCCTCCTGAATATATATCTATGCAGAAGCAGGAAGACCACCATTCAGAAGCTTCTAGAGTCTGAGGAAAGAGGGAGAGAGACAGAGGCAAAATCCAGAAAAGCAAGAGGTACTCAAGATAACAGAGGAGGTACTTTATAAAGCTAGAACCAAGGATATACGCCAGAGTTAAGGTATTGGGCCTTGGAGAAGATTTGCTATGTTCCAGGATCAGTCAGAGATAGAGTGCAAGCTCCTGTACTGCAAGTCCTGTGTGTTTAACACTCTGTAGTCACCTTGCTCAATCTGTATTGCCTGCATCAACCGTATTGAAAAATCGACTGTATGCAAAGGAACTGCGCTTCCGTTTATGTCTCTATGAAAATTACTAAAGTTGGAGTTCTGTTTTAACATCACGGTGTTCCTCATTTCTTCCTGCTATCCGCAAACGGCGTGCCACCGTTTAATTGGCACTGGCGTCACAAACATTTTCTTACCATCACCTGCCTATGCAGAGAGTCAGCCGTCTCAGGTTAGTGTCATTGCACTACTACACCCAGAAACTCTATTACACACAACTTGAGTACGCTGCATCACCACACACTGGAAAGACACACCTGTTATTCTACTGAGAGTGGGAGGAAGAAGAGTAGGATTCATGGTAGATAGCGGTGCAACTTCAAGTGTGTTAAGTAAAGATTTATACAAGGGACCATTGAGAAAATCTGAGCCCTCTATGGGAATTAATGGGGTTTTAGCAAAAACTTTCAAAACTGACTCACTACCACTTGAGACCATGGACAAGGAGTACATCACAGACCATGCCTTCAGCATTATACCAGATTGCCCTGTCAGCCTGTTAGGGAGAGATTTGTTCATTAAGCTTGATTTACAAGTGTCAGCCAAAAATCAGGGCATAAGAGTACACTCAGATCTCATTCCAATCTCTACACCAGTGCCACTGATTCTTGCAAACATACAGGACCACCCAGAACTCAACAACATCAACCCTGCATTATGGTCTTCAAATGAATATGACACGGGGTTCATAGATTGCACACCTTACAAGGCTACTGTGATATCAGGTGTCCTCTCAGTGTTCCAGAAACAGTACCCGTTGTCCACAGAAAAAATTGAGGGCTTGAGGCCAATGATCGAAGAGTTTTTAAAGGAAGGCATCCTGGAAGAGGTGATTTCACCCTTCAGCACTCCCATAAATCCTGTGGCAAAAGCAGATGGTTCAATTCGCTTTGTGCAGGATTTAAGGGAAATCAACAACATCATTGTGCCTATAGCCCCTATTGTACCTGACATTACTCAGTTGCTATCTGCCATTCCAGCGGACGCTGTTTGGTTCAGTGTGATAGATCTGAAAAATGCATTCTTTTCTATCCCAGTTGACAAGAAGACCAGACTACTTTTTGCTTTTTCCTTCGAGGGGCGACAACTAACCTGGGCAAGAATGCCACAGGGATATGCTGATTCACCTGTAGTGTTCAGCATTGTCCTCCAAATGACTTTAAAACCATGGCACCCCCCCCCCCCCAAGGTTCCGTGTTGTTGCAATACGTGGATGATTTTCTGTTGTGCAGTATGTCAGTGGAGGCCAACATTGAGGATGGTATATCACTGTTACAATGGTTGTTTGAATGTGGACACAAAGTGTCATTAGGGAAAATGCAATGGTGTAAACAGCAAGTCGAATACTTGGGGTTTGTCCTGACAAAGGGGGAAAGGAGGATCAGTCCAGGGAGAGTTCAGTCTGTAGCGGGATTGGTCACCCCGCACTCCAAGAAGGAAATGCTATCCTTCCTTGGAATGATAAACTACTGCAGACAATGGATCCCAGACTGTTCCTACCATGATAATATCTTGAGACAGGCAACACTGCAGGACAAACCTGATTTAATAAGATGGTCTTCAGAAATGTACAATGCATTTGATTATCTGAAATGTTCATTAATGTCAAGTCCAGGATTGGGCCTCCCTGACTACAAACTGCCCTTCCACATGTTTGCACGACAAAACTGTAAAACCATGGCGGGCGTGCTGACACAAGAACATGGAGGCAAGTTGCGCCCATGTGCATTTTTCTCGAAGGTAATGCCCACCTCTGTCCAAGGGATGCCGGCATGTCTGCGTTCTCTTGCAGCCTGTGCTATGATGGTAGAGTTGGCAACTCCTTTTACAATGGGACATTACACCATTTTGCACACCACACATGATGTTGTAGGCCTACTCAAGGGCATCCACACACAACACATGTCTGCACAAAGGCTTTCAGGATATGAGGTACTACTGCTCAGTGACCCTTCACTCGAAATCAAGTATGCTTCCCACACCTCAGGACCAGCACCAATACTGAATGCTCTCTTAGGCCTTAAAGGACAGGAAGATTGCCTCACAGATACACATGATTGCTTACAGGTCCTGGAACACGAAACTTCTCCAAGACATGATTTGTCATCCACACCCATTATAGGTGCTCCAGAGGTTTTTGTAGACGGTTCATGCACCAGACCAGATGACACCAGTTACTGTACAGGCTACGCCATTGTCATGCTCCCAGATGTTGTACTAGAGGCAAAGCCCATAAAGTTTCAGTCTGCACAGGCAGCTGAACTCATTGCCCTTACCAGGGCATGCATTCTACATGCTGAAAAACCAGTCACCATTTATACTGACAGTAGGTACGCACATGGGGTAGTGTGGGATCATGGAATGATTTGGCACAGAAGAGGTTTCACTGCAGCAGATGGTAAACGCATCTCACACTCACAGTTGGTCGCAGATCTACTTGAAGCCATCAGATTGCCTTCACAATTGGCAATTATCCACTGCAAGGCACACACCAATGGTAAGGATCATGTCTCACAGGGCAATGCGCTGGCAGATAGGGAGGCGAAACGAGCGGCCGACTACAGCCCCTCAGGTCCATGTAAACATTGGGAGATGCCATGTTTGGCACCTCCAACCCTTGAGATGTCACAAATGCTTACCAATCTTCAAAGATACGCCACTGAACAGGAACGGCAAGACTGGTGTTATCCAGTATTGCAGAAAAATTCTAAGACAGAATTACTCTGCAAAGAGGGGAGACCATGCATTCCCCAACATAGTGCTTCCATCTTCATAGCACATTTCCATGGAGCAGGACATAACAGCATACAGACAACTCAGTCATTGTTGAGTCAAAATTTTTACATTACTGACATCAAAAAGTTAGTAACAGAATATGTACACAGGTGCATTACATGTTTGAGGAACAACCCCAACAACCCCTTGAAGGTAGTCCATCAACACCTTGACTATCCCACTACTCCATTCACCCATTTACAGGTAGACTTGACACATATTCCCAAAACTCATGGTAGACAGGAATATGCTTTGGTGATTGTTGACATGTTCTCCAGATGGCCTGAAGTATTCCCCACCAAATCAGAGGATGCTAAAACAACAGCAAGGATACTTACTCAACAAATCATTCCTAGGTGGGGATGCCCTCTGATGATTGAATCTGACCAAGGGCCAGCATTCACCTCCAAACTCAACAAGGAAATTGCTAAATTACTACATATAGAATGGAAATTTCACATTCCATATCACCCGCAAAGTTCTGGCATTGTGGAACGCATGAACAGGACTATCAAAGATAAATTGAGGAAGGCCACTGCAGGTACTTTTGAAAAATGGAAAGAGATCCTACCCATAATACTTGCAGAAATAAGGATGACACCTAATAAGAGGTTAGGGTTATCACCATTTGAGATACTCATGGGAAGGCCTTTCCCCACCCCCTGGGCAAGACGCCCAATGATAGTGCAGGAAGGTGATCTTCATTTAATAAGGGAAGAATATGTCACCAAATTGATACAGGTTCTTAATAAAACTGAGAAAAAAGTTGCTTGTAAGTCTCCCTCTCTTCCACAGGAACCCACCCACCCATACAGGGTGGGGGATGAGGTAGTGATCATAACACTGAAGAAAGGAAAATCCCAAGGTGACTTCGCATATGGCCCACCCACTACCGTGGTTGCAGTGACCAGAACAGCTGTGCTGACTGAACAATCTCCAACTTGGATCCACGCCACCCGAGTGAAGCTTGTGAGAAAAAGAGAGGAGGCAGGAACGGAGGCAGACAGCCTTGGCCTTGAAGAAGGACAAGAGGTGCTAACGAGGGCAGACAGCCCTGACCTCCAACAAGGCCCAGAGGTACTAACGGGGGCAGACAGCCCTGACCTCCAACATGATGAGCTCCTCACTCCTTTCTGGGAAATGGTTGAATGTACTGACTAAGATTGCTTCAATAATCTTGTTGATTTTACCAATTAGTAGTAAGGGAGAAGTAGCCGCAACTAGCAAGGGCGGCGTCATCACCTTTTGGTATAATTCATCTAACACTCACGTAGCCACCTACACCTTTTGCCTTTGTGATATCTTGAAAACATGTTCATATTATAACTATTGTTCCAACGACTATGTAGAAGGACAGGCCTATATATGTGTAACAGACTCATACTGGGGAAAAGGTTGTGGATACTGGGGATCAGTGGGATGGAATACAGGGACAAAATGGGGATATAAACCAGAAAGCGCCCTCAAAAGGAGGGATAAAAATTCTAAGTCCCTTTTGACTAGAATGACACTCCTTGAGAGAGGGACGTGTTATGTGGACACCTCTTCAGTGTATCATTGCAAAAAAAGGTCAGCGGAAATGAAGATTGTATTGACAATAGACAACCCTGGTAAATATGATGAAGGAGATTATGTATTGGGATGGTACTTCCATAACATGTGGGGAGCTGAGACTTCTCAGGTAACACAAATGTTCAAACTTAGAGATATGTATAAGTCTAAGGAATACCAGCCCATCACAGGTGTCCCCAAAAACCCACTAGCCCCGCATATAGTTTCTCTAAAAAACCTAAGGGCCATATCTAATCCCACATATGAGGATACTTTGGCCATGGGGACGGGTTTTTCTGATGTTAATTTGTGGCTGGAGTGGATGAAGTATAGTGCAGCCTCTGTGAATAAAAGTAACTGTTACATATGCGGTGCTGCCAAGCCACACCTAGTTACCGTACCCCTAGTGTTACCAGAAAGTGTTGAAGAATGTTTTTTGACTCTTTTTGTTACTATGTCTTATAACCACAGTGGATGTACAGAATGGAAATCAAAATACCCTCTTTTGTTAAAAAATCCTCGCCCAGGGACAGGTATCCAGGTATATCCAGGTAACTACACATGTTACAAAGGGAGTACACATGGGAGGAATGTACAGAATTTCACCAAAGGTTATTGTCACAAATACAGCAATCTGAACATATCCCTCACTCAGAACCAAGTGTACTCCATAGGAGATGTGTACTGGATCTGTGGAGATGGAAAGATAAGATCCAGATTGGAAGGTGCCTGGAAAGGTGAATGTGCGCTTGCCAAAGCTATAATGAACATGCACATTTTTACTGAATCGGATATTATAGACAAAGGGGTGCTGAAGAGAAACAAAAGAAGCGCCCCCCTTTCAAGTTTTGATCCCCATGTGTATATAGATGCAATAGGTGTTCCAAGAGGGGTCCCAGATGAGTTCAAAGCTAGAGATCAAGTAGCCGCCGGATTTGAATCAATATTTCCCATCATTACTGTGAATAAAAATGTGGATTGGATAAATTACATATACTACAATCAGCAAAGATTTGTAAACTATACTAGAGATGCATTTCTAGGGGTAGCAGAAGAACTACAAGCAGACTCAATCATGACATTCCAGAATCGAATGGTGTTGGATATGATTCTTGCAGAGAAGGGCGGAGTGTGCCGAGTATTGATTGATCCAACCTCCTGTTGCACATACATACCAAATAATACTGGCCCAACTGGTAAGGTCACAATAGCTATAAAAAAGCTTGAAGATCTGTCAGTAGAACTGAAAAAGAACTCAGGTATAAATGATCCATGGGATCAATACTTTGGGTGGTTCACAAATTGGAAACAAGGTCTCATGCAACTAGGGATTGTCATACTAATAGTAATTGTAGTAATAGGTGTAGTAGCATTATGTGTTATTCCCTGTGTGAGACGAATGCTAGAAAAAGGGCTCTCTAATATGTCATTATATCAGACTACTGTACCCCAGGAGGATTGAAGCCCAGATGGGTATAAGAATTACCTAATATCATATAGAGAGAAAAAGGACAAGAAAGGAAAGAACCATGTAGTGTGATCCACTAAAGGTTCTTAAGAGGGGATTTGAAAGGAATCCATGTTCTTTATTATGTCAAAATCAATTCTGCTTTTACTGAAGTTTCATTTCTATGTTAGGTACTAACTCTGATTGCTGTGAAACTAATATACTGTAAGGTTTCTATTCTCTGTAACCCTGAATCTTATCTCTTTGGCACTACTCCCGGACAATATTCCTAATATGGAAGTTCCGTTTTTGTTTCTATTTCTCTGACTGCAGAATGAAACGTGTTAATATGATAGGTTAAATACATAACATACGATGATGCTAATAAAGAGGGTAAAGCCCCCTCTATATAACCTGTGTGCATTAAAAATAAACCTTAGAGTGTTCATTCAGTACATCACTGTTGTGTCTTTCGTTACCTACTGAGTGAAGCGCTCTCCTGACGTCAGAAAGGACTCAAACCAAGCCGATACTAGAAGTTTGGTGCCAGGGGTACCAAGTGGGACTAAGAGATTCCTATCAGTACCCAGACCCGAACTTCTTCACTGAAGTTCAGGTTTGGGTTAGGTGGTGTGTAGATGTAATTATTTTCCCTTATAACATGGTTATAAGGGAAAATAATAGCATTCTTTAATACAGAATGCTTAGTAGAAGGTCAATTGAGGGTTAAAAAAAAAACAAAAACTCACCTCCTCCAATTGATTGTGTAGCTGCCGGTCTCCTGTTCTTTCTTCAGGACCTGTCAAAGGACCTGTGGTGACGTCACTGAGCTCATCACATGGTCCAATCACATGATCCATCACCACGGTAATGGACCATGTGATTGGACCATGTGATGTGACGTCACCACAGGTCCTTTAGCCGGCAGCTCATGATTAAAGAAGTAAGAAGAGATCATCAACTACGCAATCAAGAGGAGGAGGTGAGTTAATTTTTTTTTATTTTTTAACCCTCAATTGACCTTCTACTAAGCATTCTGTATTAACCTCTTAAGGACTTAGGACGTACCGGTACGCCATGTTTGCCGAGTCCTTAAGGACCCAGGGCGTACCGGTACGTCCTGTGTAGTTTTGATGACTGCCGCACGGCCGGCAGTGATCGGAACGGGGTGCCTGTTGAAATCATTCAGCAGGCACCCTGTGACAATGCCTAGGGGGGTCCTTTGACACCCCGCATTGCCGATGGCTACAAACCGCAGGTCAATTCAGACCTGCGGTTAGTAGCGCTTATGCAAGTTTCTGATCCCTGCGGTCCGTGACCGCAGGGATCAGAAACATCAAAGTGCCTATATTTTGATGTTAACCCCCCCTGCAGCCCTCTGTGTTTTTGTGCCTGCAGGCGCAGCGGGGGGCAGGATTGCGTGCGGTGCGTGCGGGAGGCGGGCGGCAGTGTGGGAGGCGGGTGCGCGATCTTCCGCCCGCCCCCCCGCTTATTCTCAGGATGACCGAGCGGTTGAATCAGAGTGTCAGCTCATTGCTGACACTCTGATTCAATCGGCTGACATCTGTGCAGATGTCAGCCGTTTTAACCCCTTCCATGCCTCGGTCCGTAGGGATTGCTGTATGGAAGAGGTGAAGAGGGCGGGAGCTCCTTCCCTCTCCCATCGGGGGGCTGCTGTGCCTCTGCAGCCCCCGGACAGGATAGGGTGACAGAGGGAGGGAGCCCTCCTCCCTCCCCTTCCCCGTCTGCTCAGTTGTGGCAGACGGGGAAGGTTCCCATGGCAACAGGACACCTTCTCAGGCATTCTGCTGTCCATGGTGCTGAACAGATCTGTGCTAAAGGCAGAGATCTGTTCAGACAAAGTGTGAGTGAAATACAGTGCAGTACACTATATAGTGTACTATACTGTATTATACAGACATCAAACCCACTGGATCTTCAAGAACCAAGTGTGTCTGGGTAAAAAAAAAATGTTAAAAAAGTGAAAAAAAAGTGAAAATAAGAAAACACATTTATCCCTGATTAAAAAAATAAAGTTCCCTACACATGTTATATATCACCTCATCTGTAACGACCCGATCTATAAAAAGGTCATGTTACATTCCCCGCACAGTGAACGCCATAAAAAATAAAAACTATGATGAAATTGAAATTTTGCCCACCTTACTTCCCAAAAAAGGTAATAAAAGTGTTCAAAAAAGTTGTATGTATGCCAAAATAGTACCATTCAAACCGTTATCTCATCCCGCAAAAAATGAGCCCCTACATGAGACAATGGCCCAAAAAATAAATTAACTATGGCTCTCAAACAATGGAGACACAAAAAAAAGTTTATTTGGTTTCAAAAATGATATTATTGTGTAAAACTTGAATAAATTTAAAAAAGTAAACATATTAGGTATCCCTGCGTCCGTAACAACCTGCTCTATAAAAATAGCACATGATCTAATCTGTCAGATGAACATTGTAAATAATAAAAAATAAAAACGGTGCCAAAACAAGTATTTTTTGGCAAATCTTTCATTTTAATCCATTTTTTCCCGTAACAAAGCAAGGGTTAACAGAAAAACAAAACTCAATATTTATTGCCCTGATTCTTTAGTTTACAGTAACACCCCATATGTGGTTGTAAACCTCTGTACGGGCACACGGCAGGGCGCAGAAGGAAAGGAATGCCATATGGATTTTGGAAGGCAGTTTTTGCTGGACTTGTTTTTTGACACCATGTCCCATTTGAAGCCCCCCTGATGCACCCCTAGAGTAGAAACTCCAAAAAGTGACCCCATTTAAGAAACTACACCCCTCAAGGTATTCAAAACTGATTTTACAAACTTTTTTTTAACCCTTTAAGTGTTCCACAAGAGTCAATGGCAAATGGAGATGAAATTTCAGAATTTCTATTTTTTGTTACTTTGCTTCACAAAAAGTATTATATAGAGCAAACAAAAATCATATGTACCCTAAAATAATACCAAAAAAACTGCCACCTTATCCTGTAGTTTTCAAAATGGGGTCATGTTTTTGGAGTTTCTACTCTAGGGGTGCATCAGGGAGCTTCAAATGAGACATGGTGTAAATAAACCAGTCCAGCGAAATCTGCCTTCCAAAAACCACACAGCGTTCTTTTCCCTCTACGCCCTGACGTGGGGCCGTACAGTGGTGTACGACCACATATCTGGTGTTTCTGTAAACTGCAGAGTCAGGGCAATAAATATAGAGTTTTGTTTGGCTGTTAACCCTTGTTTGTTAGTGGAAAAAATGGATTAAAATGGAAAATTTGGCAAAAAATGGAAATTCTGAAATTCCATCTCCCTTTGCCATCAACTCTTGGGGAACACCTAAAGGATTAATAATGTTTGTAAAATCAGTTTTGAATACCTTGAGGGGTGTAGTTTCTAGAATGGGGTCACTTTTGGGTTGTTTCTATTATGTAAGCCTCGCAAAGTGACTTCAGACCTGAACTGGTCCCTAAAAAGTGGGTTTTTGAATATTTCTGGAAATTTTCAAGATTTGCATCTAAGCTTCTAAGCCTTGTAACGTCCCCAAAAAATAAAATGGCATTCCCAAAATGATTCAAACATGAAGTAGACATATGGGGAATGTAAACTAATAGCTATTTTTGGAGGTATTACTATGTATTATAGAAGTAGAGAAATTGAAACTTGGAAATTTGTAATTTTTTCCCAAATTTTGGTAAATTTGGTATTTTTTTATAAATAAAAATGAATTTTTCTTACTCCATTTTACCAGTGTTATGAAGTACAATATGTGACGAAAAAACTATCTCAGAATGGCCTGGATAAGTAAAAGTGTTTTAAAGTTATCACCACATAAAGTGACAATGGTCAGATTTGCAAAAAATGGCCAAGTCCTTAAGGTGAAATAGGGCTGAGTCCTAAAGGTTGCTTGCATAAAATGGCCGCCACCGCCGCCCACCTAACTGACTTATAAAAGTTAATTTTTTTCGGTCACTGGGCTCAGGGCAGGATAAAAAAAATTGTTCCCTGCACCCACAATGCATGTAGATCGCTGAGTTAGATTCAGGTTTTGAGCAAAGATTTAGTCCTATTCTCTCCCTGAAATCACCAGCAGCATCCTCTCCCTACACTAAGCACAGCAGAGTGACGTGCAGCACTACGTGACTCCAGCTTATATAGAGGCTGGGTCACATGCTACACTGGTCAATCACAGCCATGCCATTAGTAGGCATGGCTGTGATGGCTTCTAAGGTCAGACAGTTAAACGCTTGTTGATTGGCTGCTCTGCAGCCTTTAAAAAAGCACCAAGAATTCGCCGAACACCGAACCCGAACTTTTCCTTAAATGTTCGGGTTCGGGGTCCAAAAATCCTAAAGTTTGGTACGAACCCGAACCTTACAGTTCAAGTTCGCTCAACCCTACTCACAGGGCTTACAGGGAAGGCAGCCACGATGACTATGGAAGGCATGGACATGGGGACCCGATGGGTTTCGGCTATGAGTGATAGCCGGACCCCTGTTGCTGATTGTGTGGGCGCAGCTCCTGTGCCCCCGCGATCAGCGAGCCGTAGCTGTATGGCCGTGGGATTTGAGACACCCTTCCCAGCGCCGTACATATACGCCTCTGGTATTGTACAGGTTAAATAGGATGGGTTCCTATATAAATTGATTGATATACTGGTTCACTACTTTCCTATATGTTTAAATAATATTATCACTAGTGTTTATCGAGGACCAAAGTGCTCAGGTGCTCTGGTGAACCATGCACCTCCTGCTCTGAAGAGGGGAGGGTGTTTGGTTCAAAGGAAAAGGTCAGAAATTGAAGGAAACACTACTGAAATGGTTCGGGAACAGCATGGGGAGGATGTCTGGATGCATCTTGGACTCCCAGGTCGCTGCTGGGAACGATGTTGTCCGAGTACTACGCCACTTTTACAGACTGACAATAATACGCACAAAACCGAAGATAAAATCGATTTTAGAGGAAAAATTGTTAGGAAACATTCTTTGCTGTATATTTACTTGTATATAAAGTGCAAGTGCTGCCAAAAATTTAAAGGAAGAAGCACTACAAAACAACCTGTATATCACATAAAGGAGGGCCTTATTCACATTGTGGTACAATTGTTCAGGTAGTGGAATTCCTACACTCATAAAGCATATGCAAGTGAAAGGGCTGCCAAACATTACAAGGAACCGACACTCCAATGCACCCTTTATTACACATAAAGGAGGGTATCATACGCACCCTTGAAAAATTATGATTGATGGCCTGCTGGTGACCCTCAAAAACATTAGGAGCAAGTAGTGATGGACGAACATCGGCCGGGACTGTTAACGAAGGCGATTGCGCGAACGAGATCAAATGTTCGCGAACCGCAAGTTTGCGGGGAGCCCCATTCACTTTAATAGCTTGCGATCCTAGAAAACCTTCAGGTCATATTTGCAGCCACAAAATACTTACTAGAAGTACACAAATAGTCCCACAACATGGACAGTGACATACTAGAGGGGGATCAATAACAAAAATTCCCCCCAAAAATATGAATTTTAATCAGGGGCCATTTTTATGCGTCTTAAATGGAAATTCTCAAAAATGTGCCCTGCTGGAGCCTAGAAATTTTTTATTTTAGGCCATGGGAGTACGGGCCATAAAAATTAGGCATTCACCTGACATAAAAGAACAAGTGATTATGTGGCTCGAGGTACATTATGCTGTCAATGGATACAAATTTTACTGTAGCCCACTGGAGTATAGGCCCCAAACATTAGGCACCGTATAGCAATTTTACTATTGCCCAGTTAGATTATAGGCCCAAAAAATTATGCATTCACCATACAGAAAAGATCAAGTGATTATGTGGCTGGAGGTATATCAGATGGTCATTGGATATCAATTTTACTGCAGGCCAGTGGAGTACAGGCCCCAAACATTAGGCATTTAACGGACACAAAAGATCAAGTGATTATGTGGCTGGAGGTACATTAGGCGGTCACCGTATAACAATTTTACTGTTGGTCAGATAAATTATAGGCCCCGAAAATTATGCATTCACCATATAGTAAAGGTCAAGTAATTATGTGGCTGGAGATATATTAGACGGTCATTGGATCACAATTTTGTTGCAGGCCAGTGGACTATAGGCCCCAAAAAGTATTCATTCATTGTACAGAAAAGAACAAGTGATTATGTGGCTGGAGGTATATTAGAAGGTCATTGGATATCAATTTTACTGCTGGCCAGTGGAGTACAGGTCCCAAACATTAGGCATTCATCGTACAGAAAAGAACAAGTGAATATGTGGCTCGAGGTACATTAGGTAGTCACCGTATAACAATTTTACTGTTAGCCAGTTAGATTATAGGCCCCAAAAATCACCGCAAAGAAAAGATCAAGTGATTATGTGGCTGGAGGTATATTAGTTGGTCATTGGTTATCAATTTTACTGCCGGAAAGTGGAGTACACGCCCCAAACATTAGGCATTCACTGGACAGAAAAATCAAGTGATTATGTGGCTGGAGGTATATTAGACGGTCATTAGATAACAATTTTACTGTAGGCCACAAACACATGTCAAACACATATGTTTAAAATTACTACAAATATAAAATTGGTTTAAAAATATTGCTAACAAAATTATCTCTCTTGAATAAACCCCAAATGATAATAGGTGAAATTCAATAACACATGGTCGACACAGGTGTTGAATTCCTCAGAGGCCCCAACAATTAGGCATTCACCGGACAGAAAAGATCAAATGATTATGTGGCTGGAGGTATATTAGATGGTCATTGGATATCAATTTTACTACAGGCCAGTGGAGTACAGGTCCCAAAGATTATGCATTCATCGTACAGAAAAGATCAAGTGATTATCTGGCTTAAGGTATATTAGACGGTCATTGGATAACAATTTTACTGCAGGAAAGTGGAGTACAGGCCCCAAACATTAGGCATTCAATCGAAAGAAAAGATCAAGTGGTTATGTGGCTGGAGGTATAGTAGACGGTCATTGGATATCAATTTTACTGTAGGCCAGTAGGGTTGAGCGAACCCAAACTGTAAAGTTCAGGTTCGTACCGAACTTTAGGATTTTTGGACCCCGAACCCACACAGGTCAGTAAAAGTTTGGGTTCGGCTTCGGTGTTTGACTATTTTATGACGCTTTTTGAAGGGCTTCAGACCAGCCAATCAATAAGCGTTTAACTCTGTGCCCTTAGAAGCCATCACAGCCATGTCTACTAATGGCATGGCTGTAATTGGCCAGTGCAGCATGTGACCCAGCCTTTATATAAGCTGGAGTCACGTAGTGCTTCACGTCACTCTGCTCTGATTAGTGTAGGGATAGGATGCTGCTGCTGTGAGGGAGAGAATAGGACAGAATCTTTAATCTGAAGTGCTTGTTAACGCCGCAATCTACCTAGATTTAGTTGTGTGGGTGCAGTGCACAATCTTTTTACCCTGCCCTGAGCCCAGTGACCCAGAAAAATAACTTTTATCCGTCTGTTAGTTAGGTGGGCGGCGGCGGCGGCCATTTTATGCAAGTTCTGTGCAACAGCACAGCATATGTGCATTTGTGACAGTCAAATAAAACTTAAACAACAGCAATTATATTCTGGGTTTAAAAAAATCACCCATTTTTGGCAAGACCCTACATCTCTGGCCTTTGCAGCATTAGTCAGTGTGCAATTTAAGCTAGAAATACAGCAATAATTTTCTGGGTTTTAAAAAACACCCTTTTTGGGCAAAGTACTTAATTTTACAGCCCTTGCTGCATCTGTCAGTGTGAAATTCAAGCGTTATATACTGCTGTCATATACTGTTATAAAAAAAACACCCATTTTGGGCAAAGTACTTAATATTGCAGCCTTTGCTTCATCTGTGATCGCTAAAAACAATCTTGAAATAATTCAATAATTTTCTGGGTATTAAAAAACACCCTTTTTGGGCAAAATACTTAATTTTACAGCACTTGCTGCATCTGTACATGTAAAATTCAAGTGTTAGATACTGCTGCCATATTCTGTTATAAAAAAAACACCCTTTTTGGGCAAAATAATGAAATTTACAGCCCTTGCAGCATCTGTCATTGTGAGATACACCCTTTTAGATACTGCTGTGCTATTCTGTTATTTAAAAAACACCCATTTTGGACAAATTACTTAATATTGCAGCCTTTGCTGCATCTGTGATTGTTAAAAACAAGCTTGAAATACTTCAATAATTTTCTGGGTTTTATAAAAACACCCATTTTTGGCAATACCCTCCATCTAGGGGCCTCTGCCACGTTAGTCAGTGTGCAATTTAAGCTAAAAATACAGCAATAATTTTCTGGGTTTTAAAAAACACCCTATTTGGGCAAAATACTAAATTTTACAGCCCTTGCTGCATCTGTACGTGTGAAATTCAAGTGATATATACTGCTGCCATATTGTGTTATTAAAAAAACACTAATTTTGGGCAAAATAATTAATATTGCAGCCTTGTCTTCATCTGTCAGTGTGAAATTCAAGCGTTATATACTGCTGTCATATTCTGTTATAAAAAAAAACACCCTTTTTGGGCAAAGTACTTACTATTGCAGTCTTTGCTGCATCTATGATTGTTAAAAACAATCTTGAAATGCTTCAATGATTTTCTGGGTTTTAAAACACACCCATTTTGGCAATACCCTCCTTCTGGGGCCTCTGCCGCATTAGTCAGTGTGCAATTTAAGCTAGAAATACAGCTATAATTTTCTGGGGTTTTAAAAACACCCTTTTTAGTCAAAATAATAAATTTTACAGCCATTGCTGCATCTGTCAGTGTGAAATTCAAGCGTTATATACTGCTGTCATATATTGTTATTAAAAAATAAAATACATTTTGGGCAAAGTACTTAATATTGCAGCCTTTGCTGCATCTGCGATTGTTAAAAACAATCTTGAAATAATTCAATAATTTTCTTGGTTTTATAGAACACCCATTTTTGGCAATACCCTCCATCTGAGGCCTCTGCCGCATGAGTCAGTGTGCAATTTAAGCTAGAAATACAGCAATAATTTTCTGGGTTTTAAAAAAACACCCTTTTTGGTCAAAATACTCAATTTTACAGCCCTTGCTGCATCTGTCAGTTTGAAATTCAAGCGTTATATACTGCTGTCATATATTGTTATTAAAAAATAAAATACATTTTGGGCAAAGTACTTAATATTGCAGCCTTTGCTGCATCTGTGATTGTTAAAAACAAGCTTGAAATACTTCAATAATTTTCTGGGTTTTATAAAAAACACCAATTTTTGTCAATACCCTCCATCTGGGGCCTCTGCCCCATTAGTCAGTGTGCAATTTAAGTTATAAATACAGCTATAATTTTCTGGGTTTTAAAAAACACCCTTTTTGGGCAAAATATATTACAATTTTACATCTGTCAATCATTCAATCATTTTCTGGGTTTTAAAAAAACACCCATTTTTGGCAATACCCTCCATCTAGGGCCTTTGCCGCATTAGTCAGTGTGCAATTTAAGCTAGAAATACAGCTATAATTTCCATCTGGGGAAATCTGTAAAATCCATCTGGGGCCTATTAATATTGCATGGCTGTGATTGACCCAGCCTCTATATAAGCTGGAGTCACGTAGTGCTTCACGTCACTCTGCTCTGATTAGTGAAGGGATAGGATGCTGCTGCTGTGAGGGAGAGAATAGGACAGAATCTTTAATCTGAAGTGCTTGTTAACTCCGCAATCTACCTAGATTTAGTTGTGTGGGTGCAGTGCACAATCTTTTTACCCTACCCTGAGCCCAGTGACCCAGAAAAATAACTTTTATCCGTCTGTTAGTTAGGTAGGCGGCGGCGGCCATTTTATGCAAGTTCTGTGCATTTGTGACAGTCAAATAAAAGCTTAAAACAACTGGAATTATATTCTGGGTTTTAAAAAAAATCACCCATTTTTGACAAGACCCTACATCTATGGCCTTTGCAGCATTAGTCAGTGTGCAATTTAAGCTAGAAATACAGCAATAATTTTCTGGGATTTAAAAAACACCCTTTTTGGGCAAAGTACTCAATTTTACAGCCCTTGCTGCATCTGTCACTGTGAAATTCAAGCGTTATATACTGCTGTCATATACTGTTATAAAAAAAACACCCATTTTGGACAAAGTACTTAATATTGCAGCCTTTGCTGCATCTGTGATTGCTAAAAACAATCTTGAAATAATTCAATAATTTTCTGGGTTTTAAAAAACACCCTTTTTGGGCAAAATACTTAATTTTACAGCACTTGCTGCATCTGTACATGTAAAATTCAAGTGTTAGATACTGCTGCCATATTCTGTTATTGTGTTAGTGCCCTATAGGCTGGTAATTAACATTGGAGCGTGCGTCAGTCACCCACTGGTGACTGCTGTTGTTTTCACAATGGAGATTGATATATGGAGGTATGATACCTCCATATATCAATCTCCATTGTGAAAACAACAGCAGTCACTAGTGGGTGACTGACGCACGCCCCGGTGTTATTTACCAGCCTATAGGGCACTAACACAAGCCTAAGGAGTAGCGAATAGTTGCCAAATCTGGAACCTCCTCCCAGGTTTTGACAAAATTGATACAGTGTGTACTTGAACAGGCTGGTGCAAATGGTGGTCGTATTTCAGTGTTAAGACTCTGAAGGAAGACTACCACAACTGCTAAAGGTGGCCCCGGATAGTGGCAATAGTAATGCACTGCACAGGCATTAATATATGAATATAAGGTTGCCTCTAGCAACCAGGATCAATAAAGTATAGCTCGTCCTTTACCTCACTGAACTCTGATAATTTTAACAATGGGTTTTCTTATTGTGTGTTTGTTTTAAATGAATCAAATAAAGATAAGATTTTATTATTAGTTAGGGACCCCTAAAGAGATTTTTGGTCTCACAGACCGCATCTAAATTACAAATTATATCCCGAGGGTCTCTAAAAGGGACTTAGATTATTTTCATACACCCTTTTAGATACTGCTGTGCTATTCTGTTATTAAAAAACACCCATTTTGGTCAAAATACTTAATATTGCAGCCTTTGCTGCATCTGTGATTGTTAAAAACAAGCTTGAAATACTTCAAGAATTTTCTGGGTTTTATAAAACACCCATTTTTGGCAATACCCTCCATCTGGGGCATCTGCTGCATGAGTCAGTGTGCAATTTAAGCTAGAAATACAGCAATAATTTTCTGGGTTTTAAAAAAACACCCTTTTTGGGCAAAATACTCAATTTTACAGCCCTTGCTGCATCTGTCAGTTTGAAATTCAAGTGTTATATACTGATGTCATATACTGTTATAAAAATGAACACCCATTTTGGACAAATTACTTAATATTGCAGCCTTTGCTGCATCTGTGATTGTTAAAAACAAGCTTGAAATACTTCAATAATTTTCTGGGTTTTAAAAAACACCCATTTTTGGCAATACCCTCCATTTAGGGGCCTCTGCCACATTAGTCAGTGTGCAATTTAAGCTAAAAATACAGCAATAATTTTCTGGGTTTTAAAAAACACCCTATTTGGGCAAAATACTCAATTTTACAGCCCTTGCTGCATCTGTACGTGTGAAATTCAAGTGATATATACTGCTGCCATATTGTGTTATTAAAAAAACACCCTTTGTGGGTGTAAAAAAATGAACTTTACAGCCCTTGCAGCATCTGTCATTGTGAGATACACGCTTTAGATACTGCTGTGCTATTCTGTTATTAAAAAAACACTCATTTTGGGCAAAATACCTAATATTGCAGCCTTGTCTGCATCTGTCAGTGTGAAATTCAAGCGTTATATACTGCTGTCATATTCTGTTATTTAAAAAAAACACCCTTTTTGGGCAAAGTACTTACTATTGCAGTCTTTGCTGCATCTATGATTGTTAAAAACAATCTTGAAATGCTTCAATGATTTTCTGGGTTTTAAAAAACACCCATTTTTAGCAATACCCTCCTTCTGGGGCCTCTGCGGCATTATTCAGTGTGCAATTTAAGCTATAAATACAGCTATCGTTTTCTGGGTTTTAAAAAACACCCTTTTTGGGCAAAATATAATACAATTTTACAGCCCTTGTTGCATCTGTCAGTGTGAAATTCAAGCGTTATATACTGCTGTCATATTCTGTTATTAAAAAAACACCTATTTTGGGCAAAAAACTAAATTTGCGGCCTTGTCTGCATCGGTCAGTGTGAGATACAATCTTGAGGAGAGCCTCAAATAACAGACGTAACCCCCATCGTGGTGCTGCTGGTGGAGCTCCTGTTGCAGGGAGAGGACGTGGTCGATCTGTGCCAGCTACACGCACAAGTGAAACACCTTCCTCAGGTGCGAGTAGGCGACAGAACCTTCAGCGGTATTTGGTCGGGCCTAATGCAACTCTACGAATAGTGAGGCCTGAACAAGTACAGGTGATAGTAGATTGGGTTGCTGACAGTGTCTTCAGTTCCTTTACATTGTCTCCCACCCAGTCTCCTGCTGAAAGATCAGAGTCGGCACCTGCAGCCGATGTCCATCAATCTTTCACCTCACCCCCTTGCAAATCAGCCAAGCAGTCTGAGCCCCAAGTCATGCAGCAGTCTCTTCTGTTTTTTGATGACTCTGCTAGCAGGGTTTCCCAGGGCCATCCACCTACCCCTGCCCCAGAAGTGGAAGAGATTGAGTGCACCGATGCCCAACCACTTAAGTTTCAAGATAAGTACATGGGAGGACCACCGCAGCACGTCTCGGATGATGACAAAACACAGGTGTCAACTGCTGTGGCTTTCTGCAGTGTGCAGACCAACAAGGAGGGCAGGGGTGAAGACTGAGTGGAAGATGATGTGGAGGACGATGAGGTCCTCGACCCCACATGGAATCAAGGTCATGCGAGTGACCTGTGTAGTTCGGAGGAAGAGGAGGTGGTCGCACAGAGCCACCAGAACAGCAGAAGAGGGAGCAAAAGCGGAGTGGTCGTCCCCTAGACCTTATGCCTACTACTGCCCATTGCAGCAAGGGACCGATAACACCAAAGCCAGTTCCAAGAGTTCCCTGGAGTGGCAGTTCTTCAGACAATGTGCTGACGACAAGACACAAGTGGTTTGTACGCTGTGCAATCAGAGCCTGAAGCGAGGCATAAACATTCTCAACCTGAGCACAACCTGCATGACCAGGCATCTAAGTGCAAAGCACTAGCTGCAGTGGAGTAGACACCTCAAAAACAAATAAGGGTCTCTGGCTCCTCCTGCTTCCTATTCTGCTGCAGTCTCGGCCTCTTCATGCCACCTGCCAACCCGCAAACAGAGGATCTGCCAGCAACACCACCACCTGGGTCACCAAGCATCTCCACAATGTCCCACGGAAGTGTTCAGCTCTGCATCTCCCAAACACTGGAGCGGAAGAGGAAGTACCCCCCTACACATCCACGATCCCTGGCCCTGAATGCCAGCATTTCTAAATTATTGGCCTTTGAAATGCTGTCATTTCATCTGATGGAGACGGATAGTTTTAAAGGCCTTATGGCGGTGGCTGTCCCACAGTACGTTGTGCCCAGCCGCCGCTACTTTTCAAGGCGAGCCATCCCTTCCCTGCACAACCAAGTAGGGGACAAAATCAGGTGTGCACTGCGCACCGCCATTTGTCGCAAGGTGCACCTGACTACGGATACATGGACCAGTAAGCACGGTCAGGGCCGTTATATCTCCATAACAGCACACTGGGTAAATGCAGTGGCGGCTGGGCCTGAGGCAGATAGCAGTTTGGCGCATGTCCTTCCACCACCGAGGATTGCTGGGCCCTTCAGTTTGCCTCCTATTGCTTTCTCCTCCTACTCCGCTTTTTCATCCTCTACCGGCTCCTCATCCAGTCAGCGTAACACCTTCACCACCAACTTCAGCACAGCCAGGGATAAACGACAGCAGGCAGTTTTAAAACGTATCTGTTTGGGGGACAAACCCCAGATCGCGCAGGAGCTGTAGATGGGCCTTAAACACCAGACCGATGAGTGGTTGGTGCCAGTGAGCTTTAAGCCCAGCCTGGTGGTGTGCGATAATGGGTAAAATCTCGTAGCAGCTCTTGGACTAGCCGGTTTGACGCACATCCCTTGCCTGGCGCTTGTGCTGTAATTTGGTGGTGCAGCGATTCCTTAAAAATTACCACAATATGTCAGAGCTGCTGCATAAAATACAGGCCGTCTGTGCACACTTTCGGCGTTCTCACCATGCTGCTGCTCGCCTGTCAGCGCTGCAGAGTAACTTCAGCCTTCCCGCTCACCGCCTCATATGCGACGTGCCTACAAGGTTGAACTCCACCTTGCACATGCTGGCCAGACTGTGAGAGCAGCAGCAGGCGATAGTGGAGTTTCAGCTGCAACACGCACGGGTGAGTCGCTCTGCGGAACAGAACCACTTTACCACCAATGACTGGGCCTCCATGCGAGACCTGTGTTCCTTGTTTCACTGTTACAAGTACTCCACCAACATGGCCAGTGCCGAAAACGTAGTTCTCAGCGTTACTATCCCACTTTTATGCCTCCTTGAAAAAACACTGTGGGTGATAATGGAAGAGGATGTGGAACAGGAGGAGGAGGAGGAAGAGGGATCATTTCATAGGGTTTCAGGCCAGTCAATCACAAGTGGCTCCGAGGGTGGGTTCCTGCACCCACAAACGCCAGGTGCACAATTGTCCAGCCAGGGCACAGTTCTGGAGGATGACGAGGTGGAGGATGAGGAGGAGGAGATGGAGGAGGAGGAAACGTGTTCACAGCAGGGTGGTACCCAAACCAGCTCATGGCCATCAGTGATGCATGGCTGGGGGGATACAGAGGACACAGACGATACACCTCCCACAGAAGACAGCTTTTCGTTGCCTCTGGGCAGCCTGGCACACATGACCGATTACACGCTGCAGTGTCTCTGTAACGACCGCCGAGTTTCCCACATTCTAACTTGTGCTAATTACTGGGTGGCAACACCGCTGTATCCCAGTTACAAGGACAACTTACCATCCTTAATTCCGTCACTGGAGCGTGATCGTAAGATGTGCGAGTACAAGCGCATGCTGGTAGACGCGCTGCTGGTGGCATTCCCACCTGACAGTGGAGGCACAGTGGAAACACAAGGCAAAGGCAGAGGAGGAGGAAGAGGTAGCCAACGCAACTAGGGCACCACCAACACCTCAGATGGCAGGGTTAGCATGGCCAAAATGTGGAAAAGCTTTGTCAACACGCCACAGCAACCAGCACCACCAGCTGATATGGAACATCTTAGCAGGAGGCAGCATTTCAGCAACATGGTGGAGCAGTATGTGTGCACACGCCTAAACGTACTGAATGATGGGTCTGCCCCCTTCAACTTCTGGGTCTCCAAATTGGGCACATGGCCTGAGCTTGCCCTTGGAGGTGCTGGCCTGTATTGTCTGAACGTGTGTTTAGCACGGCAGGGGGCGTTATCACAGACAAGCGCAGCTGCCTGTCCACAGCCAATGTGGAAAAGCTCACGTTTATTAAAATGAACCTGCCATGTATCCCACAGGACTTGTCCGTACCTTGCGCAGAATAGACATGTATACCGGCCTTACCCAGCCATTGTTATACTACATCGCAATTGCTCATTGTTGTATTTTTGAAATTTCCCACTCTTTTGGGGTGTACCCTAATTTAAACAAAAAATAAAAAATAAATAAAACCAAAAAACATTGTTGGCTACCTCGTCCTCCTCCACCGCTGCTTTCACCTACACCACTACATCCACCGCCTCCTCAACCTCCTACTCCATATGGACCTCCACCTCATAGATCAAGATCATTATTTTTTTATTTTTTACGTATTTTATTTTATTTTAAGTCATTTCACTAATTTGTCTGATACATTGTTGGGTTACATATCCCACATTTTGGGCTGTGATATACCCCTGGTCTACCTAGTGGACAGGTTAATACATTTCACGAATTTGTCTGTTACATTGTCGGGTGAAATTCATAATTTTTTGGCTGTGATATACTCCTGCTCTACCAATGTGGACAGGTTAATACATTTCACTAATTTGTCTGTTACATTGTCAGGTGAAATTCACCAATTTTTGGCTGAGATATACCCCTGCTCTACCTAGTGGATAGGTTAATAAATTTCACTAATTTGTCTGTTACATTGTTGGGTAATATTCACCAATTTTTGGCTGTGATATACCCCTGCTCTACTTAGTGGACAAGGAAATACATTTCACTAATTCGTCTGTTACATTCTTCGTGCCATTTTACAATTTTTGCCATGAATAAACCCCTGCTCTGCATAGGTGACAGGGACCTAAATTGCAAAAATATCGTCTGTTACATTGTCAGGTGACATTTTACCAATTTTGCGGTATACAAACCCCTGCTCTGCATAGGTGACTGGGACCTTATTTTTTGTGAAATCGTCTGTTCAATTGGTGGGTGACATGAACACACTTTTGCCATGATTAAACCTCTGCTCTACATAGTTGACAGGGTCCAAAATTTTTGAAAATTGTCTGTGCCATTGGTGGGTGACATTAACCCATTTTTGCCGATAAAAAAAACACTGCTCTGCTTAAGTGACAGGGACTTAAATTTCTAAAATTCATCTTTAATTGGCCCTTTCATTCGATCCTTCCACTTTAATAACTTGTCCCACATTTCAGCTCGATCACATTGCAGCCATTGACCTCCCTTGGCTGTGGTATCCCTTTCTCACGCTCCCTCTCCGACGTTCAACCCTGATTCTCCGTTACCCGTGATCAACATGGTAGACGCAGAAAAGAACATCGAAAGTTGATAGAGAAGATATCCAATTGGATCGTGGACGTCACAGCTACGTGCGATCAGGCAGAAGTTATCTAGAGTCAACAAAGCGGCAGCAGGTCCTCACCTGTCTAATGTTTCCAAATCCAAAATACCCCAGTGACATTCTCTATAATTTTTTATTAATCATTCCAATAACAGGGCAACTTAAGAGTCCTGTCTTGTTATTTATCGTCACTACCTCCCTGAGTAGGGAGTGGGTAATTGCCGTGCACCCTCTCCTTTACTTGGAAGCTTCGGCTTTAAGAATTTGTCCCACATTTCCGCTCGATCACATTTAATTTCATCCATTGACCTCCCTTTGATGTGGTATCCCTTTCTCACGCTCCCTCTCCGGCGTGGAACCCTGGTTCACCGCTAACCATGATCAACTACACCAAATAAACAAAGGGACACACATAGAAAATAATCACAAATTCTATTACATAGTTGACATAATAAAAGACATTAAGAAAATAATGATAGCAGCAGCAATGCAGGCTAGCGCTGCGTCAAGCAGCTCATTTGCCGATATAAACAGTATGCCCGATCCCAATAAAAGAGAGACTCCAAGAAAAAATAAATAAATACATGAATGCCGCACAAAGCGAGCAATATTCGGACAACCCCCAATAAGATGTAAATAAATCCTACTCAAATATACAAGGATTACACTGAGTACCTCAGAAGGGAAGCCCATAAACAGTGTTAAAGACAACATTAATAGTAATGACTAAGTAGTACAGACTAGAGCATATTACCTAAAGTTTAGTAGGACCACAAAAAAGGATCGGACCCTGGACCGGCAAAGAGCGCATCCCGACGCGCGTTTCGCTCCGCTTTTTCAAAGGGCGTAAATAGATGTACCCACAGACCATCATACATATATCCAAGGTAATGAAGGTTAAATACACTTCACCTGTGCGCAGACCAATAGTTGTGTATCGGGCGGAACATAGCAAGGCCTGGGCGAATCAGCGACGGTCGCATCATCCCGCGAGATAACGCGAAGATGACATCAGCCGTCACATGACCCATTAGAGCTGGGTTACAGAGTACATCGCACAAGTCACCACACATCATGTCATCTCGCGAGATCACAGGAGATGACGTCGGCCATCACATGACTCACTCGGACCAGGTAAAGCGATCCATCACGCGAGGCGAAGAAAACAGGATCGCAAATAAAATTGCGATCACATGATCATACGCAATTTCCTAAGGTGCTATCTCACCATGGTGACCGGCAATGCCTCAAGCCTACCATCTCACCACGGCAACCCCAAAGGCCATGCCATCCGCACCTAATACTATCCTCAACCATCCATCAGTAGAAAGGGGAGACAGAATACTTCATAGCAGAGTTTAGGCAATATTGCATCAGATCCATAAGACAAACAACAAAATCACATGACGATATGATTACATTGATAATCTAAACTAATAAATGCAAAATACTAATATGGCGCTAAATAAGCGCAATGAAAGCGCTAAGTGCATGATAAATACATACTGATTAACCTAAATATGATCAACATACTAAGCAGCTTAGCCATATAACCGTGTGGCTTTGATATTGTACACATTAAATATACAAATAACGCATAGAGGGCGCAATAAAAGTGCTGAATACATGTTGAGTTCAAAATACTTGCCCTCAATATTAAATGTGATCAGACTCAATAAATATATGAAATAAGAAATATTGAGATAATAATGACCTAAAAAATTCATTTAACCACTACCAATAGTGAATAGACAAAAAAGTGATAGTGAAAAACAGTGATAAAGTGCAAGTGCAAAAGTGCAAGATAAAGTGTCATGCAGTGACAAAAGTTCATATATTACAATATAAAAAGATACATAGTCATCATACTATTCTTAAAGGCACATATATCTCATGATCCTATACAGACAAAGTAAAAATTAAAGATTCATTGCCAGCTGAAAAATCACCAGTTATAATAACAATAAACAGTCCCCTAATTAAATGTCCGAAGAGAGTAAGCGCTTGTCCATACTCCTGTGTCCCCTTCCAAAATACGGGTATATGTGCCCCTTCCAAAAAAGCCAAAACGTATAAGTGGTCAGAGGGTAATGAATACCATATGTGTATAACCTGGTAAAAAATAGATAAAGAGCAATATTACTATAAAATACCAGTTAAAAACAACATAAGTTAGCGACTGGTTCGAAACCCGGACCATAGATACTAAATTGCACCAAATAAATAAAGGTCACAGACAAAGAACACACCCAGTGGTGAAAGGAAATAGTCTAAATAAATGGGGCAAAACTATTGCCCTCATTCAAACCTAAGGGTGTAATGGTATTGAGGAGAAAAATCCATTTGGTTTCTCTTTGAGCCAACACTTTTTTCCAGTTTCCACTTCTCGTGGTTATTAAAACTCGATCAATGCCTCTAACCTGTAACAAGGCACTATCCGAATCATGTCTTTCTTTGAAGTGCCTTGCTAGGGTTTTCAACTGTGTCTCATCTTCCTTTTCTTTGGCTGCTGTGATAGATTACATGTGTTCTCTGACTCTTCTCCTCAATTGACGTGACGTCATGCCCACATAAATAACGTTACAAGGGCAGGTCACCCAGTATATAACCCCCACCGTCGTGCAATTAATGGAGTGTGTAATCCTGAAGATCTTATTATTTTCAGAATTGCAAAAATGAGGTGCTCTCTCCATATTAGCACAAGTGACACATTTACCGCAGGGCTTGCTCTCCCATGGGGTCCCCTTTGTCCCAAATAAAACCCTGTCTCTTTACGGGCATAATGGCTGCGGACCAAACGGTCACGCAGTTTTTTTGCCCTCCTGAAGGTTATGGAGGGGTATGGGGGTATCACTCCCTGTAGCTGGGAATCCTGCAATAGGATATCCCAGTATTTGGTTAGGGCTTTGTTTACCTCCTTCCATTTGTTGTTGAATCCGGTGATAAATCTTATTTGCTGAGTGTCTTCCCCTGTTGTTTTCTTATGTAGAAGATCTCTTCTCCTTGATGACCTGGCCCTTTAGTAGGCTTTCTCAATACAGCGTTTGCCATAGCCTCTCTGCTCAAACCTCTCTCTAAGATCCACCGCCTGAAATTCATACATCTCATCAGAAGAGCAGATCCTGCAAGCCCGCAGGAACTGTCCCA